>NC_044555.1:104568775-105184609 GCF_007565055.1 Rhinopithecus roxellana | reverse complement strand
CAGATTCCCAACCATTTGCCTACAACTCTATTTCCAGCTCCTATCAGTTAGTTTTCAGTTGTTCATATCTCTGATTTAACACTTTTAATAGTTGCCTCTGTATATTTACACATTTAAACCTACAGGACTATGTAGTGCTGAAAAAAATACACTTAAAGTTAAAAAATGTCAATAGGTCTATGTGGAAAGCTAGTAGAAATTTCTTAACACTTAAAATTCACTTATTTGTAAAAAATTAGCAAAAGGTACTGACTACGAGTATTTTCCTGAAAGGACTTCAGTTTCCCTGCCAATGCCTAACCATACCAAAAGTAAGAGGAAGCCCCTGGTAACAATGTTTACAAGGTGTTCTGTGTGTAAAAGTGCAATCTGGAGAAAACAAATACCCTCACAAGTATTTGCTTTCCTTGTAGCACTCATTTATAATCAAACATTTATTTTAACTCCTATTTTTTCTTACTTCTAGTTTTCATTCAACTTGTCCTGATAAAGTCTTGAATTCTCTCCATTTGATTCCCTACTGCTAGCTTCGTGACCATCAATATCAATGTGAAAAGTATACATTAATCAGAGGTAGACTCCACCTGGATTTAACTATATCCTGGCACACGCACACACAATATCTGTCTCTGATTTCTGACAAGTGACAAAGATAAAAGAATGAACTATCAACTTAAACATGGTCGCATTTGATCTTGTATTTTGCATCTACTATATATTAAGAAGGCTCCAGATTTAATTATGGATAAACATATAGCTACATTTATCATGCCACAATTTTCAAGTACAGAATGAATATTTGACAAGTAAAAATAATTTTCTCTTGCTCATCAGATTCCTTTTAGGCTAGATCTATCCTCAACTTATCCAGTTAGTGGAAGGGAGCATCAGTGTGTATTATCAAAAGTGATGTATAATCCATACTGATATTTTAGGGTCACCTTTCCAACTCCCTCAAAAATAGGAAAACCTGCACTGGAAAGTGGGCCTATAGCCTTGAATCAGTTGGATTCTCAGAAGACACCTCAGCTTCTTTGAATTGCTAGAGTTCCTTGCTGTTTAGTGCCATAACTCCACTCTAGGGAGCATGATCTTTCCTGTTAGGTGATTAGCACTTGGAGTAAGGGCAAGATTCTTTAGATTGGGCACGTAGAGCAAATGGGAAACTGGTTTCATTTGTGAGAAGGGACAAAAAGAAAAAACATTTGCACAGCATTCATGCTTCTCAACTGAGTCGGCTGCAGCCTCAGTCACCTGTTAACGTAATAGCTATATTCACGGTCTGAAAACACACAAAGCCAGCTTCTCCTGGCAGAGTCCCTTACCACTCTGGGGTTGCATTACCATCACAGGGAATGAAAACATGGTTCTAATCCAATTAGGAAACAAAGGGCACTTGCAAGAAAAAATTTCAATTCAATTTAATGCAACAAATATTTGTTGGTTTGGGATCATTTACCTGCAAGAAATGTTCTTCTTTGACAGAGAAGCACATGATTCTAAACTGGCTACAACTATATGATTGGAGATATTGGTGACAAAAGTGATTACCATAAAAATTAAAGCAGGAAAAGGAACTTGAAAGATCATTTACATAGTCCTTAGTGGAGTGCCTTGCACAAAGTAATCTCATCATAAAAAAACTGATGAATGGATGAATCCAGTTTAATCCCTCATTTTACCAATCAAGAAACTAAAGTCAAAAGGAAGAAGTAATTTACTCAATGATACAAAGTCAGCCAGTGGAAGAGCAGGACAAGAGATCAGAATTTCTGAGTCCTTACCTGTTATTCTTATTAACATACTCTTCTTTATATTCAGTCATTTCCACTGTTGATTAATCAGCTGTAGACCATATTCATCTCTATCCCCATAACTATGTGACTTCATGCCCACAATGTCTTTTAGTACAGCAACTCCATTAAACTAGCCTTAACCACTCTAATCCATATCCTTACACCTCTTCTCTGAATTTTCACAGTGCTTACTGGCTATACTAAAACTTGAAACTTTTAATAAAAAACGTATTTGGCAAGAATTTTATGAATGTATATTGCATCATTAATAAGTTTTGTATGCTTCTTCAGGTAAGGGACATTTGTTTATGGTTCTTTATATATATCAGCATGTAACACCCAGGTTTACCTGGGTCCATCAGAATGAGTACATAATTTAGCATCCAGATTAGACACTTCTGAGAGTTAAAAATTATAATTAATACACATGCAATAAGCATAAACTGTGACTGTCCTAGGAAAAGTAGAATATATAGTCACCCCAATAGTTGTTGACTTGTTCAACATTTGTTAAATTAGAATCAATCATTGCTGATTGTACAATTGTCCAACTGTGGGATATTGTTTCAATTTAGAGATTACAGTGAATTAAATTATTTCTAAAGTAGTAATCACTGAAAAATAATGATAAGTTGCAGAATTCTATTTAGTTACTGATTTTTTTTTTTTAAGATGGGATCTCAGTCTATCACTCAGGCTGGAATGCAGTGATGTGATCTCGGCTCACTGCAACCTCTACCTCATTGGGCTCAAGGGATCCTCCCACCTCAGCCTCCCTAGTAGTTGGGACAACAGGCATGTGCCACTGTGCCCTTCTAATTTTTTGTATTTTTGGTAGAGACAAGGTTTTGCCATATTGCCCAGGCTGGTCTCAAACTCCTGAGCTCAAGTGATCCGCCCACCTCAGCCTCCTGAAGTGCTGGGATTACAGGTGTAAGCCACCATGCCTGGCCACAATATACAGACTACACTGAATGAAATAATTTCTAAAGTAATAATCAGTGAAAAATCATGATAAGTTGCGGAATTCTACTTACTGAATTCTCATATGTGAGTATAACTTGTTTAAAAGTTATTAATATTTCTGCAAATTTTCACTTATTGCCTTGCTTTTTAAAACTGTAAGGATAAAGTCAAATGAAAAATGTTTGTTGGTCCAGTTTTAATCATTTTAATATTGAAAATATGGTGGAGAGTAAAAAAATTAGCCTTGTTTCTAATTCCTTCCTGATGGTAAAATATGAAGTGCGATGGCTTTCTATGTGGGGTGAGGGGGGTATGTTGTTAGAACCTATAGATAAAAAGGCCCACATTTGTAATTTTAAAAATAGATTTAAATTTAAACACTCTATTTAAGAGTATGAAGACACACATCAAGATTTTTTAAATTTCTATTGAGATAAGTAATGGAGGAAGTAGTAAGGGAAACAAGTACCTTCTATGATAGAGTCATATACAACTAAGAAATTTATAGAACTAATGACTAATAGCTAAAATTTTATAGCATTTACCTACCATCATACTCTCCCTCTCTATGTATATATATACATGTACATATATGTATATATGTGTATATATATGTCTGTGTGTATGTATATACACACACACACATGCATATGTACTTAACATACTTTTTTACTGCCTCTCCAAAATGTAAGATCACTAGGTGTTTAAAACAATAGTTTTATCTGCTTGGAGTACATACATTCACACACACACACACATATATATATGTGCATATATATGTGTACATTCACACATATATGTATATACATATATATAAAGAGAGAGAGAGAGAATGATGCCTTTGAACATATTAATAAATTACATCTTTACATTGATTTCTGTTAAAAAATAATCAAATAAATTTTGATACAATTTTCATGATATCAAAATAATATTATTTTTAGGTTCAGATATTTAACAAATGTTCAGACATCCCAGACAAAATAGTACATAGATTCAATTTATTAATATTGCTAAATTAGAGGTTTAATGATAAAAATACCCTGCAGCAGAATGAATTTGAAGCATTTGAACAATGGCAGTTACACCATCTGCTCCAGATAGAAACTTGCTATCTTGACAGTAGCAAAGAATAAATAGGCAGTGCAGATACATCAAGCTGGCAAGAGGGTAAATGCAACAAGGAAATAAGCATTTTTTAGACAAATTGCTTTTCCTGTTGAATACTACGTTCTATCCTAAATAATGCTTCATTCAACTACAGGCAGATGTTTGTGTCAAAGAGAATTCATAGTCTTTATCACAAAAACTGTTTTATATTATTAGAAAATCTAAATAATCACACTTTTCCATCCTCAAATTTCCAAAGAAAATTAAAATACACTAGCAGGAAAAAGAAGCAAAAATAATTACAAGGGAAAGGAAATAGCATGCTTCCTTTAGGAAAAATGCTGAGAAAAAGACATTATGTTGACAGATTCTGACCCACCCACATGGACCTCTAAGATGACCCCCAAGACTATATTATTTGAATAAATCAAGTTTCAAAAATCTATTTAAAAGACTTCCTTCTCACATCTTGTTATCAGTGAGATATTTGTATTTATGGGTAAGGGATGAAGATATATTAAAATACCATTCATTCTGTGTTAAAATAATAAAGAGAAAATAACAAAACTATCATTATAGACATTCATTTGTAAGGTTATTAGGTCATGTGAGCACCCTACCTTGACATGTTTCTAAGGAAGAAGGTATTTATTTTTATTTCAAAAGGAGGCCAGTCTCTGGAACATCAAGACAAAGAGGTTTATATAAAGGCACGTGCCAATCTTCTACTCCCATTCCATATCACCCACATATTTGATGTTCACATTCCTTTTATTCTTGGCTCAATAGCATTGATAAAGATTATAGTTGAAAGAATTATAATTTTTAAAATATACACCAAACTATGGTATAGAGAAGTCATTGTACTTATCCTTGCCAATTGTCAGGAAAGATGTGTCATCTTTTTTACTGGGTTTTACATATCAATCAATAAGTATTTATTGAGATATATATTTTTAACTGCTACATTTTGCCTCAATTGTCTGAAAATAGTAAGATTGCAAATGAAATGCAGATTGTGTACATTTTTTTGCTATCTGATCTGATCTGATTTATGATCAGAACATAAATATGACCTTGGGTTAATGAGGGCCATGTCCTTTTTGTGGGAGTCCCCCCAAAATACATTTCCTAGGAAGGCAAGTTTACCATCCATAATTTTAATACAAGAATAGTATGAGGTGAGGCCTTCCTTCAAAATAATTGTTTTTTACTTAACTTATCCTGGATTCATCTGTCACAAACTATTGTTTTCTAAATTTTAAATGAGTTTTCAGCCTGTATTTTATCACCTGAAACAGTGCCTTGTTTTATGCGGTGCTAAAACTATGACATTCAATCTTCTAAAGCTTGGCTTCAGTTTTGGTTACAAAAATTGATGGCTGACGTCATAGATAACTTACATTAATTTATCCAGCAATAGTTATTTATTTAGCTTCTACTTTATGAAAGGCACTGGGATAGGTGTTGCAGTAAGTACTAAGATGTATGAGAAGATAGACCTTTCAAAGGGTTTACCAATCAGCTAATAAGCTAACAAGGTGAATTAACAGAATAAATGAGAAATTGATCATTGTCAAATTATGTGATAGAGAGAGATTAGTTGGGACTTGAGCATTTGAAGGTGTCATGATGGAAAAAAAGGGGGCCAGGAATGAGTCTTGAATGTAGTTCTAACTTGTAAGAAAGAACTGGAAAGGGAATTCTCTCAGCACTAGGTCTAAGCTGACTGTTTACATACAGAGAATGAAGAGGCTGGGGAAGCCTCACTTGTCAGGAAGCTAGTAGAAATGTGGGGCAAATACAAGGGCACCATCAACTGCAAGATAATTATAATCTCATTTTCATCACATCAAAAGGAGAAAACCACTTATCTCTCTGTCTTACTAACACTTAATGAGCAAATTGCCCAGAGATTTAAATGGATTTATCTTGTCATATAATCACCATGACAATCTTAGATCATTCCAGTAGTGTCAACCTTATTTTATAGACTAGGACACTGAGTCTAAGAGGGGTTAAGGTAAATTGCTAAAAGCTTCACAGCTAGTAATGATTGCAATAATGTAATAGCGAGGATAATATTTACTGAGTATCTTCTATTAATCTGGTATGGACATAGTGACTTTTTTTTTTTAGACGGAGTCTCGCTCTGTCACCAGGCTGGAGTGTAGTGGCACAATCTCGGCTCACTGCAACCTCCGCCTCTCAGGTTCAAAGGATTCTCTGGCCTCAGCCTCCCAAGTACCTGGGACTACAGGTGTGCGCCACCATGCCCAGCTAATTTTTTTTTTTTTTTTTTTTTTTGCATTTTTCACCATTTTTTTGCAGGTTTCACCATGTTGGCCAGTATGGTCTTGATCTCTTGACCTTGTGATCTGCCTTCCTTGGCCTTCCAAAGTGCTGGGATTACAGTAGTAAGCCACCGCACCCGGCCAGACATAGTCACGTTTTTCTAGTAATAGCAGTTACTGAGCTGTCTCTCCACTTTCTCACTTTTTTTTTAGGTAAGTCATAGGACCCAGGAGATATGTACCCAGCTGCATGCAGGAGTAGCCCACGGTGTGACTCTCCCAGCTTTGAGAGGGGTTTGCTTTTGCACCGCTCGATGCCCAGTTGGTCAAGGTGGAGCCCAATGGGTCACTTGGCAGTGCTGTAGACAGCAGAGTTGGGGTTGGGGCCCCATGCTCTATATAGAAGAACAAGCTTAAAGGAGGGAGTGAGTAGGTGACCAGAAACATCTCAGAACCCATTGCTTCATTCACTCAACATGGTGACTGCTAGGTCAACTTCCAGTGAAGAAAATGTGAGTTTAGAATCAGGCAGATCTGGACTCTGAATCCCAGCACTGTCACTGACTAGCTGTGGGACTTTGGTAAACTCACTCAAGTTCTTGTAGCCTCTGTTTTTACATATATTAAATGGAATCAATAATGACTACTTCATCAACTGCTGTGAGAATTGGAAGAAATAACTTGTGAAGAGTCTAGTCCACTACCTGACATTACTTGTTAAGCATTTAATAATTAATAGCTATTGTCATAACTAAACATCTCCCTACTCACCAATACCAACCTCTTTTTTTTTTTCTTTTTCTTTTTCTTTTTTTTATTATACTTTAAGTTCTAGGGTACATGTGCATAACGCGCAGGTTTGTTACATATGTATATTTGTGCCATGTTGGTGTGCTGCACCCATCAACTTGTCAGCACCCATCAATTCATCATTTATATCATGTATAACTCCCCAATGCAATCCCTCCCCCCTCCCCATGATAGGCCCCAGTGTGTGATGTTCCCCTTCCCGAGTCCAAGTGATCTCATTGTTCAGTTCCCACCTTTTTTTTTTTCAAATTACCATTTGTCAGGGGATCTGGTAAAAACATTTGGAATTTCTTTTAGTTAATAATTCTATAATTTTCTACTCTTCTTATAATTTCCCCTTACAAAAGAAAAGTTGCTTTAGATCCAATTATTTTACATTGGCATATATACTGAATGACTATTTTAAATTGCCTAATATTTCCTGACAACAAATTTGTAGATCACTATCCTTGAATTGCTTGAAGGACAATGACACATCTTTCCTGTGCCTCTGGAAGGAACTCACATTCTCTCAAATGCACAAAACAGAGAACTATCCATTTGATGTACCTTTTTTATTTTCTCTTGGTTATGACTGAAAATCTGCCACCTCAAGCAGTCATTGGCAAATAATCATTACCTTTTTCTCCATTTTTTGCTTCATTTAGTCAGCAAATATTCATAGATAAAATTTTATGAACCAAGAACTGCTCTAATTAATAGTGTTCCCACCAAAACAAGTGCCTTTCTCTATATCCCCCTGACTTTTGTCCCAGCCTGATATGCTGCCTTACCAAATGATGCTGCTTAGGTGTTCAGCCGTCTTTGAATTCTAGGAATAATCTGGCCTCTAGTGCACAGAACTGGATTAATTATAACCCTTGGTGTATGAATCACCATTGCCATGTCTCCACATACAGCTCAAATAATATAATTAATTAATTATTAAAACAAAACATCATATACAGATTGTGAATGTTCAGTTTTAAGAAATAATGCCAACTTTTTCCAAGTAATTTTACAAATTTATATTTCTGCTAGCAATGTGTAAGAGATTCGGTTGTTCATGTTCCCACAAATGCTTGGTTCTTACAATAGGTGTAAAATATCGCATTACTTTCTTGCCTGTCCTCCCTGTATGAGGAAGTTTCATGTCCAAAGTTGAGGTTTGGAACTTTTCTCAGACATTTGAAGTAGAACGGAATCAAATACCAGAGACTTCACAGCAAAATGAGAACTAAAAGTGATATCTTAGTCCCTTCTTGGCTAATGGCTTTTAAAAAATGAAGAGGAGGAAAACAATTTAAAAATAAGTATTACCCACTTTAGGAGTAGGGGAAAAAAGCGTACTCCAGATATTAAAGGGCACAGGCTTTTCTGTGACTCATAAAAGGGCATATTGTCTTGCCTCAAATTCTAGAGCAATAGCAAATTGAAGGGAAAGATACAAATTAACTCATGTTTCTGTTTTTCCAATGGAGACCCATTTCCAAACTGTTGGGTAACCAGAGTATAGATACTCTCCTAAATACACACATCATTTCACAGATATAAATATAAAAAGATGGAAAAATAACATGCCACTGGTTGTTTATTAATTGTGGGTTTTAATAGTTTACATTGGGCCATTCACTTATGAAGTTGTGGTTCCATCTAATTCATCATTCCGAAAAATACCTGTTCATTATTCCACAGTTTTGAAAAGCAGTTGTAGTACCCAAAATAATTGTTTTATATGTAAGTATGATACCAATAGCCTTAATCCTAAATTCTTATATTGCTCTCAATGTGCATACACGTCAAAATGCATCTTTGTAGTACAGATAATTCACCTACAAGAGATTCCACCAAAGTGTTTACTTTATTGGTGACTGTTATTCTATCACTACCTTTGGTGATGTGCTACTGTTCTAATTATGCCTAACCATGTTCCAATAAAATTATGTACTTGCCAACTACTAGTTGCAACAAATCCTGGTCAGTGTTTTTTGTTTATTTGGAGGACTGAAATTTAAGAGGAGCATTTCTAAACAAATAAGAGTTCCTTAATATAAGTATATTGGCCAGGCGCGGTGGTTCACGCCTGTAATCTCAGCACTTTGGGAGGCTGAGGTGGGCAGATCACCTGAGGTCAGGAGTTCCAGACCAGCCTGGCCAACATGGCGAAACTCTGTCTCTACTAAAAATACAAAAAATAAAAAATTAGCCTGGCATGGTGGTGCACGTCTGTAGTCCCAGCTACTTGGGAACCTGAGGCACAAGAACCGCTTGAAGCTGGGCTGCGGAAGTTGCGATGAGCCAAGATCGTGCCACTGCACTCCAGACTGGGTGACAGAGTGAGACTCCATCTCAATTAAAAGATAGATAGATAGATAGATAGATAGATAGATAGATAGATAAATACAGATATCAAGATAAAAGACTCCTGCCTTTTTTAGACATAAAATAGATACTATTTAAATACTGCTTTTAAAAAAGAGAGCAAATTCACATTATTTAAATATTTCCATCAAATTTTAGATATACTAAGCATTAGAGAAACATTTCTGCTGAAAAGTTAACTACTAGCCACTTGCAATCTTGATATTATAGGTCATGTCTAATTGATTCAGACTAGTGAACTAAAATTGTTTTCAGGATTCACTAAGCATTCCAGTTTTGACCTTCATTCTTCAAGGCTGTGAGGATGAACTACTGGGCACTGCACTCTTTAGAAAGCAGATTTATAAGCTTTACTTTCCTATCCTATGACCTAATGGTAAGATACTCTATCATGGTCAATGCAGATTTTTTTTTTCTCAAGATAACTATTCAACAGAAAAACAAAATGTCTCTCTTTTGCTTGTTTTTACTATATCCTTGTCAAAAAATTATTTGATCAAGCAGCAAATATTTATGGAGCACCTACCACGTGCAAGGGCCTGCATGGGGCATAAAAAAGAGGCTGTGCAATGATATGAAAGAGATAATGACAGAAAATGGTTATACAATTCATCCCAGTTGATAAGCGCACTTTCTTAAGGATCTTCTGCTGAAATGCAGGCTTCATTAATTCCTCACCTCTTTGTATATGTATAAACCTTATTGCTTAGAGCACGCTATTCTTTTTCTTTATTTCATGTTAATTAATCTTATCTCACCAATAAGATTTTAAGTGAAGGTCAGAGATCTTGGCCAATACGTTTCTGGAACCCCAGTAATTCCTGGCATAGTGCTGATCACATAATAGTTCTCCATAGTTATCTTAGTGAATTAATCTAATATTTAAGAATATATTTTCCAGATACCTTAGTCCACTCATTCTTTATTATAACCCTCATAGGCACAAGTAGAAGAAGGGGAAAAAGATGAAATTCATTGTATCAACATCGATTCTTCTATCTAGTTCTGGACTCTTCTATCGGTCAGATGTTTACAGCAAATTATGTGAAAACTTATGAATAATTTAGGGCAATGAACAACATCTTTTCCTTGTGACAGGAGAATTTTGATATGTTAATTGCAGTGTTTTGCCTTTTAAAAACTAGGTTACATCATTTTTGGTTCTAATGCCCACATAATGTGTTACCTATTAATATGAAGAGTCAAAAATAATAATCTTGGATTTATATAATTTTCCCAAAAAACAAACTTAGAACATTATGTTCTGTGGGCCATGATATAATGTTTAATGAAGTCAGACACACTGAATCTGTATTCTTCCAACGACTACTACTTAAATTACCTCTGACCTTCCAATTAAGGCTTTAAAGTGCCTTGCTATCCTTCTCTTCCTCTAATTCAGTGAACATCTCTTCTCACAGTTGTAACTCTGCCATAAGGAATCTCAATCAGTGAATTATGGAACATGAATAAAAATTATTTTTAAATGACAGAATTCAATGAATTCAGTAGAAACCGGATGCAAATCATATGAATTCGTTCTATTTCATTTGCTTTAGTGTCCCCTTTGGGAATATAAATCAATTATCTAAACCTATGAATATTGAGACGGGGTGAACTCAAGTCAACTTTTCCTAAAAGACTGTCTAGATGGTAAATAGAACATTAAATACATTATCAGTTTTTAAAAGTTGTGACTTGGAAAAGCTTTCACCACATTGGAGTCTTAACCTCCTGAAAACATGGCATAACTCTGTAGCCACCTGGTGGCAAGGGATGTTTATTACAGGTGTAGTAAGTAGCACAAAGCATCAAAACCATGAGACAAAGATGAGAGTTCCAGTCCCATATTTCTTTCTTTTCCTTTTTCTTTTTCTTTTTTTTTTTTTTTTTTTTTGTGACATGGTCTTGCTCTGTTGCCCAGGCTAGAGTACAGTGGCCTAATCACAACCTACTGCAGCCTCAACCTCCTGGGCTCAAGTAATTCTCCTACCTCAGTCACCTGAGTAGTTGGGACTACAGATATGTGCCACCATGCCTGGCTAATTTTTTATTTTTTATTTTTTTTTGCAGAGATGGCATTTTGCCATGTTGCCTAGGCTGGCCAGTCCCATATTTCTAAGCATTTAACAGGAGCTTCTCTTTGGAAAAGCTACTGTAAATATCAAAACCACCAAATCGGCATCTGCCTCTTACCATTTCCTTGGTTGTCCATTTTTGGTTTTAATGCACACTTAATGCATTGCCTATTAATATGAAGAATAAAAAATAATGATCTTGGATTTATATAACATTCCCCCAAAATAAACTTAGAACTTTATGTTCTCTGGTGCATGATATCATAACACTTAATGAAGATAGAGTTGCTGGAAGTTGCTGTCACCTTACCTATTCCAGCTGATCTCCTATTACTGAGTATAACCCAATAAGGCCACAGACCATCAGCCCTGCCTCATTCAACACTCATTGGTTTCCAAGCTTTTCATGAAGCTCCCCTACTCCAACACACACTTTGAGATACTCTTTCTCTTTCCCCCTCCAAATTCTAAATTCTATTCTGTCTTCAATGTTGAGCTCAAAAGCCACTTCTCACTTTCTGTCTTAATCTATTTGTGTTGTTATAAAGGAATATCTGAGGCCGGGTGATTTATTTGAAAAAGAGGTTCATTTGGCTTACAGTTCTGCAGGCTGTATAAGAAGCATGGTGCCAGCATCTGTATCTGGTGAAGGCCTCGGGCTGCTTCCACTCATGGTGGAAGGTGAAGGGGAGCTGGCATGTGCAAAGATCACATGGTGAGAGAGAAAGAAAAAGAGAGAGGGAGAAAGATGCCAGGATCTTTTTAACAACCAGCTCCCATGGTGTCTAACAGAGCAAGAGCTCACTCATTACCATGAGGACAGTACCAAACCATTCATGAGGGATTTTACCTCATGACCCAAACTCCTCCCATTAGGCTCCATCCTCAACATTGGGGATTAGATTTCAACATGAGATTTGGAGGGTCAACCATCCAAACTATAAGTAGAGAATATTTTTAGAAAAGCACAGGCTGTACAAGAAGCATAGTGCCGGCATCTGCTTCTGGTGAGGGCCTCAGGGTGCTTCCAATTATGGCAGAATACTAAGGGGAGCTGGTGTGTACAAAAGAGAAGGCACGGGGAGGGAGGTGACAGGCTCTTTTGAACAACCAGCTGTCATGGAAATCAACAGAGCGGGAATTCATTTATTATGGTGAAGGTGGCACCAACTATTGAAATTTGGAGGTTTCATGTAAACCATATCCAAATATCTTTTTAAAGATAAATGTCAAGTTCATTATCCAGGGGCATGCCACTAAAGCTGAAATTATCAATATGCACTGTCTTATTGAGCCCTATTTAGCATCTTCCATTACAATGCATGCTAATCTTGCCCTTTCTTCATTTGTTTTTCCCTAATTTGGCATCAGGGCTTTCTTTCCCTGAGCTAGCTTTTCGATGATAAGCTCTCAAATAAACATTTTCCCAAACAACTACTCTTTTTAATAATATACATTCTAGCTGTGCCTTTATTTGACAAATTTGGAGAAGACCCTAAACTATCAGGAGTTTGTTTTTTTTTTTTTAACATGCTAGAGATACTTGCTCATTTTTTTTTCCTTCTGGAATCAGAGGTTACTGTTAGTCAATAACATAAAGATCTGTCTGTAAACTGAAATTTTATCTTACGCTTTAAAGGCACAAGGAGTGCCAGAACTCATCAAAATGCATTTTAAATGAAGAGAAGCATTATGAAGGAAACAATGTAAGGAAGCGGAGCTGCATTTAAATGTTAGCACATCAAGTAGCAAAATCAATTTCAAATATAATTTTTAAGTATAAAGTGTAACAAATATTAATTCATTTGTGCTTTTATATCTAGGAGAACATGATGTGTTTTGTCAAAATGAATTGGCAGAGATACGTACATATCCAATTTTAGGGAAGCATTCTTGGTGGAAATCTAAAGATATAAAAATAATAAGTAATAATGGAAAGAGTCGTTCATTTACTCTTTCATCTGATATTTATTTAACACATTTATTGAGCACTTGTGCACTACCAGTAAACATTGCTTCAACTATTAAAAGACAACTTTTGGGGCCAGGCAGGGTGGGTCATGCCCGTAATCCTAGCACTTTGGGAGGCTGAGGAGGGTGGATCACATGAGTCCAGGAGTTCAAAACCAGCCTATTCTGTCTCTACTGAAAATACAGAAAACTTAACCAGGTGTGGTGGTGCATGCCTGTCATCCCAGCTACTCAGGAGGCTGAGGCACGAGAATTGCCTGAACCTGGGAGGCGGAGGTTGCGGTAACCTGCGATCATGCCACTGCACTCCAGCCTGGGTGACAGAGCAAGACTCTGTCTCAAAAAAAAAAAAAAAGAAGACAACTTGTAGACTAAGACACCAATGGTTTAGACTATTTTAATTGCATTATAAATAATACTATTTTGTTAAATACACAAACAGTATATAATATCTGTTTAAGTCCTTAGGGAAACAAATTATAGGAAGAGAGGAAAAGGAAATAGTATATGAAATATATGAAATAGAAAAGACTCAGAAACTTTGAAGTGTATGCCGAATATTTCAGCCATAAACTCTCCTAACCTCCTGATCACAGGCACTTGAAAAAAAAGTCATTTTCTAGTCACACATTGTTTTCTGAAGATAAACATCAAGTTCATTATCCAGGAGCATGCCACTAAATAGCTGAAAGCATCAACATCCACTGTCTTATATAGCCTCATGTAAAAATAAAAAACATCTTTCAAGAGAAAATTTATAGGGTTTTGACATTGACTAAGTGGCTTCTGTATGCTAGAAACTTTAAGTGGGCTGTTTCATTTAATCACTCTGACAAACTTATTTTGTGTTGACTTTCATGTTATGGTTAAGGTAAGTAAGGCTTGGAGGAGTTTTAAGGAAATGTCAGTTATAATAATGACAATACTAGCAAGAAAACAATAGTTAACATTTGTTTAACATCTGGTATGTGGTAGGTACTTAATATCACCCGAGTGACACAATAGAAACCTATAGGACTCAGGGGACTGTGGATAACTCACTTAAGCCCCTAGGCCTCATATGTTAAATATAGGTAATAATAACCACTGTCATTGGAATGTTGTGAAAATTAAAGGACACTGTTTGTACACTGTCCAGTAGTGCCTGGCATGGAGCAGATGCTCAATACATGATAGTTTATAACTATACTTAACATCTCTCTTGTTTGGTGGGAAATCTGATCACAGGTCCTTTGAATTTTTTTTAAACCCTATTAAGTTTACTATGTCTATATTTGCTACCCTTTCTAACTTCCATTAATAAAACCCTACTGCCTTTCCTGTCATTGTTAGCCAGTATTTAAAAATTACCTAAAATGCTGTGACCAAAACTTTCAGGTAATTGTTTCTGATTTGAACAAAGCCAGAGCCAAATCTTCCCTGTACATCTGGAAGATTAACTAGCATTCCCTTATTGTGGAAAAGTGGAAATTCTCTCTTTACTCTGCTTCCCACTTTTTACCAGGTAAAATAGGTAAGCCACATCTACTGGCAGTAGATAGTAGATAGGTAAGCCACATCTACTGGCAGTAGATAGTAGATAGGTAAGCCACATCTACTGGCAGATGTATTGCCTATTTTGGAGGAGATCTGGATAAATAAAGTAGGCTTCCAAGCCTCTCTTTCCTCATCTGTCAAATGGTAGTAAAATTCAGCATTTATTGGATTATGAGATTTTTTTATTAATCATGCTTTTTGTATAGTAGTTTCTCAGCAAATCTTAACTATTCCAATGAAACATACCTCCAAAACAACTGGACAGCATCCTGTGGGGAAATGGGTGAGAACTAGATAGGAAATAGAAAAATAATTGGGAGAAGAGAGTTTTCAAAGGCACTGGATTTTGTTAATTTTGTATTTGATATCCCATTTTTCATAATTCTCAGCTCTGGTTTTTTTTTTGTAGTATTTCATTATCTCACTTCACTGCCACCACCAGAGAACTAATAGAAACATCTTTTATAAAACTCATATGCTCATTTTACCTCTCAGCATGTATTCCTACTCTGTAGCTTATCAGCAAAGTTAGTCAGACACTGAGACATCTGAGGAGACCATTTTTCAAATCTTCAATCCTTAGTTCTTAGCTTCCCTTTTTAATCTGCCGTGTGCTCTGTAGCAATGGAAAAAAGGCTTGACAGGCTTGCTCCGTCTGGCTATATGACACATATTTCCCATTTCACCAATAAATTTGTAAGCCCCGATCATTTATATAAATGCTTCTACAAAGTTTGCATTTAAGAACATTTTGTAGTCACTTTCAAAGAGTCTTGGCCTTTCAAGTGCAGTTTTTCCTGGTTTCCTCAGTCATTTCTATTCTTTCTCCCTCCCAGTAGTCCAGTCCTCTCTTGACTTGAAGTTCTAAAAGGTCGAACTTAATAGCATCCCCCATGCTCATTCTGCATGCTCACCTGACACGACTACTCATTAAAGTTTAAAACTATTTAGACATGCATTTAAGGGACCCCCCCTTTCACTGAGCTTTCTCAACCTAGAAGGGCTTGTTCTTCTCAGGCCACAATCCAATGCTTTCAGTTCAGAGAACACACTAATGCTGTTGCTGGCTTATATCTTTGTCTTTCACTTTCTCCTACTTGTCTGCCCAGGAAAAGCCTTCCTTCTTCAAGTCCTAGCTCAACTGTAATCCTTTCTACAAAGCCTATCCTGTCACACTCTACCTCCACTCCAGCCTCTACAACAGTTATCTGTTGGCATCTTATACAATAGCAGGGTGGTTGGCAAACAACAGACTGTTTTTGTATGGCCTGCAAGGTAAGAATGATGTATATGCTTTTATACAGTTGAAAAATATAAAAAGATAAATAATATATCATGATATGGGAAAATTGTAGGAAATTCAAATTTCAGTGTTCATAAAATTTCACTGGAACCCAGCCCCACTCATTCATTCATATGTTGCCTGTGGCTGTCTTCAAGCTACAATGGCAGAGCTGAGTAGTTGCAACAGAGACTACATGGTTCCCATATCCAAAGTATTTATCATCTAGCTCTTTTCGAAAGTTTCACATCCCCTGATTCATTACCTTGTGACTCCAAGTGTAGTCCATGGAAATCTGGGAGCTGGTTAAAAATGCAGAATCTCAGGCCAGGCGCCATGGCTCATGCCTGTAATTCCAAAACTTTGGGAGGCCGAGACAGGTGGATCACTTGAGGTCAAGAGTTTGAGACTATCCTTGCAAAACATGGTAAAACCTCGTCTCTACTAAAAATACAAAAATTAACCAGGAAAGGTGGTCCACGCCTGTAGTCCCAGCTATGTGGGAGACTGAGGCAGGAGGATCACCTGAACCCAGGAGGCAGAGTTTGCAGTGAGGTCAAGATCATGCCACTGTATTCCAGCCTGGGTGATAGAGCAAGACTCCTCTGCCAAAAAAAAAAAAAAAAAAAAAAAAAAAAAAATGCAGAACTCAGATTCCTCCTCAGCCTGACTGCACTAGTCTAGCACTCATCATATTGTCTTAAAATCGTCAATCTTTTAGCAGATGAAAAAACAGAAACATGACCAGGATAATAAAATGTATGAGTTATGGTAGATATATGGAATTTAAGGCAAATTTGGGTCATTGCAAAATAGCCGAGTGCAATTCCGTGTAATACATATAAAGTATAATGTAATATTAAAGCAGAAACAAGAAAGCTTAACCAGGAGAATATATGAACTAAGAATTATATCACTTAGCAAGTTATTCATTTACTAACCCCATATTTCAATTATATTCATATATATTCAATATATATATATATTCCATATAGTCATATATTCAGGCAATATATTTGTACTGTATTACATGTATGCATATATATAGTGTGAAATGTAAGCCCTATTAGCAATAATATTAAAACTTTATAAATTATGCTATAACTCATTTGACATACATTTGAGTTTGCTTATTTAATAAAGCATAGCAGTGATATAATTTGATTATCTGAGATCTTAAAATGTGAATGTGAACCTCTTGCTGCATGAAACAGGGCAAGTGAAACTTACTCAAAATTTTTGCTGGACTGTTCAATAATGCAAATGTGGTGTTAGGCATTTATAAGTTTCGCCTGCTTGTATAGATAACATTACACTGAAAATCACAGCAGTACTTTTACTACTGTCAGTTATGAGTTGATAGCTCACATATACAACCCTTCGTTGAGTTCTTAGTTACTAAGACTTCTCATTTTTCACCAGGCTGCAATATTTACAGCTGCCACTGGGGGGAAGGTAGAAAAATATCCTTTGCAATCGAACAGTCACAGCGCAACCATCACCAAAAATTATACAAATGACTTTTTCATAAATAATAACTATTTGTTTATCAGTTATCCAGTCAACAGATATTTATTAATTCATTGGTATAGCCTTGGTAGCGTGTTAGATGCTAAGAATACAATATTGAGCAAAAGCAATACTGTTCCTGACTTCATGGAGTTAATTAACATCTAGTGGAGGATATAGGAATCCTCAAGGAATCACAAAAATAAGTGTATAATTATCAACTGTAATAATTGCTATGATGGAAGGTACATGATGTTATCTATTAGGGTATATAACAGAATGCTCACCTTGTGTTAGGGGATATGGTGGGCAGGAAGTCTTCCCTGATCCCAGAAAAAAAAATGACTTTGAGCTCGTGTTTTGATGGCTTATATAAGAGTTAACTGGTGTAACTGGTGATGTAAGTATTAGGAGAGATGGGGAATGCAAGGTAGTATTAACAACAGAAGGCACAATTTCTGGCAAGGCCCTGTGATCAGAGAGATCATGTGCTCAAGGAACTGAAAGTAGATCAGTGGGGCCCAACTATTCATGACGGGGGTGAGGGAATATATGATGCTGAAGAGGAGCCAGATCAGGTTGTCTTTTATAAACAGGTTGTCTTCCTAGGAGCAATAAGAATTGGGAGAATGGATTGGGGAGTGCAAATGTGTAACTGGGAGAACTAGTTAGAGGGTCATTCTAGTACTAAAGAGATGATGGAAAGCCAAACTGGTATGATGTTTGTAGAAATGGAGTGAAGATATTTAGGAATTAAAACTGACTGGAGTTGACTGGAGTTAGTAATAAGAGGAAGCCATTCAAGGATGACTCAGTTTCTTGTTAATCCAACTATCTGAATAACAATGCAATTCCCTGTGATGCTAAGAAACTTGTAACGCATTGAGATTACTTTCTTACACAGTTAAGACCCTATGAAGTCACTGAGAATACTTTATGGAAGCACAAATAATTATATAGAGATTAATTTATGTATATATTTAATGGATATACCACACATATATGATTTGGTTTTCATATTTTAATAGTATGTTCATTATTACTTTAGTATTAGTTTATTAGTATCTCTAAAGACTTGTTATGAGAAAACTACGTGGACAACTGTACTTAGATCTACACAGTGGCAGTCTCGGAAAGGAATTGTTAGAAATTTTATATACACAATGTACTACTTGTCTGGGCCATATGTTTAATTTGCTGGAGGAAAAATCATTTTTAAATAAGAGCAAAATGCAATTGAAACATGATGTAATATGCAAATAGTCACTTCACACAGCATGTAAAAGCTTCCACACAATTAAAATGTCTGTATTTTATTTGAAAGATCTATGCTACGTTTAGAGTCATATGTACTGAAGCTAAGACTAACACACATTTTCAAATAGTGAAATAAAAATCAATATTCTTGTGTCGTAATCTCTTTAATCATAATATCATCTTATAGGACATGTGTTAATTTACTTGGTACAGTTACTTAAGTCGTACCTATATTTTATATTTAAGAAGATATTAATGTTTTGAAAATGTATAATTTAAAAAGTCAATCCGATTTTTGAAAGACATATGTTGAAAACCAGAAAACATACATATAAAATTATTTTACTGTTGTTATCTAATATGGATGAACATGTAACTCTGAAACTACCTTGATAACGTTTGGCTACCTTCCTTTCCAAAACAAGGTAATTTTCACTTATTTCACGAAGGTTGTGGTATCTTAGAAAGGACGCATGCTAAACTATGTTGTTAGTCTTGTTGAATTTTGGCACAGACTATTGAGTGAAAAATATGTGTGGCAGATAGTCTTAACAGTTATCAGTTGGCTAAGTTAGATTGTTCATTATGATAATCAGTTCTTTAAGTACTTAGTTAATCCTATGTGTTTTGACTTCAACTGATAATTATAAAGGATCACTTAAATTTTTGATTAGCAAAAGCAAAAGCTGTGCAGAATGTGGAAATATAAAGCTCAGGTTTTCCTGTGCTTTAAATGTGTATGCTCATTTACTAAAATACATTCCTGATTGAGTACCTCTCTTCTAGACATGCTGTTATTTTGTCATGATAATATTGATAGTTATTATTGGACCAATTATTGAATATATTATTGAATGTATATTATGTGCAATACACCATGTTAGTTCCTGTAAGTGATATAAAATGCATTTACTATACATAGAACAAATTATTGTTACTTAACGCACTCAATTCTCTGCTCCTTTCATAAGTTATTTTTTATTTTTTAGTTTTTGTGGGTACATAGCAGGTGTATATATTTACAGTATATGTTTGACTTGTTGATACAGGCATTTGATTATATATTATTTACAGCAACCAAATGAAGAACTAGTGAATAGTAAAATATATTTCATTTTTAAATCAAAGACGTGAAATTAAAATATTTGTGAATAAAACAGATAACTACAACAAACTGCAAAGTGAAATGATGGAATTGTCTATCAGTGTAAGCAATATTTGCTATTTGTTATGGTCTATTTCTGTATTTCTGTTTTTCTTCTTCTTTTTTTTTTTTCTTTTTTTTTTGAGACAGGATCTTGCTTTATCACCCAGCATGGAATGTATGCAGTAGTGCGATCACAGATCACTGCACTCTTGACTTCCTGGGCTCAAGCAATTCTCCCACTTCAGCCTCCTGAATAGCTAGAACTACAGGTTTGCAACATCATGCCTGGCTAATTTTTAAATTTTTCATAGAGATGGGAGTCTCACTATACTGCCCAGACTGGTCACGAACTCCTGGGCTCAAGCAATCCTCTCACCTTGACTTTTCAAACTGCTGGGATTACAAGCATGAGCACCATGACCAGCCATTTATGTTTTTCTTAAAGTAATTTGGTAACCTAGAGTAAATAACTTTGCAGTAGATACTCAGTTCTATATTAGAGAACTCTTATTGAAAACAGATTCTGTTAATTGAACTTGCATTTATTTGTAGTAACAAAAAACCACATAATTGAAAGATAAAAATTCCTAAATTGTTAATGTGTCAAGAGAGTGACAATTATAAATCACGTTTTGACAACGTAGAACCAATGTATGTGTACTATTTCCTCATTACATTAACCTTTTATGTGAATAACTTGAAATGTTGATGTGGTTTTACAGAAAAAAATAATATTTACCTTTGATACTTACTGCTATTACAAACCTTATCCAACTCAGGAGGAGCACAGTTGTCCAACTGATTAATTTCACAGGAGACATTGAATACATTACCTAAATTGTTACTTTGACTGTGATATAAATATATACGTACATCTATATCACAGTAGAATAGGTAGCACAAGTAAGGCTTTACAGAAGGTATTACTAAGTTCAAATGATAGTGGAGACAAATTTCTTTTTAAGATTTATTGAATTATGTAGTTTAAAATAGCCACAGATGGCTGGGCATGGTGGCTTATGCCTGTAATTCCAACAATTTGGGAGGCCGAGGCTGTTGGATCACTTGAGGTCAGGAGTTAGAGACCAGCCTGACCAACATGGTGAAAACCCCGTCTCTACTAAAAATGCAAAAATTAGCTGGGCGTTGTGATGGGGACCTGTAATCCCAGCTACCCAAGAGGCTGAGGCAGGAGAATCACTTGAACCCAGAAGGCGGAGGTTGCAGTGAGTTGAGATCATACCACTGCACTCCAGCCTGGGAGACAGCAAGATTCCATCTCAAAAATGAATAAATAAAAAAATAAATAAAAATAAAATAGCCAAAGAAATCACCAAGAACCGAGAGATAAAAAAAACTCCAAAGAATATCAGGCTGTGGATGTATACACATTATAACAAAACTCTTGGTACTCTTCCATTTACAGTAAGAATTAATATATTTAACAACACCAACATTATTTACTGTAAATAATCAAGCTCCAACCTTCTCTAATAAATATATTGTACATATCTTTTTCATGTCACTGATATGCCCTGACAAAGACAGCCTTACAGAGAAGTGAAGTAGGCAAAGGCCTTACATACCTACATGATGAGATTTGAGACTTATTTTCCCCTTTAGCTCATCAAGGGATTCAGTTATGGGAACCACATGTTAAACCATGCCTCCCTCTAGATGGGGTAGGACTTGTAAGGTATTGCCACATTATGATGAATTTCTGTATCAAATCTTCTCTAATTAATAGCTGGATAAGAGCAAAGTGTCAACAGGTGTATGTACAAAGAGGCCTGGCAGAGAAGCAAGGAGTACTCACTATAGAGTTGTGAATATTTGGCACATAGAGGTAGAAAAACGACATGGTAAGGACAGAATAGCATTGAAAAGAAGACAGTAAAGATGAAATTGGCAAACTTCACATTCTAGTAAGGCTGACCTTGGTCTTTACTACCAGGCAAGGCTTACCATGCCAATGATATATGTGAGATAGTCTTGTGTGAATGTTGTTTGAAGCCTGAGAGTAGAAACTTACCTGCATGTCCAGGTTAACCTATTTCACCAACGCAGTGAAAATATCTGCAAGCAAACTTATATCTTCACAAACACTTAGAATGAGTGACTTCCTGTGTTCTTTCAGGACTGCTGTGGGGTTTCTTTAAAATTTTACATTTTATACTTTTTGAATGTCCCTCATGATTTTTTTTTCTTTTTTTCTTTTTTCCCCTCTGGAAAGCTGTTGATAGCATCAAGAACTCTCTTCAATACGCATCAAAGAAAGTTACCTTTGCCATCATCTTAAGTGGTGAGTAGTTGAATAAAACAGAACAGTTGGCTATTCTGACAAAGGGTACATTTTAATGCAGCCATTTTGATGCAACTGTCTTGATGTAAAATCACTGTTTTCTTACTTCTTTCATTTTTGATCATTAATAACATGTGCAGCGGACATTCCCAACCTTATTCTATCCCTATCCCCTTTCGAATTTTGATAGACTTCAACTTTTCACTTCTTTTATCTAATGTGTATATATTAATGTCATACTAAAAATTTTTGTTAAAATTTTACTGTCAAAAATGATTTAACCTATACCATCGTATCAGTTCTTCCTCCAAAACTATCATTCTAAAAACATTTTGTGGTATTAAATATTTGTATATGATTATGAGAACAATCAGAAATTTAATTGAGAAGTCCCTATGCAGTCTGGAGTCTAAAATAAGGAATCCAATTTAAATTCACCTTGTTTAACTTGTGACATATTTACCCAATCAAATAATCATGCTGTGGACATCTATAGAATGTAGAGTGTTCCATTATCCGGATCTGCGTTTTTCAGCATTTATAACGTATACTCCCTTTTGAGAAACAAAATTCTCTGCTCCCTTCCTCTCCTGCTGAGATTTTTAAGTGCATCCATTGAGAGTATTTTGAAGAGCTATGCTTTCTAAAATTTATCATAGGAAACAACAGCTAGATTTCCTACACTCCAATCATGGATATAAGAGTTTATCACTGAAAGTAGGCTGGGCTTGGGGGCTCACGCCTGTAATCCCAGCACTTTGGGATGCCGAGGTGGGTGAATCACCTGAGGTCAGGAGTCCGAGACTAGCTTGCCCAACATGGTGAAACCCTGTCTCTACTAAAAATACAAAAATTAGCCTGGTGTGGTGGTGTGCACCTGTAATCCCAGCTACCCAGGAGGCGGAGGCAAGAGAATCACTTGAACCCAGAAGGCGGAGGTTGCAGTGAGCTGAGATTGCACCACTGCACTCCAGCCTGGGCAACAGAGTGAGACTCCACCTCAAAACAAACAAACAAGCAAAAAACAAACAAACAAAAAAAAAACAAGAGCTTGTCATTGAAGAAGAAAATTGCACTTCACTAACTTAATTGTCCCAATTTGTACTATCATACTTTATACTTATTTACTATAAATGTGGAGTGGTGGTTAATGGTTTGGTAAGGGGTCTGCATCATACATTACTTAGTAATAAAAGAAGCTGAGTTTTTTTTTGTTTTTTTTTTTCAGGTTGCATTGAAATGCCGTTTACCAATTACATAATATTCTTTTTCAAACATGTTCGGCCCTTAATGGCATATGTTTTACTAGTTCAGGGGTAGGTCTACACTACCAAAATAATAGGAATCACCTTAATATAATAGTTGAATATTATTTCAAAATAAGAGTATTGAGGCACCCTTATGTGTATACTTACAATTATTTTTGAAGGATGGCGTCGGTTGGCCTATGTTATAGATGCTCGCGGGTGTTAGCTGATAACCCTAAAAGCAAACATTGAGAAAAATGCAGTAAGAACTCCATAAGTAAGGTGCTACGCAGAGTACATATACCATTCACATATAATGAATGACTGAAAAGTAGTAAGGTTGATACCTATGAACTTCAGAAGAAAGAAGTTTCATTTATATAAAATGAATTTAAAACAACAAAATATTAGTACAGCGGGTATGTCAGAGGTGTTTGAATTAGAGCATCTCCATTGTAAATAGGGGCTGGGTAAAATGAGGTTGAGACCTACTGGGCTGCATTCCCAGACACTTGAGGTATTCTAAGTCACAGGATGAGACAGGAGGTCAGCACAAGATACAGATCATAAAGACCTTGTTTTTTGTTGTTGTTTTTGTTTTTTTTTTTTTTTTTTTTTTGAGACGGAGTCTCGCTCTGTCACCCAGGCTGGCGTGCAGTGGCGCAATCTCGGCTCATTGCAAGCTCCACCTCCCAGATTCACGTCATTCTCCTGCCTCAGCCTCCCGAGCAGCTGGGACTACAGGCGTCTGCCACCACGTCCGGCTAATTTTTTTTATTTTTAGTAGAGACGGGGTTTCCCCATGTTGGCCAGGATGGTCTCGATCTCCTGACCTCGTGATCCGCCGGCCTTGGCCTCTCAAAGTGCTGAGATTACAGGCGTGAGCCACCGGGCCCAGCCAAGACCTTGTTAATAAAACAGGTTGCAGTAAAGAACCCAGCTAAAACCCACCAAAACCAAGATGGCCATGAGAGTGACCTCTGGTCGTCCTCACTGCTACACTCCCACCAGTGCCATGTCAGTTTACAAATGCCACGGCAACATCAGGAAGTAACCTTACATGGTCTAAAAAGAGGAAGCATGAATAATCCACCCCTTGTTTAGCATGTCATCAATAAATAACCATAAAAATGGGCAACCAGGACAGGGCGCAGTGGCTCACACCTGTAATCCCAGCACTTTGGGAGGCCGAGGTGGGCGAATCACTTGAGGTCAGGGGTTCAAGACCAACCTGGCCAACATGGTCAAACTCCGTCTCTACTAAAAAATACAAAAATTATCCAGGTGTGGTGGTGGGCACCTGTAATCCCAGCTACTGAGGAAGCTGAGGCAGGCAGAATTGCTTGAACCAGGGAGGTGGAAGTTGCAGTGAGCCGAGCTCGGCCGCTGCAGTCCAGCCTGAGTGACAGAGCAAGACTCTGTCTCAAAAAATAATAATAATAAAAAATAAAAAATAAAAAACAAAACCAGCAGCCCTCGGGGCTGCTCTTTCTATGGAGTAGCCATTCTTTTATTCCTTTACTTTCCTGATAACCTTGCTTTCACTTTACAGACTTGCCCCGAATTATTTCTTGTGCAAGATCCAAGAACCCTCTCGCGGGGTCTGGATCCGGACCCCATTCCTATAACAGGAAAGTCAGTGTTCGTCCTTCTGCTAAAGAGGAAATTAAATATTAGTTAAGAATTCTAAATGAATCAGCAAGATTCTAAGTCATATGTCAAGTTGAAACATTTCACATAGAACAATTACAGAGCGGGAGTAAATAGTATTTCATCCACAGATACTAAAACAATATTAGACTCTGGAAGGGGAAACAACATTTGAAAATCACCCTTTCTGTATTAATTATTGTAAGAACATCAGTTGCCAGTATTTATTCTGGGATGCAAAAAGAAGACAGAAACAAATATTAGCCAGCTATATTTTTGCAGTAGGACAAATAAATTTGGTGCAAGGATGTTAATATTTGACATGTTTTAAAAATCAAAAATTTCCCCAAACACATAAAACATGACCAAAAACACTTTTAAATGCAGGGATTGTTTTTAAAAATATAAAGCTAACTCTTGCATTCAGCCTAGTAAGTAAAATGGAGTGATGTAAAGATCATTAAAGTTATGAGAAATACATAGGAAATGTTAATTATTATATTGAGGATAAGACCTTTTGTTAGCTCATAAATTTATCAACATAAGTTAACATATTTGAAGTATAATATAAAATATCCAATAAATGTTACAGCTGCATTTAAATTAATGACTACCCCTTACATCATGCAAGATACAATGTACTATACCAACAAATTATATTTTTCATTCGTTATGAAACTAAAAAATAGTTCTAACTTCAAATGAGTGAAAAATAACTTGGATTAAAACTTTGCTGTCTTAATCTACATTTCAGAAAATACATTTAGTATTTATAAATTTGAACCAACATTTTATTTTTGCCTCTTTTACAGCAAAGATTTATTGAAATGACTATGCAAGAACACGTGATCACATTAACCTTCAATTTTCATGAAACAGTAGGAGACTCATAGTAAATAAAAATAATTTCCTGGGAAAAAGGAAGGTAAAATGATTCTACCTAATATGTACAAAATTAATAGCAATCTTGGAGCAATGATAAGACTCCATGCTTAGTGAGGAAGCTGGTGGCCAAGTTATTATTCTATACAATAAGAATTATACATTGCATCGCAGAAACGCATGAGATCATCTCAATACACATTAATGACCTGTTATACCCGTCGAAGCTCCCACTTAATTTCACCTAACTGTTCAAGTACCCTGGGAGGGAATGAAAAGGTTGTGGACCGAGGACTGCTAAGAACGGAATTACCGCCCCCTAGTGGCAAATTGTGACTATTGCAGTCAGAACAATGTGATCTATGATTTAATTATGCCATTTATTCACGAAGGATTTATTTTTTGAGGTTTTTTTCCCCCTTGGGGGAGGATTGAGGTATTTTGCAATAAAACATTACTGCTCCGTCATTAAAAATTATCCAATCAGATATTCTTAAAAAAAAAAATTCTCCAAGACCTATCAACTGAAAATGTTTTCTGAAGTCTCTAACGTTTTAGTGTCGACTTCTAAAATTTTAATTAATTTTGCAAAAATATGAAGTACTTTGAGTGAGGTCAATTTTTTTTCTCTTTAGGCTCACTTGCTTCTTCCCTTCCTCCTGATCACGACATTCTTTATATTAACATTTTGCATCTGTCATCCACTCTCCTTTCCCATTTTTTTCCTCTCAGCTAATTATACGTAAATTTGAGATATATTTTATTATTAACGTTCTGTCATTTCACGTTTCTCTCCATCTTACCAAAGTATTATTTTTTAGATTTCCACAGTGACGATATTTTTCCCTTTGTAGGCGAGTGACTCTAGATAGAAAACATAGATATGCCTGACCACATAACATTAAGTGTGATTTTGTGATTATTCAAGACAGACGTTATCCTACTTTTCCTACAAAAATTATTGCTAGTTTGTTTTCAGCCCACCCTGAGAAAAGATAATATAAAATAGTAGTTTCAATTCAAAATTATGCTTTAAAAGTAATAAGAACCCTGTGAAGATTTAATAGATAAATTTGCTGCCTTGTTTCTCCTTCAGTTGAAATAATACAGAAAAAGTAGACATTTAAAGTGGAAGGTCTATCAAAGAAATGCCCACATTACTGTGCCTTAAAATGCCAGTAGTCAATCCTGAGCAGGATGAGGAAATGCAAGCATTGCAAAGAGCTTAATGCACTCTTTTCGATATTCATAGATATTCATGCCCATTTAAAAAGAAGGGAGTTGTCTTCCATTCAGTATTAAAACAGGACCACAGAGGGACTGAATGGTACCCTTTACTGCCTACTTTGACTTTTTAAGGAATCTACCTTAATGAGTATAATTTACATATACTAATGTGTGCATATTTTAAATGTAGAGCTTGACCAGTTTCGATGAATGATTTCCCCCCGTGTAATTGTCACTCTGATGGAAACATAAAACATTTCCATTCTCCTGCTTCTTTGTGGTCACCATCTTCCAAGTTCCAGGCAACTGCTTTTTGACTTCTACCACTGTAGGTTGTTTTTGCCAGTTCTGTAAGTTCATGTAAATGGAAATATACAGTATGCTCTGCTCGTTTTCTATATCTTCCACGCTTTCTTTGTTCAAAACGATTTTTTCTTCTTTCACTAAGTCTTATTCATAGGCTATTTAAAGCAAACATACATATCCCCTTGCCTCATCTTTATTTATTAATTTAAATTTTCTTAACTTCCCTTTCAAGTTATCACGTATTATTTAAAACTTCAATCTTTGTCTAACACGACACTATCTTTTAAACTCACTGTGTCATGTCAAATAGAGCAATGGAGTGGATGCTTGGAACAATGATCAGAAGTCCAAACGAACGTGGTCAACCAAAGGAGTAATTACAACAGAAAAAAAACATGGGAGAAATCTTTTAAATACAGAATGGTGCATCTCCCACCACTTCACATTTAGCACAACTCAGGTAATGAAAACAATTTTATTCTAGTGTGTAAAGAGCATATATATTTCAGAAAAATATTAAAATATGTATTTGAGGACGTAATTAATAGGACCTATTTTCATATTTTATTAGGTGTTATGAAATTTATTGTTTAATGGGTAGTATATTAAATAATACATATCAGATTTATTGTTTTAATGGGAAGCATATTCAATACTAATAAAAAATCAGATTTTATGTAGAAAGCCCCAGTTTCTGTATTCTGATTTTATGTACTTTTTTTTATTAGTGATGTTAGTGGCCAAAATGCACACCAACTGAAAGTTCCTACTAATGTGTTATGCTACACCACTATTGCAAGAGAAGTATTCAGAGCCAATTAGAATGACAGGCAATATTATTTCATAAAAATCCTCTGAATAAGTGTAATTTTTAAAGAAGTGCCTTGCATAGTAGAGATTTAGAAAAGAAACAGATGGCACACTTCAATCAACTGCTTCTTATGACATTCAACTGCAAACAGCATGTATACAAAAGTTTTTTGAGGTAAATGCCCCTTCCCTGGAAAGGATAGTTTTGTTTGGCAAATCTTGATTGGATGGAATGGGGAAAAAAAATGAAAGAAATGGACTAGAAATTTAACTTTCCTGAGTTTGAAACTTAGTTTTTCTGAATCAATTTATTGCAAAGAGGAGTACTTGGAGGATGACTTCCTTTTTATCGATTTTGCAATGCTAAAATAAAATTGAATTAGCAAAAGTAAGGATGACAGAAGCTCAGAGACAAAATTTTATTACTTTCATTTCAGAAGCGTGAAGAAATTAAGAACTTAGCCAAATAAATCAAGACCCTATTGCCTAAATCTAACAACAAATTCTATTTTGTTTACCAACCCTTCTTAATCTCAAACAACTTCTCTGACATACCCAGCAAGTACATCTGTTAAAAGTTTGCAGGTTTTCAGAAAAAGCAAATCTACGGAGACAAAAGGAGAATTTCTGGTTGCCTAATGCTGAGGGTTGAAGAAGTATGAGGAGTGATTGTAAATGAATATAGGATTACTTTACGGGGTGATGGAAATACTCTAAATTGTGATGATGATTTTACAACTCTGAATATACTCAAAATCACTGAATTCTACACATTAAAATGGGCAAATTAGATAGTATGTGAATTACAGGTCAATAAAACTGTTAAAAGTGATTCGGGGTTAAAGCCAGCACTTCAAATGAAAACGCAGATAGATTTTCAAATGTGAGAACACAGGATGACATTAAACCTCAATTTTAATGAAACAGTAGGGGAGTTATTAAAAGGTCCCCTTTGCAAGAGGAACTGACTGTATTGTTATAAAATCCATTGGGGGAATATATTAATTTTATATAATAAAAGTGTAAACATTTTATACACGTAAGATTCATGAAAGACTAGATTTTTTTTTTTTTTTTTTTTTTTTTTTTTTTTTTTTTTTTTTTTTTTTTTGAGATGGAGTCTCTTTCTGTTGCCCGGGTTGGAGTGCAGTGGTATCATCTTGGCTCATTGCAGCCTCCGCCTCCCAGTTCCAGCGATTCTCCTGCCTCAGCCTCCTGAGTAGCTGGGATTACAGGCACACACCACCATGCCCAGCCAATTTTTTTTATTTTTAGTAGAGACAGGGTTTCACCAAGTTGGCCAGGCTGGTCTTGAACTCCTGACCTCAGGTAATCCGCCTGCCTTGGCCTCCCAAATTGCTGGGATTACAGGTGTGAGCCACTGTGCCCAGCCTCAGATTTTAATTTAAAAATAATAATCCTAAATCCTGATGCTCTGTATGTGTATGAAAAATGCATTAACATTTTATAGTGATGTGGAAGCTGGAGCAGGACATTAAAAAAAATTAAAGATATGACAAATATTCCAAACAACTGAAGCACTTTGAAATATTAAAAAATTGAGTAAGATACATTCAAAGATCAATTTTTATATTGACCCTTTCTCACATCAGCAAATAATCAATGCTTGTGTATAATCAGAATAATGCAAACTCTCCCGTTGGGGATGATTCTTTTTCATCATTGATCTTAATGTTGTACCATAGGTCCTAGTAATTTCTTTGGTGAGGAAAATGTCAAGTCTTTCAGTATCCGATAAATGGCCAAGAAGAAGAAACTCCATACCTTCTTTATCATGGGCAAACATTGTGTTTGATATTTCATTTTAACTTCTCTACTCACAGCTGATATTAATTAAAAGTTATTTGGGGCAATTTTGTTCCTTGATTTGCAAACCTATCGCTTCCTCTCAACTGTCTTCTTGCTTAAATTGTACCAGCATATAGACCACTAGTGATTTTCCTAAAAAAAAAAAAAAAAAAGAATAGTTTAAAAGCTAACGAATTCAGAAATGAGTTAAAAAACTAGTGATAGTTTCTGGATAGTCTATAGATTTTGCTCTGAATAGTATTTGGAAACTGATTCTTAAAATACTCTTAGATAGCAGGTAGATTTGTTTGGTATGCTTTATTTTTATTAAAAAAATCTAGTCATAATATTTGCTAAACTTGAAATGACAAGCTTCACTGTAAAAATTAAAGAAAAAAATCAATGCAAAATATATTATCAATCTGAAGTTATATGACAGAAGACAACATTTTAAAGTTAAAGAATACATAAAATGGACCTTTAAAATTGGATCTTATATATACTTTGCATTTAAAATGCAAGTGTCGTGTTTAGATTTGAACTTGTTAAATTATAAAAATACATTAATTATATATGAAATCAGATTAAAATAGAATCACTTATTGTGCTACAAAAGTATAAAAACAGTAGTAATTTCATGGAATATGCAGTCAAAATGTTTCCTATGTTGTTATAACTGCCTTTTATTTCCCAGTAAATGTGATTCTTAAGGTGATATTTTAAAATATTTTTAATATTTTTTAAATATTGTGATTCACCTTTTATTTTCCTATTTCATTGCCAATTATTATCATTAGATAGCATTTTGCATACTTTTTCCATCTTTATTTCTATTAGTAAATAGCTATCTTTCACCTCTAAAAATGAAATGAGATATTTGAAAATACACACATGCCTAATTTGTAGAAGGTGATACATGATTGATGTCTCCTGACATGTCTTCCATTTAGTTCCTTGAAAACATTGTAAATGATTAAGTAAATGTTATACTGAGAGCATGTTGTTGTGCATGGGTATTTGGCATATTTTTAAACCTTAAGGCTGTTAATCAAGGTGCTATTGAAAAAGAGCACACAACCTTTGTAATTAGGCAGACCTGGGTTTGAATCTTGGCTCAATGCTTTATTAGCTGTGTGTTTCGGCACATGACTTAACTTGTCTCTGTTTCCGTTTCCTTTTTCTTACAGTTGTTGTGAGAATTGCATGAGATAATACATGTGCTTTGCAACATGCACTGAGTAGGATATGGTCGGGGCTCAATATTTGTTGATTCCTTTCCCTTTCTCTTTCCTTTTCGTTAGAAGTGCCCATGATTTCTTTCTTGGACTTCCTCCTATCTCTGAGATTCTGCTCTATATTTTCTAGATGGAATGGTATATATAAATAACAACTTCAGTAATACTATAGTTTAAAAATTACTAACATAAGTTTGAGTAAATAGAAAATTCAAACTACCTGTCAAAACATACATTGAGGATCGTTGTGGGCTATGTACTTTCCTTCTCATCACCATTCCTTTGTGCACACCCCAATGAAAGTTAACTATTTAAAGTGTGATTGTAACATATGTGAATGTTGCAGTTTAACTTCAAATCAATACAATATATTCAAGGCACATATGCAAATGAATCATGGAAAAATAATCACAGAGGTAAGCAGATTTCAATCTATAAAATGCACTTTATTTTTTACCTTTTAGATCATGCCATTGAGCTTGTTTGATTGTTCATGTTATGATTTCACCTTTCACATAGTCTGTAGATCACAGAGACATTGTCCTTAAAAACCACATGAAGGTCACTGGTTTCCTTGTGAAAATGACATAATGGATTAAAGCTGGAATTCTGTAGCTAGTGACTCATGCTTGCATTTGTACCTTTTAAGAGGTGTAATTTATAGAAAGGAAGCATCCAGCCTTGAGCTCTTTCAGACTTCGGTTGCTCAAATAAATTAAGAAATAAAGGCTAACATAAATAAGAGCACATTGCCTGTCAACTGGTCAGTCGTCTAATTTAAACTTCAAAAAATACTCTTATTTGTCTTTACATGTTTCTCTCTCACTATGAAATATATGGATATTATATAACACACACATATATATCTTCTACCTATATGTTAGGAAGAATAAAAGTCATAATTTTGAATGTATTCACATACTTGTATTAACTTTCTAATTTTTGAAGCCAAAAATGCAAATGTACTTTCTGGTCATTTTGAATTTATTAAGCATGACATGATTCTCAAAGACAGTATGATGTAGTCAAATTTTTAAAGGCTTTCATTTAATATGCGACATAGCCTTCAAGAGGCAGTGAACCATGGTGGAAAAGAATCTGATTTCAGAGTTAGGAAATTTAACTTCTCTCTGCAGTTTTGCCAGTAATTAGCTGTATGACCTGAAGCAAATCAAGAACCCTCTCTAAGTCTTAATTTGTTCATCTTTAATAATCTTTAATAATATATAATTTAATAATAATAGACAATATTAAGTCACTTACAAATGTGATCAATATGCTTTAGTTCTACTTGCTTTATTAGAGTGCTTAGTATTTAATGTGTTGTTGCTTTCATAACGTCATCCATGCATTTAGGAATTATAAAGTACTTTGCTGGTATTCCTAAAAATAATCTTATACAATGGAAGACTTTTTTGGCATTGAGAACTAACAGTCATGTGGTATTCAGACTATTAATTTTAACTGAAAGTCTATCTACAGCTCATTACTTACTTGTAACTTAAACCAAGGTATAATTCTGGTTTCTAAGGGTTTGCTGATAACAAATACTTGATATGACTCTTAACTATATAAGGGAGCTTACATATTTCTATTGGCATCATTCAAATAATCTAATCCATTGCTAAACACACAAAACGCACTCAACTCCTGTTTGCTGATTTATTTATTTGTATTAAGTTATGGGTATAAAAACAACAGAACTGAGTATGGATGACTCCAGACTCATGGAGGCTTTTTTTGTTGTTAAACAAAAGTCTTATCCATCCGAAAATCTCTGTGAGTAAGTCAAAAAGAGATTTGGCCACTCTGTGTTTAGGTGATAGTGAAAATGGCACCCAAAAGGGTTGATCCAAATTTATATTTCTTCTTTGGGCTTTGGGGTAAAGAGGTTTTTGTATCAATATTTTCATCCCATGCAATCTCTTTTCTATGTACTGTGCTCCTAGAATCTGCTCTGAATTTAACAGTAACCTTTTCTGCCAAATCCTTCGTGTAGGGCTCATATATTTGATCTCCAGCTACTGACTAGACTTCAAACTACTAAAGATCAAAATTAAGTATTGTTTCCTCTTCTGGGAAGCCTGGAAGTACTCAGTGAAATGTCTTGCCCAGAGCAGAATCTTAACAATTATTGAATGTAACAATGCCTAAAGTTGGGGAAAAACCTGAGAAAGATTCATTATTAATATTCCCAGGTAAATGTCATTCTTAAATATTACCCAAAGCTTTAAATAAAAAGCTTCTTAATTTTTGGATTTCTATTCTTTTCTTTTTCTCTCTATAACCTTCTCTTTTTTGGACAATTTTGAAATTTAGCTCAACCAGTGTAGCATGGATTGTTCCAAATTCTTTGATTTCCGGGGTGGACCTATCTCCAGAGATCCAGTGTCACATTTTCAGTTCTCCAGAGAACATCTAATGGTGCATATCTCACCATTGTTTTATACATATTCAGATCAGAGGCGACTCTCATCCCCACTAGCTAGTTCCTAATTTACCTCTTCTCATACCATGAAACATGAATATCCTACAGCCCTTTGGAATATTGTCCTTCTTCTGTGCCAGTTCAAACCCTAAACTGTCATCAAGCTTCAACTCATTTCCTATCTATGCCAACAAAATTCCCTTGGTTGTTTCTTTTCCTTCATTTTTATGTGGTACACAATTTAGTCCTTCACTATATAATGTCCTGATTTTTGTTGCATGCCAATACAGTTTATCTTCCCAAATAAAAGATAAATTTCTCAATGGTGGAACCGCACAATGTTTGCTAAATCCCCCCTTGACAGTTTTGTGACTCTAAGAACAAGTGTTATGTTCTCTAACACGTGTTTTTTACAATGTCTGGTATAATTAAGCTTCAAAAAATATTATTTTTTTTGTTTGTTTTGCTTTTTGAGATGAAGTCTTGCTCTGTAACCCAGGTTGGAGTGCAATGGCGCAATCTCGGCTCACTGCAACTTCCGCCTCCTGGATTCAAGCGATTTTCCTGCCTCAACCTCCCAAGTAGCTGGGATTACAGGCACACACCACCACGCCTGGATAATTTTTGCATTTTTAGTAAAGATGGGGTTTCGCCATGTTGGCCAGGCTGGTCTCAAACTCCTGGCCTCAAGTGATCCGCCCACCTTGGTCTCCAAAAGTACTGGAATTACAGGCGTGAGCCACCACTCCCACTCCCGGTCCACAAATTTTTTTTTTTTTTTTTTTTTTTTTTTTTTTTTTTTTTTTTTTTTGAGACAGAGTCTCGCACTGTCGCCCAGGCTGGAGTGCAGTGGCCGGATCTCAGCTCACTGCAAGCTCCGCCTCCGGGTTTACGCCATTCTCCTGCCTCAGCCTCCGGAGTAGCTGAGACTACAGGCGCCCGCCACCTCGCCCGGCTAGTTTTTTGTATTTTTTAGTAGAGACGGGGTTTCACTGTGTTAGCCAGGATGGTCTCGATCTCCCGACCTCATGATCCGCCGGTCTCGGCCTCCCAAAGTGCTGGGATTACAGGCTTGAGCCACCGCGCCCGGCCTCACAAAATATTTCTTAAATGATGATGATGTGATAGAAATCTACAAGATTACTCAGACAGATCAAGAGCAGGCTGGAGTACCACAAGTTAAGATCTGACTGCGGACGAAAGTTTGAATAACTCTTTTGAAATTATTTTGTAGCAACACAAATGGTACAGCTTTAGATTCATTAAAGATATTGGTAAGGCATCTAGATATATTTTCCAGGGGAAAGTAATCAGAAATCAAAATGGAACATTGATAAAAGTCACGAACAAGCTATAAATAACTTTTTCTTCTTCCTGCCATTTGGGATCACCCCCAAAGATTCAAAGGAGTTCTGAATACAAATAAAGGGAATTGAATACTCCTCAAAAAGGAAATGTTTTAGTACAGGGGCAAAATGATCATATGAAATATAATTAAAGGCATCTAGATGAATATTTGTCCAGAATTCGTTTTCTTTTGTAACCCTTTATAAGGTAATAGCCTATATCCAATTCAATCTAAAAACATAATAAAAGAATAAGACAATTTGTAATCATGAAGCCAAACCATAAACTCAGCATTTACATTATTGATAGTCAGCAAGATATTAATGAACTCCCATTTAAAATTCTCCACTGAAAGCTAACTTTGGGATAATATTATTCAATTATTTCATTAATTTTTATACTAGTTAAAATTTTATTCTAAAAATTGTTTTTCCAACACTTGTATTTAAAGCAAACATTGCTACCTTATCCACATGCACAGTATATTTTAAATGTTTAAATCCAGGGTATACAATATTAAATTGTTTATGAACCCTTCTGTTTTTTAAAAAGATGCCATGTGTGGGTGAGGTAGAAACGTTTTCTTTAACTACAAGTGTTAGAAAATGTTTACTTTTAAATACAGAAGGTACCCTCTGTTATCTGGGATCTGGTTATTACAAGAAATGTGAAAGGGATACGGCTAATAGTCATAAAAGTAAAAGAGGAGTCGTAATAAGTTGAAGCACTCTTTTGAAAAATTTGAAGCAGAACTCAATCAAGGCTTGATTTACTTTAAGGAAACCTTGTTTGGCTAAAGTGCAGCCAGATAGCTAGACTCCCAATATATTCTGCAGAAAATGATTTGGGATTTTCTTTTTTATGTTTTAATCTATCATATTGCTCATTAGTCAGTCTATGTTTATTTAAATCTTGACGTCATGCAAATGAATGTCTGCTTCTTTGTAGAAAACCAAGTATTTATGATGCTTTTTAAACATCTCAGAGTAACATGACTCTTTCTCTCTCTATATATACAAGTACATACACACATATCTATATCTATATCTAACTTCCTAATTGTATCATTTATTTCTGAGCATCTAAAGTTCTCTGGAACTAAATATCCATGACATGAAAAGAGGGGAAAGTACTGGAAATAGAATGAAATATTGGGGCTGAGCATGGTGGTTCATGCTTGCAATCCCAGCACTTTGGGAGGCAGAGGCAGGATGATTGAGATGAGGACTGTGAGACCAGCCTGGGCAACATAATAAGACCCCCATCTCAAAACAAACAAACAAACAAACAAACAAAAAAAAAAAACCTGGGCATGGTGGCACACACCTATAGTTCCAGCTACTCGAGAGACTGAGGTGAGAGAATTGCTTGAGCCTAAGAGATCGGGGCTGCAGCGAGCTACGATCGCATAACTGCACTCCAACCTGAGTGACAGAGTGAGACCCTATCTCAAAAAAAATTAAAAGAATGGAATAAGAACTCGTGGGTTTGTTTGAATCTGGCTGTAGATTTAACTGTGTGACTTTACATAGGTAATTTAACCCTTCTTACCCTTCGTTTTCTCATTTGTGTAATCCATGGCCCTAACTAACTCGAAGTTATGTTGAAAATCAAATCAAGGGATATATGAGAAAATATATACAATCTTTAAAATATCTACAAAGAAAATTTGTATTACGGTGTAAAAGTAGATATATGAATAATAAGGATATTCTGTGACTGTATTATTAAACACTTTCAGCTATATGTTGCCTTTGTTAGAAAATAAGATAAAAAATTAGGGAGAAAAAACAGGAAAGAGAATATATATAATGCTCTTAGGCTGAGAAATTCTACAATAGGAAATGAAGAAAATTTTAAAAACACATGATAGAGAATATAAAACGAGTTAAAAGAGAATGGAAAATAGATATTGGGATGAATTTCAAAAAAAATGTATCTGCATTAGTGAATCTGTAGTAAGATCAAGAAATTTGGAGTTCTCTACATGTTATTTGTAATCTCTCTTTCTGAAGCCTTTAGAGCTATAGGAATTAAAATAACGAAAAGTTTTGAACTAGAAAACACAAGTATCTCCAATGTTCTTTACTATGAGTAAAAGAATTATCTATGTTCAAAGGTTGACAATATGAATAACTGGAATTGTTTACACTTATGAATTGCTTTCATGTCAAAAAGGCCTTTTGCCAAAGCATTTTGATCCATTTAACCTTTACTTCTTTTCCAATTTCTATATATTTATTAAACATTTTAAGATTGAAAACTGTCTTACACCCATCTCTCTTCTCCCCAGAAGTAAAATATCTATTATGGTATGATTCACCATTCAAGATGTCTAGAAGTCTTCTAGGAACCCTATTGTGAAAAAAAAAAAAAAATGATAATTATTTTTCATAACATTTCTATATCCTAAGGAAGTTCTTTTTTTATATATTAGATTAACTATAAGATATAGCTTAATGGTTTCTGAAAATGCAGGAGAGTGTTATCTGCCCTATCACATAGTTAAATAACTTCTTTTGTGTAGAGTTTGTAGCTGCACAGTTTAATTTATTATAAATCACCTAAAATGAATGTTTACTTTATTATTAATAGCCAAAGATATCTTAAATTTACTTTAAATAATAAAAGGCAAAAAGGAGAGATGTTTTCAATCACTCAGAAATCTTTAAGAATCATTTCAAATGTAGGACACTGGAGTGAATGGAAAATGACAAGTTCGAGACCCGAAGTGAATATTGACTTGAAATTTTATAATAATTTCTTAAGTAGTTGAAGAGTCACAACCATTAATCTTCTGGGGTATAAAATCAACTACCTTTGTGTTATTATTTGAAGTGGATTTTCAGAACTAGAAACTGTTGATATTTTCATAAAGTTGTAGCATTTGAAATGATCTCAGTAACCATCCAGTCTGATTTTCTCTTTTAACGGATGAGGACATAGAGGCTAATAAAAGACTAGAACTTAGGTCATTTAACTCCAAATTTGCACTATAAATACCTTTCCCACAGTGCTTGTGTCTTTTTGTATATTAATTATTCAGCAAATATATATTGAGAGACGCCACAATGTGTAATGATATATGCAAACGGTACTCGAGGAGTATAAACATGAATAAATTATTATCTTTGTTCTATGTGAATTTATAGTCTAGTAGGAAAGATAAGACTCAAATTTAAAAGTGACATGATGCATGTAAAACCTTTAACACCAAGTCTGGCTCTAAAGTATAAGTTAAAAACCAAATAACAAAAATAAAATGCAATAGAAGCCGGGTGCAGTGGCATGCACCTGTAGCCTCAGCTACTCAGGAGACTGAGGCAGTAGGCTCGCTTGAGCCCAGGAGTTCAAGGTCAGTTTTGGCAACATAGCAAGACTCCATATCTAAGGAAAAAACAATGTAATGCAACGTGCTAAGTGCCATGTAAGAGGTGCAAACAATTATGTCTATTTTCTTAAAATTTAAAATGGAAATTCTGGTGTTCTTACATATGTGAGTGTAACCTAGATGATTTTTTAAATTATGACCAGTAGTCTTTTTACACTGCATACACAAAATTATAACACATTTGCATTTTAAGCATTGCTTCTCGGCTTTACAGTCTGCATATTCTTCTTCCTCACCCGCTCCAATCAGACAGTACATCTTTCTCTGAGTGAAGCGTGAGGATTTGTCCACAGTCATTTCCTAATGTTCCCCGTTAGCTGAAACTCTTCACTTCATAACCCACCTTATAGTCCCTTGGTTTCATCCTGATATTCAGCAACTACTTTGGTAGCTGGCAACTTTTAGCCCTATCTATGCTCTGCCCAGGAGTTGGGCAGCATTATTTGGTGCCATTGCAATGAGAGTGGGAGATGTGCAGAGTTCAAACATGGGATAGGGAGTTGTTTGAAGTGAGCTTTCAAGTACTAACCCTAAGAGTCTATAATCACAATGGAATTTAAAAGGTGGCACATTTGAACATTTTTCAAAAATAATTCTGAAGCTTTATTAATCGACTGAAGTGGGGAATAATTAAGAAAAGTTATCCACGAATGAATCCAAGGCAGGAAGGACAAGGATTATTTCAATTATCAGGAGAAATTAAAGAAATCTGGGAGAAGGGATAGAGTGTTTTTAAAATAATTTCTCACACTATAAGTGTTGTGATAAATGTATTCAGTATTATACAACAGAAACAAATGAACTTTTATTTGATCTTGTTGCTTCATTCTCAATCAAGAGACTCAGAATATCCACTATGTTTGTGCAAATTTGGCTGGTCTTCTGAAAATAGCACTTACCCAAGGTAAGTACAAATCTATGGTAAAAAATCAAATTACTTTATAACAATGTATTATCTTCTCAGCATTCAAATGTTTTTCACTTTTAAATTCTGAATTAGGTTGGCGCAAAAGTAATTGCGGTGAAAACCACAATGGTGAAAACCACAATTACTTTTGAACCAACCTAACAAAATTTGTGGGAGTTTTCTCCATATTCTCTTCCCCATTTTAAATATTATACAATTTGTGACTCTATATTTGTAACCTTAGGGAAGTAAGTAATTTAACCTCAGTGGTTTCTGTACTCTGTATCTGTTTATAACGAAGAGGTTAGTTTGAAGAATCCTTACAGAAAGATTACCTAGTATAAGGCTCTCATTGGAGTTGTGGAAACTGAGGCCCAAGTTAAGCAAGTGACTGGACCGTTTTTTCTTCATTCGTCCTGAATGAGAGAGTAGGAAAGACAGAAATCAATGTTGCCTATACCATAAACTGCAAAACTACATTATTATATTGGATTGCCTTTACTGTCTAACAGTATTTATTTGTTTCTTTAGGGAAGTATTGTAGAATACGTTTTTCACCTCACTAGCATCCAACAAAGTGTTAAATGTATATTAAGCCCTCAACTGAAATTCCCTTCATGAATTTCAACTAAGCCATTGCTGAAATTCCATAATTCTTACAGGCTTTTCTTTATTCATCTTCATCTTACAGTTCACTAATTCGGCAGATACATACGGATAGTGAATTTTATAGATTTACTTACATGAAATTTAGGAAATTGGCTGAGGTTTGGCAGTAGAAGCAGGAAAATTTGACACAGATAGTTACCCAATGAGAGGTGGGTAATAATCTTCCAAACTAAAGAATCTGCACTTGTTAACTTAAATAACATTTTGAAAAGCAAGTCATTGTATCAATGAATAGTCATTTGGGCTTATAATTCTACTACACAAGTTCTTTTCCATTTACATAGTGATTTTAAAAATAGATATAGAGGCATGATGAAATGACTAAATAAATAAATCTATTGAGAAACCAGCTCATTTCTGCTTTTTCTCTTTCTTTTTTTTTTTTTTTTTTTTTTTTTTTTTTTTTTTTTTTTTTTTTTTGAGACGGAGTCTCACTCTGTCCCCCAGGCTGGAGTGCAGTGGCGCGATCTCGGCTTACTGCAAGCTCCGCCTCCCAGGTTTATGCCATTCTCCTGCCTCAGCCTCCTGAGTAGCTGGGACTACAGGCGCCCGTTACCGCGCCGGGCTAATTTTTTTGTATTTTTAGTAGAGACGGGGTTTCACCGTGGTCTCGATCTCCTGACCTTGTGATCCGCCTGCCTCGGCCTCCCAAAGTGCTGGGATTACAGGCGTGAGCCACGGTGCCTAGCCCACTTCTGCTTTTTCAAAATGAGGGTTCAAAAAATATTTGTTGGAGAGACACCAGATCTTCCTTGTTTTACTTCCTTCAAGAATGAAGTAATCAACTTCTTTCTGAATCTATTTTAGACTAACATTACATTTAAAAATAAAAGATATGGGCCTATTAGACCTCTGGGAGTCACTGATCAACCAAAAATGCTAGAACAATCTACCTACAAGCCACAAAGCATTAAATTAACTGTTTAATCTAAGATTAAAAAAAAAAAAAAACTAATAGATTCATGATATGATCACCCAAAGCAATTCATTAATACTAATGTGATTTCCTTTGACATTATAAAAAGTAAGGAAATAAAGCTCTTATTTACAAGTTTATTTGCTGCAAAGGCATTTAGGAATTGTTATTTTAAAAAGAAAAGTTGCACTTCTTTCTGAGCCATCAACCCATACCGCAAAAGGCATGCAGAACTCAGTTTGCTAATAAAAAGAATTCTATGGCCATGCATGTGGTCAATGAAATGTTCTCTCTATAATATATGTATATATAATGATGTATTTCACAGTGAAATGGAAAATAAAACAGTGTGATAGGGCTAAGCTTTAGCTAAACTAATTTAAGAAGATTTATAATATTTTTATTGCCCTAAAATATGTTCAGAGAAATTACCTGAAATCGTTTCAGGGGAAACTGTTATTCTGTTAGATGCCTCGAATTCTTGAATATTATTGTGCAGATGTGCTAAAAATTCTATTTTAGCTCTTCCTTCATCTTCTTTCACCTTTACTTTAACCATTGGAATACAATACAACCAATCAAGATATGTTAATTGATTACCTACTATAGGGAAGGCACTTATCATATATGTGGGCTAGTCAACAAAAGCTTCCTGCAAGAGGTGGGGCTTGAAACAGACCCTGAAGAACAGACAGAATATAGATACATTTGGGAGAGGAAGCTACATAACACAGTAATGGACTTCTCCAATCTTTCTAGCAATAAATTATTTTTGAATCACCGATCATGTTTTTTGTCAATTTAAAATGGAAGTAATAAATGGAAGTAATCGGTTTGGTTACTGAATTTTTAAAAACCTACTTTTAAAAAGACTTTAATCATACTTAGAATTTTTCCAAGTATGGTCTTTCTACCCTGAAATAACTTTAGTCTAAGTATTGTACTCAGATATGGTTTTTCTACCTGGGCTCAGATCAGTAAAGTAAAAAACTGGCAGTTACTTTTTATAGCACCTGTTTTCCAAGTCATAGTTATCAAACTACTTTTCCTGACTCTACTGTGAAAAAGAAATACATGGCAAATGGGATCAGACAACACTTGAAACCTTCCTTATATGTGGTAAATAATTTTTAACATAAACTCAAGATGTTATTGTCTTCTTAATAAAACAAAAGATGACACTTAGAACTGGATCACTTGGACCTTTCTCTTCTTATCGCTTCCCAGTTCAAAATGCTTGCATCTTTTAATAGCAGCATTCTCTTAGATCTGCAGTTGGACTAAGTGCACTCAAGCCTTAGCGCAATCTTCTTTGTAGTTATAGCTTTTTTCTGAAAAATCAGCTTAGTCTGCCTACCATATTCACTGTGCTTCCTGTCATAATGCTGCTTTCCCTGGGCATACAAAGAATCTTTACCCTTCTTGTACTGTTGTCATTTTGTGGAGTTGGTGCTAGCCACACTTCTTAAAGTCTTGGGTGTTTTAGGAACTTTCACCATGTTTGCGGGAGCGCTATCAGCACAGAAAGAGACAAATGATTTTTAATGATCCTTCTCAACTCAGTCTTAGACCTTCAGAGCTTCTATTTTACTGCTTGAATTTCAAGTAGGCAGCATTATATAAATGACCAAATATGAATGGCCTTTGTTGTGGTGTTACATGTAGTAGAAACTTGTGGGTCCAGCTCACAGTAATAACATCTGCCTGTCCAGTCATCTCTACATACAATTGCATTATTTCCCTGACTTCATTTCTGTCTTTGTATTATCTCTGTAACTCCCCCGGGCTTCACTCAGCTTCTTGTCCCCCAGTCTCTGAGCATTAACAGTACTTTCTAATTTGCTCTACTTCTTTATTGGTAGGTGAATCTCTAGATGAAATGTTGCACGTCTATCGCATTGCTTTGCCAAGCAACATATCGAGGATTAATGGACATTGTCCGTTAATATGCTCACACTTACATGTAAATTTATTCTGTTCAAAGACTAGTTGTTACAGTATGAAAGAAAAATTAGCCAATTTCTAAACAGAGGCAATAGTTTGTTGTTTAACACCTTGGCCTCTGGAATAAAACCACCTGGTTTCAAGCTTTGTTTTGTTCATTCAGTTTGAACAGATTAACCTCTTTGTATGCCTCAGTTTCCCTAACTGCAAACTGAATAATAATAGTACCTTCTCGTGGGGTAGTCATGAGGCTTATGTTATGAGGTAGTACCTTCTCATGAGGTAGTCATGAGGCTTAGTCATGAGGTTAGAATGTGCGCTACACATTATAACCTATTAGAATGTGTAGTGCATGGTAAATGTCAATAAATAGTGGCCATTGTTATCATCTTTTATATCTCTCTTCTGAAGAATAATTACTTGCTAACTGGGCAAGTCTTACTACTTTGATTACAGGAAGCTATAATTGAAGAGTATTCAGTGAATCTTGATTCCGGAGATAAAATGGGAGATATGTAAATTTAAAATACACTTGCAAAACATTTGAACACTGTGACATTTATTCATAGGCGTTTACTGATGAGTTTAAAGAAGACATCATGTTTTATGAAAAAGTAAAGGAAACCCTAGCCAATTCATTCATTGCTATCCTTGTCTAGATATTAGTTAACATTGTCTTTGGTTTCGGTGGTGTTGTTTTCACTATTTATTTTTACACTGAGCTTGCCCCCACACCTTGCCATTAATTCTAATTCAACCCTGAATTTAAATACCCATATATGACTGGCGGCTGTTGCACTGGACAATGCAGTTCTAAAGGCTTTCTAATGGCTTTCAATACATTTATGCATAGTTCTTAATAGGCAATAATAACAATGTGTTACCCAAGGGTGTACTTGTATTTAAAGGAGACAATGACTAAGATGAAAGAGGGAAATTCCTGAATGTAGAATTTCAAGTTATATGGAAAACCATGAAGGATACTAGTTTAGGGACCAGAAGGCCTTTCTAGTGCCTCTCAAATTAGACCATGTAAGTGATCATCTATGCATAAGGTTAACCATAATTAACAAGAATGACTGTATCAAATGCCAGCTATATGTACAATGCTGTAATAAGCAAGTATTTTAGGAAACTGCAGATGACACTGTCTTAGCCACAGCTGAGAGGAGGAATGAATAGCGAGGTTGAAGTAGAGATGTCAGGTAAAGGGAGACAAAAACAGAATTAAAATTCCATCTTATGTACGTCTTATTTGAAATCCTGCTTTCACTATGTCATTTGTGCATTAAAATGTCAGAAGTGATTGGCAAAGAGTTGTTGAAGGTGAACATTAGTATTAAATCTGCTAACGACTAGCCAAATGATGATGCAACTTAACCACTTGGTTGTTTTCAATGTTATTTGTCTAGAATGGAGATGACTAGACTGTTTTGCAGCAATGTTCTCAGTATATGGAAAAGCCTTCTTAAAATGTCTTGAAGAATGGCAGTGTTGGAGAGATCCATGACTTGAGCACACATTAGGCTGGAGATTGGTGATTTCTTTTTGATGTTCAACAGCACAATATGTAGATGAAATGACATAGGTAGCCTAGAATGCTAACAAATAAATAATAAATATTGCTTAGTGCAATAATTTAAAATTTTCAAAGTGCTTATACCCATCTGTTTCACAACAATCAGGTGGGGTTATATGTGATACTGACATAAAATATCATAATAATATATTATTAACTTCAATTTATGATGAAGTTTTCCTAGTTTGCTCATGGCTACCCAAGCAGCCAGAGGAACATAATTTAGCAGTTCTTCCACTAGACAATACTAAGCTGTATCAGATGCTTTACTAAAATAATCTCAGTACACGTACATCATCCTTTTGTGAGGCATTCCATTGCTATGAAAGAGAGGTGGTAAGATGGTCTTTAATAATACTGGCCAAATAGTCTGGAGCTTCAGGAGCCATTAAAACCTGGGAATTAATTATCTTTCAGCAAGCTCAGCAAACTGCAGTCTCCTTCAATCTCAGGCCTTGAACAATTTAACAAGAATACTGAGGATATTTAATGTTGGTTACTGATAATCTCTCCCCAGAATTTTGTTTTAAATTTTTGTGTTTCTCTTAGCTGGAGAGGGATGACATTTCCTTGAAGGAAATACATGGAACAGTAAAAGTATTGAGGCTTGACTCAATTATAATGTTGGACTAATCCATTAGAATGTTAGGCTTTTTATATTTTACTTTTATTGCTCTTCCTAAGTAGCCTTGGCAGCACAAATAAATATTTCTTATTCTCTTGCCTTAAATTCACTTTCGAGAATTCCTTGAGAAATTGAGGGGAAAAATCTAATGGCACCAATAAAATGTAGGATAATAATATCTTCATCATTCATAGACTTGCTATGAAGACTATATGAAATAATATTATATACATATATATTATATATATGTAATGGTCCTGGATCCACATCTGGTATCCAGGAAGTTCCCAGAAATATCAGTTCTCACCTTTCTGATGAATTCATACTGCACAAAAGCCTGTTAAGTTATCTGAAAAAAGTCATCACTGTCATCCATGACACCTCTAGATGGAGATAAATCCCTCAAGAAAGCATAGAAAGGGTTAATAACCCTCTCTAGATAATGCAGATAGGCAAACACCGTCATTTTTGCTAAAGCACCCCAAATCCTACCTTGACATTGCAATCAACAAGCCTTATCCACCTTCTGAATTTCAGGACTTGCGTTGGGCTTGTTGCTGTAGATGATAGACGCTATTAGGAAAGAAATCATGTTGATGAAACAATTATTTTCTTCCCTTCCCAGGAGGATCAGAAGAATTTATTTAGGGAATGAAAAATATAATGAAATATTCTATAACCTACCTCCCCAAAATATGGACAAAAGTATTTATTTCCCCCCACCTGTGGGGTGGAATGGGGGGGCATTGTAGATAACTACCAAACAATCAGGTGCTAAGGAGATTATACTCTTCAGAAAAGACAATATTCAGTATGATTTCAGTACTGCAAAAGAGATGCAATGATCACGGTAGATATCATTTTTTTGTGGGGCATGTCAGTTGGTCTTTGTCATTGTCTACACATATGTAGCCAACTACACAGTAACACCTTGTTTCTATTGCACTCGTATTTTGATTGTCAGAATGGCTGATGTATACGTAAACTTCTTCATGAAAAAATTAAACTCTGGAACCCAGATATCTTGTTTATTACTGTGTATGTGAGGTCGCAACTGTCTGCAAACTGGGGAGCTCAGAGGTTACTCAGTGCGCAGCATTTCCTCACCCCCCCCCCCCCCCGCCCCCAATCATCTTAGCTCAACTATATGTGAGCATCCCTCGGTTAGCCTGCCTAAAAGGTATGTGGTAAGGGGCATATGCACTTAGTGGTTCAGCAATCAGAGGCTTCCTTGGATGGGACTTACACTGGTAAATATTAATGAAGAAGCTGCGTGGTACTGGCAGTGATTCCAGATCAAATCCTTTAACTGCCGAATGTCACTCGCTGAATTTTGAGTTGGGGAGCTCTGTCGCTTAAAATACAGGGTTCTCAAACACAATGCAAGTGTTTGTCACCTCAAGTCGCATACTACCCAGCAGGAAGCAAAAGGCAAAGGGCATGGCGCAGAAAAGAAACAGACACACAGACACGTTTTGCAATGACGAACTTTATGTGACATCAGGAACGGCAACCTGTTCTCATGTTTAGCAATTCCGAGGTACGCTGTAAAGACTGCTTGTCAGGTAAAACTGAGTAAAGGGACAGGAATAAGAGGCAGCGCTGGAGACTTTTTCGCAATCCTTTTCAAAATATAAAACTGTAACCAAATGACTTAGATAAGCTAATTATTAAAAAAAAAAAAAGATTCGCTGGATGCCTTTATCCTCTCCTCTTAAGCTTACGTGACCATCAGCAGCGCTGTTCAAATTCAGCTAACAGCTGTTAGACCAAGACACAGATCCGCAGTGTGTATCTCCCCAGAGTTACGGATGTTCACTGAGACCCGCCGAAAAATTAGGGTCGGTTTTCAATGAGAACATAACAAAGGATCCTTGGTTCCCCCTCTGTACACACTGTCCCAAACCTTGCGCCCCCTCCCACTTGCCTGCTGTCGAATTTCTTATAACTGTAGTCGGTCCTCCAACTCAGTAGCACCCTCCGCAGCCCGACCCTCAGCGACATTGCGTTCAGTTTCCCTCCTTTCTCTCCTCCCACTCCTCACTTCTTGAGACCCCACCCTCGCCTTCCGTTTCTGTCTCGGCTTCCCCCGCGCCAGGTTCTCTAGACCCCCGCCTCCACCCAGCACCTTCATCTCGAGCCCCCACTCCCAATCCCCTTAGAGACTTCTATGCTCCTTCCGTGGAACCTAAGCTCCTCTCTTCTTCCACAGACTCAGTCTCCACGCGATTTGCGCGTTCAGAGTCCCTCCCCCCAACCTCCGCCAGGGCCAGTGCGGTCCTGCAGGCTGCAGCCATCCGGGACCTGTCCCCGCTCCCCATCCCATCCCCCGCCTAAATCGTTAGGGTCTCGGCTAGCAATGCCGCCCGGGGCTCCAACTTACCACTAGCGTCCGGGAGGAAGACGAGGCAGCGGTCGCCGCGGCGGCAGCTAGACGAGAAACGGACTCGGCTGCAATCGCCCAGCGGAGCCCGCGGCAGTCGGTGCGCTGCGCTGCGCTGTGCGCCGCAACCTCGCGCCTCAGCGGAGGGAGAGGAACGGAGGGAGCTCGGCGCGATGGGAAGCGCCGGCGAGTCGACCTCCTTTGGGCGACCGTGCGCCCCCCGGCTAGGTTTGGCTCTTTTCGCTTCACTATCTTACTTTAGCTTAGTAACTGACCACCTCCAGCATCTCTGCACTAATCGCGTCTTCTTTCTTCTTCGTTGGCCCCTAACTAACTACACTACTCTAAACGGACGAAGGCCATCACACGAGCGCCACGACGATCTCGACGACTCCGACGACAACGATGTACAGACAGAGAGAAGAGTTCATATGCAATCGGCAGGTAAGGGACAAGGCAGGCCAATGGAGCAGCCAAGGCTAGCAATCTAACCGCTCCAAAGGCAGTATCGGAAAGATCGGTGCATCTGAGGAAGGAAGCGTCCTCAGCGAGCACCAGAGCGCCTACCTCGCGCGGGTGAATCTGCACCGCGCTCTTGGGCCAAACGCGGGATGAGGGGAGGAGCCAAGAGCAACCAATCAGTGCTCAGCATTACGTTGCCCCAGGGCCTGTTTGGACCGGTCTCTTAGTGCATCTGGAACCTGCTGGCAGGGGGCGCGAGACCCCATGGTGGAGGTGGGGGTGGGGGTGGGAGTGGTGATTAACCTGATTCACAAAGCCTAGAGCGTAGGGGGAACCAGAATCAACCATGGCACCGGATGGAGGGAGAGGGAAGGCTTTCTCAAGAATGTACCCTCAAAGACTCACAGCATACCCCTCCCCAAACACCCCCCCAACACACACACACACCTGTACATTTCATTTCAACAAACGGCATTCCCAAGTCTTGCAAATTTCATCAAGCTTTGAAACTCCCTTCAAGGGTCTCTGCTCCGACTCTTGCCCATTCTTCCAACAGTAGCAACTGAGGCACTCGCAGGGTCAAACATCTGGTGAGTGCTCAAAGGCCACAACCCTGTTATAAGGCCCACTTCCCCATCTTTGTCTCCCCATCCTTTCCCTAACCCCAAAGGAGAAAGGAAAGCTCTTAGTCTTCGAGCCCCAGGAAGACACAGTTTAGTTCCTTTCTTGATCCCACAGGCCTCATTAGAAAGACATCTTGAGGGCAGCTCTTACGGGTTTCCAAGGGGGTGAACCTATCTCTCTGGCACAAGGCCTTGGGCCCACAGCCAGTCGGTTGCCCAGTCGTTGGGGGGGAGGGGGCTGTCAATGCAAGGTCGAGGCAGCAAGAGGTGAACCACAAAGGCTCTCTTTTGGCAACTGCTGGGATGCCGAGCTCCAACCGGTCAGGCAGAGCTCTTTTTCACAGGCTCCCAGGCGCCACCGGGCAGGTGCCTGCGGTGTTCTGGCGGCAGCGCAGAGAAGGGTGAACGGGGCCGCCTTGGCCAAGACACCTCAGAGGCACCAAAACCAAGCTGAGTAATGGAGATTATCCCACCGAGAATGGGGAAAGAAACAGATCTCTTCTAACAGGGAACGAAGGGGCGAGCGGGGGTGATGGTCTCGGCTCGCGGCCGAGGTTTCACGGCTTTGTGCCGAGGACTGGGGTGGGAAAAGTGGAGATTGGCTCCTCGCCAGTCGGAGGTAGCTGGACCGAAGGAAAAGATCGAGACTCCGGTTTGGCTACTTAGGACCGGACGGCAGCGCAGCGATTGTATAGAAAAGGCTACACAGAGACCGTACAGAGAGGCTTGGAGGACCGAACCCGGCAGAACGCAAAAGGGGTGGGAGCTGCCGGCTATTCTGAAGGCCGAAGTTTGCCTCAGTAGCCCCAAAAGTTAGGGAGGGAGAAGGAAGTGGGAGCAATGATAAGGGTCAGGCCCCTTCCTTATTCTGGATGCCCTAGGACCAGTCATTTCTCTCTGGGCCTCCGTTTCCAGATTTGTGAAAGGAACTGTCCGGTCTACTCCAAAAGGGGCATTTTGGGAATTCTCTGATTCCCTCCGTCGCCACTGAATTCAGGCTCTGAAATTTAATTTGGCAGTAAACATGCTGTCCACACCCAAGTTCTGTTTCGCAAAGCAAAAACCCATCGCAGGTTTCTTGAAGCATCTGTTGAATGCTACTGTATGATGCCGCACAGGTGGCTGCGACAGCGCTGCCAAGTCCACCGACTGCACAACGCTCGCATCTTTAGAAATGCTTTGGTAGAGAACAGTAATTTATAAATATGGAAGAGAAAACGTATGTCTTCTCTTTAAATAATTAAGCACTCATCTTTAAAACTCCCGAAGTGTCCCTTTGCTCTATGAATGTGGAATGCTTAGTCTTGCCTTTTCTGGCGGGACTTGTATTTATTTTGTCGGAGGCTGAGACATTTATATTACTTCAAAAAAGGTAAATATAAATCCCTGTGATATTTTTGCTAAGCCAAAATGGATCTGCGGAGCAGAGAGTGGAAGTTAGCATCCGCCAAAACCTGTTCTTGCTCCCCGGCTCCCGGGGGAACCGGCTTGAAGAAATTGACCATGATAATAGCAATTATGAGGATGAGGATGATGGTAGTAATAGTTTTTAGTATTATATATTTCGCTCTTAAGGCTGTTCTCTCCTTCTCCTTCTGAAAGGCAAAAGTACCGAGAGGGACCAGGAGTGAAGCCCACTTGGTGGTTGGGAAGGTTCCCGAAGCAGCAGAGAGAAACTTTGGTAGCCACGCGGCTTGCTGAAGCACCTCTGGGCTTCGGAGTTCGGGTAGAAACAGGCAGGCATGTTCGCCTTTGAGCGGCGCTAGCCGAGCGGCCCGGAGCCTGTAAGACTGAGACTGAGAGGTCCGCGGCGAGGCTCGGGGTACCGGGTTCCGCCGGGACCCAATGCTCTGCTTTCTTGGCATTTGCGGCGCGTACTGCCTCTTCAGGTTCTCTAGGCTGCGGCTCCGCCGAGCGCTGCAAGGTCCGACGGACTTCGGCGATTTTGGCAACACCAGACCGGAGAATTTAGTGTAAGGAGAAATTTAGGGCGCACTTTACGACTGGGGAACCAAACTCAAAACAGGCACATGCTGGCGCTTTCTGTCACTCTGTCATTGCCAGAGAGGTTTTCTGGAACCCCTGCCTAACGAGGCCTGGGGAGTCAGCCCAGGGTTTTCACTGCTTTCCCTTCCCTTCCCTTCCTCAGGTGTATGGAAATTGTCCCTGGAAAGAGGAGTTATTTACAGTGAATTCCTTAGGTTTGATGAAAATCCCCAGTGCCCCCCGGAACACGGTTTCCAAATATTTCCCGGTTTCTAAGGCTATGGACTTGTTTTTACAACTTTCGAACCAGGGAGATTTCCTCCTACTACAAATACATATGTTTCCAAAACTACTGATTCAGAAATTCGGGAAAGAATTAAAGAAGATTGTTACTACGTAGGAAAAAGTTCCTCATCATTTGAAACTTTGGGAACTTTTTAAAAAAATAAATAATTGTAACCGACTAGAAAATTTACTTCTCTACTCATTATTATTTCCCCTCTTGACCAGAGCCCTATTTTAACACACCTAAAGGATGATAGACAGGTTTAAAAAATGAGTGACAGGATTCTAGCAAAATTCTCGAAGGCAGGTATTTTCACAGATCAAAAGAAGCTACACAATAATTCTACCGGGAGATTTTTTTTTCTTGTTTACCACAGGACATAAATGCAATGAATTTTGATAATCTTCTACCCATATTTTTTCGGTTTTAAAGCAAATTATAATAGCCAGATATGCTTTTGGTAACAATACAGTTGTATCAAATTTTATTTTCAGCCTTTGCTATTACTACTTAATCGTAAAATCCCAGCATCAGATCCATAATGTCCATCATTGAGGTATGCCACACCTAGAAATAAACTTTTATGGCATCGAACACAATAGACTTTTCCCTTACTGTTCCTCAAACATGGTCATAGACTGAGAAAAAATATTTAGACATAGATAGCTTATTATACACAAAATCTTTTTAAAGTTGGTAGGATTATTTTTAATAAAAAAAATAACGCAGTAGAACTCTGTGTGCTGTGTAGGAAGGCAGGGGGCAGTCTCTGATCATGTCAGTCTTTCTGTAAGTGAAACTTCTGTTTGGATAGATCTTCTGTTTTAGAGAAAACAACAATCAACACTGGTTCTCTGACACTCTCATTGAAGGGAAGAGAAAAATACTGGAAGCCTTTTGGGAGGGGGAGTTGGAAGGTCCCATCACGTATTTCTGACACTTCTAAGGAAAAATAAAAAAGGTATATCACAATTAAAAATCTGTGTTTATTTCTTTTATGCAATAAACCGTATTTAATTAATTTTATCTGACATCCTTCTAGTAATACAATATATATTTTGTGTGGTTTCCAGTAACCAAGTATATGTTTGAAAAATAGCTACATGCATGCAAGTTTGAATAGGGATTGGGAATGGAATCTCGTAGCCTCATAAAGGTGAAAGAGCTAGGAGCTACTTTGACATCAGTTCTGTAGAGAAATATATGTTGTCTTGGAGTGCATTCATGTTATGACGAATGCATTTTGTATTATGGGCATGCATTTCACTCCTTCACTTTAGGATAACAAAGATGGCAATTAGGACCTTTTGTTTAAATTAAACTGAGATTGAAAGTCCAGGACTACAGTGATTTCTTGTTTATTCTTAGCTCAAGACTACTGGTTGCTGAAACCCAGTAGTCTTGCTACCCATCTATCTTACGCTGACTCTTTTAGACCATTGTGATTTCTACTTCCCATTTCTGTAGTAATTAGAGCTATAACCATGCAACCAAACATTTCCTTGTTTTAGAGTTATGTATAAAGTAATGGGCTTAGTTGCTCTTGTCTGTAAATCAGTATCTTTACGTTATTTCAAATAAGGCAAACCATCACTCATTGCTACTTAATTCTTTCTTTTCTTTTTGTAAGAACTATTTCTTCAACCAAATTATAAGGATCTCAGGAGGAAGCATTTAACCATAAGCTTCTCTTCTCCTTTTTTCCACAACTATCCTAATACTTTGCACAAAAAATATAAGCAACAATAATAACTACTATTGTTGTTATGCAAGAGGTTAAGATGAATGGTCAAGAAGGGCTAGACTTCTAAAACTCGAATTTTTCAATGGCCTGCATACAAATATGAAAGGTATTTTACCAAACAGGCCCTTCATGCAAAAAGATCATGACAGTTTGAACCGACCAAGATGAAACTTAATAGTAATAAATGTGAGATGCTCAGTTTGAGTACCAAATTTCTCTGCACAAAATTAGGTCACCGAAGCTGGGAACATTTGGTGAAAAAATACTTATTGATCTTAGTTGGCATCAAGATCAACAAGCCTTCAGTGTGATCTGGTTGCTGGGAAACGTAATTTTATATTGAGCTTTTGCAACTTTCGTAAAAAGAGTCGAAATGCAGTTGGGCTCTATTTGGTATTTTCAGGCACATACTTTAAGAATAAAGTTTGGAATTCATTTATCAGAATGATGGAGTTCATTCACAAGAATGTTCAAGTCAGTAGAGTGCTGGAATCATATTAGATGGGTTTGTATCGTCTGGAAGACATGACTCTTGGGATACATGCTAGCTGACTTCAAATGTTCAAGGAAGTTTCTTAAGGAAAGTGGATTTAATTTATTTCCCAAGTTTGTTATTCATATCTTGTTTGTATCTGTTACCTCAGTGTCTTGCACAATGTCTGACACAAACTAAGCATTCAATAAATATTTGTGAACTGAATGAAACTATAAGCATTCAACTCTGAAGAGAATAAAACTGAATTTAATGAATCCACAGTTTCTGGCTCTAGAGAAGGATTTTCTAGCATTCAAAACTGTCCAAAGATGGCATAAGCTGTTTCAGGAGGTAGTGAGTTCTCCACTCTTGAGATGTTCAATACTATAGAGGTTAATCTCTTGGTGGGGATGTTACAAAGGAGAACTATGTGTGAGGAAAGGTAAAGACACATGGCTAATGAATGACATTTAAAGCTCTTCCCAATCCAAAATTTTGCAGAATGAATAAAAGCTGTCTTAGTCTAATTTTATGACATAAATAAAATATTGAACTTTCTTAAAAACAAAGACAAAAGAATTTATGTACTGCAGACTGGCCATAGATTCAGCTTTGTCATAGGCAAGAAGCGGCCTCCTACCAAGTCGAAGACACTTTTGTTGAGCCTTTTGCACTTGATAGCTACTGACTTCGGTGGAAAACAATCTCTGGGAAGCTTATTATCATGTTAGGATACTGGCATTCTTTGTAAGTCTAGAATACTACAGATGGTCCCTGACTTACGAAGATTAGGCTTACAATTTTCTGACATTAAGATGATGCAAAGGTGATACATATTCAGTATGCTTCTTGACTTAACAATTTTCCTTTTTCTTCACCAACAAATTTGAAGGGCCAAGTCTCTACACATTTCAAAGGCTGAAGCAACAAAAGTTCATTTAAAATGATGCTTTATAAACAAGTGGTAGCAAATTCCCTGTCGTCGAAAACTAAAGAAAAATAATATGGTAAATAAATATTTTCCTACCATATATACACATTTTATTTATAGACAAGTATAGAAATCTTTCATTTTCTCCAAGTGGAGCTTAATTTGAAGCAGAAGCCAATACAGTAATGACTAGATGCCTATTGTCATCTAATGGCAGCCCTGCAGTAGAACTACCTGAGTGAAAGTTTATTTTCCGGCCTTTTGATTTTTGAATCAAGATTATTTTTACTGTTTATGCATTTTCTAGTCATTAGTGGGAAAATGATAGTAAACTTTTAATAGGTGATCTTGTAGGGGAGAGTAATGAATTCTTACTTGGTGATAGAGCAAAGCTGTGGGGCAAGATTTGCCAGAGAACTCAACTTTGTTGATCTTCCAATTTGACCAGCATTCTTCATCTACCAAGATAAGATTCAAAAATAAGCCTTTATCCTTTAGAGTGTCATACTCAATAATCAAGAAAAGCACTGATAAATCAGGAACTAGATCGTTTAATCTATCATTGTTAATTTTGTCTATGCATTTTTGATTTCATTATGACCTCAAAAAAACCTTATTGTCAATATAACGTGGATGAAGTTCCAAAGATACAAGGACAGAGGTGAAAAAATGTAGAGAAGTACCTACCATTATATTCTTTCAAGCCAAGCGACACAGTGGGAGCAGTTTTACTATTGTCTGGTTTGATTACAAAGTATAATGGTTGAATTATATCAGTAGTCCTGATATTTTGAGAGTTTTTTAATTTTTTTAAAGTTTGTGATATCAAGCAATATGGTATTCAGAACATTACAGTAAAACATACATCTAAAAACGGTTTGCCTTTCAAGGACTAGACATTTATTTCAGTGACGCTGTGATTCATCAAAATATTTCTTAACATTTCTTTTGAAACTGCCTTCAGAATATGCCACATTGTTTTGAATTTTTGGCAAAAGTGTATGGTCATTGAGAATTGTGTCTGGTGATTAACATTTTATGATCCTAACATTTTGTTGAATGAAGTGAAAGCACATGACCTTAAAACCCTCTGGAGGAACAACCACAACAAAAACCAGTGTCTTGCTTATGTCATTCTTGACAGTGACAATTTACCCTGGAGTAGGTGAGAGTTTTCTTTCATTTGCTCTATCCTCTTATATGTCTGCTCTAGTAGAAACTCAAAATGTAAGTTTTCCTGAAAGCTTGTGCACAACAAAGATAATATTTAAGGCAGTATTTCAAAAATTGAAGCAAGAAAAATAATATTTCCACGGAAGTACATGTCACTAATCCGGCTATTAACTGTATTAATATAGTAAAAGTAGAATGAGTATAGTCTCCCTCACTCTCTTCCAGAATGTAAGGATTAATGATCTAAGTTAGAACTTCTGAACTCACATTCAGTTACATGCTGTGTAATCTGTAATATTTATAACTTCACAGTGTAACCATGGCTAGAAATCTTTTAAATTTGAAGGTTCAAAAAATTATGTTGGTGCATATGGTTTGGAAATTTGTAGAAGAACCAATAATATGTATATAATCTTTCACAAAGCTAATCAATAAATTTATTTAAGAAAGCTTTGCTCTAGGAAGAAATTAACACCAGGTGATTTAGTGACCAAATTCCAAATTAGTACACAAATTAACCTATGGTTTTGATCTTGAATATGTCGGTTCATCTGTTGGCTGCATTTAGAACAGAAAAGAGGCTTAAAGTACAATATTGGATTTATTAAAGAGGCATTTTGTCTGAAAAAAGTGACCTCTATGTCATTTCAGATAGTGTGCCGCAATTCAATCATCTCTATCCTTAAGATTTTTTAAGTGCTTGACTTCTTTGCTGCAATCTAAACTCTGACTGCTTATCTAAGAAAGCTAAAATATACACCATGTGGTACAAAAAAATGATGACTACAGAGACAGTTTGATCAGATATCAGATCAAAATGCAAATCAAAGTAGACCAACCCCTATTGTAGATGAAATGCAACCCGTTACTTTTTTAAAGAACTGTGAATTTTAAAAGTTATTAAAATGAAGAATACTACATTATTGAATAACTTTTCCTTATGTTTTCTGACAGTTGTACTGATGACTGCTAGTGGAGACCTTAGTTTTCCTGGGTTTGTAATGTTTCTTGCTAAACTAGGAATTGGATTGTGAAATATTTCATAAGTGCAGTAACTCTTAGTAATAAAATATATTTACTAGAGTCCTCTCATCATTTAATAAAAGAAAGTTTTATGACATTTTATATTTTAAAAAAGAGCTTTATTAAGTTATGATAGATATATGTTAACCTGTATATATTTAATGTATACAAGTTGATCAATTTGGACATCTGCATACACCTGTGAAATCATCACGACAATCAAAGTAATAGACATATCTATCACCTCCAACAGTTTCCTTGTTTCCTTTTGTTTTTCTTTTGTGTGTGGGGGGGGGGAGTGGGGGGGTAAGAACACTTCATATGAGATCTACCTTCTTAACAAATTTTAAGTGCATATGCAGTACTGTTGACTGTACACACTATGCTGTACAGCAGATCTCTAGAACTAATTCATTTTGCATAACAGAAACTTTACACCAATTAAACAACTCCCCACTTTTCTTTGTTCTAGTCTCTGTTTCTATGAGTTTGACTATTTTAGATATGTCACGTAAGTGAAATCATGCAGTCTTTGTTCTTCTATAACTGAATTATTTCACTTAATATAATGTCTTTCAGGTTCATCCTTGTTGCTTCAAATGGCAGGATTTCCTTCTTCTTTTTTAAGGCAGAGTAATACTTCATTGTGTGAAAACTTTATCTATTCATCTGTCTATGGACATTTGGGTTGTTTCCATAACTTGGCTATCGTGAATAGTACTATAGTAAACATGGTAATGCAGATATCTCTTTGACATACCTATTTCAATTCCTTTGGATACATTTACCAAAGTAAAATTGCTGGATTATATGGCAGTTCTAGTTTTATGTTTTTTGAGGAACTAACTGTTTTCTATAGTGGTTGCACCATTTTTAAATTCTCAACAACAGTGTAGAAGGGTTGCAGTTTCTCCACATCCTCAATAATACTTATCTTTTTTATTATAGTAGCCATTCTAACCGGCATGAGATGATACTTCATTGTTATTTTGATTTGCATTTCCCTGATGATTAGCAATGTTGAATATATTTTAATAGATTTTTTGGCCACTTGCGTGTCTTCTTTGGAAAAATGCCTATTCAAGTTTTGTTACCTGTTTTTAAATTGAGTTGGTTTCTTTTTGCTATTGAGTTGTAGGAGGTCCTAAATATTTTGGACTTTAAATCCCCATCAGATACATAGTTTACAAATATTTTTACCCATTATGTAGATTGTCTTTTCATACTATTGATTGTTTCCTTTGCTGTGCACAAGCTGTTTAGTTTGATATAATCCCACTTATCTATTTTGGCTTTTGTTGTTTGTGCCTTTGGTGTTATATCCAAGAAATCAATGCCAAGACAGGTGTCAAGAACCTTTTCCTCTATGTTTTCTTCTAGAAGTTCTACAGTTTCTGGACTGACATTTAAGTCTTCATTCCATTTTGAGCTTATTTTTGTGTATGGTATAAGATAAGGGTCCAATTTCATTCTTCTTCATGTAGATATACAGTTTTACCAACACCATTTGCTGAAGAGGCTATTCTTTCCTTGCTGTGTATTTTTCAAAACTTTGTCAAAGGTCAGTTGACCATATGTGTGTGAATTTCATTCTGGGCTTTGTATTCTATTCCATTGGTCTGTATGTGTCTTCATGCCTATGCCATACTGTTTTAATTACCATGGCTTTGTAATCTATTTTGAAACCAGGAAATGTGATACCTTCAACTATGTTTTTCCTTCTCAAGATTGCTTTGGCTATTGTTCTTTTGTCATTGCATGTGAATCTTAGTATTGTGTTTTCTATTTCTGTAAAGCATACTTTGGGGATTTGGATTGGAATAACAATTCGTAGATTGTTTGGGGTAGTATAGCCATTTTAATAACGTTAAGTCTTCTAATCCATGAACACAAGATTTCTTTCCATTTATGTTTATCTTCTTTAATTTCTTTCAGCACAGTTTTGTAATTTTCATTGTATAAGTCTTTCATCACTTTAGTTATGTTCATTTCTAAGAATTTTATTCCTTTTTATGCTACTGTAGATGCAATTGTCCTCTTAATCTCCTTTTCAGATAGATAGTTTATTGCTAACGTGTAGAAACACAACTGATTTTTCTATGTTGATTTTGTATACTGTGATGTTACTGAATTTGTTTTTTTAAAGTTTTTTTTTGTGGAGTCTTTAGCATTTTCTGCATATAGTGTTATTTGCAAACACATAATTTTACTTCTGCCTTTCTGATTTAAATACTCTTTTAACCTTTTTCCTGGCTAATTGCTCTAAGATTTCCAGTACTACGTTGAATAGAAGTGGTGAGAGTGGGCATCCTTATCTAGTTTCTATCATACAGGAAAAGCTTTCAGTTTTTCACAGTTGAGTATGATGCTAGCTATGGGCTTTTCATATATGGCCTTTATTAAATTCCTTCTATACCTACTTTTTTGAGAGCTTTTATTATCAAAGGGTGTTCAGTTTTGTCAAATGCTTTTTCTTAATCTATTGAGATGATCACGTGATTTTTATCCTTCATTTTGTTAGTGCGATATAACACATGGATGACTTCATGTATATTGAATTATCCTTGCATCTCAGGAATAAATCCCACTTGGTCGTGATGTATCATCCTTTTAATGTGCTGTTTAATGTACGTTGCTAGTATTTTGTTCAGAATTTTTGCATCTGTTTTCATCAGGGTCTTTAGCCTGTAGTGTTTTCTTTTTTTCATTAGTGTCTTTACCTGACTTTTGTATCAGGGTAGTCCTGGCTTCATAAAATTAGTTTGAAATTGTTTCCCATTCTTCAATATTTTAGAAGAGTTTAAGAAAGATTGGTGTTAATTCTTCCTTAAACATTTGATACAATTCACCAGTGAAGCATCAGTTCCTGGGCATTTCTTTTTTGGGAGGATTTTTGATTTCTGATTCAGTCTCCTAATTTTTTTTTTTTTTTTGAGACGGAGTTTCACTCTTGTTGCCCGGGCTGGAGTGCAATGGTGCAATCTTGGCTCACCACAACCTCCACCCCCCAGGTTCAAGCGATTCTCCTGCCTCAGCCTCCCGAGTAGCTGGGATTACAGGCATGCAACACCAGGCACAGCTAATTTTGTATTTTTAGTAGAGACAGGGTTTCTCCATGCTGGTCAGGCTGGTCTCAAACTCCTGACCTCAGGTGATACATCCGCCTTGGCCTCCCAAAGTGTTGGGATTACAGGCGTGATTGTTTTCTTTTTGCGACATGGTTTCACACCAGTTGCCCAGGCTGCAATGCAATGGCATGATCTTGGCTCACTGCAACCTCGACCTCCGAGGCTCAAACGATTCTCCCACTTCAGCTTCGTGATTAACTGAGACTCCAGGTGCGTGCCACCATGGCCGACTAATTTTTGTACTTTTTGTAGAGACCGAGTTTCACCATATTGCCCATGCTGGGCTAGAACTCCTGAGTTCAAGTCATCTGCCAGCCTCTGCCTCCCAAAGTGTTAGGATTGCAGGCGTGAGCCACCGCGCCCGGCCCCAGACTCCTAATTTGTTATTATCTGTTCAAGTTTTCTGTTTTTTCATGATTCAGATTTGGTAGATTGGGTGTTTATAGGAATTTATCAGTGTCTACTAGGTTTTCAAATTTGTTTGTGTGTAGTTGTTCGTAATTGTCTCTTATGATCCTTTTTATTTCTGTATCATCAGTTGTAGTTTTTCCTTTTTCATATCTGATTTTATTGATTTGAGTTCTCTGTCTCTGTAAGTATAGGTAAGAGTTTGCCAATTTTATTTTTTTCTAAAAAAAAAAAAAAAGCCTAGTTTCGTTGATTTTTTTTTCTACTCTATTTCATTTATCTTCTCCGATTTTTGTTATTTCTTCCTTTTTCTAACTTTGTGTTTAGTTCATTGTTTTTCTAGTTCTTTGAGGTATAAAGTTAAGTTGTTTATTTGAAATGTTTTTATTATAGTCATCAGTTACTATGAACTTCCGTCTTACTACTGATTTTGCTGCATCTCATAGGTTTTGATAGTTTATATTTGTTTTTGTTTGTTTGAAGTATTTTCTTTCCTTTTTTCTTTTCTTTTCTTTTTTTTTTTTAAATGTAGAGAGGGTTTCACGACGTTGGCCAGGCTGGTCTTGAACTCTTGGCTTCAAGTGATCTGCCCGCCTCGGCCTCCCAAAGAGCTGGGATTACAGGTGTGAGCCACTGTGCCCAGCCCCAGTTTCAAAGTATTTTCTAATTTTCCTTTTGATTCCTTCTTTGACACAATGGTGGTTCAAGAGTGTTTTAATTTCCACCTATTTTTAAATTATCCAAGTTTTGTATTTTTCTTTTTAAAGATGGTTTAACTTTCAAGTTAGGGCTATTAAACTTGACAGCTTTCTCCTGAGCAGAGTCCTTTAATTGATATGTCTTGTTTACTCTTCATCTACAGCTATTTACAGAGTTTTAGGTCCCTCTATCTTTTGAAATCAACATTACATGAGTAACAGCAGTAATTTCTCAATTGTGTTCCAACCACTAGTGCATAAAACGTACAATTACTTTTCCAAAATGTAATATTGGACATTATTGGAAAAAAATATTTTTAATACATTGCAGTCAACCCAGATGACAACTTAAGATTCCATTATGTTTTTATACAAAGAGGCTAATAAATTCTGACACATTGGGAGGACTGAATTTACTTAGGGCCTTTCTTAGATGAATTTGAAATTCATTAAGTTTCTTATTTTCCTTAATATGGGTAACACCTATAAGACTTAGTGAGAGTTCTCAGCTACACAATATTTACCAGAAAATAATTATAGAACATGTATATGGAAGTTTTCCCCACAAAGACTCTAAAAACATGGTGTTCTTCGTATCTCCCATGATAAATCCTCTAATAATCAAGCCAGAAGTCAAAAGCTAATCAAATTTAAAGGTAAATCAACCACATGTTAAGCATAAGAAACTTCAGATGATTCACTCTAGTAATTTAAGAGAAGAAAAGGCTGAGTTTCCATATCTACATAATGCCAGTTGCATTTAAACAGTTCTAAGAAGGCATAGAAAACTTCAATACTTTTGCCGTATTTTCAAGTTAGAAAGTGTAGGACTGTTAATATAGTCTTAATTTTAGATTGATTCCAGGAAGTGTAAATTGCAATGTAGATTTGAAATGGCTTCTGTTGATGTGGTCTTCAATTTATCATTCCATACTTTCTTAGACTTTATGGCCTCTACTCTTAAACTTTATGGCCCCTACTTCTACGTTGCTCTTTGAAAGCGATTTATGCATATTGTGGTTGTTTGTTTGTTTGTTTTTTCTAGCTTCAGATTTGAACTTAGAAAGAAGAAGATAAGCAATAAAAGCTCTGTAGACCATCTTGGGCAACGTTAATTCATTCTTTGTTAATAAAACTTTGACTCACTATAGTTGGTCATTTCCTCCTATTTCTCCTTTCCTCTGCAATCCCCATGCCTTCCAAATGATGACAGAAAAGTAAGACCAGATGAAACAGCTGGTGTTTTTGTTTTATATAATTTTTTTAGATACTAACAATTGGACCTAGATCATTTGTAATTCAGCTAGATTTTACTTAAGATGAATGCCAATGTGGAAAATATATTTAATGTGCTTGAAAGGTTTGTTAAAATTATCCTATATCTTTAAATTTACGAAACTCAGGTGACAATTTTTTTTCTCTCAGGGTACTCAAATGGAATTTTTTTCTATTACTTTCAAACCTGATTTCTATTTTTTTTTTTCTTTTTTTGAAACAGGGTCTCACTGTGACACCCAGACTGGAGTACAGTGGCACAATCACAGTGCACTGCAGCCTGGACCTCCATGGCTCAAGTGATCCTCCTGCCTCAACCCCCCAAGTAGCTGGGACTACAGGCACGTGCCACCATGCCCAGCTATTTTTTAAATGTTTTATAGAGATATGGTCTCAGTATGTTACCCAGGCTGTTCTTGAACTCCTGAGCTCAAGCAATCCACTTGCCTTGGCCTTCCACAGTGCTGGCATTACAGGCGTGAGCCACCGTGCGACAGGCCTTTGGCCTTTGACTTTTTTGTTTTTTTTCTTGAGAGGGAGTCTCGCTCTGTCACCCAGGCTGGAGCGCAGTGGCGCAATCCCGGCTCACTGCAACCTCTGTCTCCTGGGTTCAAGAGATTCTCGTGCCTCGGCCTCCTCAGTAGCTGGGACTACAGGCACGCACCACCATGCCCGACTAATTTTTGTATTTTTAGTAGAGACAGGGTTTCACCATGTTGGCCAGACTGTTCTCAAACTCCTGACCTCCGGTGATCCACCCATCTCAGCTTCCCAAAGTGTTGAGTTTACAGGCATGAGCCACCGCAACTAGCCAGGCCTTTAATTTTCAGTTTCAGTTTTATTGAAATATTATTCACAAATCATAAAATCTGCCCCCTTTAAAGTGTATAATTCAGTGGTTTTTAACATATTTGCAGAGTTGTACGACTATCACCGCCATCCAGTTTGGGTTTCTATTTTTTTTTTTTTTTTGGGGACAGAGTCTCACTCTGTCACCCAGGCTGTCGTGCAGTGGTGTGATCTTGGCTCACTGAAGCCACCACTTCCCAGGTTCCAGTGATTCTCCTGCCTCAGCCTTCCGAGTAGGTGGGATTATAGGCACATGCCACCACTCCCGGCTAATTTTTATATTTTTAGTAGAGACTGAGTTTCACTATGTTGGCTAGGCTGGTTTTGAACTCCTGACCTCAGGTGATCTGCCTGCTTTGGCCTCCCAAAGTACTAGGAGTATAGGCATGAGCCACTGCGCCCGACCTCCAATTTTGGTTTCTAAATTTTAAAATGCAACTTATATTAATTACTTTGTGGCAATCATTTCACAATGTATGCATATATCAAAATATCATGTTGTACCCCTTGAATATATACCGTTTTTATTTGCTAATTATACCTCAATAAAGCTGAAAATTTTAATTTAACTTTAAATTTGAACTAAATTAAAAATTCAAGAGAAATAACTAAAATGTAATACATCTTATAGGAGACACGAATTTTAGAAGCTTTCATAAAGATAGCAACTTATTTTAGTAATAGTTACCTCTTTGTTTTATTCATGGTCATCTTAAAATATTAAGCAATAATTAACAACATCATATTTCTTTTTTTTTTTTTTTTTTTTTTTTTTTTTTTTTTTTTTTTTTTTTTGAGACGGAGTCTTGCTCTGCCGCCCAGGCTGGAGTGCAGTGGCCAGCTCTCAGCTCACTGCAAGCTCCGCCTCCCGGGTTCACGCCATTCTCCTGTCTCAGCCTCCCCAGTAGCTGGGACTACAGGCGCCCGCCTCGTCGCCCGGCTAGTTTTTTGTATTTTTTAGTAGAGACGGGGTTTCACCATATTAGCCAGGATGGTCTCGATCTCCTGACCTCGTGATCCGCCCGTCTCGGCCTCCCAAAGTGCTGGGATTACAGGCTTGAGCCACCGCGCCCGGCAACATCATATTTCTTAAATTATTAACTCTCAAACCTAGAGAGACAGATTAAGGTTCTAGATTAAAATTTAGTTCAACCTTTAAGAATATTTAATTATTGTGGAACTTGTCCTTTGGTGCATAGAAATATAATGTGCATTGGATAATTAATAGGAATTTGGCATATTTGGTAGCTTTAATGCTCTTTCGAATATAGATTTTGATGATCCATTGCTTTAATCAATAGCTGTATACGGTCCTACTCTATCTGTTGTCATCTCTGTTTCCTCTTGAATAACACTGAGCTAATTTCATCATAACAGCTTGGTAGATGGAACAGAAGCAGTAGACTTAAGATGCCAATCTTTAATGTGTCACAGATTTTAAGGGCAATTTGAAAAGGGGTTCAAAGATGCTGTTAGTCATTACTGCTTTCATAATAGTATATGTTGTGAGCTATGGTCATTTGGTCTCTCCTTTTTGTTTTCTTTTTGTGAGACAGGGTCTCGCTCTGTCACCTAGGCTGCCAGGCTGGATTGCAGTGACATGATTTAAGCTCACCCCTGTCCTAGGCTCAAGCGATCCTCCCACCTCAGCTTCCTGAGAAGCTGAGACTTCAGGTACATACCACCATCTCCAGCTAATTTTTAAATTTTTTATGGAGACAGAGTTTTACCATGTTGTCCAGGCTGGCCACGAACTCCTATCCTCAAGCAATCCACCTGCCTTGGCTTCCCAAAGTGCTGGGATTACTGGAGTGAGCCACTGCACCTCACCTTGGTCACTTCCAAGAGTGATTTAGAATTCAAAAGTCTTTTTCTTAGTTGACATGCAGAACATTCTCTGAAGGAAAGAATATTGGCAGATGCATATGGATGTGCTACTAAAACATTGTATTAGTGGTGAGATATTTGTACATGGGTTGGTGTGGGAGTACTTCAGATGTGTGATCACGTACTCAAGAATACTGCATGTGTGGAATAGTGGAAAATGTAGTACCAAATAAGCAACAAAACTAAGCCACTTAGGAGACTCTAGGCTTTATGAAACACAGTGAAGCTATAATAATTATTATAATAATTTAGTGTTATGTGCTAGGCATTTTGCATGCATTATAACGTTTAGATATCACATGACCCTACAAGGTAGACATTTGTATTCTCCTTTTATGGATGAGGAAACCAAAGATTAGAGTTTGTGACCCAACTAGGATCACCAAGGCAGTATGTTGGATTATAAACCCAGGTCGATCATACTCCAGTATCATACTCTAGTACTGGCATTCTTAGATACATTGAAGCAATTTACTTGATAGAGGTCATTCAGTAAAGTCATGTAATGATCTAGAGATATTTGCCATGGTCATGTGTTTCTTTGCTGTTGTTGTTGTTGTTTTGGCTTTGTTTATGTGCCCCCTCTATGTCCCACATCCCACATACTTAAGAGACAATAAGTTTATACAGCAAATAAGTTCTTCCATGTAATATTTTTTATATTGGTAGTGTATGTATTTGTCTTCCATGTGGACTTTTGTTTCATGGGGCATTTTCAAGAGAAACATTTTTCCTTCATTCACTATCTGCACTACTGTTTGGCTTACTTGCAACACCATAAACATCACTGAAATTTAAAAATATACAATATGACAATGTTTGAAATAGGTCAGCCATAAGATTTACATTCCCCGTATATCCACTTTGGACCTTTGAAGTAGATAAGAGGCTGGAAGTGGCCAACTTTAGTGAACAATAACCATAGTGCTGTATTTTCTTTGGAAAAAACACTGCTGGATAGGTTTAGAAGATGGGAAATATTTTTACTCAAACTCAGTTAGTTAGGGTCAGCAAGAAGGCATAAATGACATTAAAGTCAAGAAATTATTTTTCTTCTTCATTTTTATCTTCCTTTATTACCCATCCTTGAAATTAGTGGATGTTAGGATGAGTGAGCACAAGTAGAGACGGCTTTCAGGACTGCAAAAATCTATCATATTTGCCCTTTGGAATTGTGAAAAATGATTATAACTTATTAATATTTTATTTAGAATGCACATAAACTAGCATAAATACATTTTATAAATGAATACAATATTGTAGATTCTAAAAATTGTGGTTGGCTAATAGTGCAATGAGGAATGTAAATAGTGATTTATTTTCATTTTTTATGACAACACATTACGTAGAAGATCTGTATGTGTACAAATTGCTTTCAGATAGTTTGTCCGAAAATATTATACTTAACCACTTTGTGATTTGTAGAATATAAATTATATGACAGTGCTTTGAGACATAAATTGTTGAAAATTCTTTTTGTTGTTGTTGTTGAGATGGAGTCTCTCTCTGTTGCCCAGGCTGGAGTGCAGTGGCACCATCTCAGCTCACTGCAGCCTCTGCCTCCCGCGTTTCAGCGATTCTCCTGCTTCAGCCTCTGGAGTAGCTGGGATTTCAGGTATCCACCAACATGTCTGGCTAATTTTTTGTATTTTTGGTAAAGAACAGGTTTCACCATGTTGGCCAGGCTGGTCTCAAACTCCTAACCTCAAGTGATCCGGCTTCCTTGGCCTTCAAAAGTGCTGGGATTACAGGTGTGAACTACCCTACCTGGCCAAAAATTCTTCAAACTCTTTTATCACACATCCATGCAGTTGCAGAAATATGACGCTGAATCTAGCTTATGTTTTCCTGCTTTAAATTCATAAATATTTCCAAGTTCATAATTCAGTTAAAATCTAAGCCCTACATTCAAAGACTTTAAATTTGCTAATTTTTCCATTAGCATTAGACAGCTGTTCTCAATTTCCACTAAGATAAGATCAGAAAGAATGAACTACACTTACGGTATGAAAAATAAAGGCTGAGGTTAGCCAAATCTTCCTATCAGTTTAGGGAGATGCTAGAACATGTTCTCAAGGGAGTTGTTAGTCATCTATCCCAGAGATTTTAATGAAAGCAATTGTGTTTCTGGGAATGCATTAGGTGAAATTTTCAATTCAAAACAAAAAGAAGATTATAATAATTTCTAAAGTTTTTTTAGGCACTATAATTCGATGCACAATTTATTATAATAAATATCTTGCTTAATTGTAGTATGTCATCATCAGAAGTAGGAAATGTATTTCAGGACAGCAAATGCATTAAACTGTACAGCTATTTCAATATACCAATGCTGGGTAATTAAAAAGCCACTTTGAGGAAGGAACGTTAAACTCTAGGTCTGTAATTCCAACTTCCTATTGAACACTTCTACTAAAATATATGCATGTTTTACAGGCACCTCAAAACCTCAAAAAGTTTTTCAAAAGCAAAATTATGTGTAATATTCTCAAATTGGTTGTTCATCTTTAGTTGATGCTTTTTCCACCTACTCAATTGCCTAAGAGAGAAAGATGAGTCATACATGGTATCATCGCATCATGCTTTTCCACATTCTCACCCGAAATTTCAATTGTTTTATAATTTTTTTTTTTTTTTTTAAGACAGAATCTTGTTCTGTTGCCCAGATTGAAGTACAGTGGTGTGACCTTGGCTCACTGCTAACTTCACCTCCTGGGTTCAAGCAATTCTCCTGCCTCAGCCTCTCGAGTAGCTGGGATTACAGGCGCCCACCACCACGCCCAGCTAATTTTTGTATTTTTAGTAGAGACAGGGTTTCACCATGTTGGCCAGGCTGGTCTTGAACTCCTGACCTCAAATGATCCACCTGCCTTAGCCTCCCAAAGTGCTGGGATTACAGGCATGAGCCACCACACCTTTATCTCAGAACCTGATCAAATAAATCCCTTTCTCTTCATCTCCAATGCTGTTGCTCTACTTCAGCTACATGTTCTCCTTCACCTGGCATATTACATCTTTAGTGTCCAAGTACTTCTTGCTTCCAGTACCACCTCTCCAAATTACTTCTCCACGTTGCTTCTAAAGTGACCTTTCAAATGGTTACTGCTTAAAATCCGACTGTGGGTCAGTTATGGCTTGAATGTGTTTTCCAAAGTACATGTGCTGGAAACTTAACCCCCAATGCAACAGTATAGAGACATGAGACCTTTAAGAGGTGGTTAGATCATGAGTACTCAGCCTTCATAAATGGATGAATGCCATTACTGTTGAAGTGAGTTTGGAGAGATTAGGTTTGTTATAAAAGTGAATTAGGCCCTCTCTTGCCCATATGATGTTTTCTACCATATTACGATGCAGCAAGAAGGCTGTCATCAGAGGCAGCCCCTCAGTCTTGGACTTCCTAGCCTCTAGAATTGTAAGTCAAATACATTTTTGTTTATTGGAAATTACCCCAGTGTCAGATATTCTGTTAGAGCAGCACAAAACAGATTAAGTCAAGGTCCCACTTGCACGTGTAGGATAAAGTTTAAAATCCTAATGATGAGCTTTTTAAAAATCTTTTTTTTTGAAAACTCTTTTATGTATTTAATTTAACATTTAAATAAGTTCAGGGGTACATGTGCAGGTTTGTTATATAGGTAAACTTGTGTCATGGGGGTTTGTTGTACGTATTATTTCATCACCCAGGTATTAGTCCTATTACTCATTAGTTATTTTCCTGATCCTCTCCCTCATCCTACCCTCCACTCTGCGATAGGCCCCCAGTGTGTGTTGCTTCCCTCTATGTGCCCATGTGTTCTCATCATTTAGCTCCCACTTAAAACTGAGAACATACTGGTATTTGATTTTCTGTTGTAAATTTGTTGTAACTTGTTGTAATGAGGCTCTTATATATACCCAACATTTGATTATCCATTTATCTGACGATGGATGCTTAAGTTGCTTTCATGTTTTAGCTTTTGTGAACAAGGTTGCTATGAACCTGAGAGTACAAATATCACTTTCACACTCGGATTTCAATTTTTTGGGGTATATACCCAGAAGTGGAATTGCTAGATCATATGGTAATTTTTTTAATCATTGAGGAGCTGTCATACTGTTTTCCACAGCAGTTGTCTGCAGTTGGGTAGAGTGCTCTGTAAATGTTTATGAGATCTAGTTGAGTTATTGTGCTTTTTAAGTTCTCTATTTCCTTACTCAACTTATTTTTAATTGATTTATTCATTATTCAGAGTAAGTTATTCAAGTTTCCAACTATTCCTGTCGAACTATTTCTTTTTTCAATTCTGTCATTTTATTGCTTTATATATTTTGATGGTCTTTTATTAGGTGTGTAAATGTTTACAATTGCTATATCTTCTTGATGTATTGAACCTTTTATTAATATGTAATATTCTTCTTTGTCTGTTGTAAGTTTTTGAAATTTAAAACCTACTTGGTATGATATTAATATAGTAACCCTGCTTTCTATTGATTATTGTATTTATGGACTACATTTTTCCATTCTTTCACAACTGAAGTTGTGAAATTTTCACGATTTCAGTCTATTTGTGTCTTTGGATCTAAAGTGAATCTCTTATAGGCTGTATATAGTTAGATTATGATTTTTGATTTTTTGTCCATTCTGCCATCTCTGTCTTTTGATTGAAGAGTTTAATTCATTTACACTTCAAGTAACTACTGATAAGAATGTAGCTGCTTTTGACCTTTTCCTATTTTTTTCTACGTGCTTTCTAGCTTTACTGTTCCTGATTTTTTGCATTACTGTCCTCTTTTGTGTTTAGTTGAGTTTTTGTAGTATTTAAATATCTTTCTCATTTCCTTTTGTGTACATTATATAGGTATTTTTATTTGTGATTACCATGGGGCTCTCACTTAACATCCTAGAGTTGTAACACTCTAATTTTAATTTATGCTGCCTTAATTTCAACAACATACAAAAACTCTGCTTCTTTACAGTTCTGTCCCCACCTCTTTCAGTAGTTGAAGTTAAGAATTACATATCTATACATGTGTGCTCCCCAAACATGAACTAATAATAAATTTAAATGCATTGATTTCTTAAATTATATAGAAAGCAAATTGTGAAGTTACAAACCAAAGTTACAATGATTTTAACTTTTCAGCTAATGGTTTTTAAATGTATCATCTCTTAAATCACGTAGAAAACAAAAGGTGAAGTGACAAACCACTGTTATAACAACACTAGTTTTTATAGTTGCTCATGTATTTTACTTTATTGAGATCTTTGTTTATACATCTTTGAGCTACTCTTTCACATTTTTGTTTCATTTCACCCTGTAGGGCTCCCTCTCAAGCATTACTTGCAGGACAGGTCTAGTGGAAGCAAACTTGCTCATCTTTTATCTGGGAATGCCTTAATTTTTCCCTCGCTCTTCAAAGACAGTTTTGCTGACAGTTTTTTGTTTTGCTTTGCTTTGTTTTTAGTATTTTGATTATATCAGCCAATTGCCTTCTGGACTCCAAAGTTTCTAATGAAAATCTGCTAATAATTTTATTAAGGATTCCTTGTATGTGATGAATTACTTTTTTATGGGCTGCTTTCAAATTTCTCTCTCTTTGTCTTTCAAAAGTTTGGTTATAATATGGCTCAGTGTGAATCTCTTTGACTCATTTTACTTGGAGTTTTTTGAGCTTATTGGATGTTTATCTATATGTCTTTCATCAAATTTGGGAAGTTTTCAGCCATTATATCTTCAAATATGATCCTTTCCCCTTTCTCTCTCTCTTCTTCTGAGATTCTTATGATGAGTTGGTCTGCTTGATGGTATCCCACTGGTTCCTTAGACTCTGCTCACTTTTCTTCAATCTTTTTTCTTTCAGTTCCTCAGTCTTTATAATTTTTATTGTCCTATCATCAAGTGCACTGAATCTTTTTTTCTGCCTGCTGAATACCATCTTTGAATTCATCTAGCGAATTTTTCATTTCCGTAATCGCATTTTTCAGCTCCAGAATTCCTTTTTGACTTTTTAGGTTTTCTATCTCTTTATTGACATTTCCATTTTATTCATACATAATTTCCTTGAATTTCTTCACACCTTATTTTAGTTCTCTCAACATCTTTAGGATAGTTGTTTTAAAGTGTTTGTCTAGCAAATCTGTCATCGGGTCTTTTTGAGAGACAATTTTTGCTGATTGATGGATTTTTTTTCGTCTGAAGGGGCCATACTTTTCTGCTTCTTTGTATGCCTTGTGATTGTTTGCTGAAAACTGGACATTTGAATATAATAATATAGAAACTCTGGAAATCATATTGTCTCTCTCCCTTGAGTTTTCTGTTTTTGTTATTGTTTTTATTGTCTTTGTAATCTTTGTAGGCTGTCTTGGTGTCAAGGATCAGCTTGATGTGTAAATTTAAGGTCTTCTTAGGTCTATTCTGTGTCTCACTCTTTCCCTGAACATGCATGGTCACTTTCTAATTTTCCCTGTATATGCAGTGTTTTATTGTCTGCCTCCCAAAAGGAGAAAAAGATTAAAATGAAGGGGGTAAAAAAGGGTTACTGGCCTTTTAATACTCTGTAAGTCACTTCAGCCAGAGAGGGAGGGGCTTGCAACAAAGGGGAAAGGGCAACAATGGCTCCTCTCCTCTTTGTACTTATTTGATCAAAAGCAGCAGTCAGCAGTCAGAGCCCAGATCCCTGATGTTTGGACCACAGGGTCCTTTTTGCACATCCAGGTTCCCACAATACAGGTTGTTTCAGGAACGTGTGCACAGACACATCCCATGGGGTTGGAGGTGGGGGATATGTAGCTAAACCACTCTGTAAAGAGCTGAAATTGACCAAAAATTACCCACAGTTTAGCATCCAAGCCTTCCCTTCAAGTTGCAATCCTATGATAGACTCCACAGTTTCAAAATAGTTACATTAGATTCTGCCAGTGCAGTTGTGTAGGTGGACAGATTTTTGCCGCTTCCTGCACCATCATCTTCCCAGAATCACCCTCCTCATAAAGTACATTTTTATTTTGACACTGGGAAGGGATTACAAATTTTCTATAATTTAATAAACCATGTGGGATTATTTGGGCCTTTTCATAGCGATCCTGTAGATAGTCTTATAAACTTTCCTTTTTCAAAACAATCAAGTGATATTACTCTTACCGAATCATTGCATCTCTGATGCATTGTCTTTCAGTCTCTGCTAGGTCATGGCCAGTGTTGAATTACTGGTTATTTCAGAGGGCAGTCTGTTCCTTGGTTTATATTTTCGATGTTTAAAGAATGTTTCTCAATATAAATGAGCTGACATTTATATTGGATTCATCCTCTAGAGCTTCACAGAGTCAGTACATTCCTTTTCCTATATGGTAGTTGAGTTACTAGAAAACGGATATCAAGTGTACCCTAAGTTTCTTTTCTTCAGCCTAAATATTGTGGGGTGTCCAGCTACCTCACAATGTTGCTTGCTTGCCTCTGGAAATACCTGTTTTTAAAATATGGTGCCGAGAATTGCATGTCATACTGTAGATATGGTCTATCTTGTGGTAGGACTATTGTGACTCATGATCATATTTTATGTATGTGACCAAAGCCTAATTTTAGATTAATAGTTGGTAATTATGTGAATTTTTCAAAGAAATATCTGAATGCAACTTGATTTATATATGGAAATGTAGGCCACTTTCACTTAGGTCCTATTTCAAGTTCTTTTACACTTTCTTATAGAAGTTTTCTTTAAATCTGAAACTAATTAATTTCCACTGTTACAAGTTCTGACTGCTTTAATCTGCTTCATTTTAGATGAACCTTCTCTACCCAATTTACCAGTGTTTAACATATTTTAAAATAGTTTTTGAAGTTTTCCTGCTGAGTTAGCACCTTGTAAAAACTTTACCATTATGGTATCAACAACCTGTAAAGTAGTAAAGAAGTAAAGAAGCTTAAAATAAGAAGAGAAGGATTTAAATGTCCAATAACAGCTAGCAAATAGCTGCCACACAAAAAACATTATCAGGAGAGAGAATTTTCCTTTCTTAATTAAGAATAGAGCAAAAGGAGCCTCTTAGTTAGAAAAAAATTGTAATGAAGCAGTTTGTTAGGTAGAAACATGTTCTTAATTAAATAATTAATTTTTGAAAATGTAATACCTGTGTTTGCATCCAGCACAGAACGTATGCTATGAATCTCTGTACTCCCTATGTGATTTCAATTTTAACAATAAAGTTTCTGGCAAAATTCTATCCGTGAAACATGTCCTACTGGTTAACAGGGATATTGTTTGATATGAAAATCTGGACTGATTAGAAAAAAAGTAGCCCAATGTTTGATTATATGCTTTACACACACCAAAAAACTTATTACATTTTTTCTTCCGTTTTTTAAAGTGAAAAATAAAAAAGACAAGCTACTACACTTTTAGTTGCATATTCATTACCCAAAGCAAGGAAAACCAGCACGAAATTTCTATTCATTCAAGAAAAATCTGTTTATATTGACTTTTTTAAAAGCTCCATTTAGACTCTGTGTAAACTTTTCTAAAGTCCAAGGATATGGAAGACAGAAAAGGCAGATTTGCTGTTAATTGAACATATCTTTGTAAAAATTTCAGTAATGCAAATATTTAAAAAGTAATGTCTACTTTTTATTGAAGTATGTTATTAAAAATGTCTTGCCCTATGTGTAACTTTCCTTGTGCTTTTTATATTATACTTTGAATTTTTCAAAGTACAATGTGAATTTTCTCACATCAGTGAGAAACTTAATTTAAAGACCACATTTTTCACACAGCACTTTTCATTATTTTCCTGGCAGTTTTGAAATGAAATATGAACTTTAGTAATCCTAAAATATAAAAACATGGTACTTTTTTTTTTCCAGAACATTATTGGAGGAGTTTTATCCTTCTTTTTCTTTAATTGACATGTGACAAATCTGTTTATCACAGGCATTTTATACTACATGGGAAAATTGAACCTGTGGGAGTGACAGATCATTTTGAGAATGCGTATCTTTAATTGTTAGTTCTTTTGTCTCTAGATGTGAAGACCTCATTAGATAATGGTGGTGCTTTTTGTGACATTTCAATCTTCTGTCAATGTTTCTATGATAATCTCACATTAAATAATTCAGGTTTATTAACTGCAGACATTTAGTGTAAGTTAAAGCTTCTCATAAAAGAAAGCTCTTGCAATTACATTTCAACTCATTGAAAATGGGGTTTCATTGTGTTGATCTTTCCCCAAAATGTTTATAAGGTTTACTTCACCTATTCACAAGTTCAAAACATTTTCTGTTAAATTCCTCTGTAACAATAAATGTGGTCCTGATTTTCTTATTGTTTTATAAGATTGTGGGTACCTTGCATCTCATTAAATGAAGACTAGTAAATTAAGACTACATATACCAGCCAAAAAAAAAAAAAAAAAAAACCCTTTAGGCACACAGATTGGAAATGGATGTTGTTTGTGTTTTTTTTTTCAGTCACTCCATTTTCTTTATAGAACATCTCCGAATTCTCTATCCCTCCATAAAACATATGCATTAGAATATCTGTGTTTATGGCGATTCTCAAATCTGGAAAATCTGGAATTGTTTTCATTTCTAGATTCTACTTTCTCTAGATAGCGAGCATTTTTATAGAACAGATGAATATACTGCTAATAATTTTTAAATGTTTAAATGGTCCAGCTCAACTTTTAAAGGGGACTGTTAATAGAATAATTTTAGAGAAGTAGAGTCTGGATAGCTAAGACAATAAGTTTTGTTTTAACAAAACAACATAAATTGATAGTAAATTAAACTGAATTTTCTGTTCTCTTTCAGAAGAAAGAATTTAAATAAAGGAAAAAATCTTCTGAATATTTTGGGGTTAATTAATATTCAGTTGAACATTAACATCAATTCTAAATTCAGCTTTTACCTACAAAGTCAAAGCAGAGAGCTAGATCTTACACTGAACGATTTCCAAATGTTTGGTGTAACGAGATAGTAGGTGTGGTGGGCTGAGCTTTGTTATGGAGATCAGAGAAGCCTAAAGATGCAACCTGAAAAGTGGGTATTAGTTTCCAGCAGATAGAGAAGGGAGGCATTCCAGTGTGGTGTAGTGGTATCAACATGGGCTAACTGACCAAGACACAAAGATACAAGTAGAATATGGGTTTGGCTGGCGCAAAGGAATAGAGCAAGAACAGCCAGCTATTGAGGCATTAAAATCAGATTGATCAGATTGTACTCCAGAAAAATTAATCTTGTAGCACTGTATATGATGACCTAGGGGTGAAGAGTAAATAGAGATGAATAAGCCCAATTTGAATACTCTCTATTTCTTCTGGCAACACAGGACAATGTCCAGGAATTCAGTGATAAGAAGCAATGGCAATTTAGGGCCAGGCATAGTGGCTCACGTCTGTAATCTTAGCACTTTGGGAGGCCAAGGCGGGAGGATCACTTGAGGTCAGTAGTTTGAAACCAGTCTGGCCAACATGGTGAAACCCCATCTCTACTAAAAATACAAAAATTAGCCGGGTGTGGTGGCAGGCACCTGTAATCCCAGCTAATTGGGAGGCTGAGGCAGGAGAATCACTTGAACCCGGGAGGCGGGTGTTTCAGTGAGCCGAGATCACGCCACTGCACTTCAGCCTGGGCGACAAAGCAAGACTCCATCAAAAACAAACAAAAAACAAACAACAAACAACAAGAGGCAATGGAAATTTAAAGGATGGCATGGTATTATGACTTCAAAACTGGTTCTAGAAACCAAGGGAGGAAAACAAACACAGGTAGTATTTGACACCTGAGTTACTGTGTGCAATGCTTTTGAGAGGTTGCATGATATAGTTTAGCTGTCTGAGTTCAACCTCTTCCTGCTTCAGTATCCTCAACTGTAAAGTGCAGTTTATGGTACAGTCTGCCTTATAAAGTCCTTGTGAAGATTAATTGAGTTAATACGTATTATGCTTCTGAAAGGCAATCTTGGTGTAGAAGGTGTGAACGGCAAAATTAATGAATCACTGGCAGAAATCAGAAAGTCCTGCAAGACCCTCTACTCTGTGCCTGATAAGTGGGAATGTAAACTAGCATATTTCAGAAAGCCTCATAGCTATAAGATCCACATGAAAAATGTTTTATTCAGTTGCCTATTAATCACAAATTAATTCAGAAGGCCCTATTTTCTTAGCATTCCAATAAAATTAACTTACTTGACTTGACCCATAAATCATATTTCTGTTACATCATCAGACTGAGGAGTAGCTGTATGTGTACCTGCAGCTAACCTTTATGAGTGAAGGACACCTAGAAAAAAACAATTCCAAGGCAATGTGCCATGTTTTGAATCAGGCTTGGCATATATGACTCTAGGAAGGCAATTTTCTTCAGTTTATGTGAGGCCTATTGATATTATTGCAGTTTATTTGCCTGTAGAGTAAATTTACATTGCCAAAAGATAAGTTTGACACTTTCATTTGTGTCGACACAGCCAGTGAATATACAATTTTTTTGTTCTGCATCACCTAGTCTCCTTGATGCAAAGTCGCTCAGAAAAGGAGATATTTTTTCTCGATCATTTTTATATCTGAAAACAAACATCCACTGTGCCAGTGGGAGTTTTCCTACACTCACAACAGATTTATACCCACTAGGTTTTCACAGTGTGGCATGTTTTCAAGGAAGTTGGTATAAATTAAGAAAAAATTCAGGGCTGCCCAAATAGCCATGTCTTCCAGTCTGGATACCTGAATGACTGTTGCTGAAGATTTTGATCCTTCCACACATCAATTCATTGCACATGTAAAGACAAAAAAGTACATAGAATAACTTTTTATGAAAAATTTGGATTGAGAGCAGTTTTCTATAGTAGTGTTACAACTTGAAATTTTTGCTTTCTCCTCTCCTGCTTCCATATGTTAAAAGGAGATTTGGAAAATACGGGGTCCAAGATAGGCTTTCAAAACCGGAATCATTCAGAAAATCACTGAGCTACATATGAATGTAAAATATGGCGAAGGGAATAAGAGGAACCAACAGTGTCTCCTGAATTATATAATCCTCAGTACTCTAGCTACTTCATGTAAAGCTTTGTCCTATATACATTTTACTCTTTTATCACATCAGGGAGTCTTTTTCAGTATTTTATGATGGATAAATGTCAATCGAAAGTGTATAAGAAAGCTCAACATATCCATCCAAAAGCATACATATATTACTTGCCAAGTTCTGAGTAATAAGTAGTGACAGCCATCGTGGTGAATTAAATATATTCTAGGAGACTACTGCTTGGGATAGGACACTCCCTGAGAGGCCAAGACAGTGCTAGTTTTTCCATTTCAGACTACATCCTTCCTCAACTTTGCTTTATTTATGAAAGCAATTATGCAGCCTACTGCATTAAATAAAACCCAATGGGGCCAGGCGCGGGACTCCATCTCAAAAAAAAAAAAAAAAAAAAAAAACCCAATGTATCCCTGTAGATATAGGGGTTTTGTGGTGGTGTTAATTGCTGCCATCATAAAGAAATATTTTGCTTACAATTTTAATTTATTCAATTTTTATAGGAAAGCTTTTTAATTAATGGGAGTGCTTTAGAAATGCTCTATTATTTATTACCGGTTTGCTAAAATGACTTAAAAGGAATTTCTTTTAAGGCACTCTGACAACTTCCATTACAGCATCCATGCCATTCTATCTCTAATATCCATACAGCAGTCATGGTAGAGATAGAATGACTAACTATGGGACATCACTATGTAACCATGTAACTATGCACACGGAACTTCCTATCATTAAAAAAAATGATAGCTGATCCACCAAGACATGAAATTAGTTATGTGCTCCAGTCCTTCATCATCAAATAAAAGTAAAATATGTAGGATCACTCTCAAATTGGCCCTTTAGTCACAAATAATTTGCAAGAACATGTTGCTTACATCCCAATAGCATGTACTCCTCTTAGCTGCCACTTCTTCTTCAGCGTACTTCTATAGCTTCATGAGGAGCTCACCATAATCATTTGGCTTAGGGAAAGAAAACCCAAGTTTGATTTATGCAAGGTTCTGCACAGTATGCTATCACAAGGCAGATGTAAATAATTTTCACATGACAACTTCACTCAGGGAGAATGGGAAAGGAAGTCGTTCAAGAGGGCAGAACTCTAAGCATGTATCTGGAGGTCCAGTTTGCCTGGAGGGCAAAATGGTCTGAAGAATGTAACTACACTAATTTGTGGACAACAGGTATTGTCCATGCTCAGGGACTTGACAGGAACAAGTTTCAAGGACTAAAGACATTTGAGGAAGAGAAATTTGAATGGAATTCTTAGAATGGTATTAAATGTGCAGATATTTGTGTTCTTGTGTGAATTCTCACCAAAAGGCATTTACTGCAGAGGAGGCTTTCAATAATCAGGTAAACAATATGACCCATGTAGTGGATGTTGGTCAGTTTCTAACCCCAGTCACTCTATGGATTATTTAAAATGACTCATGAGGAAAATAATCTTGGTAGCAGAGATGGAGGTTATGGATGCACTCAGTTATGTAGACTTTCACTTAGCAACACAGTTTTGCTTATCATCACTCTTGAGTCCCAAGGCAATCAATAGCAGTGACTAATCCTGAGCCCCCTCCATATCTTGGAGACTCCGTCAGCTATTTTTCATCATTTTGCGGAGGGGTTATAGACAGAGAGTTGTCTTCATTGGAAGGGAAACATAATTCAGATGTGGATTTTCCTTCATTGCTTGCTATGCTTCTGCCAGCATCACTTTCTATGAATTTATGCATAACTCATTCACTACCATGATTTACCATATAGCATTGCTTCTGAATGAGGAATGAATTTATGGTAAAAACATATATACCAATGGGCTGATATTCCCAGGATCCCTTCTTTATATTCTGTCCCTCAGAAGATTATTCTCAAATCTCTGTTTTTGGTCTCTACTAAGAATTTTCACACCCACTTTGCAGTTTCTTATCTTCATGTTTTGGCTCATGCAGTTCCATTTGCCTTTATTGTCTTTATTTCTTGTCAAATTTCCTGTATCTTCTGAGGCTAACCCCAAACACCAAACTTGCTCCTTTGAGCCTCTTTGGAACTTTGTCCCTACCTCTCTATTGTTACTTAATTTAATCAACATTTTGTTGTAGTCATTTGCATACTTGTCTTATTACCTTACTATTAAGGTTGGTGCAAAAGTTATTGCGGTTTTTGCTTTTTTTTTTTTTTTTTTTTTTTTTTTTTGAGACGGAGTGTCGCTCTGTCTCCCAGCCTGGAGTGCAGTGGCATGATCTTGGCTCACTGAAAGCTACGCCTCCCAGTTTCACGCCATTCTCCTGGCCCAGTCTCCTGAGTAGCTGGGACTACAGGTGCCCGCCACCACACCCGGCTGATTTTGTTTTTGCATTTTTCGTAGAGACGGGGTTTCACCGTGTTAGTCAGGATAGGTTGCGGGAAGTCAATGCACCATTTATATAAAAAGAAAGGGAGAGATGTGGCGGGAAGTCAGATCAACGGAGGGACCGTTGGCAGAAGAACATAAATTGTGAAGATTTCATGGACATTTATTAGTTACCCAAATTAATACTTTTATAATTTTTTATGCCTGTCTTTACTTTAATCTCTTAATCCCGTCATCTTCTTCGTAAACTGAGGAGGATGAATGTCACCTCAGGACCCTGTGATGATTGTGTCAACTGCGCAAGTTGTTTGTAGAGCATATATGTTTGAACAATATGAAATCTGGGCATCTTAAAAAAGAACAGGATAACAGCGATGTTCAGGGAACAAGAGAGGTAACTTTGAACTGGCCACAGTGAGCCAGACGGAACAGAGCTATATTTCCCCTCTTTCAAAAGCAAATAGGAGAAATATCGCTGAATTCTTTTTCTCAGCAAGGAACATCCCTGAGAAAGAGAATGCGCCCTGAGAGTAGGCCTATGAATGGCCCCCTCAAGGCATGCCATCTTTTATGGCCAAAGCCCAAGGGATGAAATAAGCCTCCCGTAGCGCTCCCAGGCTTATTAGGATGAAGAAATTCCCACCTAATAAATTTTGGTCAGACAGGTTGTCTGCTCTCAAACCCTGTTTCCTGATAAGATGTTATCAATGACAATGCGTGCCCGAACCTTAATTAGCAATTTTAATTTAACCTCATCAGGTAGTCCTGTGATCTCGCCCTGCCTCCATTTGCTTTGTGATATTGTATTATCTTGTAAAGTATGTGATCTCTGACCCACACCCTATTTGTGCACTCCCTCCCCTTTTGAAAATCGCTAATAAAAACTTGCTGGTTTTACTGCTCCGGGAACATCACGGATCCTGCCGACATGTGATGTCTCCCCCGGACACCCAGCTTTAAATTTATCTCTCTTGTGCTCTTTCCCTTTATTTCTTAAACCAGTCAAGACACTTAGGAAATAGAAAAGAACCCACGCTAAACATCAGGAGCGGGTTCTCCTGATAAGGATGGTCTCGATTTCCTGACCTCATGATCCGCCCACCTCGGCCTCCCAAAGTGCTGGGATTACAGGCTTAAGCCACGGCGCCCAGCTGCCATTACTGTCAATGGCTAAAACCGCAATAACTTTTGCACTAGCCTAATAGATTGAGAGTATCACATAGGCAGGAGCTACATCTTACTTTTTCTTGGAACTGCGGTGAATCCTTGTACTCAGTAGTTCTCAATGAATGCTTATTAAACTGAATTATGTTTAACAACATACAGCTTTGTGACTGGGCACGGTGGCTCACGTCTGTTATTCCAACACTTTGGGAGGCTGAGGCAGGCGGATTGCTTGAGGTCAGGAGTTTGAAACCAGCCTGGCCAACATGGCAAAACCCTGTCTCTACTAAAAACACAAAAATTAACTGGGCATGGTGATGGGTGCCTGTAATCCCAGCTACTAGAGAAACTGAAACATGAGAATCACTTGAACTCAGGAGGGGGAGGTTGCAGTGAGCCAAGATGGAGCCACTGCACTCCAGCCTGGGTGACAGAGCGAGACTCTGTCTCAAAACAAAACACAAATAGCTTTGTAGTAATTCATAGATAAGTAAGAAGTAACAAAGACAACAAGATATTACCTTAGTGTAAAATTTATCTCAACCATGTTTATTTTATATATATAAATATATGTAAAATATGGAAAAAAATAGTCATCCTTTCTTGATTTTATCAACCAAAAGTTATGAAAAGTCCTGAAAAAGTGGTAAAAGAAGGCTTTCTCTGCTAAAGTGACTAAGATTCCCTATATGAAGGAGAAAATACGTGCGGAAGTCATTTGAGAACAAATGATTTCAAGCTACAGGGAATACTATGGAGTTGAAAGGACAAATTTTATTTTAAAATTAGGGTCAAAATTTCTAATGTGTGAATATCCAGAAAACATATTTCTATTCCCTTGTTCATGTGAGGGGTTTGTTACTGTAGTTGAATAGGCTCTGTACAGGGTCTATTTTTCAGCAATATTAGAGAAAGGAGTATTTTTGTTTGTGTTCCTATTCTCCACGGGGAGAAACTGAGGATGTGATCGAGAATAAATGAACTCTCGGCCGGGCGCGGTGGCTCACGCCTGTAATCCCAGCACTTTGGGAAGCAGAGGCGGGCGGATCACGAGGTCAGGAGATCGAGACCACGGTGAAACCCCGTATCTACTAAAAAAATACAAAAAATTAGCCAGGCATGGTGGCAGGCACCTGTAGCCCCAGCTACTCAGGAGGCTGAGGCAGGAGAATGGCATGAATCTGGGAGGTGGAGCTTGTAGTGAGCTGAGATCGTGCCACCGCACTCCAGCCTGGGCGACAGAGTGAGACTCCGTCTCAAAAAAAAAAAAAAAAAGAAAAGAAAAAAAAAAAAAGAGAATAAATGAACTCTCTTGCTGTCCTGGCCATTGATTTCTGCTATCTTAATCACTTATTTTTGTGAACCACGATGGTTTAAGTGAAAATAAAAAACAATTGTAAATGTTTTATTCTTTAATAGAATGCAAGTAGAAAGTAGAAAGCTTTGAATATCAGAACTTGGTCAACAAAACCAGTTAAGCTGGTACATACACACCATGGAGTACTATGCGGCTATAAAAAGGAATGATATCATGTGCTTTGCAGTAACGTGGACGGAGTTGGAGGCCGTTATCCTCAGCAAACTAACACAGGAACAGAAAACCAAACACCACATGTTCTCACTTATAAGTGGGAGCTGAATGATGAGAACACATAAACACGGGGAGGGGAACAACACACAATGGGGCCTGTCGAGGGAAGGGAGAGAAAGAGCATGAGGTGCTTAATCCCTAGGTGATGGGTTTATAGGTGCAGCAAACCACCATGGCACATGTTTACCTATGTAACAAACCTGCTCGTCCTGCACATGTATCCAGGAACTTAAAATTAAATTTAAAAAAACACTTAAGCTGTCTATACAGTATACTCATGAGTAGTATGCATTACAGTAGCAGCTTTCTTCAAATATATCAAAACTCACTAGTGATACTTTGCTTTCTAGAATAACTGTGAGCAAATTGATTCGGTCACATTGAACTTCCCCCAAGCGAGATACAGCTTTAGCTTAGTAGAAGGTGGATCCTTTCTAAAAATATAAGCAAGAATATTGGATATTACTTTATGAATAAGACACAATGAATGGTATTCAATTTTATCATAAACTCATTTTAGCTGAATGGCCTGTGGAAGAACATGCATAAAGTTAAGAAATTCGAGGAGTTGGTGAGGCATTAGATTTGCTTAATGAAATCCACTGTTTACATGAGAATTATAAAAGAGAAAATCAACATCTAAGGGTGATCACCCATATTTAAGATTCATATTATTTTCTCAATTGAGAATTTTATTTGGGCAGGAGGTCAGAAAAGTAATTATTCAATGTAAATTTGCTACCCAGCTGCAAAGAGAGGCACAGTTTTAAGGCAGAAATTCAACTTTTTTGTCCCCTCAGCCAGGTTGGTTAGTGGATGATTTGCACAAATGCACATTTCGTTAGCTGGGATTATCCATTAATACCTATTGAATTACCTGGTAAATAATTGCTGCTATTTATTGGTTAAGGTAAAGGTATTCTTCTGGGAAATTTTTATGTGTCTTTTTCAAATTAGGACATATAACTTTGAACCAGATACTCGTTTGAGAGATACTGTAGAGCAAGCTGAGATTTAAATCACTAACCTCAAAGTTATCTTGGAATTTACCATTAATTTTTTATAAGACTTACTTCTTCTGGCCATAATGCTTCTTCTTTATCATGAATGCCTAGGGTGAATTTTTCTCATGCATATGGTGCAATGAATGGAATGAAGATTTAAAGCGATTGTTTGGATGATGCATGACTATAAAATATGTTTTAAGGAAAAATAGGGTATGCAGAAATATCTGTATTTATTATCCATATTATTGGCCTAGACAACCTATATATCCTGAGATAGTGGCTTGGGTTTCCACATTGACAGGTCATAAAATTATCTGTAGCTATTCAACTTACTATTTGTGTCATAGGACTAATAAAATGTCATCAAGGTTTTGATTTCGACATAATCTCTATCATTATTCCTCATCACCATCATCAAATGTTGATAACTAGGTTTGAAGATACTGGGTAAAATACATAGTCTCCATCCTTTAGCAACATAGTTATGGAGAGAAGATATATGCATAAAACTGTAACAATCATCAGCAGTATAAAAAATTGCCAATCAAGTGATGTAAATAAGAGCTATTGTAGCCCTAGACTCCAGGTTCACTTGAAACTCTGGCCACCTCCCTTAGAAGGAAGTAACAAAGGCAATTGAGACAAAGATTTTGGAGATAAGTATAAATACTTTCCTGCTTTTAGAAGACTTGAAAGGGTGTGCACAGTAAGCCACTAGTGTTTTCTTTCTATCTTAGTATCTGAAAGAAATATTATTAGATGGCATCATGGAATGTGCAACTTCTCTTTATTAAGTTCCTCAACTTTAAAAATAAACTGCACTTTGTCGTTTATTCTTTATTCTAATCTTTAAAAAAGTGTATTTACTTCTCTTCATCTGTTTTCTTTCTGATTGATTTTTATGCTTCTGATGTTTTATATAGTTTCCTTGATAAGTTTGATACAAAGCTTCATGATTTGTTTTCACAGTTTGTCCTCATTTTCTTGCAATGGCTTGACATTTAAAATGCTGTTGGACTGCTTCACTGTAAATTTTGTCACCTTATGCTTTAAACTTTTCTCAATGTTTTAGAAATTATAATACAGATTTTGTGGAGAAGACATGCAACCTCATATTCGGAGCTGATGGGGAAAGCAGAACCTGAGTCCCTTGTCACAGGTTCTTCTGTAAAGGACCTAGATCAACCCAAGTTCTTTGTGGCTTAGAATGTAAATTGGCATTTCTTGTCCACATCTCCCAACTCCCCTCAGTCTCTGCCTGTCCCTCTCTCTGTCAAAGATTCCCAGATACATATTTGATTTTTACTGATACTTTGTGATTGATTCCATGAAAATTTAATGACTTTTCATGCCCTAACTGCTTGTTAGATTATTTTTCCCTTAGGATCTGATGTCTCTGACATAGAAACCTGTCGCTAGAACACAAAGTGAATGTAGACAAAATGTTACAGTAGTAAAGTCAAAAATAAGTTCAAATTTTGAAATGACTTCTCACCACCCAAATTGGTTGTTAGTGTGACACCAAAATGGCATATTTACTCTTAATAAGAGATCTGATTCACATTTTGGGTTGTTGTAGTTCAACAAATGTTTGTGTGTGTGTCAAAAAAAAAAAAAAGCCATATGCACTATCAACTCACTAGGTGCACGGAGCTAATTAAAATGACTTTTACAAGTAGTTGTGATATGCATCCCTATTAATTTTACACGTGAGTAGAAGAATGAGAATATGAAATTTTAGCTAAATTGAAACAGGACTTATGGATGGAAAAATAGTAGTGGTTTGAGAATGAGCTGGGAAAGGAGTTAAAGTAGCATATGGTTATTGGGTAATCAGAATTAAACTTTTTAATCCAAGCCATTTAATCAGAATTAAAACTTATGATTAAATACGTCTTAGATATTTTTGAAGTGTTCCATCATTGCCTCAGATAAAAAGAATGAGGAGTCAAGTAGCATATTCAAAATTGTGTCAGAATTTAGTAAATAATAATACGAAGCTAGCAGCATCCGTGGCAGGAGTAGCAGCAAACATTTTGTTACCTGACATCCATGCTGTGTGCTGAGACTCTTATTCTTAACATTAGCTACAATTTTTGCCTGGGATACCCTTGATGACACTAATGACAAAGTAATTGTTTAAAAAGTAACACGGCTCTACCCCTTCCAAAATCATAAATTTAAAATAATTCCTCTAAATAATATTATAATTATCTCTGGTAAATTGTCATGTTCTAACTGTGAAGGTATAAAGGCAATGGTGGTGATGTGATGGGGAGATGCATAGAACCAAGCAAAAATGAGGATGAATTAGCAAAATAAATTTTGTAGAAACTGGAGGAAAAAAATGCATTATTAATCCTATAGCTGTATATCTTAGAAATTTTATCTAAATTTTTAGAACATGTAAATTGATTTGTTTTTCTAAGACCACCAGAGTGGGCACAAAAGAACCAGTGAGTAGGCAAGGGTAGGAGCAAAACTGCAAATTTATTTTTGGTCACCTAGCTTCAGGGAAGAAGGTGGGTAGGGAGAGGTCTGTTGGCCTCCGGCAAAGGAGGCCAAGAGAGTCGCCGGGTGGAGCTCTCGGGTGGAGTTCCTAATGCAGTCCCAACAGGAGTGGGGGGCTGGGAAGTCCGCGAGGCCCGGGAGCGGCTTTTCTGGGAGTGGGAGGGCAATAGGCGGGGCACGGGCGTGTCCGGGGGCTTCCGCAGGTGCGACCAGGTAAATCTTGGTCTCTTCGGATTGACGTCACCTGGCGCATGCCCGGTTGGTCTGCACCTTCCCGGGCGCCAGCTGCATTTTCGCACGCGTGGAGAAGTTGGTGATGAAGAACCCGGAAGTGCGCCATCTTGCCTCCGTTCATCCAAACATAAATAAATTTAAACTCTTTCGTAGTCTGTGTATGATACAGATCAGAAAGATTTTAATGATTTTAAGGTACTCTAAATGCTTCTCAGCATTTATTCTTTCTTGATTCTGTCCATTTTGTCTATTCCATTCTGCCTTTGGATAGTGTTTTTATCTCTCCTTTAAAAAATAGCTTTACTGAGATATAATTCTCATGCCACATAATTCACCTTTTTAAATTACACAATTCAATGTGTTTTTTTTTTAAATGAAATGGAAGATATTACCTCTGATGCCACAGAAACACAAAAGATCATTCAGGGTTACTATGAATACCTTTACACTCACAAACTAGAAAACCCAGAGAAGATGGATAAATTCCTAGAAATATGCAACCCTCCTAGATTAAACCAAAAAGAAATAAAAACTCAGAACAGACCAATAACAAGCAGCAATATTGAAATGGTAATTTAAAAAATTGCCAACAGAAGAAAGTCCAGGACCAGACTGATTTACAGCTGAATTCTAGCAGACATTCAAAGAAGAATTGGTACCAATCCTAGGGAAATTATGCCAAAAGATAGAGAAGAAGGAAATCCTCCCTAAATCATTCTGTGAAGCCAGTATCACCCTAATACCAAAACCAGGAAAAGACATGACAAAAAAAGAAAGCTATAGACCAATATTCCTGATGAACATAGCTGCCAAAATCCTCAACAAAATACTAGCTAACCGAATTCAACAGCATATCAAAAACATAATAACTTTGAGAGGCCGAGGCGGGTGGATCATGAGGTCAGGAGATCGAGACCATCCTGGCTAACACGGTGAAACCCCGTCTCTACTAAAAATACAAAAAATTAGCCGGGCATGGTGGTGGGCACCTGTAGTCCCAGCTACTCAGGAGGCTGAGGCAGGAGAATGGCGTGAACCCGGGAGGCGGAGCTTGCAGTCAGCCGAGATTGCGCCACTGCACTCCAGCCTGGGCAACAGAGTGAGCCTCCGTCTCAAAAAAAAAAAAAAAAATACACCATGATCAATTGCATTTCATAGCAGGGATACAGGGTTGGTTTAATATGTGCAAATCAATAAATGTGATATGTCACATAAACAGAATTAAAAACAAAGATCATATGATCATCTCAGTAGACACAGAAAAAGCATTTGGCAAAACCCAGCATCCCTTTATGATTAAAATTCTCAAACTCTCAGCAAAATCAGCAAAGAAGGGACATACCTTAAGGTAATAAAAGCCATCTATGACAAAAGCACAGCCAACATTATACTGAAGAGGGAAAAATTGAAAACATTCCCCCTAATAACTGGAACAAGAAAAGGATGCCCACTTTCACCACTTCTATTCAACATACTACTGGAAGTTCAAGCCTGAGTAGTCAGACAAGAGGAGAAATAAAGGGCATCCAAACTGGCAAAGATTAAGTCAAACTGTTGCTGTTTGCCAATGATATGATCATATACCTTGAAAACCCTAAAGGCTCATCCAAAAAGCTCCTAGCTCTAATAAATGAATTCAGTAAAATTTCAGGATACAAGATCAATGTACACAAATCAGTAGCACTGCTATACACCAACAGCGACCAACCTGAGAATCAAATAAAAATCCCAATCCCTTTTAAAATAGCTGCAAACAACTGTAAAATACATAGGAATATATCTAGCCAAGAAGGCAAAAGCCCTCTACAAGGGGAACTACAAAACGCTGCTGAAAGAAATCACAGACAACACAAACAAATGGAAATACATCCCATGCTCATGTATGGGTAGAATCAATATTGTGAAAATCACCATACTGCCAAAAGCAATATACAAATTCAATGCAATTCCCATCAAAATATCATCATCATTCTGCACAGAACTAGAAAAAGCAATCCTAAAATTCATATGGAACGAAAAAAGAGTCCACATAGCCAAAGGAAGACTAAGCAAAAAGAACAAGTCTGGAGACATCACATTACCTGACTTCAAATTATACTACAAGAGTATAGTCACCAAAACAGCAGGGTACTAGTATAAAAGTGGACACATAGACCAATGGAACAGAATAGAGAACCCAGAAATAAAGCCAAATACTTCCAGCCAGCTGATCTTCGACAAAGCAAACAAAAACATAAAGTGAGGAAAAGACACCATATTCAATAAATGGTGCTGGGATAATTGGAAAGCCACATGTAGAAGAATGAAACTGGATCCTCATCTCTCACCTTATACAAAACTCAAATCAAGATGGATCAAAGACTTTAATGTAAGACATTAAACCATGTAAACTCTAGAAGATGACATTGGAAAAACTCTTCTAGACATTGGCTTAGGCAAAGAGTTCATGACCAAGAACCCAAAAACAAATGAAACAAAACCAAAGGTAAATAGACAGGACTTAATTAAACTAAAAATCTTCTGCACAGCAAAAGAAATAATCAGCAGAATTAACAGACGACCCACAGAGTGGGAGAAAATTTTCACAAACTATGCATCTGACAAAGGACTAATATCCAGAATCTACAAAGAACTCAAACAAATCAGCAAGAAAAAACAAACAATGCCATCAAGAATTGAGCTAAGGATATGAATAGAAATTCTCAAAAGAAGGTATACAGGCCGGGCGCGGTGGCTCAAGCCTGTAATCCCAGCACTTTGGGAGGCCGAGATGGGTGGATCGCGAGGTCAGGAGATCGAGACCATCCTGGCTAACACGGCGAAACCCCGTCTCTACTAAAAAATACAAAAAAAACTAGCCGGGCGAGTTGGCGGGTGCCTGTAGTCCCAGCTACTTGGGAGGCTGAGGCAGGAGAATGGCGTAAACCCGGGAGGCGGAGCTTGCAGTGAGCTGAGATCCGGCCACTGCACTCCAGCCTGGGCGACAGAGCGAGACTCCGTCTCAAAAAAAAAAAAAAAAAAAAAAAAAAAAAAAAAAAAAAAGAAGGTATACAAATGGCCAAGAAATATATGGAAAAATGCTGAACATCACTAATTATAAGAGAAGCGTAAATCAAAATCACAATGCGATATAACATCTTACTCCTGCAAGAATGGCCATAAAAAAATTAAAAAATAATAGACGTTGGCATGGATGTGGTGAAAAGGAAACACTTTTTCACTGCTGGTGGGAATGTAAACTAGTACAACAACTATGGAAAACAGTGTGGAGATTCCTTAAAGAACTAAAAGTAGACCTACCATTTGATCCAGCAATCCCACTACTGGGTATCTACCCAAAGAAAAAGAAGTCATTATATGAAAAAGACACTTGCACACGAATGTTTATAGCAGCATAATTTGCAACTGCAAAAATATGGAACCAGTCCAAATGCCCATTGATTAACGAGTGGATAAAGAAAATGTTATATATATATATATAACATTTATATATATATATATATAACAATATATATATATATATAATGAAATTCTACTCAGCCATAGAAAGGAATGAAATAAAGCCATTTGCAGTAACCTGGAAGGAATTAGAGACCATTACCCTAAGGTACTCTGTCGGGGGGATAGAGAAGGGGCTAGCAAGGCTGGCTTGATCCAAGTGACCACTGCTTCTGCTACCACTACCATTATTGTCTTATAGTTCTTAAAAACCACTATATATCTTTATTTCCAATTGTTTGAAAAACCTGTAATGCTTATCTATTTATAACATATTATATTTTAAAGTTGAGAACAGTTAAACAACTGTTTGGTGTAAAATAGCTATCATAAAGCTAAAATTCAAATGCAGATGTCTATCTGGTCAGATGTTTCAAAGTCTTGGTTTCCTTATGTTTAAATGGCAATAATATTAATATCTCATTCAAATGTGGTGAGGATTAAATAGATTTAATGTAACCATGTAAGTGTTGTGTTTGGTATCAAAATGAGTAGTTAATAATGGCAGCAATGGCTAATGACTTGTAATAGCAAAATGTAACCCCTTTTCTAGGATTCAAAACTATGAGTTAAAATGCCTTAACACAAAATAATAATTATAACACAGCCAAATTTTTGTTGCATTTTACACTTTGCATGAAAATAATTACATAAGATATTCTCTTTTGATTCTAACAACAGATAAGGAAATTTAGTGTTTAGAGAGATTACATAACTTGCATGTGACTCAGAAGTTGTAAATATGAACCTAAATCCAGTTCTTGTGAAGTCTAGTTATATTTCACAATACTGAGCTAATGGTAGAATTTTAGGCAGTATTTAAAGCAACTAAAGAAATAAAGGTTGGTGCAAGTTTAATGGCGGTCCTTGCCATTAAAAGTAATGGCAAATGTGTCATTAAATTAGTTTTAATGGCAAAGACCGTCATTATGTTTGCATCAACCTAATAGTTTTGTTCTGAATGTGTAAGGCTAAAGTTTGAATCAGCCACTATTTGCTTATTTTATGTGGTTTGGATACTCATAGAAAAATGGAGTCTGTCAAGTTCAGTACTCCTGATGCTCAGTTGTGATAAGAAAACCAGATTCAAATTCTTATATAATAAATTTTTAATTTTTACTTTTTCTCCAACAAAATAAATGCTTTCCAGAAATACCTTCTATGTAAAGGTGAAGTATAATTTATTCACTATTATTATTTGAAAGGTCATTTTATACATGCCAATTCCCAAGTTATTCTTTGCCACCTGACACATTTTGATTCTCCATAGATTTATCCCTGTCTTCATTTACTAAATTAAAAAAGACAAACCCGTGGTTTATGTAACATTTCAAATATGATCAGAGGAAATTGTCAGGCTTGTTTGTAGCAACCAATGCAGTCATATCAACTTAACTAAGAAGAGTGATTTCTGATTAAGGTCCTAAAAGAGAATATTTAATGTCATAGCTCAAACTAGCTAAAAAAAAAGAAAGGATATACTGCTTTGTTAAAAGCCATGACAGGCCTTTGAGAACTACAAATGAAACTCCTTTCATAAATCACCCACTGCAGTTGGTGCCAGCACTCAGCTCAGTATTTGACTTCCTCTCCTTGTGAGTCACAAGCCTGTATTATCAACTTTTAAACTTATACAGGGGAACACTGATGAGAGTTACTCCCAGTACTACCATCACATACAAGGGAATTCTGATAACTTCAATTAAAAGATACTGAACTTCTTTCAAACTTTTATATCAATGAATAACATGAAGTAATTGCAGACTCATACTTGAAAACTATGTGAAGGTATTGGAAGGTTCTGTAATACTAAGCTTGGAACGTAAGTTAAGGCTGACTGTAAACACAATTTAGTTGGCAGCATTTCATTGAATGATCATTTGGATCTGTGGCTGCCAACCCACACTGAGGGATTCCGGAGACAAAACGAAACATTCATTCATACACACACACACACACACACACACACACACACACACACTTTCTCTCTCTCTCTCTCCTCCCCCCAACACACAGACAACACACACACACACACACACACACACACACATCACAGACACCTTGTCAGAAACAGTGCCAAAGCTGTTTCAAACAAATGGAAATATAGAACTTGAGAAAAATGAAAACTGTGGTTAGAAAACTAGAGCTGCTTTTAAAAATATATCGACATGTTATACTTCTACCAGATAATTTTTAGTAAGAACAACAGCAATCCCAGAATCTATATTGATTTCGAGGCTGTCTATATTAATTATTCAAAAGGCTAGTTTTCCATTTCTCCTCCCTGCCTATAGCTCTGGCTTGAGTTGCTATGACTTCTTTGAGTGACTGTTTTTTTCCTGCATACCAATATTTTGCTATCTGAATCAAGCTATATATTTCAAAACATTAGTGACAAGTTCAGAGGGAACGCTCCAGGACATTTCTGTTGTCAATATATCTCTTCTCATTTTCACCTATGTTGGCCATTAGTATAATAATCCCAAATACGGTTTAAAAAATCAAGATTCTCTGAGCTCAGTTGATAATATTTGCAACAAGGGTTAATCCACCGATTACTAGAATCTGAATTTATATGATTTTTTTTTCCAACATAAAGTCAACATTTCCTAACAAAATTGTTTTATCTAGGCAATCTAATTTTCTCATTATTGTTTCTTCACATGGGGAAAAAATATTTCAGAACGTAAACATGACTTGGCCTGTTGACAATCATACCAGGTACATTTTTTGAGACATTTCTCTTAATATAGCATGTATTTTACAAAATAATACCCACATTTACAGGTTGGTTATCAAAATCTCTTTAAAACTGTAAATATTTCCTCCAAAATAATTATTTGCCATCATACAGGTCTGATGCTTTTGAAATTACAGCCAGGGCACAGTCTAAAATAACTATGACACACTTAACAATTTAGAAGCAGAACAGTTTGGATTTTTCTTGCAGTGGTATTGGATTCAGATAATATACTACCTCTAGGTAAAGTAAAGCCTTAGACAATCTGATTTATGAGCAGTAAGTATTTTTATTCACCAGAAGGGAAGTTGTTATCTACCATAAGCATTCATTCATGTGAGCCACCAAAAGTAAGCAATTCCATAGAAATCACATTTGGATAATATACTTGGAAAGTGTAACATGTAAGATACCAGCATCCTGTGGGATCAAACTTACATATACCTGAAATATTAATAAAAATATGATTACCTTGTATTTCATGGTAATGTGTACTATATAATGTGAACTAATTTTCTTTTTTTTTTTTTTTTTTTTTTTTTGAGACGGAGTCTTGCTCTGCTGCCCAGGCTGGAGTGCTGTGGCCGGCTCTCAGCTCACTGCAAGCTCCGCCTCCCGGGTTCACGCCATTCTCCTGTCTCAGCCTCCCGAGTAGCTGGGACTACAGGCGCCCGCCTCGTCGCCCGGCTAGTTTTTTTGTATTTTTTAGTAGAGACGGGGTTTCAGCGTATTAGCCAGGATGGTCTCGATCTCCTGACCTCGTGATCCGCCCGTCTCGGCCTCCCAAAGTGCTGGGATTACAGGCTTGAGCCACCGCGCCCGGCTGTGAACTAATTTTCTAAACTGATTTTTTAAAAACCCAAATACTTAGTTTTCCATTACCAAAGAAAAATGGTAAATGACTTCAAACAGAATAATACATTCATAAATATTCCATATATATATCGGAATTATAAAATTCATTCTTACAAGTTATTGGTCCATGAGTGTGATCAAGAATAGTGAGAGTCTGTGTGTGTTCATGTGCACGTGTGTGTGTGACAGAGAGAGACAGAGAGAGAGGTAAAAAGAGAGACAGAGATTGAGATGGAGATGGAGAAAAGAGAGAAAAGAGAGAGCCTGCTGCTGTTCTTTTTCCTCAACGGTAAAATATTTGTGTACTCTGGCTGTTTTATGTAGCCAGCTTTTCCACATATATAAGAAAATGAAAACACAATCTGTTCAGTTCTTAGGACCAATTTTCCCCAGACCTTTGACTTTTTTTCTCTGACTTTTGGTAATTACTGTAACCATTTGGTTTATAACCATGTGTAAAATGGAAACAGCAATGAGGTATACCACACTGAAATTAAAAACAAACAAACAAAAAACCTTTAAAAGTATCCCTTCCATGCAAATAAGTAACTGCTTAAAAATAATGATGATTTTGGCAGCATCCATGGCACTGTTTTCTTTTGCATATTTCAAAATGAGCTCACAGGTAGCTCAAATTCATTATTCCACAAAGTGTACTTTAGACCACACAGTATATGCAAGCAAAAGTTTTTCTCCTTTAAATTAATTTTGTTTGTAGCATATGTTTTTATTTTGTGCCAGGCTAGAAATGAATAGAGATACAATTTGTTCTGCTACCACAAAATCTTGGACATGGTTATGTCAAAATCAATCTAATTTTGGGATCCACTAAATTTTGATGCCATTTTATCTAGCATATTAAGTGAAAGAGTTAGATAAATGCCATGCCAACAAGTTTCTAAAATCAAGAATCTGATTTCAAAGCACTGTTTTACAGGAAATCTCTCTTTGATAGTAAATTCTGGTTTATTAGAAATGAATGAACATGTTCGTCATTATCCAGTTGATATTTCTAATTGCAAGGTTGTATCTATTTAGTTACACTAAGACTCTTCTGAGAACTTCTGGTCCCTAGAGCAGTCACGTGTGTGCATCTGTTAGGCTTTCTTCCTTCTCTAATTATCGTGTTCTATCAGTGAAATTACCATCAATACTATGCACAACACGGGTGTTTATGGGAACATATCCCCCACCCCCACCCCAGTAAGAAGGTCCAGGAGAAAGTGTACTGAAGGTCAACTACTAGTCATAGGCTGCCATTATCAATAGAACAACAACAACAAAAAAAGCCCAATTTTAAAAGGCTGCAATTGGGAACACCTGGGAATACTGAATTCTCTGTACTGTTTGCCTAGCGGGGCATGGTAGCGCTCTCTGCCAATTTATATAATTATTTAAAAAATTGGCATTACCTTTTTCTTCCTTAGCCAAAAATGCTGTTAAATGCATTCCATTTGAATAATTTTGGCCCTCTCACAGCTAGTCAACCTTGCTGCTTGCTTTTCCTGTGAGTGGTACTGTTAATTGACTTTCTTAACCTTCTATTATCCAAAATGAAGTGTAGGACTGACCTGTTAGCATTTCAAAAATCAGCATGAGTGGTACACAGTCTTTCCTATAGGATGAATTTGTGGTTTGCCAATTAATCAACATAAACTCACAATTCAATCTGCAAAAATGTTCAAAGCACAGATAAAATGGAGTTACCTGGGTTTGTACAAACTCTCCCTCACTAATTTCTATAGATTAATTTTTAATGCTTTCTGATTAATCATATTTCAGGCTTATACAATTCAATCAATATGCTTTGAATTTTTGTAGTAAATGACATATGCATCTTTTTGAAAGAAGTAATTATACTTTTGGAAAATAGTTTCCGTTATTCTTCCATTGCCAGGCAATATACTGCTATCATTAATAACAATTACTCAAGCAAATGGGCTACATTTGTAACTTTTTGACAGCAATGCAAGTATCAAAAATCTGTAGGAATCTAGGAAACAACAGACTTAACTCACTGGCTACATACTTTGGTCACACAAATTGTTGGCTACATACTTTGGGCCTATAAATCCATGTCAGTGGACTTCAGCTTCCCCAATTGTCTAACTCAGACTGTTATCAACAGCAAATCCTGTATGTTAACATTTTTAAAACTTCACCATGGATAGACAAAATGTTAATTCATACACTAGCATTTGAGAATAATTATAATTTCAAAGGTCTTGCTATAGGGACAATTATATCTTATTATATTATGTTAGAATCAATTAGCTCAGGTTAGATATAAAAATATACATAAACTAAAAAGTCAACATCTACTTGCATATTCATTAGTTGAGTGTAGAATTGTCTTATGAACTAATCTTGTTTCTTTTCTTTCTATTTCTCTTGTCTAATCTCTTCTTGTACTTTAACTTTCCTCACTGGAACCTGACTAAAAGAGTCACAAAAAATTTTAACCACACATATGAGTTACTATTATAATTCATTCAAGAAATGTATTTAGCTCTATAAGAGATACAAATCCAGAAATTCAGAGAATCATCCAAAGGTGAATTATTCCTAACGGACATGAAGTAGTTATCTCAATCAACACTCAACTCTAGTTTTTTACTTACTTCTTTGATACAGGCTCACCTTGTTTAGAGCACTTCCAAAAAAATCATTTCCAACTGAATAGGACAATGTGATATAATGTCAGAAGTTAAGGATCTTAGAGATTGGAATAAATTAAAAGCAAAGTCAATGAAATGCCTATTATTTTCAAACCATTACAGCCAAAGCCAAATAAATTGAGATTTAAGTGGAAAAGAGGGAGAAAATTCTTTAATCTTATATTCTCAGGAAATGAATTTGCCAGGACTAACCATGTTTGGGATTTAGCATTTAAAACCATTCTAATAAACTGGAGTTTTCAATTAAGAGCAATGGAGATTCCAGATTCCAAAGATATAAATTCCACTTAGTGGAGCCAAAAATGTTTTAAGCATCTCTTGGGAAGTAATAATCCTCTTTCACATGTGGCAATAACAAGATGCTTTTGCAGATTATCTTCTAAAATCTTGAAGGCGTAAATTCAGATTGACGGGTGAATTGGACTCTAAAATATGCTATGGTTAGAAAAATGATTACTTGTATCACAGTTTAGGGGTTACAACTTTTTTAGGTTTAAAAATTAATTTACAACCAACCCAGAGATATTTAAACACTCTTTTATTTATTTATTTATTTTTTCATTATTATTATTATTATTATACTTTAAGTTCTAGGGTACATGTGCATAACGTGCAGGTTTGTTACATATGTATACATGTGCCATGTTGGTGTGCTCCACCCATTAACTCCTCATTTACATTAGGTATATCTCCTAATGCTATCCTTCCCCCCTCCCCCTCCCTCCACCCACAGACATCACACAGACCCCGGTGTGTGATGTTCCCCTTCCTGTGTCCAAGTCAGAACTTCCTTCTTTTTAAAGGCTGAATAATATTTCATCGTATGTATATGCCACCTTGACTTTTTTTTTTTTTTTTTTTCTTTTTGGATGGAGTTTCGTTCTCGTTGCTTAGGCTGGAGTGCAATAGTGTGATCTCGGCTCACCGCAACCTCCGCCTCCCAGGTTCAAGCGATTCTCCTGCCTCAGCCTCCCAAGTAGCTGGGATTACAGGCATGCACCACCACGCCAGGCTAATTTTGTAGTTTTAGTAGAGAGGGGACTTCTCCATGTTGGTCAGGCTGGTCTCGAATTCCCGACCTCAGGTGATCCGTCCGCCTCGGCCTCCCAAAGTGCTGGGATGACAGTTTTGAGCCACTGTGCCCAGTCCACATTGGCTTTATACGTTCATTGATGAACATATAGGTTGTTTCCAAATCTTAGTTATTGTTAATAGCACTACAAAGAACATGAGAGTGCAAATATGTCTTCAAAATACTAATATTAATTCTTTTGGATCTATATGCAAAAATGCAATCACTGGAATATATAGAAGTTCTATTTTCAGTATTTTGAAGAACCTTTATGCTGTTTGCCATATAAGCTGCATAATTCTACGTTCTCATCACTAAGGTTTCAATTTTCTCTACACTCTCACTAACACTTGTTATTTTCTGTTGTTTTGATAATGGTCATCCAAGTAAGTGCGAGGTGGTAGGTCATTGTGGTTTTGATTTGTGTATCTCTGATGATAAATGATGTTCAGCATCTTTTCATACACCTGTTGGCCATTACATATGTCTTCTTTGGAGAAATGTCTGTTAAAGTCCTTTGTCCATTTAAAAACCAGGCTGTTTTATTGCTATTAAGTTGTAGGAGTTCCTTATGTAATTTGGATATTAACCCCTTACTAGATACATGGTTTGCAAATATTTTCTTCCATTTCATAGGTTGCCTTTTCACTCTTTCAATTATAGCCTTGGCTATCAAGAAGCTTTTTAGTTTTATGTAGTCCCAAGTTACCTATTTTTGCTTTTGTTGCTTGTAATTCTGGGGTCATATCCAAGAAATCATTGCCAAGACCAATGCTGTGGAGGTTTTCCTCTTTGTTTTCTTATTTTATTTTTGTTTTTGAGACAGACTCTCACTCTGTCTCCCAGACTGAAGTGTAATCGCACAATCACAGCTCAATGTAGCCTCGACCTCCCCAGACTCAGGTGATCCTCCCACCTCAGCCTCCCAATTAGCTGGGACTACAGCCATGCACCACCATGCCCAGCTAATTCTCTCTCTCTCTCTCTCTCTCTCTCTCTCTCTCTCTCTCTCTCTCTCTCTCTATATATATATATATATATATATATATATATATATTTTTTTTTTTTTTTTTTTTTTTTAATCGATGCAGGATTTTGCCATGTTGCCCAAGCTGGCTTCAATCTCCTGGGCTCAAGCAACCTGCCCACATCAGCCTTTCACATTGTTGAGATTACAGGCATGAGTCAGTTCACCATTTTACTGTGTTTGGCCATCCCATATGTTTTCTTCTAGGAGTTTTACAGTTTCAAGTCTTACATTTAATTCTTTTTTTTTTTTTTTAAGTTCTGGGGCACATGTGCCGGATGTACAAGTTTGTTACATAGGTAAACGTGTGCCATGGTGATTTGTGGCACCTATCAACCCATCACCTAGGTATGAAGCCCAATATGCATTAGCTCTTTTCCTTAATGCTCTCCCCTCCCCCACCCTCCCCCAACAGGCCCCAGTAAGTATTGTTCCCCTCCCCGTGTCCATGTGTTCTCATTGTTCATCTCCCACTTAAAAGTGAGAACAAGGGGTCTTTGATTTTCTGTTCCTGTGTTAGTTTGCTGAGGATAATGGCTTCCAGCTTCATCTATGTGCCTTCAAAGGATGTGATCTCGTTCCTTTTTATGGATGCATAATATTCCATGGTGTCTATGTACCACATTTTCTTTATCTAGTCTATCATTGATGGGCATTTGGGTTGATTACATCTTTGCTATTGTGAATAGTGCTGCAATGGACATATGCATTCATGTATCTTTATAATAGAATGATTTATATTCTTTTGGGTATATACCCAGTAGTGGAATTGCTGGGTCAAATGGTATTTCCGGTTCTAAATCTTTGAGGAATTGCCACATTATCTTCCACAATGGTTGAACTAATTTACATTCCTACCAACAGTGTAAAAGCATTCCTATTTCTCTGCAACCTCATCAGCATTTGTTGTTTCTTGGCTTTTTAATAATCACCATTCTGACTGGCGCGAGATGGTGTCTCATTGTGGTTTTGATTCGCGTTTCTCTAATGATCAATGATGTTGGAAGTAAAACACTCCTCAGCAAATGTAAAAGAACTGAAATCATAACAAACAGTCTCTCAGATCACAGTACAATCAAATTAGAACTCAAGATTAAGAAGTCCATTTAAAACCACACAATTATGTGGAAATTGAACAACCTGCTCCTGAATGACTCCTGGGTAAATAATGAAATTAAGGCAGATATCAGAAAGTTCTTTGAAACCAATGAGAACAAAGAGATAACACACCAAAATCTCTGGGATGCAGCTAAAGCAGTGTTAAAAGGGAAATCTATAGCACTAAATGCCCACACCCCAAACCTAGAAATATCTCAAATCAACACCATAACATCACAACTAAAATAACTAGAGAACCAAGAGCAAACAAATCCCAGAGCTAGCAGGAGACAAGAAATAACTCTACGTTCAAAGCTGAACTGAAGGAGATAGAGATACGAAAAACCCTTCAAAAAAATCAATTTTCTCCCATATTTGGAGCTGTTTTGTTGAAAAAAAAAATCAATGAAATAGACTACTAGCGAGACTAATAAAAAAGAAAAGAGAGAAGATTCAAATAAACACAGTCAGAAATGATAAGGGGGATACCACCACTGACCCCTCAGAAATAAAACCAACCATCAGAGAATGCTATAAACACCTCTATGCAAATAAACTGGAAAATCTAGGAATGGATAAATTCCTGGACACATATATCCTCCCAAGACTGAACCAGGAAGAAGTTAATTCTTCAATAAATTTTAAGTTGATGTTTGTATATATTCTGAGATAAGGATCCAATTTCATTCTCTGTATGTGGATATCCAGTTTTCCCAATACCATTTATCTAAGAGAATATGCTTTTCCCATTGTGTTTTTTTGTACTATTTTTTAAAACCTGACATAAAATTTTATGTATTCATCATATATAATATAATGTTTTGAAGTACATATACATTGTGGAATGGTTAAATCTAGCTAACCAGCAAATACATTACCTCACACAGTTATTATTTTTGTGTCAAGAACACTTAACACTCATTCTTTTTGCATTTTTTAAGAGTACAATATATTATCATTCACTGTAGTCACCATGCTGTATAATAGAGCTCTTGTACTTATTCTTCCTATCTAACCGTAATTATGCATCCTTTGGCAAACACCTCCCCAAACTCCATTTGCCTGTGACTACTATAGCCTCTAGTAACCACCATTATAATTTCTACTTCTGTAAGATTAACTTTTTTAGATTTTACATATGAGTGAGATTATGCATTATTTGTCTTTCTGTGTCTATCTCTCCCTTTAGATATTTCATTATTTGCTTTATATATTTAGAAGTTCTGATATTGGGTACATATAGATTTACAATTCTTATATCCCCTTGATGAACTGACCTCTTTATCGTTATGTAATTACTTTCTTTGTCTCTGTTTGCATTTTTTCACTTAAAGACTACTTTGATATAAGTATAGCTACCTCTGCTGTCTCTAGGTTTCTATTTTTATGGAATGTCTTTTTCTTTCCCTTCATGTTTACTATATATGTATCATTGAAGGTGAAATAAATCTCTTGTAGGCAGTATAGAGTTGGGTGTTGGTTTTTTAAAATCTTTTCAGCTACTTCATGTCTTTTGACAGAAGAATATAATCCATTTACATTCAAGTTAATTATTGATAAGTAAGGACTTACTTCTGGCATTTAATTCTTTTCTGGCTATTTTGTAGATTCTTGTTTCTCTCTTGCTGTCTTCCTTTGTGGTTTGACGATTTTCTGTAGTAGTATATTTTTATTCCTTTCTTTCTATCTTTTGTGTATCTACAATAGGTTCTTGCTTTGTGATTACCATGAAACTTACATAAAACATTTTTTTTACTCAAAGCAGGCTATTTTAAGCCTATACCAACTTAACTTTGATTGCATAAAAACTACATTGTTACTCCCCTTTCACCATTTTATGTTTTTGATGCGACACTTTAAGTCATTGTATAAAGTGTATTCCTTGTTAAATTATTGTGGTTATAGTTGCTTTTAATAGATTTGTCTTTTCACCTCCATACTGGAGATATAATTCATTGGTAGAGAATAATTATAGTACTGGAATATTCTAAGTTTTGCTATGTGCTTACTTTTGGCAGTGATTTTTATACTCTTATATTACTAATTAGCATCCTTTTCTTTCAACTTAAAAAGCTACCTATAGCATTTCTTCTAAGACAGATCTAGTGGTGATGAACTCCCTCAGCTTTTGTTTGTCTTGGAAAGTATTTCGCTTTTATTTTTGAATGGCAGTTTTTCCAGGTAAAGTACACTTGGTTGTCAGTTTTTTTTCTTTTTCTTTCAGCACTTTAAATAAATCATCCCAATCTCTCCTGGCCTGCCAGATTTCTGTTGAGAAATCTGATAGCCATATTGAGTCTCCCTTGTATGTAGTATGCTTCTTTTCTCTTGCTCCTTTGAATTATTTGTCTTTAATATTTGTTAATTTCATAATAATTCATATTGGTAAACTCTTCTTTGTGTTGAATTTGATTGGAGACCTCCAAGCTTTGTGTACCTGAATGTATCTTTTCTTAGATTTAAGAAGGTTTCAACCACTGTTTCTTTAAATAAATTTTCTATTCTTTTCTTTTTGTCTTCTGCTTCTATAATTCCTAGTATGCAAAAATTGGCTCTCTTTATGTTGTTCTATAGATCTCATAGGCTTTCTTCATTCTTTTTTTTTCTTCTCTGAATGATTTCAAATGATCTGTCTTCACTAATCCTTTTTCTATTTGATCTAGTCTCCTGTTGAAGCTTGCTGTTGCATTTTTTTAAGTTTAGTCATTGTATTTTTCAGTCTCAAAACTTTTATTTTGTAATTTTTTCAATCTCTGTTTAGCTTTTTATTTTTTCTTGTATTATTTTTCTGACTACATTACTTTTTAAATCTGTATTCTCTTATAATTTTCTAAGCTTCTTTAGAATAATTATTTTGAATTATCTGCCAGGCAATTTGTGTATTCCCAAATCTTTACTATCAGTTACTAAAAGTTTATTGTGTTTTTTGGTGGTGTCATGTTTTCCTGATTTTTCGTGATCCTTGTATTTTTATGCAAATGTCTGTGAATATGAAGAAGCAGTTGCCTCTTCCAGACTTTATGGACTGACTCTGGTTAGGAAAGACCTTCACCTGAGTAGTGGAGGAGAGGCATACTGGGGAATGCTGTGGTACTGTTTCTACTTATGTGAGGCACCAAGTATGGGTGTGCACAGTGGCTCCAGTTCTAGGGGTGGGGCACTGAGTTTTGTCAGCTTCAGCAACTAGGGTCTCTGACGTTGGTGCCTGCATGGACCTTGGTCGCAAGAGCTGTGGGAGGGCTGCAGAGGTTGGGAGGTCTGTTAGGGGGGTTATCAGTTGTGTTTCTTTGTCTAGTGATAGGGGTCAGGTCTAGTTGCAGTGGAGGCCAGAACCAGTTGTGTGCACATGCTTCACTCCAGAAGTCATCTGTAGGCACATTCATGGCAGCAGAAGCCAGCTATAGGCTTGCACATGGTGATGAAGACTGAGGGCAAAGGCAGGGGTTGGGCCTGACTATGGGTGCAGATATGACATTGGGGGCTGTCAGCTTGCACGTACACCATTACAGGGCCATCTGGGCTGGCGACAGGGGTTAGGCTGTTTGCATGTGTATGGGCAGCTCCACAGTCAAACTAAAAGTGTGTGTGCATGTGCAGCTGTGGGAGCCAAGGCTGGAAGCATACAGTAGCCTTTTTGGAGATTCTCTTAGGTTCTGGAATCTATGTTTATGTCTTTTGTTAAATTTGGGAGGTTCTCAGCTTTTATTGATATTTTTTCAGTCCTCACCTTTATCTTCTTCTTACTTGATACTATTGACACAGTCTCAAATATCAGTGATAATGACACATAATCTAGCATCTTCTTAAGCCTCCGTATATACCACAAGGTTAACTGGAAAATGCCTTGAGGGAAGCATTTACTAAGAATGCATGGATCGCCTTAATATGTTTTTTATTATCTCTAGAACATTACCCCTCAAGTTTTAGCTTTTTATGTTTCTCTGAGGCCTGAACATAGCTGTTTATATTTTTATGCCTCCCTCATAGTGCTTCTTGGTTGGTGTGACATTAGCTACTCTAACAAGAAGAAGCCACTTCAAATGGATTAAGAAAAATAATGTTCTGGGAACTTCTAAAAATCCTTTGTTTAGGTGTTTGACTTCCTCTTGTTAGAGTAGCTTAAAAAGCTGGTGGCAAAAAGATTAAATGAAGCAACCATTTTATTTACCATGAAAGATACATAGGACAGGGGGATAGGTTTTACTCATTCCTGTATCACAAACATAATTTTTGTCTCATAGATTGTGGCTTAATGAATATTTGTGGCATCAATGCATGAATAAATGAGAAAACCGGCAAGTATTTTCATTTACTAAGTAGCCTGAGGGAAGTCAGGCTGAGAGTTGTTAATGGAATAATATGTATCCTGAAATTTTCATGAATTCTAAATTAGTTAACTGCTAAATATTTTGTAATGGAAAATGATGTAATTAAATGAGCTCTAGACCGGGAGCCAGATATCTCAGATTTTTTCTCTGTAACCTTAGAAAGATTACTTTACCTTTTTTGAAGGAAGGTATTGGACAGCAAAACCTCAAAACTCTAACTTTGTATTATATTATGGGTTTCATCACAGCAATAAGAAGGGAATTACCATTACTGAAATGCCATGGTGACAATAGGTATATAAACACAAGGGTAGGGACTTTTTATTCTTTTTGTTCATTCTCAAAGATGATATAGGATGAGGTGAGTAGTGACTGTAAGGCATACCTGTCATATAGAGACAGACATTTTATATACGCAGTTTTAACCCAGTAACTACTCTGAATATCCACAGTGTGCTCTAGTTTGCAGGAAATATATAGTATTAATGGTTAAGGATTGAAGAACTCAGTTTTAAGGAAAAAAAAATGAAGAAAAGGGGAATATTGCATTTTAACAATATTTTATTTACCTTTGGGCTATTTGCTTTACCTGGAGACTGAAAGAAAGATACATACCTAGGACTGGAGGTAGAACTGAGAATAACATGTCCCAGGGCACCTGGTAGGAATGATATTTAACATTGGTAGGGAGGAAGAGTCAAAGTTATGCTTTACTAGTTTCTAAATTTTAGCAATAAGTGGGTCCATTAGTGGAGCATGTGTTTGGCTCCAAGCTAAGCTTTTTTTCTTAATAATTACAACAGCAGTTCCAGATGCACTAACATATAAACCACTCTCGTTCCAGCCTGAAACATAAATAGGGCCAAGTTACCTCTAAACTAGTGGGACATATTCTTTCAACATGGTGGACCCTTTCTTAACTCTTCTACATTCCTAGTTATGTGCTGCTTCTGAGACAACCAAGATATGGTTCTATCACTTTAGCCCAAAGTATATCATCAATTTGAAATGAAATTGAGTTTCTGTCATGCTGTTCTATCTGTGAGGATTAGATAGTTTAAAACATAAAAATCAACGTGCTGTAACTGAAGTTAGGAAAATGGGACACCATCAGCCGTAAGACACAAAGATAGGATTTAGTAAATACCTGCCTGTCCTGGACTTCTCCCGGGAATGACAGAGCCTAAACTTTGGCAAATATACTAGGAATTTTAATAGAATCACCTTTGCTGAAGTTATGTTTTATCAAGCAGATATAGTCTGCATCTTGGGACTTGGTGCTGGGCATGTACTAGAAAATTCTTGACTGCCTAAGAAATTTTATTCAACAGGTTAAGTCAGCTTAGTACAAAAGTCTTCTTTTTTATTTTATTCTTGTCCTGGGCCTGGTTGTTTAATTCCTTTAAGCAGCAGCATTGGAGAATAAAATGTCAAGCATTTCATTTTTCTGTTCATATGTGAGTGCTAGCAAAAATAATCAATATGAAACAAAATATGATTTACTATTTTTTTAGATAAAGAAAAGAAAATTAAGTTTTTCTTTAATGAACACAAATAAACAAAGCTGCATTAAAAATAGTAAAACTTTTCTGTGCCTTCTAATCACCCTGTACCCAGAGCCCCAGTATTTGCAAATTTGATATTATTACTTTTCTAGGTGCTCACAAAATTTGTATTTACTTATTCAAATTTGCAACCTTTGAACTGCTTAAGTTGACAATTTGTTTTCTTATATTAGTCCTTAGGACAAAGAAAATCATCTCTGCTTTGTGTTATTCTCTTACATGGACTTACCCACTTAAAAAAAAAAAAAAGGAAAAAACAAAGTAAGAAAAACGAAAAGAAAACAAAAAATTGATATTCTCACTGTGCCAAGCCTAGTTACAGAGATTTATTTTATTTTTTCTTAAACTTCTGAACCTTGGTTTAAACTATTATAAGCCCAATCCTATATTTTTTGAATCTATTCCTGTGTAATAAACTATCCCAAAGCTTGGAACTTAAAGCAATGAATGTTTATTAGCTCACTTTCTGTGGGCCAGGAATCTGAGCATAGCTTAGCTGGGCACCTTTGGCTCAGTGTCTCTTGGAAGGCTGTAATCCAGGTGTTGGCCAGGCTGCAGTCATCTCATGGCTCAACTGAGAGCAGATCTGCTTTAAGTTCACTTCTGTAGCTGTTAGCAGCCTTTAGGGACTCACTGACTATTGTCTGCAGGTGTAAGTTTCTTGCTGTGTGGGCCTTCTCACAGTAAAAAGGTAACTTTTCCTAGAGCAAGGTTTTTGAAAAAGAGAGACAGAGAAGCAAGAGTGGGCATCTCCAGGGTCGAAACCACAATAGTTCTGCAGCCTAATCTTGGAAGTGATGTACCATCACATCTGCCATATTCTATTAAATAGAAGCAAACCAGTAAGTCCTGCCCACACTTAAGGGGAAGGTATAACATGAGAGTATGAGTACCAGAAGGTGGGGATTGGTGAGGGCCATGTTAGAGACTGCTTGTCACAATTACCCTCCACCAAAATCACTCACCTTTCTATCCATGGCCTTTACAAATGCTACAATGCTCATCTTGGACTTCTCTCTCTTTGAAGCCTCATTCAGCTTTATGGAGTATTATTTTTATCTCCTCAGAGTGCTAATAGAACACATGGTTAGTGTTTATCTAGATATTAAGCATGTATCAGTGGAATTTCAGATATTCTCTCAGATATCGCTGCCTCATCATCTCAGAGTATACATTCCTGGCGAGGAGACCACATCTCAAGTTCATCTTGAATCACTCTACCTCAATGTTTGGATCAATGCTTTTCACTTAGCTGACATTCAGTGAGTACCTGTTTCTGTGGCTAAGTCCTTTAAAAAATGCCACAGGTACCTGAGAAGAATGCTGAACTGGAATTGAACCATTTCTAAAGTGTTACTAATGTAGCACTCTGGAACTCTTCCAATAAATCCATAGAGCCGCGAGTACTCATCTCAGTACAATGAACACCATCTATGCTAGAGGAGCTAGCAATTTTAAAGAAGATATCCGAGTTTCTCAGAAACCACTCTGTATTATCTGTCACTTAAAATTCTGGTCACTTTAACAGTTCTAAGTTCTGGCAAAACAGTACAAAGGAGATGTAGAAGATGTATTCTCTCTCAAAAAGAGGCTCTGACCTAAATTCAGACCATCCTGGCTGTAAGCTTGTGAGCTTCCAAACACTTAGAGGCATTCAAGGCTTAGAGCATTTGCTCTTGAAAGTGGGGGTGTTCACACAAGTCAAAAATGTAAACCACCAAAGTGGTTTCTTCTGGAAGATTCTGATCTTTCCATGTCTGTACTTTGTAGCATCAAATGGCTTTGGGGTCTTGAAATTAATATCCATTCTCTATAGATAACCACCTCTCTCCAGATCCTTTTGTTTCCTTTTGTGCTGAATGTACTGCTTTTTCATTCAAATAAACTTGTTCAGAATTTTGAAGTTGGACTGTTTGAAAAACAGTAAGGTTTTAGAGTTAACTGGAAGGAAAGAGGTGATCCAAGAAGGCCTCTACCTCACCTACACACAGTTATACACATACACTTATAGCAAACTTTGTTGGCATTTGAGAAAATGACATTTGTCATATTCTCCTACAAAAATCTTTGACTTAGCAACCAGAGTAAAGAAAGCAATATTAATTCACTTTTAGACTACGGGAAACCCAGACGGGTGAGAGAGTGGGGAGGAAGTAGGGGATGAGAAATTACTTAACAGGTATAGTCTACACTATTTAGGTAATGGTTTCACTAAAAATCCAGACTTCACCACTATGCAATATATCCATGTAACAAAACTGCATGTCTACCCCTTAAATTTACATTAAAAAACAGAAAAAATCAAACTATCACATGTACTCAAATATATACAATTATTATGGAGCACTAAAAAATAATTAAATAAAAAGAGTGGGGTAAAAGCGAACATGCCTTCGGATGGGCTCATTCCTAGTGAATAGTATAGAATGATATTTCTCCAAAAGGTCTGTGGGAATAGGAATAATGGGAAGCGAGAAGATCTCCTTGACATCTAGGTCTGACAGACTCCAAGACAAAGTGTAATTAATCATGTGTAGAATATTGTTTATACTTCAGTCAAATGGTTACTTTCCTCTAATATCTTGGGTGGTCTGCTTCACTTCAGGTGAAGAAGACTTTTTTTTCTATGCTAGGAGGCAGAAGGATCAGGACTCCTAGGTTACAAAGTGCTTCAAAAAAATTTCTGCCCCTAGGTATTGATTAAACTAAGAGGGCTAACAAATTTAAAAATATGAGCAATAGTAAATCATTTTCAACTACATACTTGACTAAGTAATACTCTACATGACAATGTAGAAAGACAATTTTTGTCATAGAAACTAGATCATTATACTTTGCTTCTGTAAAGCATTTCTGCTTTTCAAATTGCCTTCATGTATGTATCTCATTTTACCCATGACATTTTGTTGTTGAAAGAATAAATGGAAAAAAACTCATGTTTATTTATATAATAATGAATGTATGTATCTCAAGCAGAGTTCATTTTAAGTAATATGGAGAAATATATACAAATAAAGAAAAGCCTAACACTGGAGTACCAAGAATAATTGAGTATGCTCCATAGGGAAGATGAGTTAAAATCTACACAGCAAAACCTGCTGCTTTTTATAAAAAAAAAAAATAACTAATCTTCCTGCCTCCAGTTTCTTACCATTGTAACAATTTCAGTACACTAAACTGCACCTGCAGGGTAGGCCTCAGTTTCCCACCACTCATCTTCTATTTACCCAGTTCCCTCTACCTTCTCCATTTTTTGCCGGATCTAAAAACTTTCAAGATCCAGCTCAAATACCTTTTCCATAAAGTTCTTAACCACCTTACTAGTTGAAAGCAATGACTTCCTTGTATTTCCAAAGCATTTTATTTCTATTTGTCTCATGATATTTATCACTTATTCTGTACTAGAAATTCATTATATATGCATATATGCATAAGTATACCTGTATCATATATATGTGCATACATTTATGTTCCTTTAGTATATTCTGCTACGTAATCTTTTCTGAAGGGTCTTCTTTTTCCTCTATAATGTATGCAATCATGCAGTAGACTTTTAAGAAGGATTTTCAGGTTAGAATGCTCAAGCATACAGATGATACAGATGATAGTGCCTTATAATTTTTTTAAGTTATATTTTCTTAGAATTACCAGATCACATATTGTCAAAACATAATATCCTCAAATTTATAGAGTGTTAGGGTTTGGAGAGCTCTCTTATTTCCCAAATGTAGAGCCTCTAGTCTTGAAAGGAGAGGTCATTGACTTAGGGTCACAAAGCTAGTTGGTAAAAACCCCGGGGTAGAACTCTGAGATGCTGACGCTGAAGTCAGTGCTATCATATCAGCCTGCACTGCCTCTCTCAGGAGTTGAGATGGATCTCAGGTGACTCTTCCAACAGACTCTGTTAAATTATATCCATGTATTACTTACCCTTTTCATTTTTATTCAGTTCTTTGACAGAGTCACAGTTGATGCAAGAAAAGGCTTTGTAGCAAAATTGTAGTATTGATACTCACCACTACTAAAAGCCACAGACTGTAATATCTATTACTGGAGAAATTAATCAAATGGGAATGGATGATGTGCTGAAGAGATTTGTACCTTAATCCATAGATTAACTTTTGTCATGTTTATGTAGATGATTTGAAACAAGTCTAAAATCTATGAAATCTCTTTTTAAATTATTGCACACTAGAGTAAAAGGGGTTACACAGGATCTGAAGTACAACAAATGGATATTTGATTGATCAGATTTTTTTGCTTTGATAATGTTGCACGGGATGAATTGGATGTCACAAAATTTATTGCCCTATGCAGAGGAAGACTTAACCAAATTATGCAATATTGACTATAGTAATTGGGTTATAAGAACCCACAGATACCTAAATCCATTGCAGAATTGCCCAATATGTCCAAGTACTGAAAACTCTTAAATGGATGTACATTTGCTCAGAACCCAAACATGTTGTTGCTAAGTATCTTTCAAATTTTTATTTTTATAATTTAATAAGTCTTTTACACTACATTACACAATTGGGGGATGGCAGGAGAACATTGAACAGAGATGGCAAAAACACATTGAAAGAATATGAATAATTAGAAATAACTGAATTATCAAGACTGCCTTCTTGAGAGCCTTCAAAGTGTAACATATGTATAAGCCAACGTTATCTTTTGAGAGAAAGATATACACACTTTACTCCATATCTTCTTTACTGATCTTTTGTGATTTCGTTTCACAAACTCAGTGTCTTCCTTTTTTTTTTTTTTTTTTTTTTTTTTGAGACGGAGTCTCGCTCTGTCGCCCAGGCTGGAGTGCAGTGGCCGGATCTCAGCTCACTGCAAGCTCCGCCTCTCGGGTTTACGCCATTCTCCTGCCTCAGCCTCCCAAGTAGCTGGGACTACAGGCACCCGCCAACTCGCCCGGCTAGTTTTTTGTATTTTTTAGTAGAGACGGGGTTTCGCCGTGTTAGCTAGGTTGGTCTCGATCTCCTGACCTCGCGATCCACCCGTCTCGGCCTCCCAAAGTGCTGGGATTACAGGCTTGAGCCACCGCGCCCGGCCTGTCTTCCTTTTTTTTTATCTTTTCGACAAGGAATCAGCTAACTTTTGCAGTTGGCAGTGATTCTTTAGCTAACTCTCTCCAGATTTCATTAATAATATGGATTTCTTTACCCTAGTAGAGGTCACTAACTATTCCTGGGTCCACCTTTTACTTGGAAAACACCAAGACCTTTTACCCTTTATATGCTGTGTTTACCCTTTTTGGGCTTTTCTTCATAGAATGTATGTCCAGGTTTTTTACATTCTTTGGCGCTTATTCCTAAATCTCAGGCTAGGTTGGTGTTTTACAGAATATAAAATATTTGGAATACTTCATTCATCATTGTACTACAATGCAGAGAATTTCTAGAAATTAAATTATCTATGGAAATATGACTACAGGGTCTCAAAATTTTCAAAAGTTCCAACCGTTCTGGAGGACTCACTAACCTCAAATGCAGAGATCACGTTGTCTTATTAAAGCAATAGAGGATTCAGGCTGGGTGTGGTGGTTCATGCCTATAATCCCAGCACTTTGGGAGGCCAAGGAGGGCGGATCACTTGAGCTCAGGAGTTCGAGATCAGCCTGGGCAACACGGCGAAATCCTGTCTACCAAAAATACAAAAAATTAGCCGGGTTTGGTGGCTCGCGCCTGTGGTCCCAGCTACTTGAGAGGCTGAGGTTGGAGAGTTACTTTAGTCCCAAGAAGCAGAGGTTACAGTGAGCCAAGATTGCACCACTGCACTCCAGCCTGGGTGACAGAGTGAGACCCCTTCTCGAACAAAAAAAAAAAAAAAAAAAAAAGAGAGAGAGGATTCACATCTCGATAAATGTTCTTAGCTAAGTGTACAAACTTCATTAAGATAAAATTATGCATTTCTCTGCTTTAGTATTTGAAATAGGATTCAGTTGAATTTGGCTCTGGAATGAAAATGTCACATTGGCATTTTCACTATGAGTAACCTTTTATTGCCTTATTCCCCCTGTATTGTTCATAGGTTTACCTCCTTAGAATAGCTAATTTAGCTAACCCTCTCAGTGTGATAGGGTGGCAGATTTCCTGAGCCTGTGAAAAAGAATAAGATCTGAGTGATTCAGAGTGACTTAAACCTGGGTCCCTACATAACCTTAGCAACATGGAGACTGTGCTTTCAAGGCAGTGTGCTCTTTAAGGAATAAGTTCCAGTATAGCTTATTTTGTGGTGAATTTAATATTAAACTAATTATGAAGTTTATGAATAGACATAATCATTTGCTCTTTATTATGATGAATGCAGAACGATGGCTAGAATTTTGCTAATTGGAGACTTGGTAAGAAGGATGATACAAGAGGTTGGGAAAACAAGTTATGTGGAGTTGGAACTGATATGGCATATACAAGAAACAGGGAGGAGAGTGCACTTTACAAGCAACATTCTTCTAAAATTTTTTTTTGTCTAGTTTGTTCTTGATTTTGCACAAGACTTATTGTCTGTACAATAAAGCCTAACAAATAATTAATTTTAAAACCCTCTGGATTTTATAATCAAATGTTTTGCTTAATTCATTAAAACTGTGCCTTTTTATTATGGAAAAGTTTCAACAAACACAAAAATAGAATAATTTATTAATCCCTTAAGTCCTCATTGTACTGATTGAGCAATCATTAGCTCGTGGTAAACCTTGTTTTTTCTCTCACCCATCCCCTACCATCTCATATTCCGAAGCAAATCATAGATATTGTATCTTTATATCAGTAAATGTTTCAGTATGGATCTCTAAAGATAAAAGCTTTTTTTAATCATCAAAAGAAGGAAATTATCACAATTAAATATTTTAAATAACCCCTTAATAAAATGTCTAATCAATGTTCCAATTGTCACATGCCACTGACATAAATTTATTTTTGTTTTAGAGTTTGTTTGAATCCATGTGCAAATAAAGCTCACAAAATGCTATTGAAAAAATGTCTCTTAAGACTTAAAAAATTTATGTATTTTATTTTGAGGTAATTGGTAGATACATGCTGTTTTAAGAAACAATTCAGAGAGATCCTGTGTATCCTTTATCCAGTTTCTTCCACTAATAATAACTTACAAAGCTATAGTATAATATCACAGCCAGAATATTGACATTAATAAAATCAAGATACAGAACATTTCCATCACCACAGTATCCCATTTGTACTTTTATAGCCACACCCACTTACCCTCTCACATCCAACTCCTAATCAACCCTGACAACTACAAATCTGTCCTACATTTATATAGTTTTGTCATTTCAAGAATGCACGCTATAAAAATTGAATCACACAGTGAGTAAGCTTTTGGGATTGGCTCTTTTGTTTACTCAGCGAAATTTTTTGGAGATTCATCCAAGATGTTGACTGTATCAATAGTTCATTCATTTCTATTATTTTGTAGGATGTATTCCAAAATGTGGATGTAAAAGAGTTTGTTTATTCATTCACCTATTGAAGGACATTTGAGTTATTTCCAGTTTTTGGCTATTGTGAATAAAACTACTATAAATATTTATAAATACAGATTTTTGTGTGATCATAAGTTTTCATTTTTCTGGGACAAATGCCCAGGATTGCATTTTCTGGGTCATATAGTAGTTGCATGTTTTGTTTTTTGAGAAACTGTCAAACTATTTTCCAGATTAGCTGTACCATTTTACATTCCTATCAGCAGATGGGTCCAATTTCTTCACATCCTCACCAGCATTTGGTATTTTCACTATTTTCATTTTAGCTATTCTAATAGCCATGTAGTGATATCTCATGGTGGTCTCAATTTGCACTTTCCTAATGGCTACATTGATGTCCCTGTGCTTATGTACCATCTGTATATACTTTCCAGAAAAATGTATGTACATCTTTTATCCTTTTTCTTATTGTATATTTTTTAAACTATTGAATTTTGAGACATTTTATATGTTTGAAATACTAGTCTTTTGTTGGCTATGTCATTCACAATTTTTTTTCAACTTTTTAGTTTATTTTTTTCATCTTTACATCTTTTTAAAAACAAACATTTTGAATCTTCATGAAATGTAATTTATCAAGCTTCCCCTTGATGGATCATACATTTGTTGTCAAGTCTAAGAAATTTATGCATGGTCCTCAGTCCTCAGTATTTTCATATATATGTGTGTGTGTATATATATAATTTTATAGTTTCTATTTTACCTTTTAGTCTGTGATCAATTTTTAGTTAACTTTTGTAAAAGGAGTGAGTGGTAGGCCAAAGTTAACATTGTTTGTTCTGTTTATTATGACTTTATTGTTTTTGTCTAAGATATATTTATTTTTTGAACCTTTAATGTTCTAAAATAATTTTATTGAAGTGTCTTCTTTCATGGTATATTTATTGAGATATAATTCACACACTACACAATTCACCCTTTTAAAGTGAACAATGCAGTAGCTTTTAGTAAACTGATAAAAATGTTCAGGCCGGGCGCGGTGGCTCAAGCCTGTAATCCCAGCACTTTGGGAGGCCGAGACGGGCGGATCACAAGGTCAGGAGATCAAGACCATCCTGGCTAACACGGTGAAACCCCGTCTCTACTAAAAATACAAAAAAACTAGCCGGGCGAGGTGGCGGGCGCCTGTAGTCCCAGCTACTCGGGAGGCTGAGGCGGGAGAATGGCGTAAACCCGGGAGGCGGAGCTTGCAGTGAGCTGAGATCCGGCCACTGCACTCCAGCCCGGGTGACAGAGCAAGACTCCGCCTCAAAAAAAAAAAAAAAAAAAAAAAAAAAAAAAAAAAATGTTCTACCATGACCACTATTAATTCCAGAAAATTTTCATCATTCCACAAAAAATCACACTGTCCCTTTTAGTAGTCATTTCTATTCATACTTCCTCTCAGCCACTGGAAATAACTAACTTTCTTTAAGTCTCTACTTATTTGCCTATTTTAGATACTTCATATTAATAGATACATAAAAGGTATGACCTTTTGTGTCTGACCCCTTACCATTAGCATAATGTTTTCAAGGTTTAACCAAATTGTATAAGTATAAGCACTTCTTCATTCCTTTTTATGATGGAATATGTTCAGTTGTATAACTATAATACATTATGTTTATACTTTCATCAGTTGATGGACATTTGAGTTGTTTTAACTTTTTGACTATTATGAATAATGCTGCTATGAATATTTATGTAGAAGTTTTTGTATAGACATACATTTTTAATTCTTTGGTGTTTATAACAGAGTGGAACTCCATGTTTAACTTACTGAGGAAGTGTCAAACTATTTTCTAAAGCATCTGCATCATTCTACATCCCCACTACCACTACAGGAAAAGTCTACTTTCTCCATATTCTCTCTAATGCTTGCTGATTTCTTTATTTTGGGGATATGTGATTTTGATCATTGTGGTTTTGATTTGTAGTTCACTAGGGAATCAAGTCCTTATTAACCACTTGTATATGTTTTTTGAAGAGATGTTTATTCACATCCTTTGTCCAATTTTAAGTTGCATTAATTATATATTAATTTTAGGACTGTAAGTTATTTGTATATTCTGCATATGAATTCTTTATAATAAATATGATTTGCAAATCTTCTTTCCCATTCTGTTGGTTGTCTTTTCCATTTATTGATAGTGCCCTTTGAAGCACGGAAATTTTTAATTTTGATGAAACCTTATGTATGTTTTATTTTGTTGCTTATATTTTTGATGTCATTTCTAAGATATCATTTCCTAATTGAAGACTACAAAGGTTTATGGCAATATTTTTAATGATAGTTTGATGCTTTTAGTCTTACATTATGGTCTTTGATTTTATGGTTTCCGTTTTTTGTTAACATTTTGTGATAATTTTTGTATAGGGTGTGAAGTTGGGGACCAATTTAATTTATTTGCCCGTTGATATGCAGTTATTCCAGCACCACTTGTTGAAAACACCATTTTCCCTGTTGAATAGTTTTGACATCTTTGTCAAGAATCAACTGACCATAAATGTCAGATTTTATTTCTTAACTTTCAACTCTAATCCATTGATGTATATGCCTATTTTAATGCCAACTCTAATCCATTGATGTATATGCCTATTTTAATGCCAGCACCACAGAGTCTTGATTGCTGTAGCTTTGTAGGAAGTTCTGAAATCCAAAAAATTATTTTGACTATTTGGGGTCATTGCATTTCCATATGAATCTTAAGGAAACCTTATCAGTTTCTGCAATTAAGGCAGCTAGAATTTTGACAGGGATTGCATTGAATCTGTAGTTCAATTTGAGTAGTATTGCTCTCTTAACAATATTACGATTTCCAATCTATGGACAAATCTATGAACAGCAGATACCTACTTTTTCACAGCTTTATTGAGGTGAATTGTTATACAAAGTTGTACATATTTAATGTATACAATTTGATAGATTTGAACATATCTATACATGCATGAAACCATCCCCACAATCACAGTAATAAATGTATCCATCATCTACAAAAGTTTACTTTTGCTCCCACCCCCTTTTTGGTAGTAAGAACACAACTTGAAATCTACCCTCTTAGCAAATTTTAAGTGTGCAATAAATACAGGCACTATGTTGTACAGCAGATCTCTAGTACTCATTCATCTTGAATAATAGAAACTTTATACCCTTTGAACTACAACTACCCATTTTCCCCTCCCCTGACCCTCATAATCATCATTATTCTCATGCATCTATGAATTTGACTATTTCTGATACCTATTTCTGAGGTAATGTTGGCCTCTTAAAATGAGTTTGAAAGTGTCTTCTCTTCAGTTTTTTGGAGGAGTTCAAAAAGGACTGACATTAATTCTTTAAATGTTTGGTAGAATTCACTAGTGAGGCCCTCTGATCCAGGACTTTTCTTTTAGCGAGGTTTCTGATTACTGATTCAGTTTCTTTACTTATTATTGGTCTGTTCAGATTTTTCATTTCTTTAAAATGCAATCTTGGTAGGTTGTATGTTTCTAGGAAGTATCCACTTATTCTAAGTTTTCTAATTTGTGTATAGTTCACAGTAATTTCTTATTATCCTTTTTATTTCTGTGATATCAGTTGTAATGCCACCTCCTTTATTTTCAATTTTATTTATTTGAATCATATCACTTTTGCAGTCTTATTAAAGGTTTGTCATTTTTTCATCTGTTCAAAAAACCAACTTTTAGCTTAATCATTTTTTTCCTAGCTTTTCTATTCTATTTTGTTTATTTCTGCTCTAATCTTTTTTTCCCTCTTATTCTGCTGATTTTAGGTTTAGTTTTCTTTCCTCTAGTTTCTTGAGGTATAAAGTTAGATTGTTCATTTGAGGTCTATTCTCTTTTCAATTTAGGCATTAATCACTATAAACTTCCTTCTTAGCTCTGCTTTTGCTGCATCTGATAAGTGTTGATATGTTGTACTTTCATTTTCGTATGTCTCAAGATATTTTCTGATTTCCCTTTTATTTGTTCTTCAACCCACTGGTTTCTCAAGAGTGTGTTGTTTAGTTTCCATATATTTGTGAATTTTCCCTTTTTTCTAGGGGAAATTCAGCTGGTTTTTGTTTTCTTTATATATATATATAATATATCTTCTTTATATATATAAATGTATAATATATATTCTTTATATATTATATATGTTTATATATAATAAATATATTATATATAAAGAATATATATTTTATATATATATATAGTTTTTGAATTTTAATCTGTCACAACACCTTCCAATCTTATGAAGGACACTTTGCCTTTATAGAGTATGTGAATAAGAGTGCACAAAAATCCCTCTCAATTTTAATGCCTGTTTTCAAATTTTCCCATCATACTTTCTAGTGAGAACCTATAGTGATTGGGAGTTCTTCTGCTTTCAGGTCTGTCGTATGCTCTTTTGCTTGCCTCTACATTTTTCTGCAGTGATACCATGTGGGCCTTGCAGCTGTTGTAGTCTGTTTCTAACAACTCATTTTTAGGTATTTGCTGAAAAGTTTTTCACCTAATATTGTGGTGGACAGTATTCGTGGGTTTTAAGTTTTTTCATCCTATTTGCTTTGGCACCGACACTATTTTCATATATTTCCAGAGATTAAAGTTTAATGCTTTTACCTCTACTTGGCTATAGCTCTACTGGATTACATTGTTTCTTCTTCTCTTTCAGACTTTTTTTTTTTCTTGATTGACTCTTGCAAAGAAATTGCTATAACAGTAGAAAAATGGATTCCTTGTTTACATGTTTTTTTGAGTTTATATTCTAGAATATTGGGTTTCAAAATGTTTTCACGTTTACTAAATATCACATATACATGTAAGGGGTATGTGTATGCATGTGTGTGAGAAACAAAAAATTTATGCTGGTGATGACACAAAAACACATAATTGATCAAGATTTATAATTTGGACTTTTTTTAGACAGTATGCTAAAGGAAAGCATGGGAAAGAATGTAAATCTTGCTAAACTTCTTGTGGAGAGCCGACTTTTCTATGTGGATTAGATAATTAAGCAGTAAAAACCTAGTAGTGATATCTTATTCGAAAAGAAAGAACCAAACCCCCAGAGTGGGGAAAATGTTCCCTTATTATAAAAAACAATAATCATCATATGGAAAGTGAACCACAACTATCTCACCACTGGATTTTGCTAAGCTCTAAGAAGCAAAAGAGAGTTTCTACATTAGGTAAGTAAACAAAGGATAATTACTTTTTCCCTCTAACTTTATTGAAGTATTATTGACAAATAAAAATTTTATATATTCAAAATGTACAGCATGATTTGTTGCGTGCATGCATTATTTAATGATTACTACACCGAATTAATTAACACATCCATCACCACACAGTTACTGTGTGTGTGCGTGTGTGTGTGTGTGTGTTTAGGACACTTAAGATTATATCCACTTGGTAAATTTCAAGAAAATGATACAGTACTATTAAACTATAGTCACCATCCTGTACATTAGAGGATAGTTACTTAATTATAAGATAAGAGTTAAGCACCAGTTAGCAGAAGAGAAAGCCTATGGTAGACAAAGACTTCTGTCAAGAGCAGAAGAGATATGTGCTTTCTTTTTTTTTTTTTTTTTGAGACGGAGTCTCGCTCTGTCACCCAGACTGGAGTGCAGTGGCCAGATCTCAGCTCACTGCAAGCTCCGCCTCCCGGGTTCACGCCATTCTCCTGCCTCAGCCTCCCGAGTAGCTGGGACTACAGGCGCCGCCACCTCGCCCGGCTAGTTTTTTGTCTTTTTAGTAGAGACGGGGTTTCACCGTGTTAGCCAGGATGGTCTCGATCTCCTGACCTCGCCCGTCTCGGCCTCCCAAAGTGCTGGGATTACAGGCTTGAGCCACCGCGCCCGGCCGAGATATGTGTTTTCAATAATTCAAAAATATGCAATAAGGTATACAGAAGTAGAGTTTTGTCATAGAAAAGTCACTGTAAAATCAAGATGTCTTCTTTGCTAGTTTAGAACTAGAACTAGTGTTACATTTAAGCAGTAATTGCTGTCAATTAAAATATTTTGAAAATGTAACTAACTTCTGCATATATGTTTGCTTTTCTTTTAAAATACTCAAAATCCTTATCTATCAAATTGGACAAATTAAGAAACATACAAGTAACCAACAAAAGAACAATTAAATTGCTTATCATTGGTGAGCAAGAATCTGTTACTTTTTATTATAAGCCCTTTATTTGTGAGCAAATTTGTTAAGTACTTTGAGAAAATATTTTTAAAATAAAAATACAATTAATTATTAAAACTGTATACCATTTTCTAGCATAAAATTATTAGAGTTTAATTTATTATTAGGCTTCAGTTAATATAGCCCTATTTCAATAAAAAATGAGACTTTGGAAAGATATAATTTCTTTGATTTGTTACCTACCACTTGAAATTTTCTATTTAAGCCATATGATTACCGCCACCCACATGCCATCTGGTGGCACTTATCCAGATGGCACAGAGGAAGTAATAAGCCTCTAAAATTTTGCCCTATAAATCCAAAGCAAGAATGTGCTAATAAACAGCTTCACATTGTTGAATAACGGTGCTGAATTTTCTGTCTTTTAAAAGCATTTTAATTATAGCTAATTAAACATTAACAAAAACCTTCACTTCTGCTTAGTATGGTTAGATTGAAATTTTGGGTCTCATAGCAAAATGACTAAATTACATGCAGACAAGATTCACTCTGTCAACCTCAATTCCTATTTTTGGTGGGTTTCCAAAACATAAGACAATATTGTTATGTCATATCTTGTTAGTCATAAAGTTGCTGCAGAAACTTGACTCTGTTTTATGTAAACTCTTAGAACAGTGGTTCTGAGCTTTGGTTGTATAATAGAACACCTGAGGTGCTATGAAAAATCCTGATGACAGACTACACTTTAAATGAATTATTATTATTATTATTATTTTTTTTTTTTTTTTTTTTTTGCGGCGGAGTCTCGCTCTGTCGCCCGGACTGGAGTGCAGTGGCCGGATCTCAGCTCACTGCAAGCTCCGCTTCCCGGGTTTGCGCCATTCTCCCGCCTCAGCCTCCCGAGTAGCTGGGACTACAGGCACCCGCCACCTCGCCCGGCTAGTTTTTGTATTTTTAGTAGAGACGGGGTTTCACTGTGTTAGCCAGGATGGTCTCGATCTCCTGACCTCGTGATCCGCCCGTCTCGGCCTCCCAAAGTGCTGGGATTACAGGCTTGAGCCACCGCGCCCGGCCCACTTTAAATGAATTATATAAAACTCTCTAGGGGTGTGACTAAGGCATCTGAATTTTTAAGGCTTTCCAGATGTTGACAATGTGCAGCTAAGTTTGAAAAAACACTGTCCTAGAAGATTGTGTTTATTTAATCTAAAAATGTATACCTGTGGTGATAAAGTACTTTGAAGAATTTTAAATATATGAAAGGCATATTGGAAATAACTAAGTCGTAATTTTGAGAATTGAAACAAAGAAAGATGATAAGACTTATATACTTTGGTGGTATATTGAGATATATAGCAAGGTTAAAACCAAACCTTTTATGTGGGTTAGATCTAATCATATTTTTAAAACAATATTAGCCATCCAGTCCTAAAAACCAATATATAGCCAAAAGGATATGAATGATATCAGCTATTTAATACAAATGGGAGAAATGAACCTCTCTTACAGAAAGAATGACTTTCCTAAGGACATAATAGAAGTTCTTAAATTGAGGCCAGGCAGGGTGGCTCACGCTTGTAATCCCAGCACTTTGGGAGGCCAAGGTGGGTGGATCACCTGAGGTCAGGGGTTCGAGACCAGCCTGGCCAACATGGTGAAACCTCATCTCTACTAAAAATACAAAAATTAGCCAGGTGTGGTGGTGGGCACCTGTAATCACAGCTACTTGGGAGGATGAGACAGGAGAATCACTTGAACCAGGGAGGCAGAGGTTGCAGTGAGCAGAGATCGTGCCATTGCACTCCAGCCTTGGCAATAAGAGCAAAACTCCATCTCAAATAAATAAATAAATAAATAAATAAAAATTAAAAAGCTCTTAAATTGAGTGCAACAAGACTTTTTTTTTTTTAACGCATAGGAAAATAAACTTCATAAGGAAAAAAACAGATTATACATGCATTGTGTTTTCTCCAAGCATCTACTATAGTGTTAATCTATCCAGTTATCTTTTTCACAATGTTTTGCCCATATATCTCTTTGTGTGTAACTTTCTGTTTAAATTTGCATAATTTCAAATAATTTTACTTAACATTGTTTTGTTATTTTACATTTATATGTATTTTTGTAATACAGGCACACCTCAGTTTATTGCACTTCACTTTATTGTGCTTTGCAGATCCTGAGTTTTTACAAATTGAAGGTTTGTGCCAACTCTGTGCCAAGCAAGTCTATTTGTGCTATTTTTCCAGCACCGTGTGCTCTCTTCATGTCTCTGTGTCACATTTTGGTAATTCCAATAATATTTCAAACTTTTTCATGATGATTATACCTGTTTTGGTGATCCGTGATCATTGATCTTTGATGTTACTTTCTAATTATTTTGGGGTGCTACAAACCATGCCTAAATAAGACAACAGACTTAATCAATAAATGTTATCTGTATTCTGACCAGCCTACTGACTGGCTATCCCTTTTCTCTCCCTGTCCTCAGGCCTCCCTATTTCCTGAGACACAACGATATTGAAATTAGGCCAGTGAATAAACCCACAATAGCCTCTAAGTTTTCAAGTGCATATCTGTCACTTTAAATCAGAAGTAGAAACTACTAAGCTTAGTGAGGAAGGCATGTTGAAAGCTGAGATAGGCCCAAAGCTAGGCCCCTTACACCAGTCACTCAAGTTGTAAATGCAAACAAAAACTTCCTGAAGGAAATTAAAAGTGCCATTCCGGTGACCACATGAATGATGAGAAAGTGAAACTGCTTTATTGCTGATCTGGAGAAAGTGTGAGTGGTTTGGATAGCAGATCAAATCAGCCACAACATTCCATTAAGCCAAAGCCTAATTCAGAGCAAGACCCAAACTCCCTTCAATTCTACGAAGGCTGAGAGAGGTGAGGAAGCTGCAGAAGAAAAATTTGAAGCTAGCAGAGTTTGGTCCGTGTGGTTTAGAAAAGAAGCCATCCCCATAACATAAAAATCCAAGGTATTTTAGACATAAAGTCTTTGTCCATGCCTATGTCCTGAATGGTATTGCCTAGGTTTTCTTCTAGGATTTTTATAGTTTTAGGTCTAACATTTAAGTTTCTAACCCATCTCGAATTAATTTTTGTATAAGGAATAAGGAAGGGATCCAGTTCCAGCTTTCTACTTATGGCTAGCCAGTTTTCCCAGCACCATTTATTAAGTAGGGAATCCTTTCCCCATTTCTTGTTCTTCTCAGGTTTGTCAAAGATCAGATGGTTGTAGATGTGTGGTATTATTTCTGAGGGCTCTGTTCTGTTCCATTGGTCTATATCTCTGTTTTGGTACCAGTAACATGCTATTTTGGTTACTGTAGCCTTGTAGTATAGTTTGAAGTCAGGTAGTGTAATGCCTCCAGCTTTGTTCTATTCACAACAGCAAAGACTTGGAATCAACCCAAATGTCCATCAATGACAGACTGGATTAAGAAAATGTGGCACATATACACCATGGAATACTATGCAGCCATAAAAAAGGATGAGTTGGTGTCCTTTGTAGGGACATGGATGCAGCTGGAAACCATCATTCTCAGGAAACTATCACAAGAACAGAAAACCAAACACTGCATGTTCTCACTCATAGATGAATTGAACAATAAGATCACTTGGGCACAGGAAGGGGAACATCACACACCGGGTCCTATTGTGGGGTAGGGGGAGGGAGGATGGATAGCATTAGGAGATATACCTAATGTAAATGACGAGTTAATGGGTGCAGCACACCAACATGGCACATGTATACATATATAACAAACCTGCACGTTGTGCACATGTACCCTACAACATAATAATTTTAAAAAATGAAAAATCCAAGGTGAAGTAGCAAGTGCTGATGTAGAAGCTGTAGCAAGTTATCCAGAAGATTTAACTATGATACTTGATGAAAATGACTACACTAAACAACCTATTTTCAGTGTAGACAAAACAACCTTCTATTGGAAGAAGATGACATCTAGGACTTCTATAGCTATAGAGGAGAAGTCAATGCTCAGCATCAAAAATTCAAAGGACAGGCTGACTCTCATTAGGTGTTAATGTAGCCAGTGACTCTAAGTCAAAGCCAATGCTCATTTATCATTCTGAAAATCTTAGGGTACTTACAAAGGATGCAAAATCTACTCTGCTTGTGGTCTATAAATGGAACAAGAAAGCCTAGATGACAGCTTATCTTTTCACAACATTGTTTACTGAATAATTTAAGCTCACTGTTGAGACCTTCTGCTCAGAAAACAATTCCTTTCAAAATATTACTGCTCATTCACAATGCACCTGGTCACCTAAGAGCTGTGATGGAGATGCATTTTTTAATGTTATTTTCACGCCTGCGAATGCAGCATCCATTCTGAAGCCCATAAATCAAGGAGTCATTTTGAATTTTAAGTCTTATTATTTAAGAAATACATTTTGTAAGGCTATTGCTGCCATAGATAGTGATTTCTCTGATACACTTGGACAAAGTAAATTGAAAATCTTCTGGAAAGGAATCATTATTCTAGATGTCATTAAGAACGGGATGACAGGATTTCATTCTGTTTTACGGCTGAATAATATTCCATGTGTATATGTACCACATTTTTTTAGCCATTCATTCATTGATGGAAACTTGGGTTGATTCTATATCTTGTCTAATGTGAATAATGCTGCAGTAAACATAGGAGTGCAGGGCCAGGTGCTGTGGCTCACACCTGTAATTCCAGCACGTTGGGAGGCTGAGGGAGGTGGATCGCTTGAGCCCAGGAGTTTGAGACCAGCCTGAGCAACATGGCGAAACCCCATCTCTACTCAAAGCACAAAAATTAGTCAGGTGTGAAGGTGCACACCTGTGGTCCCAGCTACTTGAGAGGCGGAGGTAGCAGAATCACCTGAGTCCAGGAAGTTGAGGCTACAGCGAGCTGTGATCGTGCCACTGCACTCTAGCCTGGGTGACTGAGTGAGACCCTGTCTCAAAAACAGAACAAACAAATGAACAAAACTATGGGAGTGCAGATATCTCTTCCATGTACTGATTTTTTCTTTTGGATATACATCCAACAGTGGGATTATTGGATGATAAAGTAGCTCTATTTTTAGCTTTTTGAGAAACTTCCAAACTGCTCTCCATAGTGGTTATACTAATTTACATTCTCACCAGCACTGTACAAGAGTCCCCCTTTCTCCACATCCTTGCCAGCATTAATTATTGCTTGTCTTTTGGATAAAAGCCATTTTAACTTGGTCAGATAACATGTCGGTTATCTGTTAACTGGGGTCAGATAACATGTCTGTTATTTTTAATTTGTATTTCTCTGATGATTAGTGATGTTGAGTATTTTTCCATACATATGGCTTACTGGCCATTGATATGTCTTCAATAAAGTATTTTTAAATTAAGGTATGCACATTGCTTTTTTAGGCATAATGCTACTGCACACTTAATAGACTACAGTATAATGTAAACGTAACTTTTATATGCATTGTACGACTCACTTTTTTGCAGTCATCTGGAACCAAACCTGCAATATCTTCAAGTTATACCTGTATATCATTTTCCAGTCTAATATGAAGTTTGGTATAAAAAGAACATTGTGTTGATTACAACGACAATTTTTGAAAAAACCCACAAACTTTACAAAATATTTTTTAAACCTACTTCTATGTCTTCTCATTATCTCTTTTTAGGACCCTAGTCTAAGAAGAAAATAGCACCACTTACGTTTCAATTTATGCTGCAAGCTTCGCACCTGTTATATATTTATATCATTCATATGTAATTTCATTTGAAATTAAAATGTTATTCACTCAATAAAGATTATAAGATGCTTTATATGATACTATCACCTAGGAAAACCTTTCTTTAACACCAAGTTTAATAGCAGTTCAAAAATCAAAACTTAATTTTAAGTACCAAGAGTCATATTAATGTAAAATATTCCAATGGATTTACATATTTAGATAGTGATTTATATAGTGCTCTCTTAAAATCATTATATGTATGTGTGTGTGTGTGTAATGAGATTGGTATTACCAAATATATATATATAAATATCAAATATATATATACATGCAATACATATATTTGGCAATACCAATATAATACTATATGTGTGTGTGTGTGTGTGTGTATGTATACATTTAGTAATATCAATCCCCATGCTATCTAGAAAGGAGGTTAATTAAAAGTTTTAATTTTTTCAGTCCCACATTATCTTCCAATTGTATTCTTTGTTACACCTTCAAAAGTACCATAGCTATTAACTAACATCACCATTCCTGAGTTGGACATGCATTTTTCTATTCAATTGTCTTGGAACCATCCACCTTTCACTTGAAGTTCAAAGGACACACAGACCAATTTGGAAAAAATAGTATGTGAATGTAAATGCAACCAAAATATGGCATGTCCACACAACGGAATATTTTCCAGCAATAAAAAGAATGAGGCACTGATACATCCTCCAGCACACATGAACATTGAAAATATTGTGCTATCTACAGCCATCTGATCTTTGACAAACCTGAGAGAAACAAGAAATGGGGAAAGGATTCCCTATTTAATAAATGGTGCTGGGAAAATTGGCTAGCCATAAGTAGAAAGCTGAAACTGGATCCTTTCCTTACCCCTTATACGAAGATTAATTCAAGATGGATTAGAGACTTAAATGTTAGACCTAATACCATAAAAACCCTAGAAGAAAATCTAGGTAGTACCATTCAGGACATAGGCATGGGCAAGGACTTCATGTCTAAAACACCAAAAGCAACGGCAGCAAAAGCCATAATTGACAAATGGGATCTAATTAAACTAAAGAGCTTTTGCACAGCAAAAGAAACTACCATCAGAGTGAACAGGCAACCTACAGAATGGGAGAAAATTTTTGCAACCTACTCATCTGACAAAGGGCTAATATCCAGAATCTACAAAGAACTCAAACAAATATACGAGAAAAAAACAAACAACCCCATCAAAAAGTGGGCAAAGGATATGAACAGACATTTCTCAAAAGAAGATATTCATACAGCCAACAGACACATGAAAAAATGCTCATCATCACTGGCCATCAGAGAAATGCAAATCAAAACCACAATGAGATACCATCTCACACCAGTTAGAATGGCAATCATTAAGAAGTCAGGAAACAACAGGTGTTGGAGAGGATGTGGAGAAATAGGAACACTTTTACACTGTTGGTGGGATTGTAAACTAGTTCAACCATTATGGAAAAGAGTATGGCAATTCCTCAAGGATCTAGAACTAGATGTACCATATGACCCAGCCATCCCACTACTGGGTATATACCCAAAGGATTATAAATTAGTCTACTACAAAGACACATGTACACGTATGTTTATTGCGGCACTATTCACAATAGCAAAGACTTGGAATCAACCCAAATGTCCATCTGTGACAGACTGGATTAAGAAAATGTGGCACATATACACCATGGAATACTATGCAGCCATAAAAAAGGATGAGTTTGCGTCCTTTGTAGGGACGTGGATGCAGCTGGAAACCATCATTCTTAGCAAACTATCACAAGAAGAGAAAACCAAACACCGCATGTTCTCACTCATAGGTGGGAACTGAACAATGAGATCACTTGGACTCGGGAAGGGGAACATCACACACTGGGGTCTATCATGGGGAGGGGGGAGGGGGGAGGACGGAGGGATTGCATTGGGGAGTTATACATGATATAAATGATGAATTGATGGGTGCTGACGAGTTGATGGGTGCAGCACACCAACATGGCATAAGTATACATATGTAACAAACCTGCACGTTATGCACATGTACCCTAGAACTTAAAGTATAATAAAAAAAAATATAATTAATATTAAAAAAAAAAAAAAAAAAGAAAATATTGTGCTAAGTGAAAGAAGCCAGTCACAGGAGATCCCATATTGAATGACTGAATTTATATGAAATGTCCAGAAAGGGCAGGCCTGTATATAAAGTGGATTAATGGTTACCTGGGCCTGGGTGATTACTGGGAAAAATGGAGAGGGATTGTTAGTGGGTACAGATGGAGTTTCTTTTTGTGGTGATGAAAATATTCCCAAATTAGATTGTGGAACAGTGGCACAGGTCTGAAAATACACTAAAAACCAGTGAATTGTACACTTTAAATGGATGAATTTTTCCTATGTAAATTATATTACAAAACTGGATTTTTTAAAAGATGAATTCTGGATGATGCTAAAAGGCTAATTTGAGGGTAATTCTTCTTATAACTTTTTTGCATAGGATGTGATAGACCCACCTTATATCAATAATGCTGATGTGAATAATGTGGGCAAAAAATATGTTATGAGCTTTCTACTAAAAGTCAGAAAAAATGCTGACAGGGATACTGTTGTGATGTGAGATAGAGCACTCACATGTGTGAAAAAGCGGATGTAAAGCATCTTGCACAGTGCCTGATACATGAATATTGTGCTTAATGAATGGCAGTTATTTTTATCATCATCATTATAATACTCTTCAACATCATCGTCATCACAAAGTTTGTAACAGAAAAACATATCGACATGCAGACTTCATCTCCACTCCTGATATCTTCAGTTGAGTGGAAATGTATTGTTGGTCCTTGTATCATCTGGTATCAGCTACCACAATTATAGATCATGTGATTCTGGAAAATTAGTAATTTCTATTAGGCCCTCCTTCAAAATTCAATCCAATTAAGTAAGAGAAATCTCACTCTGCTTGCTCAGGACTAAGAAAATTTACATTTCTTTTAAAAATATCAAAATTAGATTCATAATCATGGAAACAAACATCAATGGAACTTTCTCTTTCAAAGCCAGATTTTGATAAAGCTTTAAGAGAACTATTACGACACAGATAGAAATTTTAAATAATACAGGCAAATTTTTGATTTGGAGGAGCAGTAGTCTGGAACTTTGTAACATTATTTTAACAAGTACTCCACATTCTATGTTGCATTTATATGGGAATTGTTTAAAGATAATGCTAATTTGGTTTGGATATTTTGTACCCTCCAAATCACATGTTGAAATGTGATCTCCAGTGCTGGAAGTGGGTCTAGTGGGAGGTGTTTGGGTCATGAGGGTGGATGCTTCATGAATGGCTTGGTGCTCTCCTTGTGATAATGAGTGAGTTCTCACTCTATGAGTTTACATGGGATCTGGTGGTTTAAAAGAGCACCTCCTCGTTCTCTCTCTTGCTCCCTCTCTCACCATGTGACATGCTGGCTCTCTTTCACCTTTCACCATGATTGTGAGCTTCCTGAGGTCCTCACTGGAAGTAGATGCCAGCACTGTGCTTCATGTACAGCCTGTAGAACTGTGAGCCAAATAGACTTCTTTTCTTTATAAATTACGCAATCTCAGGTATTCCATTATAGCAATGCAGAGTAACACATAAAGCCATCTCTAGTTATGCTAAGAAATAGAAGTTAATGGACCACATTGTTGTGGAGGATGAAAATAAATTGCAAGATTAATCAAAAGTAAAGTAACTTTGTCTTATAGGCGACCACAGTTTGATTTCATTCAAAAGTTCAATATATTCCCCACAAGTCATGAAATTTTGAAAATATTTTCCTGGTACTTTCAATGCACTACTTGCCTACTCTGGGTTTTTGTGAGCACAAAGTTTTGTAGATGCATTAATCATAGTACTGAAAAAGAAATTAAAAGGTCATTTAGTTTTTACTTGCCATCCATCAATATTGAATATTCATATAAGTATGAAATATTTGGAATATTAAATATCCTAAATAGTTCATCAATAGCTAATACCTTATACGAAAAGTCATTCTGTGAGATTATATTTTAATGGTGAGAGCTCCTTCACCCTCTTTCAGCAACCTTTTCCAGTATTTACTTGCCTCGGATAAAGTTATTTTCTTTTTTTTTGTTGTTATTTATTATTATTATTATTTGTTTGCTTGTTTGTTTTCAGACGGAGTCTTGCTCTGTCACCCAGGCTGGAGTGCAATAGTGCGATCTTGGATCACTGCAACCTCCACCTCCTGGGTTCAAGTGATTCTCTCGTCTCAGCCTCGCAAGTAATGGGGACTACAGGCACCTACCACCATGCCTGGCTAATTTATTGTATTTTTAGTAAAGATGGGGTTTTATCATATTGGCCAGGCTAGTCTCAAACTCTTGACCTCAGGTGATCCATCGCCTTGGCCTCCCAAAATGCTGGGATTACAGGCATGAGCCACCGCACTTGGCCTGGCCAGTAATTTTCTACCTGTCAGCATTTATGTAAGTAATTTGTATGTCCCGTAAGCCAGAGTGATTTTCATAATTCTTAACTTTTGTTCCTAGTCTGATATCTGCCTCCTAAACTTATTAAGGGAGTTTTTCAGGACAACCATGACACTCTTCTGACCCTTCCACACACTCCCCCCCTCAACTTTTTTCTTTTCTAAAGGTATACCTATTCCAATGTGACTCAAAACCCAAAACCAAAAAGCCTTTTTATGACTTAAAACCAATAAGCCTTTTATGACTTAACCATGTGTGCAAAAGAAGTCCTCAAAGAGTGTGTAAAAGATGTACTCCCATGACTCAAAGTCACTCCAAAAAAAAAGAAAGCTAAGATTCCCATTGCCACATGTAATATGAACGGTGTTTGTGAAAACGTGTATCTCCAGTCTTCCATGAAAGTCAAATGCCTCTAATCATGGACCAGCTGATCTGTGATACTGGACAGGCAACACTGAAATGGGACTTTCCCAGCACTAATAAGACAATGAGGAAAGAGATTACAAGGGCCTCTTATGCACCGATATTCTTTTTTTTTTTTTTTTTTTTGAGAAGGAGTCTCACTCTGTCGCCCAGGCTGGAGTGCAGTGGCGCGGCTCACTGCAAGCTCCGCCTCCCAGGTTCACGCCATTCTCCTGCCTCAGCCTCCCGAGTAGCTGGGACTACAGGCGCCCATCACCACGCCCGGCTAATTTTTTGTATTTTTTTTAGTAGAGACGCGGTTTTACCGTGTTAGCCAGGATGGTCTCGATATTCTCACCTTGTGATCCGCCGTCTCGGCCTCCCAAAGTGCTGGGATTACAGGCTTGAGCCACCGAGCCCGGCCTGCACCGATATTCTTTATTTAGACAAACTCCCCTGAGAGCTGGCACAATGAGTAGGCACATGTCTTGGGCCCCTAGCCTGATGTCTGGCACCTGTACACGCAGGCCTGACAACCTATATCCCCGGCAGGCAGAAAATCAGAGCGAGAGAGAGAGATTTTACTGGGTCTAAGTCTAGCTCTAAGGCCATAAAACCAGACAGAAGGAGAATCTCATTTATTTATTAATTGGTGACCCACAGTGTCCAAATGGACACTGGTCCAGTAAGAATCATAAACTCACCAGTCTTATGAGGCCAGTTTGAACAACAGACTTTTAGGGCCCATGCCTATGTTCCACCATATAATTCTCCTTCTTATGACAAATGGCACAAAGTGTATAGACAAAGGAAAAACATGGCTACCCCTGGGAGGGAATGGGTCAATAACCAACGAGTACTCAAAACAAAATTCACAAGAGTCACAATACCCAAAGAACTTTTACAAATGTTTTCTCCTGTTAGTATACACTTGGAAAGGAAATATGGTCTGCTACTAGAGCCTATAAATTAAACTGACAAAAGACAGATTAACAGAAGAAAAGGCATACGAATTTTATTTAATGTTAATATTTTAATTTTTACATGCATGGAGGCTTTCACGTAAAAGAAGTGAAGACCAAAAGAAGTGGTTAGACCCAGGAGCTTATATATCATTTTAACAAGGGGTGATAAATTGTGGAGAAGTTACAAAATAAAGGAAAAGAGATTTGAGCTTTTTGGGGTGGAAAATTGTGGGAAGGTAAATATATGGGGGAAACCAATGGAAAATAAGAATTATTTTAATAAGGTTTATTCATCTGGACTCATCTCAGTGCTGGATTTCTGCCTCCCATGATAAAGGTCATTCCCCTACCTGCATTAGAGAAGGAAGGAAGAACATGTTCACAAAGGGAAATTTATCTTCTGCTTTTAGGCAGATGAGGGAGGTCAAGGGGCTCTATGTTTGTTGCTTCTTAATTGCTTTCAGTTAAAAATAATCCCTATGTCAAAGTGACATTTTGGAGTTGCATATTCTGATTCCCTTCATAGATTTGGCTATTTAATAATTGGATACTAAAGTCAGAGCAGTATTTATTGTAACAGGGATAAACAGCTCATAATCTGATGAAAATCCCCTGATAGAAAGTGGTTATCAGAGACATTTTGGAAGTCCTTATTTCTCAGCATCACCATCTAGTGGCAAAAATCTCAAAAAGAACACAGAGCCCTCTCGGGACCTTAAATTTAACAGAATATGTGCACAGTACCACAAACACCAAGGCATTATTTAAACACTAACATATATTTTTGTCTGAATAAAGTTATATAAGATAATTTTTATGCCCGTATTAAGGAAAAGGATTTATACTCTCATGATAGATTGTACTATAAGAGGAGTTTTATCATTTTAAGAAACAAGTAGACCCGTCAATATAGCCTGTGTGTTTATATTTGTGTGTATACAATAGTCATATTTTGACTGTTTGATAAATGTTACTAATTTACTCCTTTGAAGATTGGCCCATTATCCCCAGAAGTTTTTTTTTTAATACATGATGCTCAACAACTGTAATTGGTATCTGTGTCTGCATCTTTATTCTCTCCTCTCTATTAGAGGTTCAGAGTAGAAACTCTACTCTTTCTCAAGGTGAAACTGCCTCCGTATTGAATGGATCCACTATCTGGGCCCATCAAATATCACTCTTAGGATTTGGACTTTTACCTATCCAAAGATTTTTTTGTTTGTTTGTTTGTTTTCCTCAGCTTACATCTGCAATCTCCTGCTTTAAAAATCCATGCCTTGACTTTCCTACCCTCTAATTGTATAGATACTTTTGGAGCAAACTTCTAGAAATACTAAAATGTACTAGATGCTTTTACTTCTTTGCCTTGAAAACATTTCTTCGACCTTTACAATCTGGCCTCTGACTCTATCATTCTATGGAAATTACTTTCTGAAAGATCACCAATGACCTGGCCAAATTCAACAGCTTATTCTTAATCCTATCCCTTATATCAAAATCTCACAATTTATACTTCATCTCACAAATATGAATGTGTTATATATTATGTATGTTTTGTACATACAAAAAGGTATAAAGAATAACATAATGAACATCTGAGTTCCAACTAAGTGGGTTAAAATATAATGCAGTGCACTTCCATGTTTGTTACCACTCCGGTTACAAGAGGCAAGATTTGAAAGTGTCCATCAACAGATGAATGAGTAAAGAAAATGTGGTACATATACAGAGTGGAGTATGATTGAACCATAAAAATGAATGAAATCCAGTCATTTGCAACAGCGTGGATGAAATGGGAGATCATTACGTTAAGTGAAATAAGCCAGGCACAGAAAGACAGACATCACGTGTTCTCACTTATATGCTGGATCTAAAAATCAAAACAATTGAACTCAGACGTAGAGAGAAGAAGGATGGTTATCAGAGGCTGGGATGGGTGATTGGGGTGTTAAGATGAGGTGGCGATGGTTAATGGGTACAAAAATATAGTTAGAATGATTAAGACTTAGTATTTGATAGCACAACAGGATGATATAGTCAATAATTAATTTAATTGTACATTTTAAAATAACTAAAATTAGAGTATAATTGGATTGCTTGTAGCACAAAGGATAAATGCTTGAGCAGATGAATACCCCATAGTACATATTTCATGCCTGTATCAACCCATCTCGTGTACTTCATAAATATATACACCTACATGAACCCATACAAATTAAAAATTAAAAAAATAAAAAATATATAATACAGTACAAATACTGTTGAATCATTTGTGTACCCTCCACTCTCTAGTCACATTCCACTTTATCCCCCTCAATTGCCCCTCTGTCCTCCAGAAAACAATAATGGATTTTGTATTTTTTTTAATATTTATTTTTATACTTTTACTACATAGATATGTGTCTCCAAATAATGTTACTCCAAATGTTTTAAAACTTAGTTTAAATGGATTTATTCCATATGGACTTTTATGCAATTTGCTTTTTTCTATTTTTGGCATTTTTACTGATGGGTATAATTGTGTAATATTTATATTACTGCATAGTATTTCATTGCACGAATAAAATCATAACTTATGTCTTCTCCTACTGATGGACATTGAAGTGTTTTTTCTTAGTTTTTTAAACTTAAAGCAATTTTGTTATGAACACTCTTACACATGTCTTTATTCCAAAATTGACAATACTGAATTGTGAAGTCCATTCATAATGGTGTAAGAAAACTTGTCTCTCTACCATAAAGAACCTGACTGTAACTGTGGTAATTTTACATTTCTTAAAATACCTGTTTGTTTTTGAGAGCCAGTTCTTCTGAAATCTGTATTACTTCATAAAATTCTGTAGTAAACTAATATTTCTTAAATTTCAATATTGTAAAAATGGCCATACTGCCCAAAGCAATTTATAAATTCAATGCTAATCTCATTAAACTACCATTGACATTCTTCAGAGAATTAGAAAAAAAACTATTTAAAAAATTATATGGAACCAGAAAAGAGCCCGAATAGCCAAGACAATTCTAAGGAAAAAGAACAAAGCTGGAAGCATCATGCTACCTGACTTCAAGCTATTATATACTACAAGGCTACAGTAACCAAAACAACATGGTACTGGTACGAGAAGAGACATATAGACCAATGGAATAGAATATACAACCCAGAAATAAGATTGCACACCTACAACCATCTGATCTTCCACAAACCTGACAAAAACAAGCAATGGGAAAAGGATTTCCTATTTAATAAATGGTCCTGGGAGAACTGGCTAGCCATATGCAGAAAACAAAACTGGACCCCTTCCTTACACCATATACAAAAATCAACTCAAGTTGGATTGGAGACTTAAATGTAAAACCCCAAACTATAAAAACCCTAAAAGAAAATCTAGGCAACACCATTCAGGACATAAGTATGGGCAAGACTTCAAAATGAAGACACCAAAAACAGTTGCAACAAAAGCAAAAATTGACAAATGGGATCTAATAAAACTAAAGAGCTTCTGCACAGCAAACTAAACTATTACCAGAGTGAACCGACAACCTACAGAATGGGAGAAAATTTTTGCAATCTATGCATCTGACAAAGGTCTAATATCCAGTATCTACAAAGAACTTAAACAAATTTACAAGACAAAAACAACCCCATTAAAAAGTGGGCACATGACATGAACAGACATTTCTCAGAAAAGAACATATATGCGGCCAAAAAACATGAAAGAAAGCTCAGCATCAATGATCATTAGAGAAATGCAAATCAAAACCACAATGAGATACTATCTCACATTAATCAGAATGGCTATTACTAAAAAGTCAAAGAACTACAGATGCTGGCAAGGTTGTGGAAGAAAAGGAATGCTATTACAATGTCGGTGGGAGTGTAAATTAGTTTGACCATTATAGAAGACAGTACGGCGATTCCTCAAAGGCCTAGAGGCAGAAATACCGTTTGACCAGCAATTTCACTACTGGGCATAGACACAAAGGAATATACAAATCATTATATTATAAAGATACATTCACATATAGGTTTTTTTCAACACTATTCACAATAGCAAAGACACGGAATCAACAACTTAAATGCCCATCTATGATAAAACTGGATAAAGAAAATGTGGTACATATACACCATGGAATATTATGCAGCCATAAAAAGGATCATGTCCTTTGCAGGGACATGGATGGAACTGGAAGCCATTATCCTCGGCAAACTAACACAGGAACAGAAAACCAAATACCACATGTTCTCACTGATAAATGGGAGCTGAATGATGAGAACACATGGCTACATGGGTGGTGGTGGGGGAACAACATACAATGGGACCTGTTGGAGGGTGGGCGGGGTGAGGAGGGAGAGCATCAGAGCTAATGGATGCTGGCCTTAATACCTAGGCGATGGGATGACCTGTGCAGCAAACCACCATGGCACACATTTACCTATGTAACAAACCAGCACATCCTGCACATGTACAACTAAACTTAAAATAAAATTTGGAAATAAAATAAAAAGAAATATTTAACTAACAAATAAAAATGTATACATCCAAGGTATACAATGTGATGATTGATGTGTATACATTATGTACTGATTATCATAATCAAATTAATTAGCACATCCATTATTGTTGGTAGTTGTGTGTGTGTGTGTGTATGTGTGCTGTGTGCGTGGCCACTACAACTGCCTTATTAGTAAATTTCAAGTAAACAGTACAGTATTATTAACTATAGTCACCATGCTGTATATTTGCTTTTTAGAGCTTACTCATTTTATAACTGAGTGCTTGCTTTATTTGACTAACGTCTCCTCATTTTTCCCACCCCCTAAAATCTTTTTGTTTGCAGTGTACCTTTCACATTTCCTTTGATTTCTGCTTTGCCAAGATCTATCATATTCCTGTTAAATGAATTATATCAAATGAATTTTCTCCTAATCATAAAGATATTTTTCTTTCATGTGGTCATTTGGTGGGTGTCTAATGTCATTTATTATTATTCCTAGAATTAAATTGACACGTAATATGTAGACACACATATACATATAAAAATAAAGCTGTATTCAGCTTATTAATATTTTATTTAAAATAGTTTTATCTTTATTTGGTGTGATTAATCTGTAATTTCCCTTTTCTATGCAGTCCCTGTATTTTGGTTTCAGTATGAAGGTATATTAACTTTGTAAAATGAGTTGAGAAGAAGGTTTTTTTTTCTCTTATCTGTAATAATGTGTATAAATTTTAATTTTCTGTCTTGGGTGTTAAAGGTGGAACTCTGTGTAAAGCTATCTAGATCTAGTGTATGTATTTCATGTGTGTATTTATAGGGAAAATGATTTTAAACTACTGATTTAGTTTATTTAATGGGTATAGATATCCATTAAACTTTTTTTTTTTTTTGGAGATGGAGTCTTGCTCTGTCACCCAGGCTGGAGTGCAGTGGTGCGATCTCAGCTCACTCCAACCTCTGTCTCTCGGGTTCAAGCAATTCTCCTGCCTCAGCCTCCCGAGTAGCTGGGACTACAGGAGTGCACCACCATGCCCGGCTAATTTTTGTATTTTTAGGAGAGATGTGGTTTCGCTATGTTGGCCAAGTTGGTCTGGAACTTCTGACCTTAAATGTTCAGCCTGCATCGGCCTCCCAAAGTGCTGGGATTACAGGCATGAGCCAACGCATCTGACCAGATCTGTTCAACTTCCTATTTTATTTTAAGTCTATTTTTAAGTGTTGTAGTTTCTAATAATCATTCATACTTTCCTTCCAGGCAAGTAACAGAACTCCAATATACAAATGCACACAATGCCACCTTGAACAAATGACATTTTCGTATTCTTCCTTGTAGCCAAGTGACTACATTTTGGCCAATTAATTGCAAATCAGAGTTCAGTATGGGACTTTCAGGATGACTCCTTTAAGAAAGTTGGTTTAGGAGAGAGAAGACCTTTCTTTGGCCTCTTCTGCTTTCTCTCCATCTGCTGGCCTGAAACTCAGACCAGATGACTTGAACTCCATTTTCAAAGATGAGCTGACCCTGAAGACGGCAGCCATATACTAGGATATTAGAATGAAGGTTACAGCCCTACATCTCTGATAATGCCTCAGAGCTGCCTCTCTAGTTCTGACATGATTATTTCTGCACTTCTTGTAAAAGAAAAAAACCTATATTTAAATAAACATTAGCTTTTTATTTTACATTGTATGTCATTTAACTAAAATGTTAATATTTTAAAAATGCATTTATTTAGAAACTTGCCCGTTTTATCTAAATTTTCAAATTTATTGACATATTTTCTATAGCATTATATTCATATTTTAAATCTCTACCTTACATTAGATAGATCCCTTTTATTTCACTAGACTGGTCTTGTTGGAGGTTGATCTACTTCATTATGCTTTTTCATGAACAATTTTTTGGTTGTGTTAATTCTTTTGATTGTGTCCTTTTTGTTTTCTATTTCTCTAATGTCTGCTCTTATCTTCATTATCTTCTACTAGTACTTTCGTGTTTATTCAATTTTCTTGTCACAACTTTTAACTGTTTAGTTCCTTAGTATTAGCCTTTCTCTTTTCCTCATAAAAGTATTTGAAGTTGCGCATTTCTGTATATACAATCTTTGCTGCATCCAGTGAGTTTTATCTTTCATTATTTTTCATGCTTGAATTTTGCATGTCTTGAAAGTTCTTATGATAATTTCTTCTCTTATTCATGGATTAGTTGGAAATATGCTATTGTTGCTGTCATTAAATATCCCCAGAATATGGGACTTTTTAGCAGTGGTATTTATATTGCATTGTAGTTAATGAGATGATTTATGACATGGTTTACTTGATATAGGTTAAGTACATGACTAATTTTTGAATGTGTTCAGTGTGCATGACAGAATAATAATGATAGCTAAATTTGGTCAAGCAGTCACTACATAACAGGCTATACTGTAAGTGCTTATATACTAATTCAATGCAATCTTTCAATAGAACCTTATAAGATACTTTTTTTTTAATATTTGTGCTTCCAATATGAGAATATTTAGGCACAGAGAGCTTAACCTAACTACATTGAGTTTCCTTCAGAAGTATTTATCTGGTATATATTTTCCCATTCATTAAATTTGGTTTTTCTATGTCCTTACGTTTTAAGCATGTTTGTTGCAAATAGCATATAGCTACATTTTTACAAAGTCCAATCTAAGAATGTATGCTTTTTAAAAGTTGGTTTGTTCATTTCAATTCTATTTGTTGTGATTACTGTCATCATAGGATTTTATAGGTTGTGAAAACTGGTCTTTTGTATAGCATACATTTCCATGCTTATTTTGGTCTCCTTCCATGCCTTGATCAAGTTATTTTGTTTGTTTGCTCAGTTAATTTTTTCTCTTTATTGGTTTAGCAGTTATATATTCTGTTTCTTTATAATAGTTTTTAATTAAAATTTTAACATGAAACACGTATGAAAACGTAATGTCTCTCTTCTCCAGAATTACACAAAAATTCTAGAAAATTTTAAGGAATTTCCTCAAATCTGTTATATTATTATTGTGAGCTTGTTTTTTAGTTGTACCTTATTTTGTTATCCACCAAAGTAGGCATAATTATAAATATTTGTCTACATTTTCTCATATGGCTACCAATTTCTTTGCAAATCATTGCTTTTGTATCTCAGAACTAACTTTGGAGAGGATTAACATTCTCTACAAGTTCCTCTAGTAAACATTTCTTGGAAATAACTGGTGCCGTGCGTGAGCTGATATGTATCAGTTAACAAGAACCAACTACTAGATTTTCAGCAATTTTGCAAGCTGGTTGTAAAACACAGCCATTATTAAAATTCGAGTTAGGTACACTTGCAACTAAATCAATTATATTTAAAAGAAAGGTAATAAATATTTAAAACTTAATCTTCTGAATTATTTTACTACATTTTTCTATGATCTATGGTCTGGAGATTGTTTATATCTATTCTATCTGTATGTTGGAAATATTATAAAATGGTGTATTAAGGCAAATCTCTTCCCAAATCTGTGTTCAGTGACCTTCATATTGGTAACACCTCCCTTCTCCACAGGCAGTGGTTAAAAATTTACCAGCACATTACCATGGATGATATATATGATTTTTTCTTTGTTTGAAAATCTATTTGACAGTCATTTTTAAAAGTAGTTTATCAGAGTATAAATCCTTGGTTGATAATTAAGTCCAAGCTTAAGTTACCAGCAGGCTTGGTTCCCTCTGAGGGCTGTGAGAAAGAATCTGTTCCAAGCCTTTTGCCTAGCTTCTTATGGTTTTCTGGGAATCTTGAGTATTTTTTGGCTTGTAGAGGCATCACCCCAATCTGAGCCTTCACCTTCACATGGTGTTCTCCCTGCGTGTGTCTCTCCAAATTTCCAAACTTCCCCTCTTTATAAGGACACCAGTCATATTGGATTAGAGATTCATGCTACTCTACTGTGACCTCATCTAACTAATTACATCTGCAACAAACTTAATTCCAAATAAGAGCTCATTCTGATACATACTGGGCGCTAAGATTTCGAGATATGAATTTTGAGGGAATGCAACTCAACCTGTAACACCAACATAAAGCTTGCAAAAAACATTTCAACAAAAGATTATAGCAGTCATTTATGGTTATTGCCCATATCCATTATTTTATTAGGTATAATTGCAAAATAGTGATTTTTTAATTCTATTATTTCTTCTGAATTCATTAGCGGGAATTCATCTGTAAAGAGAAACTTTCATCAATGATCTCACTAAATTGTTAGCATGTGAAAGGCAAGCTAAATGCTTCTTTCCTTTTTGCCAGTTTTCAAAATAATGAGTTGGTGACTCAACAATCTCCTAAAGTGATCAATGATCATTTTTAAAAGTATACGTATAAACGCATGGACTTTTATTTATTTGCTGTATTTTAACTAATTGTCATTATCCCTTGTGATAAACTAATTGTCTCATTTCAGGGTAGTGTCTTTTTGAAACAAGACCAGTAATCTTTCAAAATTTCCTAACTTTCAAGGCCAGGCACGGTGGCTCATGCCTATAATCTCAGCACTTTGGGAGGCCGAGAAGGCTGGATCAGCTGAGGTCAGGAGTCTGAGACCAGTCTGGCCAACATGACGAAACCCTGTCTCTCCTAAAAATACAAAAATTAGCCGTGCGTGATGGTACACACCTGTAGTCCCAGCTACTGGGGAGGCTGAGGTGGGAGAATCGCTTGAACCCAGGAGGCAGAGGTTGCAGTGAGCCGAGATCGTGCCACTGCACTCTAGCTGGGCAACATAGCCATACTCTCTCAAATAAATAAAATAAAATAAAATAAAATAAAAATTCCTAACTTTCTAACTGGACAAGTCATTTGGTCTTTTTTGCATATTTTATTACTCATATCTGGAAACACCATTTCTTCAAGGAACTCTTTTGATAAAAGATAGTCTTTGAATACCACAATCTGGGATCTAGGGGTGTTCATTGCTACAGCACTGCCATTTCTTCTGGTCCCTTTCAGTGAAAAGAGCTAGACAGTATATAGGTATATATGTGTGTGTGTGTATATGTATGTGTGTATGTGTGTGTGTGTGTGTATTTATTTATTTTTCTGAGACCATCCCACTCTGTCACCCAGCCTGGAGTGCAGTGACACGATCTCGACTCACTGCAACCTCCATCTCCTGGGTTCAAGTGATTCTCATGCCTCAGCCTCCCAAGTAGCTGGGATTGCAGGCATGTCACCACACCCTGCTAATTTTCATATTTCTAGTGGAGACGGGGTTTTGCCATATTGCCCAGGCTGGTCTCAAACTCCAGGCCTCAAGTGATCTGCCCTACTTGGCCTCCAAAAATACTGGGATTACAGGTGAGAGCCACCGCACCTGGCCCAGAAAGCATATCTCTCTCTCTCTCTCTCTCTCTCTCTCTGTGTGTGTGTGTGTGTGTGTGTGTGTGTGTGTGTGGTTTCTCTAGTTTTTTTTTTTTTGGTTTTTTTTTTTGAGACAGAGCCTCGCTCCGTCGCCCAGGCTGGAGTGCAGTGGTGTGATCTCGGCTCACTGCAAGTTCCGCCTCCCAGGTTCACGCCATTCTCCTGCCTCAGCCTCCCAAGTAACCGGCACTATAGGCACCCGCCATCACACCTGGCTAATTTTTTTGTATTTTTAGTAGAGATGGGGTTTCACCATGTTGGCCAGGATGATTTCAGTCTCCTGACCTCGTGATCCGCCCACCTCAGCCTCCCAAAGTGCTGGGATTACAGGCATGAGCCACTGCGCCTGGCCCTATATTTTTAAAATAAGAAAGAGAAAAACAAATCATGAGCTCATACTGGTATTTCCTATTCAAATGTAATATTGCAAGGCTTCTGCTTAACTGATCTGATCTCTATCTCTTCTCTTATGATGAAAAATCAATATTCGCAACATTAGCAGCATTACTTATTTGCTTTATCCTGCAATACACAAGAGATTCAAAACAGCAATACTAACATAATCATCAACAATAAGACAGCTAAAAACAGTTGAAGATTTTTTATTGTTTTCCCTTCATATATAGGGATCTACATTCAAAATGGTGTTTTGTAAGATCGCTTGAAATTATTTTTCCCTGTGTAGGTGAAGATATCCATTTAGTATATCATTAGGTTCATTGTTTTAGTTTGTTTTTGACTTATAAGAATTTCTTTTTTTTTAACTTTTTATTTAGTTTTTTCTTCAATTATGAAAAAAGAATTATCCAGACATGGTGGCTCACGCCTGTAATCCCAGCACTTTGGGAGGCGGAGATGGGCGGATCACGAGGTCAGGAGATCGAGACCATGCTGGCTAACACGGTGAAACCCCGTCTCTACTAAAAATACAAAAATACAAAAAAAAAAAAAAAAAGTAGCAGGGCGTGGTGGCAGGCGCCTGTAGTCCCAGGTACTCATAGTCCCAGCTACTCGGGAGACTGAGGCGGGAGAATGGCGTGAACCTGGGAGGTGGAGCTTGCAGTGAGCCGAGATCATGCCACTGCACTCCAGCCTGGGCGACAGAGCCAGACTCTGTCTCAAAAAAAAAAAAAAAAAGAAAAAAGAATTAAATGATTTCAAAGTCAAAACTCTAAATAAGGGTACATTGTGAGAGATTTAACTTTGATATCTGATCCCTTCCTATTGTCTTCTCCAGTCCCTCTACATAATCTTTTTCAAAAATAATTTTTTTTAGTATCTCTATATCATTGAACTTCCATTAATCTAATCCTAATGCATCGATTACCTATATCCACTGTCCCCTTTCTCAAATGTAGCATATCATATCAGTGTCTCCTCCCCTCCCTTTCTCCCTTCCTTTCTTTCCTCTTTTCCTTCCTCTTTTCCTTTCCTCCTCTCTCCCTCCATCTATTTATTCTTTTCTTCTTTTTCTTTCTGTGTTTCTCTCAATATTATATTGTTGGATTCACTCCTTAATAGAAAAGAAATCTTCATTTCAGTTTCAAACTCTGCATAGCACTCCATTGTGTGTATGTATCACACTTTATTCAATCGATTACTTATTAATGGAATTTGAGTTGCAACCAGTTCGTTGATATTACAAATAATGTTGAAATTAATAGCCTTGCACATGACTTTTCATATATTTGGTAGTGTATTTTGGGGCTGTCTCTCAGAAGTGGCATTCTTGGTTCAATAGGAAAATGCATATATGAAATTTTGCTAGATATTGTCAAACTCTTCTTCATCTAGTTTATAGCATTATAACTCAATATCAGTAATATGTCAGTGATTATAGCACCAATAGGCTTTGTTGTAAAACTTTTGGTGTTTTACCAATCAGTAAAGTGAAAAATGATATGTAAGGATAGTTCTACTTTGCGTTTCTTTTAATATAGGCAAGGTTGATCATCTTTTCATGTTTTAGGGCTTTCTATATTTATATTTCTGTGTAATTACTATTCCTATATTTGCTATTAATTCATTTTTTCTCAATTTCCAAAAGCTTTTAACATAATAGGGATATTAACTCATTGTTAGGTATACTGAGAATACATTTCCCTATCTGTCATGTATTTTGAAAAAAATTGCTTATTTTTTTGTACACATTTTTATTTTAATATTTTTCAGTATTTTATTGCTTTTGGATTTTTATTAATAGTAAAGAGTTTCTGACTCTCAGGTTATACTGAAATTTGCCAATGTTTTCTTCTCATACTCAAATGTTTTCATTTTTCAATTCTTAATGTTTAATTTTTTTTTTTTTTAGAGACAGGGTCTAGCTTGGTTACCACGCTGGAGTGCAGTGGTGTGAAATAGCTCACTGTATCCTCAAACTCCTGGGCTCAAGTGACCCACCCGCCTTGACCTTCCAAGTAGCTGGGACTACAGGAACATGGCACCATGCCTGGATAATTTTAAAAATTTATTGTAGAGAGAGGCTCTTGCTATGGTGACCAGTCTGTTCCTGAACTTCTAGTCTCAAACTATCCTCTCCCATCAGTCTCCCAAAGTACTGGAATTTCAGCATGTAATTCCGATGAAATCCTGCCATTTGCAACAAAATGGTTACAACAAAATATCATTTGGTTGCAACAAAATGGTTGCAACAAAATGTCATTTGCAAGAAAATGGTTGCAAATGACAGGATTTCATTCTTTTTATGGCTGAATAATTTTCCATTGTATATATATACCACATTTTCTTTATCAATTCACCCATTGATGGACACGTAGGTTGATTTTATATCTTGACCTTTGTGAATAGGACTGCAATAAACATGAAAGTGCAGATATCTCTTTGATGTACTGATTTTCTTTCTTTTGGATATATACCTAGCAGAACATACATTGGGGAAAGGGCATGTATGAGCCACTGAGCCTGACTAATTTTTAATAAGTAGATATCAGATCTATTTGGAATTTATCCTGGTCTAATGTGTGAAGAAAATGGATCCAATTCTATCGTGTTTTTTGTATTACCAAGTGGCCAAAACATCACTTATTAAAAATTCTTCTCTTTCTCACTGATTTGAGATACTAGCCTCAGCATATACTACATTGGATAGTATGTATTTGGGTCTCCTTCAGGATGTTCTCTATTGCATATTCTCTCTGTTTTTGGTAGAAAGGTATTATACCATATTTTATATTTCGGTATGGCTGGCCACTTTCTGCCCCACTCCCTCCAGTTCTTCCTGTTAGCAAATTATCTGAACACTTGTGCTTATTTATTTTTCTAAATGAACTGTACAAATAACTTATCTAGCACACAAAAACACCTGATAGTAATTTTATTGGGGACATATGAATTTATAAGTCAACTTGGGAATAATTTACATCTTTATAATGTAAAGTCATCAGTTTGTTCACGTTTACTTGTTTGTTTTCAGGAGTGTTTTATACACTTCCTCACAAATTAATAAACCTTGTAATTAAATTATGTACAACCTGTCAAGTTCATATGAATATTTTATTTTATGAGTGTTGTAAGTATGGTCTGTTTTTCCTATACATCTTCTAACTGACTGGTTTTTTATATGAGGCCTGTTGTGTTCAATGTGTTAACTTTACTATATATTGCTACTTTACTAATTTCTTTTAATATTTATAATATTTTGCATTGTTTCTTTTTGGGTTTTCAGTTACAGGATCATATCATCTGCAAGTAGAGATACCCATAATTTTATATCTTTTAGAGTTATGTTTTCAGTTGCCTTTTATTTAATTTAAAATTTATTTAAAATTTTAATTTCTAATTATTATGGACACATGATAGCTGTACATATTCGTGGGGTATTTATGCCATTTTGATACAGGCATACAATGTGTAATGATCAGGGTATTTGGGGTATCCATTATGTTAAGCAGTTATCATTTCTTCATGTTAGGAATATTCCAATTCTACTCTTTTAGTTATTTCTAAATATACAATAAATTATTAACTATAACATCCTTATTTTGTTACTGAATACAAGATCCTATTTATTCTAGCTAACTGTGTTTTTATACTCATTGACTATCTCCACTCTATTTTTCTCTCCCCATTACCCTTCCCAGTCGCTGGTAATCATCATTCTACTTTCTATCTCCATGAGTTCAGTTTTCTTTTTCTTTCTTTTCTTTTTCAGTTCCCACATATGAGTGAGAACACGCGATATTTGTCTCTCTGTGCCTGGCTTATTTCACTTAACATAATGTCTGCCATCTCCATCTTATTGTTGCAAATGACAGATTTCATTCTTTTTATGGCTGAATACTTTTCCATTGGGTATATCTACCACATTTTCTTTATCCATTCATCCATTGATGGGTACATAGGTTGATTTTACATCTTGGGCTTTGTGAATAGCACTGCAATAAACATGGGAATGCAGATATCTCTTTAATAGAATGATTTTTTTTTTCTTTTGGAAGATAACACCTAACAGAACATACACTGGGGAAAGGACAGTCTCTTCAATAAATAGTGCTGGGAAAACTAGATATCCACATGCAGAAGGGTGAAACCTGACCCCTATCTTTTGCCGTATACAAAAATTAAATGAAAATGGATTAAACACTTAAATCTAAGACCTCAAACTATGAAATTACTAGAAGAAAATATTGGGTAAGCATTTCTGGACATTGGTCTGGGCAAAGATTTCTTGAGTAAGACCTCAAAAGTATAGGTAACCAAATCAAAAATGGACAAATAGGATCACATCAAGCTAAAAAGTTTCTGCACAGCAAAGGAAACTATCAACAAAATAAAGAGACAACTAACAGAATGGAAGAAAACATTTACAAACTACCCATCTGACAAGTGATTAATAACCAAAATATATAAGGAGTTCAAACAACTCAATAGGAAAAAACCAATCTGATTAAAATCTGGGCAAAATATCTGAATAGACATTTTTCAAAAGAAGATGTACAAATAGCCAACTGTGTGGGAAAAATACTCAACATCACTACTCACCAGAGAAATGCAAATCACAACTACAATGATATATCATCTTACCCCAGTTAAGAGGGCTTTTACCCAAAAGATTAGCAGTAACAAATGTTGGTGAGGAGGTGGAGACAGAGTTATCCTAATACACTGTTGGCAGGAATTTAAATTAGTGCAACCACTATGGAGAACAGTACGGAGGTTCCTCAAAAGACTAAAAAATTGGAAAAAAAAGAAAGCTACTATATGATTCAGATATCCCAATTGCTTTCTCTTTTACAACTACACTGGCTAATACATCTAATGCAAATTGAGTAGTGCTGCAGATAGTGAATGTACTTTAAGGGGGGAAGTCTCTGATGTTTACCAATTGAGAAATATACTCATTTGGGGGCTGATGCCATGTGTATTAAAGTATCCATGGATTTCTACTCAATTTAATATTTTTAAAAATTGGCTGGGCACGGCGGCTCATGCCTGTAATCCCAGCATTTTAGGAAGCCAAGGCAGGTGGATCATTTCAGGTCATGAGTTCGAGACCAGCCTGGCCAACACAGCAAAACCCTGTCTCTACTAAAAATACAACTAGCCAGGTGTGGTGGCACGCACCTGTAATCCCAGCTACTCCAGAGGCTGAAGCACGAGAATTGCTTGAACCTGGGAGGCAGAGGTTGCAGTGAGCTGAGATTGCTCCACTGCACTCTAGCCTTGGTGATGGGGTGAGAATATGTCAAAAAAAAAAAAAAAAAAAAAAAAAAAAGATTCAATTAATGGTTGCTGAATTTAGTGATACAGTTTTTAGGTTTCTTATAAAGATGATAATGCTTTTTTCTTTCTAGTTCTATTAATATGATAATTGTGTAAATTTTCTCTTAATGTTGAACCACAACTACATTCTTAAATAAACCCCAGTTAGTTACGTAATCCCAAATAATGTGTTATTTTTTAATGTGTTTCTGGATTCGGTTTGCTAATGTTTTATTTAAGAATTTTGCATCAAATATTTGTAAGTGATACCAGACGATAGTTTTCATTTGAATATTAATATTATATTTGCTACATAAAGTGAATTTGGAATTTTTTTTCTTTTTACATGTTCTTTAATAGTTTTGGAAGCGTTAAGATGGGCAGATCTGTAAAAGGTCTTATAGAACTCCCCTGGGAAGCCATATAGGTCTACCGCTTTTTTTTGCAGGTGAATTCTTTACAACTGTCTCTATTTGTCTATGAAAAACAGTCTGTATAGTATTTTTATTTTGACTTAAAGTTTGTAATCTATATTTTTAATGAATATTTGTTTTTCTAGATTTTAAAAGGGAATTGCATAGATATGTGCAAAATAGTCTCACATAAAATAATTGATAGTTATTTTCCAATTGTCACTTCCACTTATCTGCACTTGTGGCTCCTTTCTCTGTTTTATTAGGTTATCTAATGATTTATCAATCTTTTGGACTTTTTCCCAATGAAATAACTTGCTTGCTTGACTTTTTATGTATGATTTCTACAGTTTTCTATCTTCTAACTCATTAATTGATTTTATTGTCATTTTCTAATTATTTTTTCTTTTGGTTTATTTTTCACTTTTTGCTTCGGTCTTCTAACATTTGAGTAATTTGTTTACTTTTACTTTTTCAGTTCTGCTTATATAGGTATTGAATTGCATATTTTTCCTCTGATAATTGCTTTTGCTATATTTCATTATTGGTATTTACAAGAAATTCTCCAATTATTGTTTTATATTTCTACTTTGACCTAAGAGTTGTTTACTAGCACGTTTTTAAATATTTTTAGGTAAAACTTTTTTTAAATCCTTTTTTTGTTTTATGACAATAGAGAGTTCCATCTGTAACATTTTGATTTTTTAGAATTATTGACGTTTTTACAGCACCCTTATATTCAGTCAGTTTTCACAAATGTTTTATAAGCACTCTAAAACTTCTCTATAATTCAGGGCACAAGGGATAATATTTATCTATATGATATTGATTATGCTGTTTACACTTTCTTTAGACTTTCTAAATTTGTGTCTATTTCAGTGAATTGCATATTGGCATACTAATATATCCCATTATTAGTGTGTCTATGTTTATTTGTCTTCGTACCAACTAGAGTTCCTATTTATAGAAAATTTTGCTTTATATTATGTGCAGAAATATTAATGCCTCATCATTCTGAATTGTAAACTTAGTGATTTAAAGTGTTTATTTGTCTCTTATTTTTGAGTCTGAATTTTACCTTCTTAGCTATCAAGTTCTTGACTGTTACTCTCTTTGTATTTACTTTTGTTTGGTATGAAAACTGGCATCTTTTATTTTTAACCTTTTGAATTTCTGTATGTTAGATGTGTCTTTGTATAAAGTGTAGGCTTGCTTTTACTTTTTTAGTCAATCTAAAACATATTGGTCCTTTATTTTATTTTATTTTTCTTTGAGACAGAGTCTCGCTCTCTCGCCCAAGCTGGGGTGCAGTGGCCGGATCTCAGCTCACTGCAAGCTCCGCCTCCCGGGTTTACGCCATTCTCCTGCGTCAGCCTCCCGAGTAGTTGGGACTACAGGCGCCCGCCATCTCACCCGGCTAGTCTTTTGTATTTTTTTAGTAGAGATGGGGTTTCACCGTGTTAGCCAGGCTGGTCTCGATCTGCTGACCTCGTGATCCGCCCGTCTTGGCCTCCCAAAGTGCTGGGATTACAGGCTTGAGCCACCGCGCCCGGCCTAAACATATTGGTCCTTTAATTTGTGAGTCATGATTATTTGTATTTATTAACAACTGTGATATATTTGGTCTCGATTCTGTTCTTTATCAAGCTCTAAAATTTTTCTCTAGATTGTTTTTGTATCCTCCCCCCTCCTTTCTCTCCTTCTCTCTCCCCCTCTTAGGCATTAATGTTGGTAATTAGGAAGATTTTATTTTTTGTTCTAATAATTGCCATTATATTATTCCCTTATATAGTATCTCTTCTTTCAAGATACTTTCTTCTATTTGTTTCTTTTTTCTTTTTTTTTTTTTTGAGACGGAGTCTCGCTCTGTCGCCCGGGCTGGAGTGCAGTGGCCGGCTCTCAGCTCACTGCAAGCTCCGCCTCCCGGGTTTACGCCATTCTCCTGCCTCAGCCTCCGGAGGGGCTGGGACTACAGGCGCCCGCCACCTCGCCCCGCTAGTTTTTATATTTTTTAGTAGAGACGGGGTTTCACCGTGTTAGCCAGGATGGTCTCGATCTCCTGACCTCGTGACCCACCCGTCTCGGCCTCCCAAAGTGCTGGGATTACAGGCTTGAGCCACCGTGCCCGGCCTCTATTTGTTTCTTACAATAAGCGCTACTAAAAATAGCTAAAACCCTTTTCTTTTCTTCTCCTTTCTTTCCCCAATCATCTAAATTCCAACTGTATCCCTAAACTCTCAACATTGAATCTACTTCTTCTCCCCACCATTTTAAATAGTTGTGTTGTGCCCATGAGATAGAAAGCCCCTAAGGGAAAAATTCTAAACATACATGCATGTGACCACCCCCCCGGGCTTACACAAACAACTTATCTACAAAACCCCTAGCCGTTTGAGGTTGCAACATACATGCATGTGACCACCCCCCGGGCTTACACAAACAACTTATCTGGAAAACCCCCAGCCGTTTGAGGTTGTGAAAAAGGCGGGAACCAGCCAGAAACTGCCGAATGTTCAACTTTAAATGTTAACCAATAATAAGCTTGTAACTACTGTTTCTCTGTGACTTGTTTGTACCTCGCTATAAAAGAAACCCTAAAACAGCAGCCGGGGCCTCTCTCTTTACCTGCCATTGTATAAAGCGGAGAGGTCCGGGTTCGAACTCGTAATAAAGCGACCCCAGCTATTTGGCTTTGACTCTGGAACTCTGGTGGTCACTTACTGGGGTCTCGTGACTTCGGGCACAACACCCAGACCCACGATGTCCCCAAAGCAACCACCAGAGACCAGAGTCAAAGCCAAGTGGCAGGGTTCGCTTTATTTCGAGTTCGAACTCGGTTCTCTCCAGCTAGGCACTAGTTCCCAGGGAGAGACCCCGAGCTCGGGGTTTCAGCCGTTTTTATAGTCCGGCACAAACAAGTTACAGAGAATCGGGGGAATTTTACAGTTGTAAGTTTACAATTGGCTGACATTTAAAGTTATACATTAGTCAGTTGTTCATTGGTTCCCACCCTTCGGCCATATCATAAACGGCCGTGACGCATTTAGGGACTTTCCACATAACCTTGTTGTTTCAGCATTAAGGGCGGGGGGGTTTCTTGCCGGCTCTGGTTTCCAGTACTTTTCCACTTAGCATTTTTAGCTTTTCTCTTTCTATCACAGTTGCAATATATCATAGTTGGAAGAGCCAACATCATTTACATATATCCATTTGTCCTTATTGCCATTATTTAACCTTAGTCATATAACTGAATATGTTTAATGCTCACAACCATTTTAATATTGTTTTTGGTAGTGTGAAGCTTATTCTTCGGTAGATTATTGAGGAAAAACTTGTAAGTGTAGTATTTCCTGAATTCTTGCATATTCACAACAATTTGTATTGTGTTTCACAAATTCTTTGAATTTCTTAAATTACTTTAGGAACTTCTGGTTTAAAGCATTGTAGTCAACAAGTCTATTGCTAATCTAATTTTTAAAACCCTTTTGCTTGGTATTTTTACCTGTACTTGGTATTTTACTTGGTATTCCCAAAAGATGTTTTATTTTCAGTAGATGAGAGTTTTGCTAGACTATACCTTTACATTGGTCATTCCGGGTTGATTATCTCAGGTAACTTGTAACTTCAAATCTTCTTTAATTTTAGGAAAGCACTCTTGGTTATGGTTTTTAATATTTGTAGTTTTCTGTTTGGTCTTATGCTTCTAACACCCTTTTTGCATATATGTTGCATTTTCTTCGTCTATTGTCAGTATCACTTTCAAAAACAAAGAAAAAATCTTTCTTCATATATGTTTAATTTATCTTTGCTTTTGCTTTCTACTCTCTAGTTCACTTACTGTACTTTCAGTCCATCCATCCTCTTTTGTGTCCCTTGTGGTCTTTCTTAACTTAATTTTTATTTCTTTGTAGAATTCTTACCTGAGCTTTGTCAGCTACAGCAGCCTAGCTACCTCCTTTATTAACTTTTCTAATTATGATGTGTGTTGTTCTGCTCTAATATTTTTTCATAATTACATTTAACTTGAAATAATAGGTTCATCAGCTTTGTCCCAAATTTATATATTTTTTTCTCATGTGTCATCATTTTCTTACTGTGATTTGTGGATCATTATCCTTTTCTTACCGTATCTTGATATGGGGTTCAATCACCCTCCTTTTTTTCTTGCCCATGCTTAAGTGACATGGGGTTTCTTAACACTTTCACACCACAGGCTCTTGGGATGGGCCAGAATAGCTTCCCTAGCTTCATTGTCCTAGGACCTCCTCTTCTGTTATATTATAAAGTAATAAAAATTTGCCCTCTCACTGCATGTACATCTTCAGTAGTATGCATCGCCAGTTCTTCTCCTCCTTTTTTTTTTCACTATTATCTGAATGCTCTGTATCCATGTCTAACTCCTCTCACGCAATACTTCTGTCTTCTACTCCCAGCAGTTTCTTTTTTGTATAGGGTTACAGTCTTCTGGGAGAGTTCTTTCATTGGGCATTTCCAAAGCCTTGAGAGCTCAGGACACCCTAGCACCTTTCAGTTTCCTTGTATTCATTACATTGGAACCTGCAAAGGCCCCTCTCAGTTTCAACTCTTGTTGCCACAGCTGCCTTCAGAGTGCTCCAGTTTGAATACAGAAACACTCTTCTGAGAGTGAGCATTTTTTGGTGATTTCTGTGTTTTCTGAATCTTGAGATTGCCAAATGTTGCCTTTAATGTCTCTCACACAACTGCTACTCCTTCATGGGTTTTACTACTAAATGATTTGGCCCCACTCATTCATATTCTAGATTTTGAGGTGATACTTTATCACCTGGATTTATTGTCTATGGGTTACTGTTGTTATGAGCCTAGTTGCTGTGTGTGTGTGTGTGTGTGCGCGCGCGTGTGTGTGTGTATGAGGAAATTTATTCAGAAGCAAAAATCATGCTGCTGTTACTGCCTCAACCACTGCCACTGTCTTTGAGGTGTATAATATGTATGATAATTTTGGATTATGAATGTATGATCAATTGTGACTTTATCTGTGGAATCCTGGAAATCCTAGTATGAGGGTCCATACCTCCATAAATGTGTGCTTGATTCTGACAGATACCCCAGTTTACTGCCAACCAAGGATTAAGCTAAATTAATTTCTCAGTTTATGTTTTCCTGGATCATGCAGTTATTATAAAGTAAAACCCTAAAACTAGATATAGTTAGTCCTATTGATAAGATACTCCTCTCAGGGAGCCTTATCTACTCAGAGCTAAGCTTATTTTCCTTGTTTGCCTTTGCCATCGGGTGGATTTTTTTTTTTCCAATCTACTCATTCACTGAGTTGTTTCAGGTTTTGAGAAATGAGGAGATTCTGTTCCAGCTCCATACCTTGTATGAGTCCAAGAATGTGTCACCTATTCCTAGGTAGTGGATTATTAATAAACAAGCCTTTTAGTTAACAAGATTGGCAAACACTCCCAGGGCTCTAGTAGGTTTAGCTTCGGTGTACCATTTTTTTTTTTTTTTTTTTCCAGCTGTCACTTCAGTTTTAATCCCTGGGCATTTTCCTTACTTTGCTATGAGCTCAGCTATGTGTTGATTTGAAAAATATATTTATTAGATTTTATCCATCACCTCTGTATTTTGGGGATTGCTGAGGTGTGTGTCAAAGCATCTAGTTAATCATATTGCTACAGATGAAAGTCTTGATTCATAATTCAGCCAGACTAATTTACACTCATTGCTCTTTCCTAGGCAATTATGAGATCCTTATTTCTTCTTATTCTATCTTCCGGTCTTTCACACACTGCATTTCAATCCTACAAATTGATGCATGACGTTTTATAAATCACTGCAGTAATCCTGTCTTTCTAAAATTTTAATCGTATGCTTAATGCCTACAGATGCTTTAGTTTGATATTCAAAATTACCTATTGTCTGGCTTTCGCCTACCATCGCTAGTTTGTCTCTTTACTTTGTGTCCCTTACAATTCAGCCAAACTAAATTGTTTGCAGTCTCTAATGAATAACAACTTTTATTCCAATGTAATTTTGTTCACACTGCTTTCTTTACCTGAAATACCCATTCCTATATTCCTATGTTTCTAAATCCCTGTGGTAGTGCCAATGTGATATCATCCATTGGTAGGATTGGCATGAAACAGATTAGTACATTTTTCATCTCTGCTGCTTCCCAGATGTGTGGTCTGAACCTCAATTTCCTTATCTGTGGAACAGGGAAAACATTTCGCTAGTTATATGAGGTAATTGCTGTGAAAGTGGAATGTGAAAATATATGTAAATGTATTCTGTAAACTGAAAAAATGCTATAAAATTACAAGTATTAATTTGATTTTTCTTTGCCTTACACATTCTTTAAGCCCAAGTTCAAATGCCACATCCTTCCTGAAACTTTTCCTCAGTCCTCACTAATGCAGTTAACATTTCATCAATACGTGCACATTTTACTTTGTATTGTTAATTGTTCCTAGCTCTTATATTAGCTGTTAGAATGTAAATTTCCAGGAACCATGTCTAACTACTCTCACAATTTCTTGAATAATGTAGGTATTCAATAAATATTATTTGAATATTGAGTTCTCATGAACAGCAATTAAGGGTATGTCCAAAATGTGCCAGCACTTTAATGGTGATTTATTAAATAACTCATTTGTATGCTTAAATTATTTATAAGTATTAAACCCCTTCTTAAAGTAACTTCCGTTTCTTAATTTTTTAAAACTAGAACTTGTGGCAAGTTTTTTTTTTTTTTTTTTCCCTCAGTCTTTTGGTATAGCAGATGTGGTAGACTGATTTATTCAATAACTGTTTCAACTCTTAAAGTATCTTCTTGAATGGCAGACGCTGGAAAATTATAAGTTACATTTCCAGTCTCCCTTGTAGTTAAGGTTCCAGGTTTTAATGATGTCACATATGCAAAGATATCCAAGCATCCTAATTTTAGTATATTATTAAGATTTGAGTTTTTCTTCTACTTCGAGTTGAATGTACAAAAACAACAAAGAAGTATCAGTTAGCTAGAATGGCCTCAAGTAGGTAGTGTGAAACTTACATATGTAAATCTCTATTTTACTTAAGCTCTGTTGCCTTGCTTTACTCTTCTAATATTATTAATGTAATGAAAGTAACCTGGAAAGGATCAGGAAACACAGAAAATGAGTTATAAAAATACTAAAAAGTAATCAGTATACAATGAAGAAGATAGACATAGGTAGTCAAAACAAAAATAAAAAATTGGATGATAATCACCATTTGATTATGGCTAGTCTATCAAGTGACCTTCCACTGTTTTTTATACAGCAACTCTTTTAAATGTTAAAGAAGAATTTGATGCAACAAGAAGTATACCTAAAGCTATATGCCTACCTTTTGGGTCATTTATGCCAATGATAAAATGGGTGATGATCAGAATGTTTGTCTGTGCACAAAATCTTTTCGGAACATCTGATGCTTTGCACATGCAATCTTCATGCTCAATTAGACATGCAACTGTGTATACAAAATCCTGTTGCCAATTGCACTCAACTGCTTAAATAGCTCTTTGGAAAACAACTTCTATTTATTTTCATGTAAGACTTCACCTTATATCATGCCAAGAGGCATTCTTAGAAATTTTCTCTCAGCACAATTGCCAGTAGTTTTGCAGGACAAGGGGAATGTACATCAATTTTCTCTAAGGGGAGGACAGAACAATGCAAGTGTGTACGTCAGGCAGAACAGAATTTAATGAGTTAAATCATTTTTCAAGAGAGCTTATTTTTTATGCCTCTACAAGAGCCTTAATAACCACAGGCAAATAATCTCACTCAAAATCCTTGATAAAAAGAATGCCACAATAGCTCAGAATGGATTGATGAATGTTTGAAAGCCTTTTATTAGAATTCTGCAAATTGGGAACACTTCTGTGAACAAACCTCCCAAAGCAAGAATTTTTCATTTGACTGCCAGAGTAAGCAGAACAGCACTAGCCTCATTCTGTGTGTAATGACAAAGAGATACCTTTTTGTAATATGGAAGCCTTATAGTAGCTTTGCTTATTTTATCTTTGATCATTGCCTTTAGCCCTGATTTGGTCTTGCTCTGATCTTGTTGAGCTAGCTAGCTGAATAGAAAGCCATCACTATATTTTTTAGTTTTTCTATCTACCAGACACATCCATTGCAATTACTCTACCCCCAAGTAACTCACTACACAGTAATCTGACAGGCTTGCATGAAAAATCCAGCTCTACACCTACACATAAACATGGGAACAATAGACACTTTGGACTACTATTACATAGGGGAAGGTAGGGAGAGGGGTGTGAGTTGAAAAACTATCTATTAGGTACTATGTGCACTACCTGGGTGCGACATACCCATGTAATGAACCTATACATATATCCCTTGCATCTAAGTTAAAATAAAAAAAAAATTCAGCTCTGCCACTTAGCATGGCTTTGGGAAGATTACTTATGCACACTGAACTTCAGTTACCTCCACTGTGAAATGGGAATTATAAAGTGCCTATTCCAGTGGGTTGTTTTGTGGACTAAATGAAGCTAAAGATCTGTAAAGCAGCTAGCATGTTGACTGCTATTATAATAAAAGCCAATTAATGATAGTGTCATTCCATTTTTCTTTTTTCCACAGGCATGACCTTCAGTCTGTAATACGGGATCCACTACAAGTCTTTGGGCGGTGTTATTACAGGTATTTGTTGTATGATGTAAATGTGTATGGTGAACTATCTTTAATCATAATCAAGTGGTTGTTTAGAACTCCTGAAGAAAGGAAGCTACGTGCCAGAAGATACATGTCACGTACAAATCTCAGTGCACGAGGTGGAATTTTCTAAGGATGTCATTGCTTTCATCTATTTTCAAATTAAGACAAGAAATCTCTATGAATGTAAATCTGTCAACTGTTGTGGCACCAAATAATTCCAAGCTGAAATTCATTTAATGACCATAGAATCTTACTAAGATAGGCACAGAAGTGTGTGCAAAGAGCACTTGCTCTTAAATCACTTTTTTTCACTTTCTCTCCCAATATTTCTGGCTCAGGTGCTAAGAAATATTTATTAAAGACAATCCACAGTTTAAAATCACCTCAGTAGACATTGCAAATTATACTTTCTACTGTAATAAAGGAGAGATTTGGTCACAAATCACTTCTGTGAACCACATCTTTATGGATTCTAAATTAATTAAATCAGAAAGTCTGATCGTCTCCAGAAATCCATAGAGGAAGAAAATACTTCTTCTTAGACAAAGGAGTTCTTAGAAATTTAAAACCAAGTTTTAAAACCTAAAACTTACCATATCAGAGTGGCTTGGCCAGATAAAGTAGTCAAGAGGAAAAGATCTGAAACTGGGAACTTAGGATACCTGGGCTCCAAGTCTATGGTGGTAAATTTATATGCCCACAGGGGACAGAGACATCATGTAAATGAGTAACCTGGGCCAAATGCAGGGTCACAAGAAATGGTGAAACTGAGAGTACATCTAATGGGATGGCAGTTACTTGGCTCTAACAAATTGTTGTGTTGTGAGAATATGAGTCCAATATTTTTATATGTTCCAATCTTTAACAAAACTTAACAGCTAGATATTTATGCGAATTCTCCCAATTTTTACATATTGCCAAATAGTTTGAATCTTTTTATAATTTTGTGTGGACCAAGCATATTACATTTGCTGGGTTGGCCACTGTAGGACTGTAGCTCTTGATCCTGTTTAATCATCAATCAGCTGTCTGATACTGAGCAAGTTTTCTAAGTTCTTTGTGTCCCAATTTTCTTGTTCTCCATATGGGGTAGACTAGGAGCAGACAAACTATGGCCGGTTTTGTGAATAAGGCTTTATTAGAACACAGCCACACCCATTTGTTTACATATGTTCTATGGCTCCCTCCATGTTACAACAACAGATTTGAGTAGTTGTAATGGGGTCATATGGTCCACAAAGCCTAAAATATTTAATATTTGACCCTTGATAAAAATTTTTGTCAACTACTAGGGGAGATCATTGCTTCCTTATGTACCCAAAGTGTTGCTGAAAGTAGGATAAAGTAGCAAGTTCCAAATATGCACTCACATGTGAATATTCCTTAAAAAAAAGATTATGAAAATTAGTTGTGGTAGATTGCATTATTGGCCCCTATCATTTGACCTTTCTGTGTCCATTTCTTTTTTTGTTTGTTCATTTGGTTTTTGGGTTTTTTTTTTTTTTTTTTTTTTTTTTTGAGACGGAGTCTCGCTGTGTCGCCCAGGCTGGAGTGCAGTGGCCGGATCTCAGCTCACTACAAGCTCCGCCTCCCGGGTTCCCGCCATTCTCCCGCCTCAGCCTCCGAGTAGCTGGGACTACAGGCGCCCGCCACGTCGCCCGGCTAGTTTTTTGTATTTTTAGTAGAGACGGGGTTTCACCGTGTTAGCCAGGAGGGTCTCGATCTCCTGACCTCGTGATCCACCCGTCTCGGCCTCCCAAAGTGCTGGGATTACAGGCTTGAGCCACCGCGCCCGGCCTTTTTTTGTTTTTAACTTAAAGAGGAAAGAGGTTTAATTGACTCCCAGTTTCACATGGCTTGGAAGGCTTCATGCTCATGGTGGAAGATGAAGGGGAAGCAAGATACATCTTACATGGCAGCAGGCAGGAAAGCGTGTGCAGGCGAACTCCCATTTATAGAACCATCAGATCTCATGAGACTTACTCACTACCAGAAGAGCAGTATGGAGGAACCGCAGCTCCCCTCCCCCACCCCATGATTCAATAACCTCCACCTGGCCCCACCTTCCACAGGGGATTGTTACAATTCAAGGTGAGATTTGGGTGGAGACATAGCCAAACCATATCATTACAGGGAGTGAGATTTTTTAAAAATATCAAGAATAGCATAGATATTTTAAATTACACACAGAAAAGCACATTTTCACATGAATCAATAAAAGAAAAGTATATTTTTATCTTGTCATTATTGTGAAATTCTAATAGAAATCAGTAAAGATGAGGGCTGAGAAAAGATATTCCTTACTTCAAAATGCAGACTTAGTTGCTCCTTCATCCACGTTCCCACTGCAGCGTGTATGTAACTGCAGTGCCTTGCTGCTTGATTCTGGGCTAAGGCTTGTGATTTTCTCTGGCCAGTTGGGCATTAGCAGATAGGACACAAACAGGTTCAAAAAAGGATGTATGGATTGGTGCTTACTTTTTTCCTTCTTTATCATCAGCAGGAGGACATACCTGACCCTAGCCTTTTAGAGCAGTGGTTGGCAAACTTTTTCGGTAAAGGCCCAGGTAATAAATATTTTAGGCTTTATGGGTCATATGGTCTCTGTTGCCGTGACTTCACTCTGCTGTTGTGGTACAAAAACAACCATACACAATACATAAAAAAAAATGGGCAGGTCTGGGTTCCAATGAAATGTTAGTTACAAAAACAGGTAGTGGGGTGAATTTGGTTTGCTAATCCGTATACTGGAGGAAAAGAGGCAGGGAGCAAAACTCACTCATCCTACCCACCCCAACCGTGATAGCGACCAGACATCTAACCCACAGACAGATGAGCAAATCCAGACAAATAGAACTGCCCAGCCCAGTCTCAGATGCATGAACAATTAGTGCTTATTATTGTTTGCCACTGGGATCTTGACGTTGTTTTTTACACAGCAAAAGCTAACTGATTCTCTATGATATTATTAAATAGTAATCTAAAGCAGAAGAAACACCTGTGTAGAGTTAGACAAAACATACAGACACACATACAATGGAATTAACTTGTGTTTGTAAACACTTTGTGTCTACTAATAAGACTAGCTATTATTTATATATTGCTTACTATGATTGAAGCAATGTGCTAAGCACCATTTTATGATCACTAATCCTCAAAACTGATCAGTAATGTAGGTTCTTTTATCATCCACATTTATCAGATAAGGAAACTAAGGCTCAGTGAGTAAAATAAACTTGGCCAAAGTTGTACAGATGTATCAGAGCTGGATCGATCTCTAAATATATTTCTTTTTAAAATTATTTTTTTAAAAACCGACATACAAAATTTTATGTATTTATTGTGTACAACATGATGTCTTGAAATGTATATACATTGTAGAATGGTTAAATTTAGCTAGTTAACAAATGAATTACCTGATGTAGTTCTCCTTTGTTGTGAGAACCCTAAACATCCACTCTCTTTGCATTTTCTAAGAATATAATACATTGTCGTTCACTATAGTCACCATGCAGTACAATAGAGCAGGGGTTCGCAACCCCTGGGCTGCAGACTGGTATGTGTTGGTGACCTATTAGGAATCGGGCCTCACAGCAGAAGGTGAGTGGTGGACAAGCAAGCATTACCACCTGAGCTCTGCCTCCTTCCAGATCAGTGGCGACATTAGATTCCCATAGGAGCACGAACCCTATTGTGAACTTCACATGCGAGGGACCTACGTTGTGTACTCCTTATGATAATCTAACTAATACCTGATGATCTGAGGTGGGACAGTTTCATCCTGAAACCATCTCCTTCATCTCCATCTGTGGAAAAAAATTGTCTTCTATGAAACCGGTCCCTAGTGCCAAAAAGATTGGGGATTAATACAATAGAGCTGTTGAACTTATTCCTCCTATCTAACTGTAATTATGTATCCTTTGACTAACACCTCTTCAACCTACACTCCCCTCTAACCACCCCAGCTTCTGGTAACCACCATTCTACTCTACTTCTATGAAATCAACTATTTTAGATTCTACATATGAGTGAGATAACTGAGTATTTGCATTTCTGTGCCTGGCTTATTTTACTTAACATTATAACTTCCAGATTCATCCATGTTTTTGCAAATGACAGGATTTCCTTCTTTCTTTTATGGCCAAATAGTATTACGTTGTGTATAAATACCACATTTTCTTTATCCATTCATCCGTTGATGGATATTTAGGTTGATTTCATACCTTGGCTATTGTGAGTAGTGTTGCAATGAACATGAGAGTGCAGGCATATTCTTTGACATACTTATTTTCTTTTCTTTGGATATATGCCCAGTAGTATCTAAAAGTCTAAAAGACCAGATACACTGTAGATATCCGAAAACTCGAATAACACTTCTTCGTTCAATATAATCATTTTATTTCCTTCCAGTATAATTTTTAAAGTATCTCTTAAATTAACAAAGTGTTTGTAAACATCTTGATGGAAGTAAAACTCTCATTAAAAACACAATCGATTAAAACATTTCTTACCTTTCAGGAGGAAACTCAGGCATAAATGAAAACAATACACTTTTGCAGGGAGTCATCAATAGAAGAGCTTTTTAGTGCCTGTGCCAAAATTTGATCTTGTACTCTGAGTAAAATGATAGGTTAATTTGAACTTGTATGTGATAGCTTAATATAATTTCTTTGTTCTACTTTACATGAGATTTGTACATTTAGAACTTGTATATTTGTTTATGTTACCTCTCAGCTAAATATATAAAAATATCAGACCCTATCTCCCAGTTAGTCTGGTCAGTTTGCCTTAGGAAACAAAACAAAACAAGCAAACAGTGCTACAATTAGGAAGAACAAATATATTAAGGAGCAATTAACTCACAAGCCCTTGATTAGAGCAAAATTTAAATAGTAAAAATAACTGAGTCTAAAAATTCAGCAAATATTAAGGTATCAAAGCCAACTTTATATACATATTTTTCTTTATCTGGTCTCTGAACCTGAGCTCAGATTCTGATCTGAGTAGTGGCTATAGTTTTTTAAAAAAACACATGTTCATATAACCAAAGAATTTTACTAAATTCTACTTTGATTCTACAATTTAGTTGTTTGATCTTAAGCAAGCCACTTAACCTCTCTGAGTCTGAAACTCCTAATCTTTACAATAGAGATGGTAATAATAGTACCTACTTTTTTAGAGTTGTTATGAAAATTAAAAAGCTGAGGGATATAAAGTGCCAAGTAGAGTCAGTGTCTGGCACACATGTAACAATCCCTCATTAGTTGTTTGTTGAATGTTATTTTGTTGCTGAAATCAATGGTAGTCAGTGTGGCTGCTTAACCTTTATTTACACGGCATTAATGGGTACTTCAAGTGAAACAATAATTAAATATATGATTCGGTAAATAATATATGTGGATTGGTTGTGCATTTGATTATTTTCCCTTATGTAGAGGGTATGAGAATGTAAATAGTTATGCTTCCATAGGACCATTGACTCCAATAATAAACTCATAAATTCATTTTGGTGACAAAAGTTTTCTTGAGACACATGAAAGCTTATAATGTGATTCATTTGACTCGTCTCCTGAGTGATAAATTATAATCTATTGTATGCTCTCTGGTTATAGTGTCTAAGGAATAATTATAATGAAGTGGTAATAGTGACAGGCAAAGCAGATTTGATAATTTAAAAATACACAAACATACTTTAAATGAAATATTTTATAAATTAAGACAATATACCAATTTGTCATTACTTTTTTTTTTTTTTTTTGAGACGGAGTCTCGCTCTGTCACCCAGGCTGGAGTGCAGTGGCCAGATCTCAGCTCACTGCAAGCTCCGCCTCCTGGGTTTACGCCATTCTCCTGCGTCAGCCTCCCGAGTAGCTGGGATTACAGGCGCCCGCCACCTTGCCCAGCTAGTTTTTTTTTTTTTTGTATTTTTTTAGTAGAGACGGGTTTTCACCATGTTCGCCAGGATGGTCTCGATCTCCTGACCTCGTGATCCACCCGTTTCGGCCTCCCAAAGTGCTGGGATTACAGGCTTGAGCCACCACGCCCGGCTGTCATTACTTTTAATCTGATGACCACATGATAGGAAGGCAGCATAGTGAAGCATTTTGGAAAAAATCTAGAATATTTTGAGCATCAAACATGACTATAGTCCACCACTTATTAGCTGTGTGATCTTGGGCAAGTTATTATATCCATATGTTCCTAAATTTCTATGAGAACCAATCACTCTTCATTCTTTCATTTAACAAATAAGATTGAATAACACTATATGATATACGCTATGGAAAAAAGTGGAGAAAATGAACAACGTTTACATACATATGTCATGCCTTCCTTAAAAAGTGTTTAGCAGTGTCTGGTACTTATTTTGCTTAAAAAGCAATTTTATTCTCATTAAACTATCTGCTACTAATTGCAAATTGTTGCAAACCTTCAGGGTCAGTTATGGGTAAAGAGATTAAAATGGTCTGCCTGTGTTAAATACTCAATAATAAAGTATCTTCCAACCCAGTGGTAGGGACCTCTGAATCATTTATTTTCAGCACATAAAAATATCTATCCAGAAAGAAGTTGCATAGCATATCTTCCGCTGCTGCCTATTCTAAGATGACAGCGTTCAAGCCATTTGAGTCAGCCACATCATTAGCATGTACTTTGTATAGGAGTTTCAATATGAGACCATACCTGCTCTCCAACAAACTTTCTGTGGTATTTTGTATGGAATAGTGAGAATGCTCAATGACAATATTGAATGACAAACTCCAACGAGAACACAATAATATTGTCATTTTGTTTAAAATATGACTTCTTCCCAGTTGTACTGTCCCGTCATTCTGTCAGATAGTAAGATTAAGTAAGAAATTGGGCCGGGCGCGGTGGCTCAAGCCTGTAATCCCAGCACTTTGGGAGGCCGAGACGGGCGGATCACGAGGTCAGGAGATCGAGACCATCCTGGCTAACACGGTGAAACCCCATCTCTACTAAAAATACAAAAACTAGCCGGGCGAGGTGGCGGGCGCCTGTAGTCCCAGCTACTCGGGAGGCTGAGGCAGACGGGCGACAGAGCAAGACTCTGCCTCAAAAAAAAAAAAAAAAAAAGAAATTGTTTCTTCCATCCGAGTATGGTGGCTCACACCTGTAATCCTAGCACTTTGAGAGGCCAAGGTAGGAGGATCGTTTGAGCTCAGGAGTTCAAGAGCAGCATGGGCAACATAGTGAGACCCTGTCTCTATCTAAAAAAATAAAAATTACAACATTAAAATTTTTAAAAAAATTGTTTCTTCCAAGCTATTTTCTATCTGATAAATTGGCATGTTTGTACAATAATTGTATGCTTGATTAATTAAATATACTGTATAATTGATACTAATATTATCTATCCAACTATCTATCTATCTAACTGTCTATCTCCCTTTCTATCTTAGTGGTGTAATAGGAAGGAAATCTATTTCAGCATGTTGTTAACTGATATCTGAGGAATAAATAAATTTTTACCAGCTTTGAGTTGGAAAAGGGAGAGGAGCAAAATAAGATAGCAACTTGTACAAAGGTATTGGAGGTGGAGTGTTGAGTGGGAGGATAAAGACCAGCAAGACATGAAATTTAGAGAGGCAATTAAGGACCAAATCATGCACAGCCCTGTATGGTGAGTCACTAAAGGGTTTTAGGTGAGACATGTCATGATGCAACTTTCCTGCCCTATGTTGCTTCTCCATTCAGAACAATTTCACTTTTAAATGTGTTAAGACTTTTTGCTGAACCGTTTTTTCACAGTAATCAGTATTATTTCTGTCAACCACAAAATGGTCTTTTTCTCCTTTGTCTTCTAGTGTTCCCGTGTGTGTTTGGTTCTGAAACGTACCAGACATAAATTACTTCTAATAAACACTAGTAGTTATTAAATCCTTTACTTACTGGTAGACACTAATTTTTTAGCTGTAAAAACTGATTGATCTTTTCATTTCTTCCCTCCCCATGTACCAGGACATTAAAGAAGCATCCAAGATGCAAATGACTTTTTAAGGAAAGCACGCTCATGCAGAATTAAGTGAGAGTTAGAAAATGAGCAAAATGAACATTTTAATATACATTTTTTTTTTTTTTTTTTTTGAGACGGAGTCTCGCTCTGTCGCCCAGGCTGGAGTGCAGTGGCCGGATCTCAGCTCACTGCAAGCTCCGTCTCCCGGGTTTACGCCATTCTCCTGCCTCAGCCTCCCGAGTAGCTGGGACTACAGGCGCCCGCCTCCACGCCCGGCTAGTTTTTTGTATTTTTTAGTAGAGACGGGGTTTCACTGTGTTAGCCAGGAGGGTCTTGATCTCCTGACCTCGTGATCCGCCCGTCTCGGCCTCCCAAAGTGCTGGGATTACAGGCTTGAGCCACCGCGCCCGGCCTAATATACAATTTTTAATGCTGCAAGTTCCTTTTTAATCTATTGCTTTTTATACAAAATTGACCATTTTTATGTCTTTCTTTTTATTCCAGCAAAAATTTGATACAATAATTTCTGTACATTCTGCTCCTCCCTCCTTCTTCTAGTTCTTATTCCTTCTTGACTCAGTGAGGGATACTGTCTTGTTCTCTGTGACCTCCTTATCACTTGCTTTCTTTGCTTCTCTTCTCTGTGTAAATCAAGCAACATCCTTCCTCTGTACCCCTCTAAAGCCATTTCCTCTGTCCTTCCAGTGGCAGGAATCCTCACTAGAATTAGCTCACAACATTTCTACCCATTCTTCACTGAGGTTAAAAAATCGTATCTGAAACTTCAAGTCGATTCAATGGAAGACTAGATATATACACCATACTTGCTATATATTTATCCTGATAAGATTTTCTCATCATACATTGTCTCCATTGTTAAGATCATCTATTTTAGGTAAATTTGCTTTGCTCAATTTCAATTTGGTGTTGTTTTGTTTTCCCTACTGTATACAGTTTGTTAATTTATAGTAAATGAAGGTATGTGGGCTTGATGGGGGATAAAAAAATAGAGAAAGAGACTGGTATTATTATATCTTCAGGAGGTAAGAGGTAGCCACTGACACTACATATTCAATGTTTTAACAGTTGTAATGATAAGAAGAATACTCACCTTAATTCTGAAGTAATAAGATTAGATGACTGGAGAGAGGAATTTTTATAACCTCCCCTTTTTGCAATATCCTACTGGAGCATTTCTCTGTAACAAGAGTCACACTGCTTTCCTTTATTTTATCTTCTTAAATTTCTCCTGGGTTGCTGAAAGAAGACACTCTTGGAACTGAGGTGATAATGAGTAATTGTATGATCAAGTACCTGATAACATGTGTATTTCAATCAACTCAATGTCTTAGCTTACAAGGGATGAAAAAATGAAAACATTTAGCCTCAGCAGCAAACGTGGGTAAGTGATATTTGGGGGGTCAAAATAGCCTTTCAGGTGCCTTACAATTTCTAGCATTTGTACTGACATGCATAAATAGAAAGTTGAATTTTGTACATTCTTTGTTCATAGCAAAAAAAGGAATAGTTGGGCTTACTTGCATAAATCAAATAAAATGGCAAAGATAAAAATCATCTCTAAAGGAAGAACGTAAACCCCTTCAAAACAGGAAGTAGAAAACTAAGTGTAGTTAGTAACCAGGGCAATAGCTAAGTCTCCATCTAGCCACAGCCATCTTGTAGGCTTTATCAAAGAGGTATAACATAGAATGGAAAATCATTGGAAAATCATTGATCCTTTTCAGTGAAAAACTGAGCTCTACTTTTTCATTCCACACAATAATCATTTTCCTGTGATTGCTTAAATTTTAATCAACCTTTCCAACATTGACATTTAATGTGCATTTAAAATGTACACAGTTAAAGCATATTTTAGTTCATTTTATCTGGTGAATGTAGAGCTTTAGCTCTAGAAAAATGAAATGAAAAGAGATCAGCATCACAAAAAGAAGTAGTTTTCAAATTATGTTCTGGAAGTTTGTGTAAATGGGGTAACAGTATTTTGCACTCAAAATTTATATTAAGCAAAATGTATGACAATGCATGAAATGAATACATACAAGAAACTCTCATTTGTAACCCCTGTCTTACCCAAAATAATTCCCAAATTGAGTACAAAATTATGTTTTATAATCTGACAAGGGAACCTCAGGTTAGCTTGGCAAACTTGTACTGTGGATAAATCAAGATTGAAATTTCAAAAGTAAGATCCTAAGATTCTGTTTTAAATGCAGTGAGGCATTGTGTGTGAAATGTGATCTCTTTCTGTCCTATTTGCTTCTCCATAAAGGTCTGATAAACTAAATATTCCTGGGAAAGCTAAGCAAAATTACTGCAGATAGGTGCTGGTGCTTTTTTAACTTAAAACTATGGCCAAGTTGTAGGAAAGGATAAGTGAGGGCATCAAATAGAAGGCAAGGTGAGGGCAACGAGAAGAATAGAAAGAGAAAGGGAATGATAGAGTGGGAGGTAGAGGTATAGAAAAAAGAGATACTGTCACCTTTAAGCACACTTTCCAGGTTTTCATCACTTAAACTTGTTGGAGACTCTGTCCTTTCTCCTGCTGAAAACAGACAACTCCTTTACCTCTAGATTGTTTTCTGAAGGCTACCTGCCTAGACTTCTGGTTGTCCCAATTTCCACCTTCATCTTCTGCTAACCTGACTGTATAGCCTTGCAACTGCCCTTTGGAACCTCTAATGTTGTCTGATTCCTGCTGCTTTTAAAGGCCCGGCATTTTATTTGTAAAAGGGACTCAGTGAGCACTCCAGTCTTCCAAAAAGCAAACAGTAAAAAAAACAGGTGGCAAAACTCAGCCCCTCTTACGGAGATCAACATATACACTAAAAGTCTCTGTTCTTTCATTGCTTTTACACTCTTGCCAAGTTTTTAACATTTTAAGTGAAAAAAAATTAAGATTAACTCTGAAGTTGTTGAGAAATGAAAGAGGAGCTGCTTCGGAGGTAATGCTGAATGAGAATGAATAACTTCAAGTATCTTAAAATTAATATTGGCAAAGTTTGGCAATATTTTTAAAAAACGAGTCTCCTACAGTGTAGATCTATAGAAATATGTAACAGGATTTGAAGCAGCTTAGGAGGGACTAATATATTAATATTAAACTCTTTAAGTAGGCTTTCTTTTTGTTTTGCAAATCAGCTTAATTGCCATAGGAAAGAAGAAAAAAAGCCACCACTTGAATGTCAAAGTATTTAATTCACGTGGTCACCCAAGGACAGCATTTGTGTAATTGCTCTGCTCTCTAAGAAACTAGAATATTTTCTCCTAAATCTACCATGTATTCAACAAGCCAATGTGGCCAATTGTTCCTGCATAAATTATCCATTTTCTGAAAATGGCAGAAAGAAGAAAAACAACAAAATCTTTGGGGAAATCTTGTGATGAATAAATGCAGTCTCCTATAACTCTCCCATAAATGAGTTATCATTGATAGAATCTGTTATAATCAGGAAGATTGTCAGCACTGCTTTTATTACAGGAAAATATTTTAGCAAGTACAAATCAGGATATAGTTACTTGGCTATTTATACACTTGGGGTAGATTTAGGGTTGTTGGATTTGTCAAATAGAAATGCTGGATGACCAGTTAAATTTCAATTTCAGAATAAACAATGAATTTTTTTTTTAAGTACATGTCCCAAACATGGCATGAAACATGCTTATACTATTATTTGCATTTTTTTATTTCAAATTAAAATTTGACTGAACATCCTATATTTTATCTGGCGACCTCAGGTAGTTCCTTTCAAAAGCAAACATATTATATTTATCTTCAGTTGCATTTCTTCAAACAATAAATCTAGCTGTTTAATTTATAAGTTCCTTTGTTTTCTGTTCTTCTGCATCTGATTTCTTTCCCTCTGGATGAGGCTGGGATTTAATTTTTTGAAATAAAAATCTTCTGAATCCACTGGTAGAAACTGGGACTATGCATGGTTTAGGGTAACCTTCCCTATACATAGATTTTTTAAGCATTCATTAACTGAGAAAAGGATAAAAATACTGATTGCTTTTATTTGAACCAGTGAATCTAAAATTTAATTATTTTTCACTATATAAAAGTACGTGTATTTATATGTTAATTATATATATGCTTAAAATTGCTAAAAGCAAATTCTAGTCAATTTTCTGTGTCTGTGTTTGTGTCTGTGCATTTTATACACATATACAGTGGCGGTTTCTGCTATAATATTTGCTAAGAACTAAGATGATCCCAAGTGATCCCTTTGTTTTACTCTGTTTTTTAAGAGTAGATGCTTTTCGGCCGGGCGCGGTGGCTCAAGCCTGTAATCCCAGCACTTTGGGAGGCCAAGACGGGCGGATCACAAGGTCAGGAGATCGAGACCATCCCGGCTAACACGGTGAAACCCTGTGTCTACTAAAAAAAAAAACAAAAAACTAGCCGGGGATGGTGGTGGGCGCCTGTAGTCCCAGCTACTCGGGAGGCTGAGGCAGGAGAATGGCGTGAACCTGGGAGGCGGAGCTTGCAGTGAGCTGAGATCCGGCCACTGCACTCCAGCCTGGGCAACAGAGCGAGACTCCGTCTCAAAAAAAAAAAAAAAAAAAAAGAGTAGATGCTTTTCTAATTCTTTACTTCATGATTACTTTTCTCTGGAATTACTCCATGATGTAGTTTTAAATATTTGTATTAATTTTAGAAGGATTGCTAAAATAGTTTGAAAGTTAGACATCAAATAAGTTTGCACATTGATTTTTAAAATAATATGAATGAGTTGAAATATTTGGGAAGAAATGACAACTCAGTTCTCTCCATTTTACAACTCAGTTATGACATTGATTCCTTCCTGAACTAATGAAGCATAAGAGGGAAAGAGAGATGGTAACAATAAAGAGATATGTTATGCAATGCCAAAACTGGCTAAATGAATTTCTATTCCTGTAACAAAATATATTTGATATATTTCAGGAATTTAGCAGAATTGCAAATGTCTGCCTATAAGGCTTGTCTAATAGCTCAATATTCATTTAGGCAAAATATATCAAACATCCTTTAGTTTGTGTGTGCTATGTTACAAAGTTTTAATAGCATTCCTTCTGCTTGAGATAAAATTTGTGTTGTGGCTAGTGAACATGTAGAATTAATAAAAAATGATTTCTTAGAGCATGAAACAATTCTGGGCACAGGATCCTACACCAATACCATTAGATGCCTCCTGCCACTGGGTGAGGGGCAGGAGAGTTTCTCCTGCATATAAACCTAACTCAAATACAAAGCAGAGTTTGGCTTTCTGGAATGAGAATGAAGGGCAGGAATGCTGAGAAATCTCCACCTTTCAGGCCCAGGCACACAGCACCTACTTAAGTATAAGGCCAGATCAGGACCACAGACTCCACTTCCTGGAAACCTTTAACATAAACCTAGCACCTACTAATAAATTATAGCCACCTATTGTTAGGGAGGAGCAAGAGCTAAAGAGAGAGCCATTCTGTGCACCAAATATGTGGACACAGTTGTAAACTTAGGATTGGGCACCAACACAGAAAAATACCCACTGCCAAATCTGCCTTCAGCCTAGTCATAAATCTACAGCAGTCCATTACCAGAGGAATTTTATGCCGTGTGCATTGCAGAAAACAACAGCAGCAGAAAATCCCAAACACAGATATATTCCTGACTACATTTTTCAGCCCCCTACACTAACAGCTTAATAGAAGAAAAACCATGCCAATTCCTGGGCATGAATAACATTTACCTCAGTCTCTTCTGTTCTACACATGATATTGGGCATTAAATTAAAAAATTTGAAACAAGTCAATCAACAGAACCAGCTGCAGAGGAGATATAAATGCTAGAACTTTGAGACAGGAACATTAAATTAACTGTAATATATTAAAGGATCTAGTGGGAAAGGTGAATAATTGCATGCACAAATGGAGAAAATCAGCAGAGGTGGAAACTATAAAAAACATGTCAAATATAAATTTTAGAAATATATAAACAACATCAGAGATGAAGAATGTCTTCAATAAGCTCATCAGTAGGCTCCACACAGTCAAGAAAAAGTATATGAACCTGAAGATAGTTCCATGCAGATTACTCAAACTGAAACAGAGGAAAAAGAAAGAAAAAATGTAATAGGGTATCTAAAAAACATGGAACAATAGCAACAGTTTTAACGAAGAAGGAAGAGAGAAGGAACATGACAGAAACTATTTAAAGAAATGATGAGAAACAATTGCCCCCAAATTATGAATGGTATCAAACCACAAATCCAAGAATCTCAGAAAACAATGTATCAGACAAATAAGAATGAGAACAAAATACCACATCTAAACATATCATAGTTAAAATGCCGAAAAAATGAAAATTTTAAAAAAACCTTAAAGGCAATTGGAGAAAAGGAACTATTTTCAATACAAAGAGATAAAAGCTATAGTAGACTTCTTGTCAGAAAATATGCATGTCAGGAGAAAAATGACTGACATTTCCAATGAGCTGAAAGAAAAAAAAACACCGTCAACTCAGAATTTAATACCCAGTTAAAATGTTTTTCAAAATGATGAAACAAATCAGTTTTTTAAAAAAACAAAATCTAAGACTATTCACTACCTGTAGACCTGTGCTACAAAAGAAAACATAAGGACAGTTTTCAGACAGAGGAATACCAGACAGAAACTTTGAATGAAACAATGAATTGAAGAGCTGCAAAAATGGTAAAAACGGTAAATATAAAAGACACTGCTTTCTTATTTTTAATCATTTGAGAGGATAATAAACATTCTAATGCAAAATAGTAAATGTACTGTGGGGTTCATTACATATAAAAGTAAAGTGGGCCGGGCGCGGTGGCTCAAGCCTGTAATCCCAGCACTTTGGGAGGCCGAGACGGGTGGATCACGAGGTCAGGAGATCGAGACCATCCTGACTAACACGGTGAAACCCCGTCTCTACTAAAAAATACAAAAAACTAGCCGGGCGATGTGGTGGGCGCCTGTAGTCCCAGCTACTCGGGAGGCTGAGGCAGGAGAATGGCAGGAACCCGGGAGGCGGAGCTTGCAGTGAGCTGAGATCCAGCCACTGCACTCCAGCCTGGCAGCCTAGGCGACAGAGCGAGACTCCGTCTCAAAAAAAAAAAAAAAAAAAAGTAAAGTGTATGCCAACGAAAAACAAGAGAAGAGAGGAAAAAAATGGATCTCATCTTAAGTTTCTTATACTATATATGAAGTGACATATTATTTGAAGGCAGACTATGACATATTAAAGAAGTATATTGTAAACTCTAGGCAACTATAGAAAATTAGAAAAGTTGTATAAACATCATAAACTAATAATGCAGATAAGAGAAAAATCATAAAAAGCTACTAAATTTTCACAGACAAGGGCAAAAAAAGAGAAAAAAAGAAACAAAGAAAACAGCACAAATAGAAAACAGCTGGAAAAATAGTAGATATAAATCCAAGCATGTTAATAATTACCTTAAAACAAATGGCTTAAGTGCTTTAAAAGTTAGAGATTGTGAGAGTAGATAAACTGCAAGACCTAAGTTCATGCTATCTACATGAACCTCCCTTAGAAATTAAAATCATAAATAGGCTAAAAGTAAAAGCATAGAAGATGATATAACATGCAAATGCTAATCAAAAGAAAACTGTAGTAGATATATTAGTATCAAAGTAGTAATCAGTATAGTGAGACTAATAGGGAGAATGAAGCATATTATATAATAAAAAATGGATTGATTTCCTAAGAAGAAATTAAAATTCTAAAAAGATAAGTATCTAATAAGAGAGCTTCTAAATACATAAAACCCAAACTGATAGATCCAAAAGGACAAATTGATAAATCTACAATTATAATTGAAAAATTGAATATTCTCCCTCAAAAATTGATAGAAAAAGAATGTTGAAAATCCAAAGAATACTATCAACCAATATAATCTAATTGGCATTAATCGAACACTGTACCCAACAATAGTGGAGTACAGAATCTTTTAAAGTGGACTTGTAACATTAATGAAAATAAACCATATTCTGTGTCATAAAACATATCGCACCATATTTAAAAGTATTGAGATCATACAAAATGTGTTTCCTGACTACAACAGAAATAAACTAGAAAGCAAGAATAGAAACTTACCTGGAACGCCTGAAATGTTTGGAAATTAAACAACTCATTTCTAAATAACCTATGAGCCAAATAGGGAGTCACAAGGATAAAAAGAAAATATTTTGAATTAAAAAAAAAAAATGCAACGTATCAAAATTGTGGGATGCAGCTAAAGCAATACTTATAGGAAAATTACAAGAATTATGTGCTTATGTTGGCAAGAAATGGGGTTCTCAAATCGATACTCTAAGCTTCAACCTTAAGAAACTAGTAAAGAAAGAGAAAAATAAACTAAAACATTCAGAAAGAAGAAAATAATAAAGATGACAGCAGAAATCAATGATGTTAAAAACTGAAACAATAGCAAATATCAATTTAATTAAAATCTGATTCTTTGAAAAGGTCAACACGATTGATAATTTTTCATGCAGACTGACAAGGAAAAAAATGGAGGAGACACGATTTATAAATATCAGGAATGAAAAAGCAGACATCTTTGCTGATCTTACAGATCCTATGTATTAAAGTGATAATATGGGGATTTTATTAGCAATTATATGCCAATAAGTTTGGCAACTTATATTAACTGGTTTAGTTCCTTAGAACACACTGATTCCCAAAACTCACTCAAAAATAGATAGATCTCATAAATCATTTTAAATGTATTGAGTAAGTTGAAATGAACTTGTAGTTAAAACCTTTACAAGAATGAAAACTCCAAAGGAAGATGGTATTCTGTTTAATACTACCAACATTAATAGAAAGAATAATGTCACGTATATACAAAGTTCTTCAAATATATGAGAGAATTGAATACTTCTGACCTCATTATATAAGGCTACTGAAGGATGAAACAAAAACTGATAGAGGTAAAGTATTCTTCTGAAATATGGATACAAAACTGCTTCACAAAAATAGTAGCTAATTGGAAACAGAGAGTGTATTTTTGTGTTTTTGTAAAGGAGTAGCATTTCCTATTCAATCGAAGTTAAGTTGTATAAGTTTAAAATAGATTATGGCAACCTTAACAGTTCAGATGTAATCCCTATGGTAGCCACAAAGAAAATATTTATAGAATATTAACAAAGAGAAATGAGAGGGAAACAAAATATGTCACAAAAAGTCAACTAAACACAAAAGAAGACAATAAAGGAGGACATGGGGGGCGGGGGGAAACCCTGTAAGACATAGAGAAAACAACGAAATGGCCAGAGTAAGTTCTTCCCTATTAGTAAGTACTTTAAAAGTAAATGAATTAAATTCCCCAATCAAAACACATAGATTGGCAGAAGTGATAAAAAGAAAACACACAGGATCCAACTATTCCTTGTTTATTAAAAGATCACTTAGAAATAAGGACTCATATGCTTTGAAAGTTAAAGGATGAAAAAGTATAGTCCATGCCATTAGTAACCAAAGACAACAGAGTGGTTATACTAGTATCAAACAGAATTGACTTTATGTCATAAAAACTGTTACAAAAAACAAGAAAGACTATATATTGATAAAAGTATAAATTAATTCATCAAGAAGTTATAAAACTACAAACATGTGCAGAAAACATCAGAGCTCCTATATATGAAGCAAACATTGACGTAATTGAAGGGACGAATACATGGTTCTAAAATAATAGGAGATTTAAATATCCCACCTTCAATGAATAATCATGTGTCAGCGAAATGTATGACATAGGTATATGTATAACATAGATGAAGAACCAATTGGTGGAAACTCACAATTTATGAAGATTGAATCATAAAGAAATATAAAACCTGAACAAACCTATACTTGTAAGGAGATTGAATAAATAATTAAAAATATCCCAGCAATGAAAACCTGAGGATCAGATGGTGTCGCTGGTGACTCTTCCAACATTTAAAGAAAAATTAACATCAATGCTTTACAAACTCTTTTAAAAAACTGAAGAGGAAGAAACACCTACAAACTCATTCTATGAGGCCAGTACTACCCTGATACCACGGCAGAAAAGACACTACAAGGAAAAAAAGCTACAGATCAATATCCCTTATGAATATTGATCCAAAAATATGCAAGAAAATATTAGCAAACAGAATTGTAGCACATCAAAATAATTGAACACCATGACCAAGAAGGATTTGTTCCTAGAATGTGAAATTGAATCACCATAGAAAAATCAATTAATCATATACTACATTAACAGAATAAAGGGGAAAAACTCCCCTAATCATCTATATTGATGCAGAGAAAAAAGCATTTTTCAAAATTCAACAGACTTTCACGATGAAAAATAATCAGCAAACTAGGAATATAAGGAAACTAACTCAATATAATAAAGGTGATTATGAAAAACCTATAGCTAACATCACGCTCAAAAGTGAAAGGATGCAAAGTTTTAAGGCAAAATGCCAGCTTCTGCCACTTCTTTTTAATTTTGAAAAAATTTTATTTATTTTATAATTTTTGTGAGTACCCAGTAGGTGTATGTATTTATGAGGTTCTGCCACTTCTATCACAATAGTATTGAGTCAATACTGCTAGAGCAATTAGGCAAGAGAAATAAATAAAATTCCATCCAATTTTAGAATGGAAGTAGTAAAATTATCTCTGTTTGCAGATGACATAATCTTACACATAAAAATCTTTAAAGATTTCACATGAAAAACTATAACTAATAAATGCATTCAGTAAAGTTTCAGGATACAAAATGAACACTCGATACTCCATTGTATTTCTATACACGAACAATGAGTAATCCAAAAAGTAAATTCAGAAAACAATTCCATTTACAATAGTATGAAAAAGAATGAAATACTTTGTTCATTACAGATTGTATATGTGCATCAAAATATCAAATGTACTCCCAAAATATGTACAATTATTATGTGTCAATTAAAAGGAATAAACTACTTAGCAATACATTTAAGGATGAAAATGTTTGTGCACTAAAAACTACAAAATGTTTCTGATAAAATGAAGGAAGACACAAATGAACAGAAAGACACTCCTATATATGAATTGGAGGAATTAATATTGTTAAGATGTTGATACTATCCAAGTGAATCTAGAAATTCAATGCAATCCATATAAAAAGTCCACTGATGATTTTTGCAGAAAGAGAAAAATTCTTTCCAAAATTAATATGGAATCTCAAGGCACCCTGAATAACCAAAATAATCTTGAAAAACAGGAATGTAGTGAAGCTCTCACAATTTCTGATTTCAAAATTTACTACAAATCTACAGTAATCAGAATGTTGTGGTACTGATATGAAGACAGACAAATAGACTGATGAAATAGGGACCTCAGGAATAAACCCTCATGGTCCGATGATTTTCTATAAGGATACCAAGACCATTCAATGGAGAAGAACAATCTTTTCAACAAATTGTGTTGGAAAAATGGAATACTCACACACAAAAGCATGTAGACAGAACCTTACCTTACAGCATACACAAAAATTAACCCCAAATGGATCAAAGACCTAAACATATGAGCTAATACTATAACATTCTTAAAAATAAGCATAGGCAAAAGCTTCATGACATTGGATTTGGCAATGATTTCTTCAATATGAAGCCAAAAGTACAAGGGACAAAAGAAAAAATAGGTAAATTTGACAACACCAAAATTAAAAATTTTGTGGATTAAAGAACACTTAACAGAGAGAAAACGCAGCTCACATAATCTTAGGAAATATTTGCAAATCATATATCAAATAAGGGATTAATTTCCAGAATATATATAAAAACTCTTACAACTTAACAACATAAAACAAACAATCAAAAAAGTGGGCAAAAAAATTGAATACCATTTCTCTGAGGAAGATATGCAAATGGCCAATAAGTTCATGAAAAGATGCACAACATAATTAATCATTAGGAAAGTGCAAATAAAATCACAGTGAGATAGCACTCTACACACCCATTAAGATGGCTAATATAAATAAATGAACAAACAGAGCCCACAGAAAATGACACACTTCATTGATGATGTGGAGAAATTTGAACCCTGTGCCCTTCTGGTGGGAACATGAAATGATGCAGGCACATGAAATCTGTAAGGTGGTACCTCAAAAAATTAAAAATTGAATTACCTTTTGATATAGCAATTCAGTTTCCAGATGTATGCCCAAAAGAATTGAAATCAGGCACTCAAACATTTATACACTTATGTTTATAACAGCATTATTCATAGTAGCCAAAGTGTGGAAGTAACTCAAATGTCCATCACCAGATAAATGTATAAATAGAAGACTTGAACAACACTATAAAGTAAGATCTAACTGACATTTATAGAACACTTCATTTAACAACAGCAGGATATACAGTCTTTTCAAGTGTACATGGAACATTTTCCAGAATCGTCTATATTCAAGGCCGTAAAATAAACCTTAATGAATTTTTAAAAGGTTGAAATAATACCAGGTATACTTTCTAACATCAGTGAAGTAAAATAAGATATCAATAATAAAAATTTGGTAAACTCACAAATAAATGGAAAGACACAAACTCTTAACTAACCAATGGATTAAAGAAGAAATCACAAGAGAAATTAGAAAATACTTTGAGATGGAAAAAAATGAAGACATAAAATACCAAAACTTACATAATGCAGCTTAAAAAGTACTTAGACAAAAACTTATACCTGCAAATTCCTATACAGATGCTTGTCAACTTACAGTGAGGTTACATCCCAGTAAATCCACCATAAATTGAACATATTGTAAGTTAAAAATGCATTTAATATCCCCAACCTACTGAACATTATAGCTTAGCCTCGCCTACCTTAAATGTGCTTAGAATACTACATTACTGTTGGGCAAATCATCTAACACAAAGTCTTTTTAATAATAGTGTTGAATATCTCATAATTTATTGAATACTGAAAGTGAAAAACAGAATGGTTGTACGGGTACTTGAAGCGCAGTTTGTACTGAATATGTATCACTTTTTTTTTTTTTTTGTGAGGCGGAGTCTCGCTCTGTCGTCCAGGCTGGAGTGCAGTGGCCGGATCTCAGCTCACTGCAAGCTCCGCCTCCCGGGCCCACGCCATTCTCCTGCCTCAGCCTCCGGAGTAGCTGGGACCACAGGCGCCCGCCACCGCGCCCGGCTAATTTTTTTGTATTTTTAGTAGAGACGGGGTTTCACCATGTTAGCCAGGATGGTCTCGATCTCCTGACCTTGTGATCCGCCCGCCTCAGCCTCCCAAAGTGCTGGGATTACAGGCGTGAGCCACCGCGCCCGGCTTATATGTATCACTTTTGTACCATCAAAAAGTCAAAAAATCATAAGTTGAACCATCATAAGTTGGGGACCCTATGTATTAAAAAAGAAGGAAGATTGTAAGTCAATAATCTAACCTACTACTTTAAGGCACTGGAAAAACCATAGCAAGTAAAATCTAAAGCAAAAGGAAGAAAATCAATAATCAAAAATAAAATTAAAATTAATGAAACAGAGGACAGAAGTACAACAAAGACTGACAAAACCTAAGTAAATGAAACATATCGCTTAATAATTATACAACCCAATTGCCCCAGGAATGCAAAGCTGGCTCCATATATGAAAATTTGTCAATATAATATACTGTATCAAGAGAATAATGTCCAAAACACACATAATGTTATGGTTTGAATGTGAGTCCCTTCCCAAACTCATGTTGAAATTTAATGTACATTGTAACAGTATTAAAAGGTGGGACCATTAAGAGGTGATTAGGCCAGGAAAGCCCTGTCCTCATGAATAGATTAATGATGTTATTGTGAGAGTGGATTTGTTATTACAGGAGTGAGTGGGTTCCTTATAAAAGGATGAATTTAGCCCCCTATTCCTCTCTCTTACCCTCTCTTTGCCCTTCTGCCATGGAATGATGCAGCAAGAAGACACTCACAAGATTGGTCCTTCAATCTTGGACTTCTCAGCCTCCAGAATTATGATCCAACAGATTTCTGTTCATTATAAATTTCCTAGTCTATGGTATTCTGTTATAGCAGAAAAAAAAAAAAAAAAAAAAAAAAAAACAGACAAAGATACACGATCATCTCAACAGATGCAGAAAAATTATGTAACAAAATCCAACATCCCCTCATGATAAAATCACCCAGAAAATTATCGAGAGGGGTATTTCTTCAACCTGACGTAGGACATCTATGAAAAACCCAAAGCTAACATCATACTTAATGGTGAAAATCTGGATGCTGTCCCCCTAAGGTCAGGACTAAGGCAAGGATGTGCGCTCTCACCTTTACCATTGGACATTGTACTGGAAGTACTAGCTAGAACAATTAGAGAAAAAAATGCAATAAAGGGCACCCAGACTGAAAAGGAAGAAGTAAAACTGTTTCTTTTTTTTTTTTTTTTTTTTTGAGACGGAGTCTTGCTCTGCCGCCCAGGCTGGAGTGCAGTGGCCGGCTCTCAGCTCACTGCAAGCTCCGCCTCCCGGGTTCACGCCATTCTCCTGTCTCAGCCTCCCGAGTAGCTGGGACTACAGGCGCCCGCCTCGTCGCCCGGCTAGTTTTTTGTATTTTTTAGTAGAGACGGGGTTTCACCGTATTAGCCAGGATGGTCTCGATCTCCTGACCTCGTGATCCACCCGTCTCGGCCTCCCAAAGTGCTGGGATTACAGGCTTGAGCCACCGCGCCCGGCCGAAGTAAAACTGTTTCTATTCACAGATGACATATTGTATGTAAAAATTCCTGAGAATTCCATTATAAAAGTATTAGATCTAATATACAACTTCACAAATGTTGCAACATACAAAATCAATATTCCCAAATCAGATCTATTTCTATACAATAGCAATGGTCTGAAAATGAAACTTAAAAAACAATTCAATTTACTGTAGCATCAAAAATAATAAAATACTGAGTAGTGAATTTACTAAAAAATAAAAAATATATTTCGAAAACTAAAAAAAGTAAAAAATTAAACATATAAAAATGGAAAAAAAATCAGGCAGTCATGGATGAGAAGACTTAATATTTTCAAGATGATAGTACTCCCTGAATTGATCCACAGATTAATGCAATTTTCTTTCTGAACTTCAGTTGCATTTTTTTGTGTACATTGAGAATTCACTCCTAAAATTTATATAGAAACTGAAGGGATTCAGAAGAGCCAAAAAATCTTGAACTAGAAGAACAAAGTTGAAAGACTTACATTTCTTGATTTCACAACTTACTGCAAAGCAACAGTAATCAAAACAGTATGATGATAACATGAAGATAGACATAGATGAATGTGATAGAAATGAGACTATAGAAGTAAACCTATGTATAAGGGAAGGTGTTAACTCAGATTGCCCGGGTTGCTCAAACTTCAAATAGTCCCCAAATTTGCCTGTCTTCAGGACTGCCACTTTACTGGCTCCTGGGAGATATATGTTACCAGTTTGAACAGATAGTTTATGCTAACAATGTGACATATGGTGAATGTTGGGTTTTGCTCTTGTGTCTGGAGTCTGCGTAGTTGAAGTCAATCATAAAAGTGTTGCGTTCCTACATGACTGATCCCCAATACAGACTCTGGACACCAATGCTCAGGTGACCTTTCTTGGTTGACAACACTTTACATGTGTTGTCACATATTATTGCTGAGATAATTAAGCCCTCTGCGTGATTCGATGGGGAGAGGATATAGGGGAGTCTGATCCTGGTTTCTCCTGGACTTCACCCCATGAGTGTTTTAGCTCTGCCAGTTTTAGTCCGTATCCTTTCACTGTAATAAACTGTAAACATGGGTATAACATGGCTTCTGAGTCCTATAATCCCTTCTAGAAAATCATGAAGACTGAAGATGGTTTGGGGGACACCTGGCACACAATATATCTGTGGTTAATTGGTTTTTGTTGAGGATGCTAAGGCCATTCAAAGTGGAAATAATGATAGTTTTAACAAATGGTGCTAGGACATCTGAATATCCACAAGCAAAATAATATATTTGGAACATTATCTCACATTATAAACAAAAATTATCTCAAAATTTATTGAAGATCTAAATGTAAGAGGCAGAACTATAAAACTCTTAGAAAAAAATAGGCGTAAATCTTCATGACCTCGAATTTGGCAATGATTTCTTAGATATGACACCAAAAGCACAAACGACAAAAGAGAAAAATAAATTGGATTTCATCAAAATTAAATTTGAAAAAAGTTAAATTTAAAAACTTTTTTGCTTCAAAGAACACTTTCAAGAAATTAAAAACAACCCACAAAATGGAAGAAAATACTATGAAATTTTGCAAAGGATCTGTATCTACAATAACTAAGGAACTCTTCAACTCAGTAATATAAAAGCGTATCACTCTATTAATAAATGAAAAAATGATTTAAATAGGCCTTTCTCCAACTAAGATATGCAAACGACCAATAGATACCTTAAAATGTACTTAACATTATTAGTCATCAGGGAAATGCAAATAAAAACCACAGAGATACTGCTTCACATCTACTTGGATGACCATAATTTAAAAATAAGGAAATTAACAAGTGTTGGAGAAAATGCATGAAAAATCCAACAATCTTTCATTTCTGTTGGGGATGTAAAATGGTGTAGCTGCTTTGGAAATCAGTTTGGTAGTGCCTCAATAAGTTAAACATAGAGTTACCACTCCTAACTGTGTACGCAAGAGAATTAAAAACATTACGTCTATACAAAAATGTGTACATGAATGCTTATAACAGCATTATTTATAACAGCCCAAAAGTTAAAACAACCCAAATGTCCATCAATTGATGAACAGATAAACAAAATGTGGTATATTCATACAAAGGGAAAAGAAAAAAGCCATGAAAGGGAATGAAGTAGCTATGCATGCTACAATGTGGATGAACCTAGAAGACACCAGATTAAGTGAAAGTAGCTAGTTACAAACGACCATACATATTAAATGATTCCAATTATATTAAATATCCAGAATAGGCAAATAAATGAAGACAGGAAGTAGATTAGTGGTTGCTTAGGGCAAGGGTTGTGGAGGTATTGTAGAGTGATAGCTAAAGGCAACAAGATTTCTTTCTGAGGTGAAGAAAATATTCTAAAATTATTTACGGTGATGGCTGCACAACCCTGAACAGACTAAGGATCATTGAATTGTACACTATAGATAAATTATGTAATATTTGAATATTTATTTATTTTCTTAGACACAAGATCTCACTCTGTCACCCACGTTGAAGTACAATAATGTGATCATAGTTCACTGCAGTCTCCAACTCCTGGGCTCAAGTGATCCTTCCACTTCAGTCTCCTAGGTATCTGGGAGTACAAGCGTGTGCTACCATGCCTGCCTTATATATAAGAGACAGAGTCTCCCTGTGTTGCCCAGGCTGGTCTCAAATTCTACCTTGGCCTTCCAAATAGCTGGAATTATAGGCATGAGACACCATGCCTGACTTGATATGTGTATTATATGTCAATAAAACTGTTATCAAAAAATGGGCAAATGCTTGAATGAACATTTTACCAAGGTAGAGATAATTGCAGCAAAAAGCACAGGAATAGACATTCAGCATCATTAGCAATGGATAAATGGAAATTAATGGTACTGAGAGATACAACTATATACACCTATTAGGGTAGCTAACAAAAACAACAACAACAATAAGCAAAATATTTAACGAACTGACAATACTAAGTTCTGGTGAGGTTGTGGAATAGAATTTTCAGGCATTACTCTTCATGGAAAATAGTAAATTTTCTTTGGAAAACAGTTTGGCAGTTTTGAATAAAATTAAACATATGCTAATTGTATGATAAAGCAGTCCTACTCCTAGATATTTACTCAAGAGAAATGAAAACATATGGTAATGCAAAGATATCTACTTAAATGTTTATATAAAGCAGCTTTATTCATAATTACAAAAAGAAAAACTAAAAACAACCCAATGTGCATCAACTAGTGAATGGATAAACACATTGACATGTATCTATACAATAGAATATGCCTCAGCAATGGAAAGAAACAAATTATTATTATTATTATTTTATTATTATACTTTAAGTTCTAGGGTATACATGCAGAACGTGCAGTTTGGTTACATAGGTACACACGTGCCATTGTGGTTTGCTGCAACCATCAACCCGTCACCTACATTAGGTATTTCTCCTAATGTTATCCCCTAGCGCCCCCCCCAACCAACAGGCCACGGTGTGTGATGTTCCGCTCCCTATGTCCATGTCTTATCATTGAGGAACAAATTATTGGCACGTGAAACAATGTGGTTGAATTTAAGAATGTTATGCTATGTGGAAAGAAGCCAGATCCAAAAGGCTGCATACCATATGATGGCATTTATGTTATATTCATGAAAAGGCAAAACTATAGGGATAGTACAGGGGTCAGGTATTGCCAGGAGCTGGAGGCGGAGGGAGGGAACTGATTACAAAAAGGCATGAGGAGACTTTTTGGGTGATGAACGTATTCTAAACCTTAATTGTGGGGCTGGTTATATGAGTGTGTACATTTGCCAAATTTCATAGAATTATATCACCAAAAAGGATGAATTTTTCTGTAAATTATATCTGAAATAGCCTAACTTAATTTTTTTTTTTTTTGAAAATAATTATCTCTGGTCAAATGAGTTATTTTGGCACTGGGATATCATTACCTAGCTCAGTTAGTGGGACATACAAAACATTTTATAAATATTTGTTTTAATTGAAAATAGTTGTGCAATTTCATTTACAATGTTGATTTGAAATTATTCTTGCTAAAAAAATAAAAAATAAAAAAAGAGAAATCATTCTTGCTAGGAAGGGAAATGGTGCATTATTCTACACTTCTAAACAGATATCATAACCTCCCCAAAGTTACTCAGCAATGGAACTTGAAGCAAAATCAAGGCACACTGCTGGGCATTCCTCAAAGGCAGTTTTGCTTTGTATTACTCAAGAAAATCCCTCTTTGAGGGAGTACCTTGTTTTTCTGAGTAGGTCAGAAGTTTGTGCTAGGAAATGTGACTTGGCTTTGTAGCTAGATTTACTGTCTGCTGCACTGCAAGTTTTGAGAACAGTTTGAACCAAATCGCACAGTGGCCCCAAAGACACAAAAGTGATAATGAAGGAAGTGATGGCTCAACTAATATCATGAAGTCTCTGTGTGAAACTGCCTACTTTTATTTGCAGTATTTGATGCTTTAAAACTTCAGTGTTGGCCAATGTGCCTATCCAAGAGAGTTTTGGGCTCCCAATAGTGAGCCAAGCTGGGGGAGAGCCAGCTCTACCAGCACACACTACATGTGGACAATTGGGCTATTTTATGAAAGCACAAAGTCAACATTTTTATACCTTCATCTAGGATTCTGACTGGAAAGCAATTCTTGTTTCAAATAGACCCTCCATGGTGGTGAACAAGCAGAAGTTTGTAAGGGGCTGTGAAGACAATACTTCTTGGGTGTGAAGAGCTAGCAGTTTCATAATAGATTCAACTGCAGGAACCTAATACATGGACATGCATTTTAACTGCTGCTTTTACTACCGCCTTTAAAAAATTAGTTCTGTGAAATTCCCTTGCCAGTTTTGCTTGAAAACTCTTCTTTTAGTTTTCTATGTAATACAGTCTTGTAGCCCACATCTGAGAAACCCAGAGGTCCCAACTATGTCATGTGCATTTTGTTCTCATTTTCTTTTGATTACTTGAAACCAGGTGAGGTGTACATAGATATCATATTCCTTGCTATTTCTTGGTAGCCTGTGCCATTAACAATTAAATTTAGTGATCAATAGCTTCAAAGTAAAGCGCACTGTTTGTGATTATGACACATTACAATTATGATCTTGAAATATCTAGTTCTATTATCAGAAATGACTGAAAATATTCCCCTTCCTTCCTAAATTAACTGAAGACTTTATGTTCATGTGACTCTCATAAGATTCGAGTGTATATATTATATAATTATCTATTATTTGCTAATTAGACTCTTTCATTCTATTCTAAAGAAGAAGAATGTCCTCCAAACAATCCATTATAACTTTCTGACAGTTGGTGCCAGATGAGACTAAAAATACAGTTTAATAGAGAATATGATTGTATTCACTTAACATGTTGTGTAATACTTCTTCAGTAACTTTTTGTTGGTTTCTCAATGGCAATATTCCAGTGTATTAACAGGTAATCCAAGTGTTACACTTCCTCTGTAACAAAAAAGTTGAATTTTTGCAAAAAGTGGGAAACGTTTCCTTCCAGTCCTCTCAGGTATCAGAATCACAGACTTCAGTCAAAGAGAGAGAACAGGGCAGGACTCTTCTTGTTTCCACAAATTTTCAGAGTAATGCTTGAAGCATGTGGTTTCGGGCTTCTGCTGCTTTAAATGGCCCAGTGGCTTTCCAACCAAACCCTTAGATTCAATCTATTGGAGTATCTGTCTAATAAGTTCTTTTTGTAACTGAAACAAAAAAAGAAAATCTCTGGTGGAAGACACTAACATGTTTACCATAATTTCACATTAATAAAAGGGTATATTAGATCCTTCTAACCAGATAGCTGGACAAATTTGCCTTCATGGCTTCATTTTTATCATGTTCTCTACATTAGTCAGGTTGGGCTAAGTTATGCTATGGGAACAATTTACTTCAGAATCTCAGCAGCTTATTGAATTTTATTTTCATTCACGTAAAGTCCACTGTCAGTCCGGAAAATTCTGCAGGGCAGCTTTCCTGAAGGTGAGGGGCTTATTATTCTATACTGCTTCAATCTTACAGCATCTGTATTTGCATATGTTTCTATGATTCTGTGGAAAAGGAAAGTAAGCTTCAAAGTCATGCACCAGCTCTTAAATGCTCCTGACCAACAATGACATGCTACTTCCATTCATATTTCATTGGTTAAAACTATTTACATAATCACACTTCACTTTAAGGGAGCATATAGTCCTCTGTGTACCCAGAAGTACAAGAGAACCAGTTATCGGAGAGTTAGCAATGTCTACCACTCTATTAATTTTTAAAAAACCTCGGCCGGGTGTGGTGGCTCACGCCTGTAATCCCAGCATGTTGGGAGGCTGAAGGGTGGATCACTTGAGATCAGGAGTTCGAGACCAGCCTGGCCAACACAGTGAAACCCCACCTCTACTAAAAATACAAAAATTAGCCAGGAATGGTGGCACGTACCTATAATCCCAGCTACTCGGGAGGCTGAGACAGGACAATCACTTGAAACAGAGGTTGCAGTGAGCTGAGATCACGCCACTGTACTCCAGTCTAGGCAACAGAGTGAGACTCCATCTCAAACAAACAAAGGAACAAACAAACAATCCAAAAAACCTCATATTTGAATTCATTATCCAAGGTAGATAAGGTTTTGTTTTGTTTGGTTTTTTAAATCCTATACCTGGTACAAGTCTTTTTCTTTGGTTCTTTTATTTTCCATATCTGGAGTCTTAAGCATTAGGATTCTGCAGAAGGGGTTAAAAATTGAGTGTGTTTGAAGTTTCTCAAATAAAATACGTTACTATGTATTCTGGATACCATGCACCACCAATAATAATTTGAAATAGTTGTCCTTGCAAAATCGGCTTGACATAGAGTCAAAGTCAATCTTTGGCAAATTGTATATAGGTGGCTTCTCATCAGAGCTCCACACCTGCATTTCTTATATATTCCTCAACATGACTAGAAGAGTTTCCTCTCCCTGCAGTTTAGAATGCTAGTATCTCCATTCTTTGTTCTGTCTTCTCCTTTCCTTCCCATTAAAACCTTAGAATTTAAAGTAAAGTTTGTGTTATGAATTATTATTTGGGGTCAGATTGATTATTTCTTGGGGATGAAGGCCTAGCATTGCAAAGAAAGAAAGAAAAAGGGAGGGAGGGAGGGAGGGAAGGAAGGAAGAAAGGAAGGAAAGAAGGAAGGAAGGAAGGAAGGAAGGAAGGAAGGAAGGAAGGAAGGAAGGAAGGAAGGAAGGAAGGAAGGAAGGAAGGAAGGAAGGAAGGAAGGAAGGAAGGAAGGAAGGAAGGAAGGAAGGAAAGAAGGAAAGAAGGAAGGAAGGAAGGAAGGAAGGAAGGAAGGAAGGAAGGAAGGAAGGAAGGAAGGAAGGAAGAACAGACAGCTATGAATGTGTGGAGATTAGGCAACATACTCTTTATATTTAATATAGCTATATATGGCAAAAAAGAAGATGGGACTCTCACTGCTATGAACTCAGAGAAGGAAAGGCTGACTTCAGCATGGGAAAGAACTATCACTGTCTATGATTCCTATTTTCATCCACCCTCACATCACTATACACTTGCTATACATTTGCTGAGTACCTATTATGGATCAAACTTTGGTCATAGGTCCTGGGAGCACATAAACAAAGAAAAAATTCTTGCCTATGTGAGTTTCTATGTTTCTTTACTGAAAACTGTGAGGAGGAAGAGAGGTATGTTAGGGGCTAGGGAAGCATGTGATTGGAATATTTCAGGCTATGGGTATGCTTTCTCAAAATCTGTGAGTAAAGATTCAACTTTGTAGTGACTTTCTGGTAAAAGGTCATACTATCTGAACCTTACCAAAGTTTATTTTCTGTTGAAAGAATATCTGAGCTCTGTCTTTATAGGTTAACTTTTCTGCAGTCAACAACACATGTTCCACCACAAAGAAAACAACAAATTATATAGAATTTAAAGGAGGGGACACAACTGTATTAACCTGATCTTTTTGTTCACATTATTGTGTACCATATGCAGCTGCCCATTTCCTTTATGTTTCTTTCGAGAAAGCTGTCCCTACTTCACTTATTGAACCAAATGGATTGTTTAGAAAGCCAGGGTTAGAATGACAGATTTGTGAACATTTGGAAAATCAAATGTACTTTAAACGTAGGGACTTTGTCTTCTGATATCTCTGTTAAAGCTTTGCATATAAAGAGAATTGTTAAGCAAGTTTATTCAATACTAGGAAATAAGGCAAAAGGAAAGGGACAGAATGCCTTTTCAACATCATACAGGCAATATTTTTCAGCCCCACTACAGGATTATTTAGGGTATGTACATGACTCACTGCTTGCTATAGCTTGAAGTTCCCAGATTTTTCTCTTTCTAGTTGCAGTTCATTTAAAAAAAGAAAAATAAAGTTCCCAGATTTAGTAAAGCTACATGTTACAAGTAAGCTTGTTATATCTGGTAGATATAAAAATTATTTCTCTTCAATAAGAAATAACCCCCCAAAGTTTATTTTTATTAATCTTGAAGAGCATTGACTAGTTTTGTTTCTAATTTAATGATTGTATCCTAACTTTCTGCTATTAATTTTCTTATAAAAACCTACCTCTCCAGATTCTCTTAGAATCAGTTTGCTACCTTACTGGTTCCCACAATAGTGAATGATTTTAGTAAAGTATTTGACATGTGTTAATTTTATATGTGTACAAATTATTATTTTAACTATTTGAAAGTTCTACTTTGTCAGAAAAATAAGGAAGAATACACTTTGTTTCAAAGAGCTGACTGTAAAACTATTATGTTAAAGAGTTCTACTTGCTCTGAAATGTGGCCACTATCAAATCTGCATATTCATGTCTGAAGAAGGAATGAAATTTAATTTCTCTCCTGGCCTGCATGATGAGTGGCAAATAAACAGACGTATTACACAGGAATACATCAGAAAAAAAATGATTGCTCTTTGTCATGCTGATGTCAGGAAAAGTCAATTACATTTGAAAGAGAAGTGAATATTATTATACTGAACTTTTCTGTTTTGTAGGTGTTAAATTTAGAGAGACAGTGACATAATCAAATCTAATTTCCAACCAGTGATATTATGAAATAGCTCTGTAAGAATTGAAGGTTTCAATTTTAATGAAAACACCAGCAATCAAATGCAAAGGTCAACACATTTTAAATTTTCATAAAATGAAACCCACAATGTGCATAAGAAAAGTCTTAAAATACTGGTTCCTTGTAAATGTTCTTAGATTTTTCTTCCTGCCAGCATCAATAGCAGTGGGACACCAACTTTGTTTCTATGATTGCAAAAGAAAAGAAAAAATGCTTCTGCCAAAAAAGTGTATAACAAATTGGTCTTAGAAAATACAAGTTATCCGGTTGTTATAACTGCCATGTTTTTCTTTGAGATAATGCTACTTATTATGCACCTTGAGCTATTCTAGATAAAACTGCTTATTTTTTTAAATTAAAAAGGGTTACTTACATGACAGAGGGAAAAAAATTCTGACATCAATACAAATAACTATGAACTGTTAAATTTTTACCTATTTGGCAAAAGAAGTAGACTACATTTATAAAACAGGAAAGAAACCTAAACAGGAAAATCACTGCCGTTTACTCAGTATTTGCATACTTGAAGGGAGAATAAAGTATCACAATAGATAACTATGTTACCATGTGTTTTCCAGCTGTATTATGCAAAAGTGTAGCCTTACAGTTTGCATAATCAGAATTAAGTATGCCATCAAAGCAAGAAGTCCTACAACAGATCATGATATCTACTTATATAGCCTATAGTATCTGTCATTAGAATGAGACTTACGATAATATCCTTTTTAGGATTGCAGCATGTAACTAAAAGTACCAGTAAAAAGACAGGAGACAGGAGAAGAGAAGCATTTTTTTAAGTAATTGAAATGGCTGCAGTCGTTTGTTTTTATTCCACTCTTTCATTTAAAAAAAACCTGAAGTAGTTTAAGGAAATAGCCCTTTTGCCTAAAAAGATGACAACACTGATGTCATTTCTTAAGGTAAATACTGTTAGGTAATACTCCCTGTTTTCAAAACATTTCGATTTTGCTGACAGTGTACATTTGTACCCATATATCCCATGGTCATAGTGAGGGAATTTTTCCATATCTTCTGGTTGATTGAATTCTATCATTTCATTTTTACTTCATTGTTTTTCAGCCTTGTGAGGAACCTACACTGATTTAGTAGCAAAACAATATTGAATTATCTTCCCTTCTACTTAGATTAATATATTTTGAGTATGACACTTGAAATTCACCTTTGAAGTTAAATTCTAAAAAAATTAATTGTATATATATATTTTGAAGTGTAAAATATGATGCTTTGATATACATAGTGAAATAATTACTATGGTCAAGTAAATTCAGTTATCCTTTACCTTACATTGTTACCTTTTTATTTTTCTGATAAGAACTCCTAAAATCAACCATAGAATTTCATGGATACAATACAATATTCTTTTTTTTTTTTGAGATGGAGTCTCGCTCTGTCGCCCAGGCTGGAGTGCAGTGACCGGATCTCAGCTCACTGCAAGCTCCACCTCCCGGGTTTACGCCATTCTCCTGCCTCAGCCTCCTGAGTAGCTGGGACTACAGGCGCCCGCCACCTCGCCTGGCTAGTTTTTTGTATTTTTTAGTAGAGACCGAGTTTCACCGTATTAGCCAGGATGGTCTTGATCTCCTGACCTCGTGATCCGCCCGTCTCGGCCTCCCAAAGTGCTGGGATTACAGGCTTGAGCCACCTCACCCGGCCACAATATTCTTAACTATAGTCTTCATCCCGTACATTAGATCTCTAGACTTTTTCATCCTACATAACTGCAACTTTGATCTCTTTGACCAACATCTGTCTATTTCCCCCACCCCTGGTAAACACTGTATATTCCCTGTTTCTATGTAGTCAGCTTTTTTAGATTTCATATAAAACTGAAATGCAGTATTTGTTTTGTTTGTTTCTGGCTCATTTCACTTAGCATAATGTCCTCTAGGTTCATCTATGCTTTCACAAATGCAGGAGTTCCTTCTTTATTAAGGCCGAATAATTTCCAAAGACATAAAAATGGCCACATGTAAATGAAAAGGTGCTCAGCATCACTAATCATCAGAGAAATGCAAAATCAAAACCACAATGAGATACCACCTCACACCTGTTAGGATGGTTATTATCAAAAGGACAAGAGGCTGGGCGCAGTGGCTCACATCAGTAATTCTAGCACTTTGGGAGGCCGAGGCAGGTGGATCACGAGGTCAGGAGTTCAAGATCAGCCTGGCCAATATGGTGAAACCCCGTCTCTACTAAAAAATACAAAAATTAGCCAGGCACGGTGGTGCACGCCTGTAGTAGCAGCTACGCAGGAGGCTGAGGCTGGAAGTTGCAGTGAGCTGAGATCGTACCACTGCACTCCAGCCTGGGCAATAGAGTGAGACTCTGTCAAAAAAAAAAAAAAAAAAGAAAAAGAAAAAAAAGGACAAGAAATAATAAGTGTTGGAGAGGATGTGAAAAAAACTGAACCCTCATTGGTGGGAATGTAAATGGTGCAGCCAGTATGTAAAAACAGCATGGAGGTTCCTCCAAATATTAAAAATAAAACTTACATATGATCTGGCAATACCATTTCTGGATATATACCCAGAGGAAATGAAACCAGTACCTCGTAGAGTTATCTTTGCTTCAATTCTTTTTGCAGGAGTCAAGATATGGAAACAACATAAGTGTCCCTTGATGGATAAATGAGTAAAGAAATTGTGGTGTGTGTGTGTATATATATATATGATATATGTATAATATAGATACCCAAATATAATTATGTAATTTTATATATATATATATATATAATTTTTTTTTTAAATAAGATCTTGCTCTGTCACCCAGTCTGGCGTGCAGTGACATGATCTGGGCTCACTGCAACCTCCACTTCCTGGGCTCAAGTGATCCTCCCACCTCAGCCTACTTAGTAGCTGGGACTACAAGCACACACCACCACTTCTGGCTAATTTTTTTATTTTTATTTTATGTGGAGTCAAGGATCTCACCATTTTGTCCAGACTGGTCTGGAACTCCTGGCCTCAAGTGATCCTCCTGCCTCATCCTCACAAGGTGCTGGGATTACAGGTGTGAGCCACTGCATCCAGCCTAATTTTAATATTAAAAACTTCACTTTTAACCACCCCTTTCTTCTTAAGCCATATGATAGCTCAAGTTTGTTTTTATAACCAGTAAGGAAAAATGCATTTTGCACACTTCAATAATAATTGGAATTTCCCAGCAAGGCGTCTTATTCTATAGTGTCACCTTTCATACCTAGCGCAACACTGGAGGAATTCCAGTTATTATTTGTTTCTCAGACTCCATATGAAAATGTTCTGTCTGCTTGAATAAAACTATTCCCTGATTATTTACCCAGCTGTCGTTGTCCTTGTAGATATAGTGCCTATGAATAGAAAGACATTATTCATTTCTTTTACTTTATTACAATCTTCTACATATACCATCAGACTGCATAGAATTTTTAAAGACATTCAAAATGCTAATGATAGCTTTTTCTAACAGAATTTTGAGTATATTAAATAGCTTGCAGTTTGCATACCACCAAAAAGCAAAGGAAAAAAAGGATCATACTGGAAAAAGTGTTTTCATTTCTTTATTAATAATATCGGTTAGTTCTAAGGTATATAAATGTCACGAAAGGCAGGAAAAGACAGCTTTTCTGGCCCAGAAAAAAATAACATCCGTAATAAAACTTTCACACTCTAAAAGAAAAGTTTAAAAGATTTCCTATGATATACCACAGGATATTCACATTCTTGAATCTCCCAGTTCCAAATAATAAAATTTGTTCTAAATTAATCTTAAAGCATCAGAATACAGCTGGTATTTCTTGATATATAAATGCACAAAGTTTCAAAATAGCTTTTTCTACCTGGAATTCAAAAGCCTTATTCTGAATTGGTTTTTCTGCATTTCTTTGCACACCCCCCCCAAAAAAACCCCATTAGATATAAAAAAGGCATAACAGTAATTATCTTTAGGGGTAATTTTTTGTTACAGTATGCATCAGAATCTGATATCTGTGATTGTAGACTCAAAAACACTTGCCTTTTCTTTGAGGTGGGTGGGTATTTGAAAATTTAGCATTAGCATTTTGTTTCCACTTCAACTCCTCAAGGAAAATTATTTAAGACAATACAACACTTTTTGCTGGTAGAGATTATAATCATAAATGCACTTTTCACAACCTCATATGATATAAAAATTAAATGAAGAAAAAAATTGGTTTTAATGTTGTCCAACTTATTATTTACCTTTACCTCCTTTAGATGCTTCTCTCCTTTAAACTAGTTGTTCAAATCAAATTTGTTTTTGTTATTGATAGACATTTTTCTTTAAGCATCACAAGTTGTTACTTAATGTCTTATGACACATTTTAAACTCCTGTGTAATGTAGAAAACCTATATCAAGTTTCTTTTCTAAATAAGTTAAAAAATTAAGGAAAAAATTTTGCACACTAGCTTCTGTTGTGCCCCTACTATCTAAGTACTTCCGGTGCTGGGGAAAATAATCTCTGGCTCTGCACCTTCATGCCATTGTAGTTGAGTGGCACTGTGGACAAGAGCATTCATGGGAACCTTGTTACACTGGATCAGCTAGCAATGACTTATTCACCAGAGTGATTGAGACACAAACGTATTCCACTAAAGCCAAACTAAATCACTTTATGTGTTACCTCCCCTTAGCTGGATCTTAAAATTACCTGGAGTCATTTTAATATGAGGGGAAGTGTGACAAATGGGAATTCAAAGTAACAATGGTCTTAAACGATCGGGGTTACATTATTGTCTTTTTTATTATTTCATTTTCTGGGTACTATATCATAGGCACTGTATCTACAATGACAACTACAGGTGGTGAAATGGTAACAGAATAGTTTTATTCAAGCAGGCAAAACATCTTGATGTGGGATTTAAGAAACAATTTATAATTATAATCATTTTTAAAAGCTAAAAGTTGCCAACACCTTCTGTTAACTCCAAATTTTGCTCCATATAATAGACTTTTATATAGGTTCGCACTGCTCCGAATTCGGAAAATTCTTTGGTTGTATGGAAGATTTGCCCGAGCCTCGTTTTCAGTTTGTGCTCTTCTGCTCATCCTCATCTTACATTTTCAATACTGATGGGCAAGTACTAGAACAACACCCTCTACCTCTACTTGGATGTTGTTAGAATTATACATTTGTTATCACATATCAAGCTGTTTCTTTTTTTGAGACGGAGTCTCGCTCTGTCGCCCAGGCTGGAGTGCAGTGGCCGGATCTCAGCTCACTGCAAGCTCCGCCTCCCGGGTTCACGCCATTCTCCTGCCTCAGCCTCTTGAGTAGCTGGGACTACAGGCGCCCGCCACCGTGCCCGGCTAATTTTTTGTGTTTTTAGTAGAGACGGGGTTTCCTTGGTCTCGGTCTCCTAACCTTGTGATCCGCCCGCCTCGGCCTCCCAAAGTGCTGGGATTACAGGTGTGAGCCACCGCACCCGGCATATCAAGCTGTTTTGCCTTACTTTGTAGGTAACTAGCTTTTAACTTTGGAATAAACTGCCCAATAAATGGGGCCCATGGAGGCAGCCTTTTCTAGGTAGAGGGAAGCAAAGTACTATCAATAGTGAAAATATATGAGCTTCAAACAATTGTATGATTGGATAACTAAGATATCATAGGTCTTGAAAAACTTACAATTTAGTTTAAACTTTTATTTTGCATTAACATCATGGGCACAATTTTTTTTTTTTTTTTTTTTTTGAGGCGGAGTCAATCTCTGTCGCCCAGGCAGGAGTGCAGTGGTGCAAGCTCAGCCTCACTGAAACCTCTACCTCCCAGGTTCAAGGGATTCTCCTGCGTCAGCCTCCCAAGTAGCTGGGATTACAGGCACGTGCCACCACGCCTGACTAATTTTTGTATTTTTAGAAGAACTAGGGTTTTCCATGTTGGCCAGGCTAGTCTTAAACTCCTGACCTCAAGTGATCCGCCCGCCTCAGCCTCCCAAAGCACTGGGATTACAGGCATGGGCCACCATGCTGGTTCCACAATGTGTTTTTGGTTTTTTTCTTCCTAAATCAATCATTAAGTGTAAATATATGTTCTTGTTTTCCCCATACAAGTTCCATAGCTCCCAATCAAATTTAATAATGAGTGCAAGTACGTTATAAGAGCAATGAGATTTGGGGTGCATTTGATTAAAAAAAAAAAAAAAACAGATATATTACAAGGAATCCAAAACATTTTCCCTTCGAAGGAAAGTACTACTTTCCTAAGGCTTCATAATAAAGTATTCATTCGCTATTCTACCCACCTTCCCCAAATCACCATTTTCTTTAATGGCGTTGGAGGACAGCTTTTAACTCATAAATTTCTAGCCAGATTTGAAATAACTTGAATCAAACATTCATTCGTGGGGCTTAATGTAAAGGTGTTCAATCAGAGTTTCTGAACGGAAATCCAGATTCAACATTTTAGAACTAGGAATGTTTGATTCTCATTTTCTAGCATATATGTTCTAGGGTATATTTTAAGCATGGATGTTCTCCTGATTGTGATGTTTAAGGTTAAATTATGGAATAACCACACTGCTGTCAGAAATACATCCCATAAAATTTTTATGGCATCTATTTTTTGTGTATTTCAAAGACTACAGTTGTTTCGAAGTGTATCATTAAGGATTCCTGGGCCTAAAATTTTCTAAGATGGTCTGATTAGATTAGCATAAAAACACATGAATCATTCAATGAATCAGAATGCTTATATTGAATTATAGCAATTGTGTTACTTCCGATCTAGTAACTTTCAGTGCATTATTTTTCATTTGGCTATTATAACAAAATGAAAGAATATTTTCTGAGAAATTTTAGAGAAGACATTACAATTTAAAACATTTTAAATGACCTTTTGGTGTCTGCTTTTTCTGATTACAAAAGTGATACACAGTGATTCTGAAAATTTAACTTAAAACACAGGAGTAATATATAAGTCAAAAAAGAAAAAAAGAGAAAGTTCTCTGTCATTTCCACCCTAAATAACACTCAAAACAGTATTTTAAACTCAGGCTGCCAGAGGTTATTTGGAAGAAGCTTAGGCAAGGAAGTGTTTTAATTAAGGCTTTCTTGATGAGGCTCTCTTTAAAACAACTGTAGCATGGGGACGCAAATGCTTCTTGAAAAAAAATTATTTGTTATTCAGCTAACACATTAAAATATATTCTATTATTTGAGGACATTACTTATGACAATGCTCTTCATATTGAATATATCAATATTGAGAATTTACTTAGCATAGCATTCTCTTTAAGCCTTAAAATTTTGCATAGAACACCTAGAATACACTTTTGTTTCAGTATGATTTTTAACATGATGTTGGGATTTTGCAATGAAAATTTCCATCATAAATAACAGTAGGATTTAGCAAAATGTCTAGGTCTTGGTAATCATGGGAATCTATTAGTAGTTGAGTTGAAGCTACCTTCACCCTTTTCTGGCTCCATTTCTTTATTTTCTAAATGATAATATTGTTATCTGCCATGCCAGTTTATGAGAGTGCTATAGGTAGCAAATAAGTAATAGATAGGGGAGTGTTTTGAAATTATTTTAAGGAAAAAATCATCTATAACTGTTAGGCCTCCTTTTCATTTTAATTGCAATGTTGGTGATGTTAGTTTAGTTACCTGGAGCAAGCATTCTAATTGCTAATTTCATTATGCAAATCTAAAAACTCAGAGCAAATGTCTTTGGAGTATAATTACCCAGGAGACAAGAACTGGTATTTTTTCTCAACATGAAAACCAGTATAAGATATAAAATAAACACAAGATCACAGGGAGCCAGCAGACTTTGGGTTGAGTTTATGCCTTGCCACTTAGTAAATATGATCTTGGGCAACACATTAGAGCTAGGTGTCTTGATTGCTTCATATTAAAAATAGGGATAATAACACTCTTTCAAACTATCTCATAGAAGTGCTAGAAGGTGTAAATGAAGTAATGTATGTGAAAGCTCATTGTAATCTCTAAAGCACAATCCCAATATAAGGCATTATAAATTAGATGCTGTAACCTGACTAGAATGTGAAGTAGCACTGGAAGTTAGAGAAGAGGAGATGGGACATTCTGAATAAAAGCGGTAAACAAATTTACTCAGTGTACAAACGTTCCCTTTTATCCACAAAAACAGTCAAACTCAAAGAAACAGAGTAGAACAGTGGCTAGCAGAGGCTATGGGAGTGGGGAGATGATGGAGAAATAATTTTTTTCCCTTACATTGAGATATATTGCACAGCATGGTGAATATAGTAAACGTTAATATATTGTACATATCAAAATTGCTGAAAGTAAATTTCAAATGATCTCACCACAAAAAAATAACTATCTGAGGTGATGGATATATTAATTCACTTTATATAATTATTCCATATGTATTCAGAAATCACAACACCAGTCTCTACACAGCAAGAATGAAGTACTGGTACATGTAACAATATGGATGTTGGGCAGAACAAAAGAAGAAGCCAAGCAAAAAAGACTACATACTGTATCATCCCATTTTTGAAAGATTCAGTAGAAAGCAAAACTAAGAGATAGAGAGAGGTAGCGGAATAGCAGTTACCCTAGGAATGAGGGTTGGTTGGAAGGGATTGGGTGGCAGGTTGGAGTTGAGCAAGGAACATGAGAGGAAACCTTCTAACAGAAATTTCCAAGGTCTTCATGGAAATTGTGATTGCATAGTGTATACATATGATTATTGCATTGTACCTTTAAAGATTAATACACTCTACTGTTTTTATACCTGAATAAAAAGGTAAAAGCAATAATAAATTTAAATAAATAAAAACTAAAAATTTTAAAAAGCTAAGCATAATTTATAATAAAAAATATAATACCATTTTGTACTCCATAAATATATACAAGTATAATTTGTCAATTTAAAATTTAAAAATAAAAGTTAAAAAATAAAAAATAAAAACAAATTCATTCAAGAGAGAAAATCTCAAATGGAAGTATCCCTTGATTTGGCAGTTTACTGGAAAAAAAAAAATAGAGACAATCCTAAAAGAAATAATTGCTGCTGGCAATTCCCAAACTCACCCATAATCATTGGAGAGGTATGCACATTAAGAAATAACAGGATTTCTTTTTATTTTTCAGATTTAGAATGGGGAATGAACTCAGGGTTGTTTTCTGGCTCAATAATGTTATGGTTCCTATGGTTCTGTTTATGTAACAAATACCAAGTAGCAACTGCCTAGTGATATTTCTACTGGGATGTCTCATCAACTTCTCAAAATTTAAGGTCTGAAACAGATATATTAATTCGCTTCTTCATTTCTCTTCTAAACACATTCCTTGTACTCTATCTCCCATATCTGCAACAGCTCTACCTCCATGCATTTTCTCAGACAAATTCTTCTTTCTTTTCTTCTTTCCTTCAACACCAACTTCCACTTTCTACTTCTAAGATATAGCCTAAATGTGACTACTTCTCTCTGTGCCTACTCACTACTCAAACCTTAGCCCAAACCACAGCATCTTCCTTAAACGGCTGACCATTGCTACTATGGATCCCCTTAATTCTATTCCTCACAAAGCAGACAGAATTATGCACACTTAAAAATTGCTTTTAGTAAACACTGAACAGACAAAAGAAAAAGAAATCCATGAAAATTATAATCATTCTATGATTATATTATACACCGAATGATTGTGTTCCCCCAAAATTCATATATTAAAATTCTAACCTGCAGAGTTATGGTATTAGAAGGTAGGACCTTTGAGAGAAAATTAGGCAATGAGGGTGGAACCCTCATGAATGGGATTATTGCCCTTGTAAAATGCGCCCCATAGAGCTTGCTCACTTTTTCTGCCATGTAAGTATGCAAGGAGAAGCCCACTTTTGGCAACCTGGAAGAGTGCTCTCACCAGAACTGACCATGTTGGTGTCCAGATCTCAGACTTTCCAGACTCTTGAACTTTGAGGTATAAATAGTTGTTTTTTTAAGATATTCAGTTTATGATATTTTGTTATAGAAGCCCAAATTGACAAAGACAAATAATTATCTATGTACCTACCACCCAGGTTAAGGAAAAGAACATTGCCTCTTACGTTTTTTCTCTGATCCTATACTTTCCCTCCTGACTCTGAGGTAACTCACTAACTTGATATTTGTGCTTATTGCTTCCTTTCATTCATTATAGTTTCACTACATGTTTGTTGTTTAGGCTGCCTGTTTTCTACTTTTTTCACATAGAATCATATACTATACATTCTTCTGTAACTTCCATTTTTTTCCTCTCCTGAAATTCATCCATGTTGTTGTGTGTAATTATAAATCATTCATTTTCACTGCAGCAAAATATTCATATACAGTGTGAATATATCACAAGGCATCTGTACATTGATGGATGTTTGGGTCACAGACTTTTTTTTCTATTTTAAACAACCCTGCTTTGTGCATTTTGTGTAAGAGTTTTACAGAATGGGTTTTTTTTTTCTTTTTTTTTTTTAATTTATTTTTATTATACTTCAAGTTCTAGGGTACATGTGCATAACGTGCAGGTTTGTTACATATGTATACTTGTGCCATGTTGGTGTGCTGCACCCATCAACTCGTCAGCACCCATCAATTCATCATTTATATCAGGTATAACTCCCCAATGCAATCCCTCCCTCCTCCCCCCTCCCCATGATAGGCCCCAGTGTGTGATGTTCCCCTTCCCGAGTCCAAGTGATCTCATTGTTCAGTTCCCACCTATGAGTGAGAACATGCGGTGTTTGGTTTTCTGTTCTTGTGATAGTTTGCTAAGAATGATGGTTTCCAGCTGCATCCATGTCCCTACAAAGGACGCAAACTCATCCTTTTTTATGGCTGCATAGTATTCCATGGTGTATATGTGCCACATTTTCTTAATCCAGTCTGTCACAGATGGACATTTGGGTTGATTCCAAGTCTTTGCTATTGTGAATAGTGCCGCAATAAACATACGTGTGCATGTGTCTTTGTTTTTTAACTACACCATGGACTATTTTGGAAATCTGGTAAAGCTTATTGGCTTCCTTTTCAGATTAAGTTTTTAAATGCACAAAATAAAGTAATAGGATTATAAACAACACCAATTATACTGAAATATGGTTACAAAAATGTTAATAAATGTTTACATAGTATTAAATATCTTTCTTTATTAATCCATTAAATAAGGAGATCTAGGGGTAGGTCAAATAACTTCCCTGGTTGTGAAGTAGTGATTAATGTAAAGAATATTTACACTCAGTTATCTTCAATAGTTGTAATGTGATACAAAAATATTTTTGTATCTTTGGTGACAAAGTCACTGGTACTGCTAAGACTGCTGTGGTTTGTTGCCTACATTCACAAACAAAGGAAATAAATAAAGGAAATGCTAGATTTCATTGAACAACTACTAGAAATAAAGAAGTAATTGTTTTCCGTTCAACTTTACACGGCCTTTACATTTTAACTATGGATTTTAAGATCAGAAACCTTTATTCTATGTTATATTCCTACTTAACTTAGACTATGGAAGTGAAAAAAAAAAGAAAAAAAATAGGGTATATTCCTAGGACAGGAATTGTTCTATAGTAGTAAGGGCATCTTATATAGATTTTCAATGCTGTTGTGCCTATTTATACATCTCTCTCAGTCCATTCATTCTTTTATAAGAAAACACCTTAGGCTGGGTAATTTACAAAAGGCATAAATTTATTGTTCACAGTTCCGGAGGCTGGGCAGTCCAAGATCAAGGCACCAACAGATTAAATGTTAGCACCTCAAACTTGTTGCCAAGATCAAGCCCGTGGTGAGGGCTCACTCTGCTTCAAAGATGGTGCTTTCTAGCTGTGTCCTCACATGGTAGAAGGGCAAAGAGGCTAATAAGCTCCCTCAGGTTTCTTTTCTAAAGGAGCTAATTCCATTCATGAGGATGGAGCCCTCCTGATTTAATCACCTTCTTAAGGTCCCACCTTATAATACCACATTGGAGATTAGGTTTCAACATAATGAATTTTGGCAGGAAACAAACATTCAGACCATAGCAACACCCACCAGCAGTATTTGAGTTCCCACTGACCCATATCTTAGTCAGCATTTGGTATTAACAGATTTCTTAATTTTGCCAATCTGGAGAGTATGAAATGTTATTTCATTACATTTTTATTTAGCAATATTCTCTAATTAATGCTGAGAGTAAGCATATTTTCATACGTTTATTGGCTATTTGGATTTTCTCTTCCATAAGGTGCTTGTTAAGGTCTTTTGTTCATAATTTCTTTCTCCTAGGTTTGTCTTTTGCTTAATTCAAAGTAGTTCTATATATATCTGTGTATGTGTGTATATATATATATATATATATATATATATATGACATTAATTCCTTCATATATATTGTGAATCCTTTACTCTCTTTTTTGTCTTGTCTTTTTTCTCTCTTTATAAAGTTGCATTTTGAATAGATGTTCCTGATTTTAATATGGTTGAATTTATTAGATTTTTACTTTATAATTTACAAATTTTGTGTCACATTTAAGAAATCATTACTTCCCGCATGGTAATAAAGATATTCTTCTATATGGTATTAAAATGCTTTCTGGTTTAGAATTATGAATATTTTGTAGTTTAGAACTAATTTTAATATATTACGTGACGTAGATGTCCAATTCAATTTTTCCCACATGCTTAACCAATAGTCTCAACTACATTTTGTGAAATCTTTTTATTTCCTACTGACAGGATTTTCATAAAATATGTTTAGTCATAGATACATCTGTTTCTAAAATCTCTGCTTGATTATTTTAGTTAACTTATCTATTCCTGCGCTAAGACTAAAAAGCCTTATTTTACCTTTATGATAATTATAGATTGTTCCTCTTTGGCAATACCTTGCCTATTGATTAAACAACTAAGGCTCTTTCCATGGCTTGCCTCTGGGATCCTCAAAACATGGCTAGAAAATGAGGAGAAAGTACAGAGGATGCAGAAAAGACATATCAACTCCTAACTGATATGGAATAAAAGTGGCATATCATTTAATCTTGCATTCCATTGTTGAGAATAGTCACATGGGTCCACCTAGGTCCACCTGGTTGGAAAAGGTAGTTTCTTATTGCTTAAAAAAAAAGAAATTATTTCAGTGACTATCTGGGCTATTGCCTAGAAAAATTTTACATCTGACTAATTAAATATTCTATAAATGTTTGTTAGAGCTTTCTGGTCAAAACTTTTAGGATTGAAAACTTTTAATAGAAATATTATAAATTATTGGTCCAATATTTTAATAATTATTGAATTATTTCAGTTACTTCTTCAGTCAGGATTGGCAAATTATGCATTCTAGGAACTTTTATATTTCCTCTGAGTTTTTGTTTATTTGCATGAAGTTTATAATAGTTCCATTTAATCCTTATAATATCTGTAACATCTATACTTATGTCTTCCTTCTCATTCCTAATCTTAGTATCCTCTCTCTTTTTTTTCCATGTTGCTCTGCTAGGATCTTTGTCAGTTTTATTTACTTTTTTCAGAGAACCAAATTTAGAAAGTTAGAATTGTTGCATTTTTGTCTTGAAGTTAACATTTTATCATTATGTGGTGATCCTTTTTAACTAATATATTTCGCATTAAAATTTAGTTTATCTGATATTGATGTAGTCATCCCAGATTTCTTTCATTTGCCTGGTAAATGCTTTACATATTATTTTTACTTTCAAATTTTTTGTATCCTTATGTTTTTAGTGTATCTCTTCTAGACAATATATAGCTGGATTTTGTTTTACTACATGCTTTTCCAATTTTTTCTCTTTAACTGGAAAATTTAGTCTCTTTTTACTTATTGTGATTAGTAATATTTCTATCACCCTGTTGGTGCTTACCATTTATTCCCCCTTTCTATGTTTTTTTCACTTTATTTTGGCTTATTTTGGATCAATTAAAAAAAAAATTCAACTTCCTCCTGTTAAATTTTGCAATGTTTTCACTCTGTTTCTTTTCCTTTAGTGGTTATGCTATAAATTTTAACATGTATACATAACGTATCAAGCCTTAAGTTTAACTGATGTTTTCATCTTCTGAAATTGCATCGTAAATAATATCCTAACTATTTTAGGATATTTTAATGCTAAGCGCCTTTTCACCTGACCTACAAGCCTTCATTATAATATATTGTAGTTCTATTTTGTTTTTTGATCACACAAGACATTATTTTTATGGTTCATTGCAGATTGTGATCTCGCTACTCCACCCTTAAGAGCTGGAGTTTACTTAGCCTCCATTTGATTAGGGGCTAGTATTAGTGGCTTGCTTAACCAATATGTGGTAGGAGTAACATTTAATGACAAATCAGCTTACCTTTGAAAAAGTCTTGAGGTTTTCTTTTGGCGTCTTGACACACTTATTCTGCTCTTCCCTCTTGGTCACTCCCTCTCATAATCCAGTTGCTGTGCTGTGAAAAGTACACAAAACGTGAAACTACGGGCATGCTCTCTGAAATATAGTCCCAAATGAGTCCAGTCTTTGAGTCATACCAGTTCTGGCAAGAGACATGTGAATAAAGAGGCCTCCAGATGATTTTTGACCCTGATTGTTCAACTAACTGTAGTCATTCAGGTCTTTCTATTTGAGGCTACAGATACCTTAGAAGAAAGAAAAGCCATCCTGGCAGTACCCTGTCTGAATTCTTGTTCCACAGAATGCAAGAGCATAATAAAAGGGTCACTTTTTTCTGTCACTATGTTTGGGGTGGTTTTACACAAAATTGATAACCAGAACATCTTTTCAGATTTACTTACATATTCAACAATTTCTGTTACTCTATCATTTTAATTCTCTCACTTGTCATCCATAATCCCTTTCCTTTTACCTGAAGTATATTTGGCAGAATTTACTTAAGTTCAGTCAGTAACAAATGTTCTCAATTTTAATTTTCCAGAAATAACTTTATTTCATTTTTTAAAAAATATGTTTTTGTGACTTATATAATCTTAGGTTACCAGTATCGTTTAGTATACTGGATTACTATTTCACTGTACTCTGGCTTCCTTTTTTGCTCTTGAGAAGTAAAAAATTTTTACACATATAATCTCACTCTCTTCCTCCATGTTGCATATTCTCTATTGTCTTTTTGTGCTGCAAATCTGAATAAATTCTTGGGATCTATTTTCCAGTTTTCTGCTTCTCTCCTCAGCTGAATCAAGTTCTGACATTTATCCTACCTATTGAGTTATTATTTTATATTACTATATTTAATTATAGTGATTCTATTTAAATTTTATTCCAATCTACTGGGTTAATTTTTATAGTCTTTTCCTCCATTATCACATTCAATTTTTAAAAATGTCTTTGAAATTATCACATACACAACTTTTATATTTTGAACCTAAGGTTTCCAGTATCTGTTAACATAAGTCTGATTTGCTGATTGCTATTTCTGCTAACTCTTGCTCACGGTTATATTAGTCTGTTTTCACGTTGCTGATAAAGACATAACCCGAGACTGGGCAATTTACAAAAGAAAGAGCTGTAATTGTACTTACAGTTCCATGTGGCTGGAGAAGCCTCACAATCATGGCAGAAGGCAAGGAGGAGTAAGTCATGTCTTACACGGATGACAGCAGGCAAAGAGAGAGGGGTGCTTGTTCAGGGAAACTCCCCATTTTATAAACATCAGATCTCATGAGACTTATTCACTATCAAGAGAACAGCACAGGAAAGACCTGCCCCCATTATTCAGTTACCTCCCACTAGGTGCTTCACACAACATGTGGGAATTCTAGATGAGATATAAGTGAGGCCATAGCCAAAGCCTATCAATGGTAAAGAGTTACTGTTTTATATTTTTATTTTGTTTTGCATGCTTTGTGGTATTAGTGATTTTTCCTTAGAAAAGTATCCATTGTTATTTCTTGGGGCATGAATGAACATTAATTCCTCTGAAGAAAATTTTTATGGTTGCTTTTGATGGAGTTATCTGTGGGTACTATGAGTCCTAGAGAACTAGGCCATGGTTGTGAATTCTAAGATAAATTGTTTCCTTCTTCACTCAATACACTTCTCCCTGAAGACCAATGAGTAAACGGGTTTATTTATTTATTTGTCTTTCCTCTTACTCCCTCTCTCTTCTAGATTAGATTATGTGTAGTGATCTATCAAGCTTCCTAACACTTTTAAAACTTATCTTCAACCCGCTGTTAAACCTCTCTAGTGACATTTCATTTCAGGTATTGTATTTTTAAGCTCTAGATATTTCATGTGATTCTTTTTAACAGTTTCTATTCTTCGTTGAGATTTCCTATATTTCATACATCATGAGCATATTTTCCTTTATGACTTCAAGTACAATTACAAAACCTGTTTTTAAAATCTTTGTCTGAAATTTACATTTCTGGTTATCTTGGTGTTGGCCTTTTGTATTATCTTTTCTCCTGAAAAGGGGCCCATGTTTTCCCATTTCTTCATATTTCCATTAATTTTTTTATTGTATGCTGTACTTTCTGGGTGATGGAAGATTCTGGATTCTGCTTTTTTCTTTTTCTGAAGCGTATTAATTTTTTTTAGGTAAATAGTTGATTTTTCTGAGCAAAAACCACAGACTCAGAAATATTAGATCAGTTTTTTCTAGGCTTTAGCTTGGTTACTTGAACCATATCCTATGCAGGCATGGTTCAAAAATCAACCAGAGATTTGAGTAGAGCTCGTATGCAGAACTGGGGCTCCCTATCTATGGCTTTGTCCCTTGGAGATTTCTCCCCTCACTTTTTAGCTACTATGATTGCCTCAGACTTTGTTCTTTGGTTATTCAATCCAGTAAAACTGTCTGGTTTCTATCTGCATGTAGTCCCCCAGTAATACAAGTGGGCTTTGTCTCAGGATAAGAACCAAGCAAAATTAAGGACTCATTTATTACCATTTCTTCTATGCAGGTATCAGCTACCTCTGTTGTCTTCCTGGTTTGTTCCCTTGCCAGTGGCTTCAAGTGTTTTTTATTTTTTTAAAAATATATTTTGCAGAATATATAACTTTTATCTGCAAAATAGTTGATCTAACGTAATCTATTGAGCCATTGAGAAGTACGACCTAGAGCCTAAATGTTAAAATGTTTATACAGCTTATTTCTAGGTCACACTGTCAGGGTGGCTTCATTCCTTTGGGGTTCAAGCTTTATGTGGGTATCTTACATTAGTCTCTTGGGTGAGCCATAAGACTTATGGCATGTCTCTTAGTTTCCATGAGGTTATGAAAACTGAAGTTAAAATTCACCATATTTGAAAGATCCCCTCATGTATAAGCTTTAGTCAGTGCTTCACTCAGTTTTTTTTCTTTTTTCTTTTTTTTTTTGAGACAGAGTCTCACTCGGTCACCCAGGCTAGAGGGCAGTGGCACGATCTCAGCTCATTGCAACCTCCGCCTCCCGGGCTCAAGCAATTCTCTGCCTCAGCCTCAGCCGCCCAAGTAGCTGGGATTATAGGTGCCCACCCCCAGGCCCAGCTAATTTTTGTATTTTTAGTAGAGACAGGGTTTCACCATCTTTTCCAGGCTGGTCTTAAACTCCTGACCTCATGATCCACTCTCCTCAGCCTCCCAAAGTGCTGGGATTACAGGCATGAGCCGCTGTGACTGGCCACTTCACTCACTTTTTTTAGTTTCCTACTTTCCTTAACTTTTGCCTTTTTAAAACTGGTAAGAACTGGTAAGAAAATTCCATGTTTCTTACCAATACACATAGGAAAAAATTAATCCAGCATTTTTAATTAGTATGAATTTAAGGGCCAGTCAGTTCATCTAGTCTATTAATCTGTTGGAAAAGGAAATCTGACAAGGTTTTTTTTGTAAAAAAAAAAAAAAAAAAAAAAAAAAAAAAAAGTTAATCAAATCATATGAACTAATCACTGAACTGCTTAAAATCCTTCAGTAACTTCTGATAACATTTGGATACAAATAAATTATTTTCAATGTCTTGTAAGAACTTGTGTAATCTAACTTTAGTCTTCCTCTGTAACATCATGTTGTGTCACTTTCCTTCTCTACTCTAGCTATATAGAACTGCTTTCAGATCTTTGAATATGATAGGATCTCTCCCATCTCAAGTCCTTTCTATGTGTTATTTTTTCTGCTTGGAGTTCCTCCTTTTTCACCCTTGTCTAATCAAATTCTAGGCATTCTTTGGTTCTCTGTTTCTTTGTAACCTCTTCCAGGCATTTTCCCTTGGCAACTTAGACCAGTGACAGACCAGACCCCTATATCTTTTATATCGACCTCTTCTTCCACTTTTATGACACATATCACTTTATGCAGATTATGTTTAACCTACTATACTCCACAGTGATAGCAACCATGTCTTTCCTTCATCACCATTTCCCAAAGACTTATACAATGCCTGTTACAGAGAAGGTGCTCAAAATATAGTTGCTGATTCTTTTGTTTGAATTAGTCACACAAGAATCTTATAAGTTTTGGGGCACATAGATTTTTATAAAACTTTTGGTATAAGAACTAGACCTTGAACATTGGTGACACTACCAGAATAATGCTTGGCTGAAAACCCCAATTAGCTGGCAGTTTTCCCCAATCTTTTTGATTATGCACATCCCCTTAAATTACCCCTCCCAAAAGGGATTCTATCATGTCATTCACCTACTCAAGAACACACTGTGTTCTTACCCTTTCTTGTGTACTGCAGCTTAAACTCTATATTTTGACATTATATCCTATCTACAACCTACTTACTTACCTATCCAAGTCTGTCTTCCACTACCTCCCAATACAAACATTCCAAACAATATCAGACTATTCTCCCAATTGTCTTTTGTTTTTGCATATCATGTGCTATTCTTCAGCTTAAATCATGCCTGCTCATCTGTAGCACTTTTCTCCCTTGATTCCCTCATTCCCAATCCATTCCATCTTTGATGGACCAGCAAAAGACAATATGGTGTAGTACTTAATAGCATTTTCTTTGTCACTTGCCAGCTGTGTATAACTTTGGACAAATTACTTAGATTTCGGTGCCTCCATTTCTTTATTTGCAAAATTGAGATAATAAGAGTAACTTACTCTATAACACCTTTGAGATGACTTCATGATTTAATATATAAGTACACAGAATGGATCCTGGTGTATAGTAAGACATCAATATTTTTTAGTTATATTCAACTCCTCCATAAAACCTTCCAATTCCAATCATTCATTCCATCTCCCAATATTTATGGTGAGCTTATTTTGTACAAACCCTTCACTAAGCATTACTTGTAAAGCAATGAACAAGGAAGCTCAAGGAATTCACATAATTTATTAAGAGATAGGTAGAGTATGCTTTGGAACATGGAGCAGGGGCACCAAAATCAACCCAGTGTAAGGATTGGAGAGTGAATTGTCAAGAAAATATTTGCCCTGGTTGGTGAGCTGAAAAAGACTTAATATATAAGTTGGAGATAACCAGATGAAGAAGGTAGCAGGGACAGGGCCAGCAGGAAGAGGTGAGAAAGAAGAGTGTATTCTGAAAGTATATGCAAAATCCTCAGAGATTATAGAAAACAAAGAACATTTAAGAGAACCACAAATAGTTCTTTGTGACTGTGGAATATGGTGAGAAGAAAATAGAGGTAAGAGGTAAACCTGGAAAGATTGGAATGTACATGAATAATCATAAATGTTTTCATAAATTTGTCATGGCAGGATCTTAGATCCATTAGTCCTACTTATCAGTTGGAGAATGTCAAGAGAAATTTGTTGGCAACTTTTGTTATTAAGTTCCAATATTAGAAAAAAATGCTCTTGGCACTGATCGTGCATTCATTTTTCCCCTTTATTCCTCAAATATTAATTAACTTCCTAATATATACTAAGCCATGCACTGGATGACACAGCAATAAATAAAAACTGGTGCCTACTCTCAAGGAATCCACATTTTATTGAGGGGCACAGACAAGCAAATAGGCAGTTATAATACAGAGTGAGAAGAACTGAGTTACGGGCAAGTGCAAGACGCTGAAGGAGTATAGAATGGGCACCTAAGCCAGTTGTGTTTGTGCATTGTTGTGGGGATGGGAGAGGGCATAGTTGCTTGGAGAAGGCTTTCCAGAGGTTCTGTCAATGCAGAGGCCTGCTATTAACAATGTGAAGGGAGCAGAGAGTTAAGTGAAGGGGTGGCCTGCCCCTCCACACTTGTGGGTGTTTCCTGTTAGGTGGAGCCAGAGACTTGAGAAAAGAAATGAGACACAGAGACAAAGTACAGAGAAAGAAAAAGTGGGCCCAGGGGACCGGCGCTCAGCATACAGATGACCCGCGCCAGCACCAGTCTCTGAGTTCCCTCAGTATTTATTGATCATTATCTTTACCATCTTAGAAAAGGGAAGTGGCAGGATAATAGGATCATAATAGGGAGAAGGTCAGCAGTAAGACATATGAATAAAGATCTCTGTGACATGAATAAGTTTAAGGAAAAATGCTGTGCCTTAATATGCATATACAAACATCTCCATAAACCTTTTTAGTGCATAAAGAGCAGCATTGCCGCTAGCATGTCCCACCTTCAGCCCTAAGGCGGTTTTCTCCTTTCTCAGTAAATAGAACATACAATCGGGTTTTACACCGAGAAGTTCCATTGTCCAGGGAAGGGCAGGAGACATTTGCTTTTCTCTATCTCAACTGCCAAGAGGCCTTCTTTTCTCTTATACTAGTCCTCCTCAGCACAGACCCTTCACGGGTGTCAGGCTGGGGGACGATCAGGTCTTTCCCTTCCCACGAGGCCATATTTCAGACTGTCACATGGGGAGAAACCTTGGACAATACCTAGCTTTCCTAGGCAGAGGTCCCTGCGACCTTCCACAGTGTATGTGTCCCTGGGTACTTGAGATTAAGAGAATGGTGATGACTTTTCACAAGCATACTGCCTTCAGGCACTTGTTTAACAAAGCGCACCCTGCACAGCCCAAAATCCGTTAAACCTTGAGTCACCACAGCACATGTCTCTTGGAAGGACGGGGTTGGGGGTAGGGTCACAGATTAACAGCATCTCAAATCCAGAACAAAATGGAGTCTCTTATGTCTACTTCTTTCTATATAGACACAGTAACAGTCTGATCTCTCTTTCTTTTCCCCACAGTAAGGGAAATCCAAACTTTGGGAAAAATACATATGGCTTGGACTACCTTCATTGTTCTCTTCTCTAGATACTGATTTCATTTATTATCTGCACTATTCATTTTAGCACTGGATCATAAATGCATCTTATGCAGCCTTACTTTGTTTAGATGACTATGTTATTTTTGTCTTCCTAGTAAAAGTACAAACTCTTTGTTAGCAGAGATATGGCCTTGGAATTTTTTCTATCACAATAGCGAGCAGTATTAGATAGGAAATGAATATATACTGAATTAATTGGTTATCATTTTCCGTGTTTTATTTAGTCTGCCCTAGGCTATTTTTATAAAGCAAGTAGACACTTTCCTCTCTCCCTGTCTCTTCCCCTCAAAGAAAAATTGTGCTTTAAATTTCTTTTCAGCCTCTTAGCTATATTTAATCCCTTTTAGTTGCAGTCCTCTAAAACAACAACTGTATAACACCTGTATTCTTTTTCAACTACAGAATGTTAAACTAAATGTAGTTCAATAATAAAGATTTGGTCAAGCCAAGTATGACAGATTTCATACTGGATTTTGCTTACTTTTGTCATTAGGTTCAATCATATCCTTAAATCCTGTAGGCTGCACATTCTTTACACTTAAATAATTTTCTTTGTATTTTGTCTTTTTAATGTTAATATGTGAAAACTCTAATTAATGCCTGACACATAGTGAACATCATCGTTATCTTCATCAAAATTTTTACTTCCATTTATTTGTGTTTGCGTCACAGTATTTATATAACTTTATACTTTCCTTTAATAAGCCTCTTGTATTTAATGAATCAACTTGAGATGTTATCTTGAATATAATACCTATTTTCAGTAATAGGTCCAGAGAGCTAAAACAGAACTTCAGCTTTAAAGATATGGAAACAAACTCAGAGAAGTTTAGTAACTTTTTCAAAGTCACAGAGCTTGTTGTTAGTGTCAAAAAGTTTTAAGTTAAAGGAATAAAGAACCAAATATTAATTGTTTTGGAGAGCAGCAAAATTGCCCCAAAGTTTCTGAAATAACACCATAACTAACTAAAGACTAGCCTTAGAGAAAAAAGCATGGGAAAATCAAGACTTGGTTAGATGGAAAAACGTAAATGGTGTTTGCAGGCACATAATGATTTTTCGTCCCTCTCTGTAAATGGTATTACTTTGGTAGAGAGAAATGAAATGCGCTGATGTTATTTGTTCTTTGTGAAACCATTTTGCTCATTATTCAGCATTTTGTGCCCCTGTAGGTATTTTCAAGTTGATAGTATAATGACTTTTTCCACTATCATCCTAGTTACTGAAGTTATGCTAACAGGTCTACAATTTTCCAAGATCATCCTTTTAGTAAAATTGGACATTGAGCTCTATTTCAGACTTCTGGCACTTCTGTTCTGAGCAACTTTCTCGAAATAGCAGTCAAGAGATTTGCAATAACATGCACCATTGCCTTTAGAATCCTTAGTCACCAATCATTAGGGCCTGCTGATTTAAATGCTATCCAGAGTTTTCAAGTTATTTCCAAGTGTTTCTCTCTTCAACTTACTTTGTATCAGTGTTTTTTCATCATAGGTAGTTATCTAAGGACCTGAGACATAGAAGAAAGAAAAAGAATAAGCGTAAATTCATTTCTAGTCAATTGACTGGAAATTAAGTTTTTGCAACCCATTATAATTTCACATTTCTTCTTTTCTTGTCAATTCTTTTAAAAATTATTCATTCCTATAAGGGGTTGTTTTGTTATTAACTGTTGTGATTCCTGCTTCAAATCCCAAAGAGCAAGGGATGGGTATTCTCTTAAGTCAGTGACTTTCAGACAGAGCATTGGTTCTCTCTCTCTTCTTCTGGGTGGCATAAATTGCTACATGACTCATCTCATGGGAAGAAGGTGGATTTGGATAAGGAAATATTGATTAAAACAAAAACAAAACAAAAGTATTCCTTTCCAACTATGCAGCAAATCACTTTAGCTACAAGGATACAGAATGTTTCCTTATCAGTTGGGGAACCATCCTGATGTTATATTAACAACAGATGGGCTTTCCTAGTGTTCTTTGAATCCAATTATATCTTGAATGATCAATTTTAATTACTTTTTTTTGCAGTTTTCAAAGTGTTTTCATCATGCTCATAAAGGAAATAAAAGCATTTTCTATCTCATAGTCAGATCAGACTATGAAACTTCAAGGCATCTAAACAACACTTATTATTCTCCCCACAAGAAAAGAAAATTTCAATTGTAGTTCCAACCAGAGAATATTTAGATGAGATAATTAAATGTTGCAGAGCTAGTGGCGAAATTGACAATGAGGAATAAAATATATTTTAAGAATCCCTAGCAAAAGGATTCAGTAAATACCACATCACAAGCTGGTACATAACCCTATAGTATTACTTAAAATTCATTTCTAACTATTCAAAAACCTTGACGATAGAAAGATCATTTAAAAGGAAAAAAATCTACCTGAAGATTCACAAAAACTGCCAAATAGAAATATTTGGACTAAATATTTGCAGAGTAATCAATGTTATGGTAATGAGGTTTCTGTTAAAGATGGCATACTGACTTAAATCAGAGAAAATTCACACAAAAAAACAAGTCCTGTCTTAATATTCTGATGTCGGAATCATTAAGTTGATAGATGACTGCAGAGAAGACTCTCTGCAAATTTAGGCTGTCAGAGCAAAATCTACCTTGGAGTGACCAGTGGAATGAAGAAGTGATACAGCAATTTGAGATGGTGCAACTTTGCCTTTTAAAATGGTGAGTGATGGTCCACATTTTAGACTTTAATTTTATGACCACAAAGCCCGTTTTAATTATTTTTGGTTATTTTGGTCGTGGGAATTTGCATGAATGACCCAGATGAAAAAGTAGCTCTTACTTGTCTTTATGTGTAAAACACAACCCTCCTTTTCTTCTACCATTTGAAATAAAATTCATTTTTATTAATAATCTTTATCTGAGTATGAACTAGTAAAAGATAAATGAATAGTATTTCAATCAATTTTATTTTTTATATAACTAGCTTCAAGCTTCAATGCATGTTTTAATATTTCATTCTACAACTAAAATATGCTATTACATCTATGATATTTTAATTGAAATTAATATTTTCCCTATTACTCTTTATTTCTTGATAAAGAGAATTTACCACTTCCTCAATCAACTAGTAGCCAATAATACATTTAAAAATGTACTTTGTTTAAATTTTCATGAACTGCCTGAAAAAGTAAATAATAACATTATTGCATTATATTTCTGGAATTATGAATAATTTCCCGTAGGAAAACAAACTAAGGGAATTATCTCACTTTGGTGTTTCTATAAGATTTCCCTTGGGATACATAGAGTAATAGTCCTAATAATAGTTTCCAAAGTAGTGAAGAAGTAAAACTCAAAATATTTCATGATCAGTCGGAAGCACAAGTTGTAAATGGCATATAAATCAAAATAATGTTTTTACTTGTAAATGTGTCATATGTTTATGGGTTGCTGGTTATGTAGTTGGCGACTTGAAAAGTTTTCAAATCAATTAGAACCAATAGTCTGCCAACCTGGAAAACTAAAATGATATGTTTGCATTGTTTTTCGTGTGTGGTGTGTGTGTGTGTGTGTGTGTGTGTGTGTGTGTGTGTGTATCTCTACTCTGTGAATATATAGAAGAGTTATAAACTGATTTGCAAAAGATAACTTATTTACTAGTGATCACCTCACAAAAAAACAATTAATAAGAAATAGCTTAACGGCTGGGCACGGTGGTCACATCTGTAATCTCAGCACTTTGGGAGGCCTCGGTGGGCAGATCCCTTGAGGCCAGGAGTTCGAGACCAACATGGAGAAACCCCGTCTCTACTAAAAATACAAAAATTAGCAGGGTGTGTCTATGATCCCAGCTACTCGGGAGATGAGGCAGGAGGCAAGAGAATGGCTTGAACCCAGGAGGCGGAGGTTGCAGTGAGCTGAGAACATGCCACTGTGCTCCAGCCTGGGCGACAGAGTGAGATTCTGTCTCTAGAAAAATAAATAAATAGCTTAACTTCCAGATATGTTTTCTGTGGCTCTAACTTTAGTACTTTTTGCCAATAACTTTTTCTTAAGACGTGTGTTTCGTGAAATGCCAATAGTTACATAGTCAAATTAATTTGAGAGATTGTGCATACTCTATCATCCCTCTTGATAATTCAGTGAATTTGAACATGTTATAGGCTTCTAGAAATGTCCCAATAAAGACATCTGTTTCACTTTCAGAAGTGAAACACATTTCTCAACATTTCTCAAGGTAATTTGACCATGATACATCTTTTTTTTTTTAATCATTTTTAACAGCCAACAAATTGGAGCCCTATGTAAGTCAACTTACTTAGAGAATAATGCTGTGAAGGAAATGGAAACTTGATGTTAAAGTTAAAAGAGATCTCTGAAATAATTTAGTTCAGCACTTACATTTTAGTATTTAACAGATAAGAAGACTGAGTTCCATGAGATATACACACACACACACACACACACACGTATGTATATCCCTGGCATAAAGACACATAGTGGCTGACTAAATATTGTCAGATAAATGAATGAGTGAGTAAGGCTAGTGTTAGGACTCAAGACTCATATTTCTCAGTCCATTGAGCTTTTCAAGGGACTTATTTTCTCCTAAAGACCATGTAATCAGATCACTAGAGTCTTTCATAAGACAGGTTATTAGCTGAACGGCCTTGAGCGCATATTCTGTTTGAAAATCAGGATAATACCTCTCTAACGAGGTTGTCAGTATTAATTGAGATGTTACACATGAGAAGAGCTTATCACACAATGCATATTAGGTATTCAGTAAATGTTAGTTTATATTCATTTCTCTGATCATATTATCTATAAAAAATGATAATATCTATGATAGTGTATTAGTCTGTTCTTAGGCTGCTAATAAAGACATACCTGAGACTGGGTAATTTATAAAGAAAAAGAGGTTCAATGAACTCACAGTTTCATGGTTAGGGAGGCCTCACAAACATGGTAGAAGGTGAAGAAGGAGGAAAGGCAAGTCTTACATGGCAGCAGACAAGAGAGCATGTCCAGGGGAACCACCCTTTTATAAAACTATCGATCTTGTGAGACTTATTTGCTATCACAAGAACAGCATGGGAAAGACCCATCCCCATGATTCAATTACCTCCCACTGGATCCCTCTCCCAACACGTTAGGATTATGGGAGTCACAATTCAAGATGAGATTTGGGAGGGGACACAGCCAAACCATAACAGGTAGTGTTGTCCTGTTGGCTAAAAACATTTTATGTATTTTATTGATTATAGCATAGCATAAAGAGCACAAATTTTAAGTATACAGCTTACTGAAAATTAACAGCAGAACAAACCTGGGTAATCAGTATCTAGGCTAATAAACAGGGCATTACTAGAGCATTACCAGAGCATTACTGGAACTCCAGAAGATATTCCCATATCTGCTTCCATTCATTATTCATCAGGGTGTTTCATGTAAATAAAAACATGTAGCACATATTCTTCTGTGTTGAGTTCTTTTTGCTCAAATTATGTTTGTGAGATCTATCAATATTATTGTATGAAGTAATATTGTATGACATGTAGCATTACAATAATTGTAATTATTGTGTGTAATTATTGTATGGAGTAATATTGTATGCGAGTATTCATTTTCATTGCTATAGTATAGTATAGTATAGTATAGTACAGTACTGTATAGTATAGTATTATGCTATGTGACTATACAATGATTTATTTGTCCTTTCTACTAATGGTGAGTATTTGGATAGCTTCTGGTTTGGGGCCATAATGAAAAGTCCTGCAATGATCATTCATGAACATATCCTCTGGTGAACATATATATTCATTTATATTGGATTATACTTACAAGTGGGATTTCTGAGTATATGTATGTTCAATTTTAGTAAATATCACCAAAGTTTTCCAAAATGTTTGTAAAAATGTATACTCCCACCAGCAGTACATGAGACTTCCAATACATTCCAGAAGATTGAAACTAAAATTACAGCCATGAATTTAATATAGAGCAAAATACAAAGTGCATGAATTGGAGGCAGCAGGTATTAATGACAGAGCATTGGAGTTTAACTAGTTTCTTGGTTCTAATATAGGCTCTTCAAGTAACTTGCCATGTGATCTTGGAAAAAACCCTATGATTTCACTTATTTAAGCAATGTGTAATTCATACACATATTCAATTTTGTATATAATTGAAGGTGTTGAGGAGCCCATAATGGAAGGTGATGATTGGGACTCATCATGAGCTTTACTTAAGAATATCTGAACTAGGTGATATTTAAAGTCTCTTCCAATGATAACAACAGTAACAGAAATTCCTTTAAAAGCCAACATTTCAACTATTTTTTTAGTGTCATATTTCAAACACACATCTGGTAAAATAAAATATTTCCTGGGTAAATTTAACTGCTGGTGGCAACAAAGATAAGTATTTCCAAATTAGTTATCATTTAAAGAAATTATTTTGAATCATACTCAACAAATATGATGTCTCAGTCGAATTTGTGCTGCTATAATGGAATGCCTAAGAAACAGTAATTTATAAAGAACAGAGATTTATTTCTTATGGTACCAGAGGCTGGGAAGTCAGTGGTCAAGGGACCTGCATTTGGCAAGGGCTTTCTTGCTGCATCATTTCACATTGAAAGGCAGAAGGGCAAGAGAGCATGTACACATGAGAGAACAAGAGATTGAACTCACCCCCTCAAGCCCTTTTATAATCAACATTAATCCATTTATAAAGGTGGAACCCTCATGAACGAAACACCTCTCATTAAGCCCCACCTCCCAACACTATTGCTTGGGAATTAAGTTCCAGTACATGCCATTTGGAGGACACACTCAAACCATATCATACAGTCATGAAGTCATCAAAAACAAATTAATAAAAACCTGAAACATAGATGATACTCTACTATTATTAATCCACACAAATTCATGCTATCATTCCAATAAAATTATGAGGATATGGAAATAAGGAGATTGTAAAGAACTGTTCTTGATATTATCCATTAAAAAACAGATTTGCAACTGTTTTAAAATCAAGGAAAAGTTAACATTCTTTAAGTAAATGCATTTGAATAAGAATTTCCAGGAAAGGCCATCATGATATATTCAACTGAACAGTTTCCTTGATAATGATATTGCTTTTGTTAATTATACAGTTTAATATGGAAATATCTTTCTGAAATCATCTCTAAGTTTCTCAACCTAAAGTAGGTGGAATGATTTGAAAAGCAGAGGTCTTATTGTGTAAAATTTTACACCACATGTTTTAAAAATATTATTGTCAGCATTAGTCACTCTTTAGAAACTTTAATTGCACATTAAGAGGATAAAAACATTAAAGACAATAAGTTAGGTAGCTGTCACATGAGCCAGGATTTGTTTGTTTGGTCACCTTGTTATTACTCATCTTAATGTTAGTAACCAATATATCTCTAAAAGAATTGGATGCTGAATGAGAATGTACTAAAGGGAGAAGAGTTTGGGAGCATAAGTCACAGAATTGGGCTAGAAGATTACTGTTGTAAGGGGTTGGTTAGCCTCAGAGAAAGTAAGTAGAATAGCATATACAGAAGTAACCTGAAAAGAGATGCAAATTGCTGAGTAGAATAACCTCATTTAAAACAAATAAGTAAAAAGAGACCCCTATTTGCCTTTTCCAGAAACAATCAAAATAATCTGCTACATTATTTATAGAGTTCAAAAGCAGCACCAGTGTTCCCTTCTCCTGTAGTTTTTAATAGTCGAATGGATAACTCTAGTTAGATTCTGTCTCACCTGGGAGAAGATGGCTGGACTATTTGAACTCTCCAAGTCCTTTCTAGCAGTAAGATTCTTCAATATATTTTGCTCCTGGGATACAGAGTAAATATAGTGCATCTGGAAATGTCAGCAAAAACACTTGCAATGTCTTTCTACTTTATTTTAATGAAGGATAATGTTCCTCTATATAAAACTGCTAAGGCTGCCCATGCTTGCCTTCACAATAGAAATCCCTGAAGAAGAATCACTCAGACTCCCATTAACTTCCAAGACTCAACCCTGGAAATCAACAGCAACCAGAACATCACTTCATATAGATCTGCTGTGAAAAAACTCACAGTCCATTTATAACAAAGGGAATTTACAAAGCATGAAGTTGTCATTTTTTTCTCTCTTATCTTATGTATGATGGTGAAAATATTATATTGTGAAATTTTCAAAAGTGAATTACTATAGATATTTAGAAATTTAAATAAAACAATTAAATGTAGAAATGGGAAAGTAAAATTGATATTAGCCATAATGATGATAAAAGTCTGTGATTGAACGTTTAGTACACAAAGGATTAGCAACCATTCTATTTTGTCGTGATTTGTAGTATATCATGTTATATGTGTCCGTAGATGATACATGGTTCATATGATACATATATGCACTATACATGTAGGAACAATTCCTTCCAAACCTGCCTTGATCTGGCTTTCAGCTCTCCAATCATGTACATTACTATACTTGCTCTTACTATACCCTTTGATCTAGCCAGACTGTCAACTACTGTCTATTTTATAATATTTTCTGTCTTTCTCCCTCTATGCTTTCATTCACATTTCAATTTTGATGTAAGATATTTTCCTTCCAGGATATACGCCTCCTGTTGTCATCTGTCTTATTTCAAAATGCAACATATCCCCCTATATCAGTCTCCATTTATACATCCTTAACTTGTTCTTTACATACTCTCTCTATATATATACTTAAATTAAAATGTTTATGATTTTGAAAGCACTAATAGATTTGGGAATAATTACAAACAATGAAAATTTTCTTTGGTATCTTTCTTTACATACTCAATATGTATATAATTAAATTGAAATGCTTATGATTTTGAAAGCACTACTAGATTTGGGCATAATTACAAACGATGAAAATTTTCTTTGGTATCTTTCCATTTCCCGTTTGAATCTTTTGTTTCTGTTTCTCTTCCTTTAGGAAACTAGCAGTAACTCACTTATTTGCGTTACTAGACTATGCCAGTTCACTATCTCACCCAGAATTTGGAAGATAGTTAAAAACAATTCACATTTTAAACTGCTGATTTCTAATTCTTCCCATCCAGTGCCCCCTCCCCTGCTGATATCCAGTAAAAAAGCAATAAAAGATAATTTCCTAAATTATGTAAATTATGTTGTTAGCATACTGATTCACTCATTGAGATGTACTTGCAGCATAATGTCAAGTCCTTGTATTTGTATGTTGATTGCATTTTAAAAGTACTTTCATAACTATCACTTATTATGTATATAGTAGGCAGGAAGGGTAGGTTATTATTTCCATATTGCTGATTAGGAACATGAGACCAGGAAAGCTTAAATAACTTGAATAAGATCAAACAGTAAGTAAGTATTTGTGCTGAGTCTAGAAGTAAAATTATCTGACTCCAAACAATGAAACTCTATTTGTGGATTTTTAGTTCGTTTTGAAAAACTAAAAGTGTTTTGGGGAAGATAGGCCTTTCTAGTCTCTTACAATTATATATACGCACCTGTCTACATAAAATGTCAACTCTGAAAGCATGATGGAATGTTATAAAATATTTCAGTTTTGCTCCTAGGGAGAGGCAAGAAGTCAAATTCACCTAAGAACTACAGTTAACAAATTTAAATGAAACTATATGTTTCTTTCATAAAGATTAATTCTTAAAATATAATATAGCAGCATAATTGACACATCATTAATTTTTTAAGAAAGTACACATATCAAAAGTTGATAGGAAAGATAATTATGGTACATTTCCTATTTTTATTTTAAACAAAGTACATCTTCTATTTCAAGTTAAAGGTAGGAGTTATGTCTCATAATTGGAAGAGTTCGGAAAGGCCCAGGGCATTAACTATAAGTAGTATTCAGCTCGGCATTCTTTTGTAAATACTGAGAATAAAAGTTGTAAAAATATATACCAAATTATCATGAAGCAAAACTCAATTTTCTCATATTTTCAATCTAAACAAAGTTACTAACTCTAGTTCCAGTGAATACATTCAACTTGCTATTATGTTATATTTCTGGCATGTCTCCCCCACCCCCAAAAATTACTGGAACTATGATTTGAAAACTTATTGGGTACTAAAGAAACGCTGATCCTCATATGCTTTCCCTCTGTCGTGCTCACTCTTGCTCTTTCTCTCATTCATTCACCAATTCCTTCACAGAGGTGGTGTTATATTTTACCCAACAGCCATTTCCCTCATCTTGTCTGCTAGTAGGACTTCAACTTTATTCAAATGACAAAACGTGTTCAGTTCCAGTGGATGAATCATGATAGATTTAACTTAGAAGTTGGCAAACTATATGTAAAGGTCCAGGTAGTAAATACTTTAGGCTTTATGGCTCATATGGTCTCTGTTGCAACTATATTCAACTCACCTGCTATGTCATGAATACAGCCTTAGACAATATATAAATAAATGTGCATAGCAGTGTTCCAATAAATCGTTATTTTCAAAATAGGTGTGCATCATACTTTTCCAGAGAAACTATGGTCTAAGTCAATCACGGCTCTCTCATTCCTCTTAGACAGTGATAGAACTGGAAATGTGCCTTATACTATATTCTGATCAAGAACAGATATGGATAAACTTGCTGTGGGCTTCTGAGAATGATTTTCACCTCTGATAAGAGAGGGAAATGGGAGATTTCAGTTTGTTTCTCCTCCTTTCTTCTTCCCTTCCCTGAGTACTATTGTATATATGAAGGCTGGAGGTGCAGCAACCATCTTCCAAATATGAGACAATAGGCCTAGGGATGGAAACTATTTATGATAATGATGGAATTAGAAGATAAAATAGGCCTGCATTTTTTATGACATTGCAGAGCCAACGACCAATCTTGGAAACTAACCTCTGGATTTATAGTCGAGTATCAGAAAAATGTATTTATTATGTAATACATTGTTGATTGGTTATAATAGCACTTAAATTCTTTCTAAAAGGTCATATTTGGTAATTGGCTTCATTTTGCCCACTTCATTGATCAGTTGTATTGCACAATTTACAGAATCACAAAATTTCTATTCCTCATATCTTTGTCTTACACATAGATGCATCTTGCCATGTTTTAGATCCCTTAGTCCTTTATGCTCCTTCATGGCATTCTCTCAGCTTCAACCCATGCTAGCAATTGCTTCAACTTCACAATGGCCCAGTTCAAAATTTTTAAGAAAGAAATCTAATTGTCCTTGTTCCTCTTTGTCAGACCACATGGACCACTGGCAGACCTACAAATGGGCCACATTTGGGTCAAGTTCAAAGTCTTAGCCCAATCAACTTCAGGGAGAAATGGTAATGGATAAAACATGGTCGCCATCCCTGTACAGTTCTCTGAGTAAGGCAGTTTACGTTCAACAGGGTTATGGGTGGGGAGGTACTGTAAAATGTATCTGGTATAATAATTTATAATTTGATGTTGGTGCACAACAGTCTTCATTACCAGCAGGTTGATAGCAATTTTCAAGTTATATTCTAAGGACATTTACTTATTTCATCTGTAAAAAAGGGGGAGGCATTTATGTAGTCCTTTCGACTTTGATATTTTCCAACACCTATCTTCTTGAGAGGCATTGTCAGTGGTTTAATTTCTCATACTACATTCTTTGGCAGAACACTTTTCTGCCTCGACTTGTGGCAATAAGTTGATAGCATACTCCTCTTTCTCCCTATATCCTTAGAAAGGTAACATATGTGTTTTCTCTTTCAAATAGGATCCTATGGCCTGGATATAACAAGAGCTGAATAGTATAATGGTATCCACTATCTTTTAAGAATGAAGTTTTCCACATAAAGTACATTTTCAAGGCAACTTATCATTAAAACACCAACACTATTTTAAAAATGTAACTTTTTATGGTTAATCTATCTAAAATCTTTCGTATACCTAAAATCTGTATGCTGCCTTCCTAAATAAATGACATTGAACATAAATTGCTTTAACCTGGGTTAATAATTATAAATATCCAACATTCAAGAGTGTCATAATCCAGTTTGAAGACAGGTTTTTGTTTTGTCTCTTCTCCCACTATTTATTTATTTATTTGTTTAGATGGAATCTGGTCCTGTCACACAGGCTGAAGTGCAGTGGTGCAACCATAGCTCACTGTAGCCTCAATCTCCTGGGCTCAATGATTTTCCCTTCTCAGTCTCCCGAGAAGCTGGGACTACAGGCACAAGCCACCGTGCCTGGCTAATTTTTATTTTTTTGTACAGATGCTATCTCCCTATGTTGCCCAGGCTGGTTTTGAACTCCTGAACTCAAGCAATCCTCCAACCTTGGCCTCCCAATGTGTTGGAATTTCAGGCATGAGCCACCACACCAGGCCTTCTTCTTCTACTTATAGAATATTACTGTTACTGATGAGAATTTGTCTTAAGTCTCCAGATTTCTGATTTTTTTTTTCTCTTCTATGATAAGGGAGACTAGATAAATAAACTTAAGAATTTTCTGCTGGTTAAAAGTCAATAAAATATTGGAGGAAGGCTACTATAATTGGAATTGTAAATATTGGAATTGTAATTACAGGCTTCAAAGTCCAAGTCTTTGTAATTACCTTATAGGAGCTTGAAAGTATTTTTCAGATATTTAAGGGTTATATTCTGGCTGGTTGAGTTCATCCAGAGACAAACCTTCAAACAGTCTCCTCAACAGCTCACAATGCTACCCGTATTTGATTATTAATGTTCTAACTGCTGTAATTCATTATTTTATGCAATAAATATTTATTATGCTCCTCCAGTGGGCTGGCTCTTCTCTAGGTATGAGACACAGTCCTGGCTTTTCAGGAGCTCAAAGCCAAGCAAGAAAGTACATGAGGATGTAACCAACTAGAATACACTGCCAAAAGTGAAGAAATCATGCATAATCAAAGTCATATGACATCCCAGAGATAGGATGATCTTTAGGTTGTGGTTGTCAAGGAAGCCATCACAGAAGTGACATTAGAACTAGATCTTGAGAAGGGGACAGTTTGTCAAGTTTAACAAAAATTAGACAGGGGGAAAGGCACCTTAGGCAGAAATATAAATATAAATCATTTTTCAGTTAAGGAATCTGAGACATTTATACGACAAAAATGTAGCCTCAATGTAGACTACTAAAGTAGCAATTGATCTGTAGTCAGTTTTAATCTGCTTTATCCCTTATTTTCAGATATAAAGGACTGCCAGAAAGAGACACACAAATGGTATTTTTAAAGTTAGTTTGGAAATTCTAGTAGAAAACAGTTTATACCTAGGGTAGAATACTGTCCTTCTCTAATTGAATAATTTTTTTTTCAAACAGGCCTAACACATTTTGGAATGAGAAAGAATATTAGTTCAGGCTTCCAAATAGCAACACAGTTTCTGAAAATCTTTTAGGTAACATGTATCAATTCAGACAATCAATGCAGTGACATTTGCCAAAGACAGTTTAGTCTCTGTATTAGTCACGGTTATCTAGAGGAACAGAAAGAATGGAGTATGTATATATATGTGAGTTTATTAAGTATTAACTCACATGATCACGAGGTCCCAAAATAGGACGTCTGCAGGCTGAGGAGCAAGGAGAGCCAATCCGAGTTCCAAAACTGAAGAGCTTGGAGTCCAATGTTGGAGAATAGGAAGCATTCAGCATGGGAGAAAGATGTAGGCTGGGAGGCTAGGCCGGTCTCTCTTTTCACATTTTTCTGCCTGCTAATATTCTAGCTATGCTGGCAGCTAATTAGATTGTGCCCACTCAGATTAAGAGTGGGTCTGCCTTGCCCAGCCCACTGACTCAAATGTTAATCTCCTTTGGCAACACCCTCACAAACACACCCAGGATCAATACTTTGTATCCTTCAATCCAATCAAGTTGACTCTCAGTATTAACCATCACAGTCTCACACCCAAAAGGTTATTTTTTCCTACTAAGCCAAAGGCGTTAACAAATTTTAGTTTGGAGAAAAGTGAAAGCAATAAAACTAAGATGTATTTAATAACTTTGCTTCTTTGACAATTCCAACAATTGTTTTATAGCTACCTTATATGCTTATTTCATATTCTGTGTCACTATATAAGTGTTATGAATATGCTGGACCTATATATCTTGAAATAGGATAGATAATTTTAAAGATTTTATTGATAATTGGTTCTAAAATATTTGATCACCTTGTAAAACTATATGTCTATAGTGCTATAAATGAATACAGATATATGTCATGATATACCTACAAATATATTTATAATTATATGATTTTACCTATATGTCATGCCTATATATATAACTGAATTTCAAAGTAATGTAATGTATTCTATAAGGCAACAACTCACGTACACTCTGAATTTGATCTCCAGAATAAGTACCAAAGCATTTTCTTTAGAAAATAATGGAAAGTATAAAACACATACAAAAATACGAAGGTTATTAAGAATGATATTCTAGTTAACATATAAGAACATCTAGATGACCTTGGTTTGGCAGTGGCTTTTATATACAACACCAAAAGCATGACACAAATGAAACAATTGGAAATTTTGACGGTATTAAAATTAAAAACTTATTCTCTGCTATAGACTCTATCAAGGAAATGAAAATACAAGTGACAGCCTGGTTGGAAATATTGGCAGAACACAAATCTGATAAAGGACTGTAATCCAAAATATATAAAGACCTCTTAAAACACAACTATAAGAAAGCAGACCAGGCATGGTGGCTCACACCTGTAATCCCAGCACTTTGGGAGGCTGAGGTGGAAGGATCACTTGAGGCCAGGAGTTCAGAACCTGTCGCTACCCAAAAAATGCAACAAATTAGCTTAGCGTGGTGGCATGCACCTGCAGTCCCAGCTATTTTGGGGGTTGAGGTGCGAAGATCCCTTGAGGCCCAGAGGTCGAGGCTGCAGTGAGCTGAGTTATTGACACTGCACTCCAGCCTGGGTGACAAAGTGAAACTGTGTCTCCAAAAAAAAAAAAAAAAAAAAAAGACAGCAACCAACTCAAAACTTGGATGAGGAGGCCTGTGCATGAAGGTCTGGCAGGTCTTCTCAAACTCCTTGGTTAAAGGAAAGCAACAACAACAATTTATCATCAATATGCCACTCATAAGTAAGTGTGGGATAAAAGAAACTTGGAATTTATGTATCTCCTCTCATTTTACAAGTACGATTCCTTTGGGTAAAGAGTCATCAACCAAATATCCAAAAGTATAAACAAATATCAGAAAGTAAAAAGTATTAACAAAAGTTCAACACGATGGCTTCAGGAGGGCTGCAGTGGCAAGGGAGGCAGCCGCGGCAGCAGTAGTGGCAAAGTTGGCCATGGTGGTGGTAGCAGCAGCAGCAAGCCGTGGTGACAGCATGGGCTTCAGGCCAGGACCATTAGTAGAAGCAGACCATGTGCAGGAAGGCCTGGCCGTTCTTCTCCTCCAACTTCTGCAGCAGCCGATCAATCTCATTCTCCGTATCCTCTGAGCGCTGCATACACTGGCAGAGCTCGCAGATGAGAAATGCCCCTATGATGGCATCTTCCTGGATGTCCTGGATGTCCATGTTCACCACATGCACTGGCTGGCAGGTCTCCTGTTCTCTGGAATTCAGATCTTCCACCACTGGTCATCAATTTTCTCTTCACAAGTGATGATCAGATCAAACACATCTTTGCAATCCTGGAACCTTTCTGGCCGGAGCTTGATTCTCTTATTTCTGTCTAACATATACAGAATGCCATTCTGTGTATAGAATTCTTCGTCTTTCGTGATAAGATCAATGTACATTTCATCATATGTGGTTTCGAAATCATAAATATTTGGCTTGTTAGGTGCTGGTCCTGGAAACTTCACATGAGGTACTGTTCCAAAGGACTGGACACTGAATCCTCATTTGCTGAGGATACTGTGTGCCTCCATGCTCCGGTTCTGGTTACTTGAGCACACCACCGCCACCCGCAGCGGTAACAATGACCACCCACGATGCTCTCACTTACGCTTCTACCGACCACAGCACCTTAGTGCCAGTAGAATGGCGACCAAAAATGGTGACCGTGTCTCAGGGGATATAGTACGTGGCGTCTGCGCTTGCCAGTCTCCTCGCAAGCCCCGAGTGCGGAGCCACAGGTACGCTGGCATCCAGGCTCAGGCAACGCATTCTGTGACAGTTGGCGGCTGGCGCCTGCGCAGCCACACCCGCGCTCCGCAAGGTGCAGCCCAGCCACATTTAAAATATATATACTTTTTCGGCCAGGCTCTGCGGCTTATGCCTGTAATCCCAGCACTTTGGGAGGCCGAGGCGGGTGGATCACCTGAGGCCGGAAGTTCGAGACCAGCCTGACCAACATGGAGACACTCCGTCTCTACTAAAATTACAAAATTAGTCAGGCATGGTGGCGCATGCCTGTAATCCCAGCTACTCGGGAGGTTGAGGCAGAAGAATCACTTGAACCCGGGAGGTGGAGGATGCGGTGAGCCAAAATCGTGCCATTGCACTCCAGCCTGGGCAACCAGAGCAAAACTCCATCTTCAAAAAGCAAACAAGCAAATAAAATATATACATATATATATGGTTTTTTTTTTCTCTGTATAGCGGAAACCTTATTGTTGTAAGTTCAATTGAAGGCTTTTAAAAAAACCTTTTAAGGAATTCTATAACCATCACCAAAAAGTCAGTCTGTCCACCTGCATGATCTCCCAGAGCACTTCTGCTCCATGTGAGTATGGGGTGGGGAGACAAAAGCAGCATGTGTGGGGCAGTTGTCTGACAAGCTGCTGTCCAAGCTGGTTAATCTCCTGTCCGTCAGTTCTTCCCGTAAATCAAGACCTTACAATTGGCATCCCAGTGGTCCACGTTAGTAGAAGCAATGGCCCACTGTAAGATAGGGATGACTACTTGGCTTCTCAGCAAGGTGACAGGGCTACGCTGAATAAACCTGGTGGATAGCCTGAACAGGTCGTCTACCGTGTCAGAGTGATTCTGGAGACCATTCTGCTGTTCTAGGAGCTGAAAGGTGGGAATGCACAGTGCCTGGACATGTCTAGTGGTCCCTGCCCACAGCCATCTTCCATGCCATACTCATCTACGAGGATAATGCCAAGGTATAGGAAACAAGAATGCTGATGTACGTGGCACACATTCACACAAATGGTGAATCATTCTAGTGGTTACAGCAGCACGGCAGATCCTTTGCCTACACAGCGAACTGCAAAGTGCAGGCACCTGCAACAGTGCTTTGCAATCTGATTATGAGCCGAGTGCTTATTTAGAGACTCGCATAAAATTGGCCATATTTCCTGTGTGACTTTTTGGCACCGATGAGTCTGTCTGTTTTCCACAGTGGAATTCATATGGCTAAATATCACTGCAAGGCGATCTAAGAACAGTGTCAATGGTTAGATAATTCCTTAAAGGATTTGCCAAAGGAGACAACAATGGGAGCCGTCACCGTGACACACAAACAACTTCCAGACTTCCACAAGCAAGTCACTAGTGCTGAGGAATGTAACCAAGTTTGCTGGGCCTTATGAAAACTCACCAGGTTCTTTCGATAGCTCACGCTTCTGCACTGTGCCTGTCACCCAGGAATGTCTTTTTAAATTAGAAGACTGGAAGGAAACAAAAACCACAGTGTGTTCCACAGTCAGAAACCTCTGTCGTGGCAGAGGGGCCTTCACTGCCACCAGGGTGTCCTGCCAGACAGAAAGAGACTCCAGGCTTCTGAAGGCCACCCTGGGGAGTTCCTGTTTGGGGGTGTGGGAAAATCAGGGAGGTTTAAAAAAAGATGGCTGTGGCCTGCCTGGCGTGGTGGGAGGGGAGGTGGTTTCCTGGCAAACTGATTTCTAAAAGGAAAGATAATTTCAAGAAAATAAAAAAGGAAAACTAAGTGGAAAAAAAGCCTTGTAAAATCGAATTCCAAATTAATGCTAACACTCTCTCTTCTGCTTTTGAAAACTCCAATTATTAGAACTTTTCCTTCAAATTACCATCTATCAAACTACATATCATTTGTGTTTGCTCATGGCTCTCTTCATTTTCAAAGTTAGATTGTTTGGAAATAAATCTCAGTTGCAGAGCTGTAACTTAGGCAGGGTTATCAAAAAGTTGCTTAAGTCTGTCATCCTAGCAGTTTGGGAGGCCAAGGCAGACTGATCGCCTGAGCCTAGGATTTCTAGACCAGCCTGGGCAACATGGTGAAACCCTGTCTCCTTTAAAAATACAAAAAGTTAGCCAGGCTTGGGGTGTGGTGTCGGGCACCTATGGTCCCAGCTACTCGAAGGCTGAGGTGGGAGGATCACTTGAACTTGGGAGGTCAAGGTTACAGTGAGCCTTGGTTGCACCAATGCACTCCAGCCTGGGCAACAGAATGATACACTGTGTCAAAACAGAAACAAACACAAAAACAAAACATGTTGCTTAAGGGCATTAAAGTACATAGGGCTAGAAATGTTTTTTAAAAATATGTATAATTACACAAAAGAATGAAATTGGACTCTTACCTTACATCATATAAAAAATTAACTCGGAATGAATCAAAGACCTAAACATAGGAGCTTTCTTGAAGAAAACATAGATGAAAAGCTTCATGACATTAGATTTGACAGTGATTTCTTGGACATGACACCAAAAGCACAGGCAGCAGAAGAAAAAAAAATAGAGAAATTGAATTATATCAAATTAAAATATTTTGCATGAATGACACTATCAAAAGAGCAAAAACTCAACTGACACACTTGGGGAAAGTATTCACAAATCATATATCTGACAAGAGGTTCATATCCAGAATAAATATTAAGAACTCCTCTATCTCAAAACCAGAAATGCTAACAACCAGATTTAAAAATGGGCAAAGGACCTGAATAGATATATATTCTCCAAAGCGTATGTACAAATAGCCAATAAACACATGAAAAGATTTTCAACATCACTAATGACTAAGCAAATGCAAATCAAAACCATAGTGAGATACCACTTCACACCCACTAGGATGGCATATATATATATACACACACATATATATTATATATATGTTTTTAAAAACAGAAAAGAATAAGGATTGCAAGGATGTGGAGAAATTTAAACCCTTGTGCACTGCTCTTAGAAATGTAAAATGATGCAGCCACTATGGAAAATAGTATGACTATTCCTCAAAAAATTAAAAATAGAAATAGCACATGATCCAGCAATTCCACTTCTGGGTATATACCCGAAACAATTGAAAGCAAGGACTCAAGCAGATATTTGTACACGAATGTTCATAGCAGCATTATTCCCAATAGCCAAGAGATAGAAGCAAACCACATGTCCATTAGTGAATGAATGTATAAACAAAGTGTGGTATTTACATACAATGGAGTATTATTCAGCTATATAAACAAAGGAAATTCTGATACATGTTACAACATGGATGAACCTTGAAGACATTATGCTGAGTGAAATAAGACAATCGCAAAAGACAAGCATTGTATGAATCTACATATTTGAGGAACCTAAAGTAGTCAAATTCATAGAGACAGAAGTAGAACGGTGTTTGTGAGGAAAGGGGAGTTATTTTTTAATGAGTGCAGAGTTTCAGTTTTGTAAGATGAAAAAATTCTGGAAATGGGTGGTAGTAGTGGCTGCACAATTATGTGCATGTACTTTATGTCACTGAACCGTACACTTAAAACTGGTTAAAATTATAAATTTTATCTACATTTTACCACAATTTAAAATATAAACATTGATACACACACTGGAACTATGTCCAATCAATAGTGGCCCACCAATTGTAACAAATGGACCATACCAGTGCAAAATGTAAATAATAGGGAAAGCTGACAAACGAGTAAGGAGGTATAGGAACTATGTACTTTCTGCTTTTTTTTTTTTCCTACTGTAAACTTAAAATTGCTTTAAAAATCACCTATTTAAAAACAAAATAAATATACATACTAAGCTTATTACCTCAAGAAACATGACCTTTCCCTCAATCAGGATTCTCTACTTGCACTAGCACAGTGGTGAGTTTGTCTATGGCCCTAAGCCAGACTTCATGGCAGCCAGTAATGATGAAAAAGCCAGACACCCTATGTCAAGGGCAGAAAGGCCAATGTTCTAGGGCTTCTTTGATTCCCTTTTTTTCCTCTATTTTTTTTTCTCATAGTACATTTTTCTGTAGAGTTATGGTTGAATTTGTTGCTGCCTGCCTCAGATGCCACAGTTGTTTGTTATGGCTCTGATATTTAATTAGGATCTGACCAATTCTGATAACACAAGAATTAACTTGTATAGTTTAGATTATTTTTCTGGAGTATACCCCCCTCTGGCTTGTATAAATGGTAATCTATTTATTTCTTTTAAGTATGTCTTTCTATTTCAGCCAACATTTATTGAGAAAGCACCTTGTATCAGATAATTTTCAAAGTTCTAAGAATACGATTAAAAACATTTTTTTTTTTACCTCAGTTGATACTACTGTCTAGTAAAGGAGACAGACATTAAACAAACAAGCTTGCAAATAAAAATGTAAATATATTCAAGGAGGAAATGAAGTAGCTGCAATGACTCACTTTAGATTAGATGGTCAGAAAAAACCTATTTGTGGGAAGTAACTTTCAAGACGAAGCCAGTAAGATGACTAGGAGCCAGCCAGGTGAAGTGTGGGGAGAGAGTATTTAGGCAGAAAGAAGAGTATGAGCAGATTTTCTGAGATGGGAATGTGCTACGTGAATTTGGGCAAAAAGAGCCAAAAGGCCAGTGTGACTGCAGTGTAGTGAGGGGAAGACGGGCACAGGTGAGTTCTGAGAGGTGGACAACTGTCAAGTCATATAAGATCCTATATCTCTGGTAGGTGTTTTCATGTTTAAAGTAATAAGATTATAAGAGTGTCAGAAATTGTTCTAAGCGCTTTACTTGCTTTTTAGGATTTTCTTTTTTTTTTTTTTTTTTTTTTTTTTATTATACTTTAAGTTCTAGGGTACATGTGCATAACGTGCAGGTTTCTTACATATGTATACTTGTGCCATGTTGGTGTGCTGCACCCATCAACTCATCAGCACCCATCAATTCATCATTTATATCATGTATAACTCCCCGATGCAATCCCTCCCCCCTTCCCCCTCCCCATGATAGGCCCCAGTGTGTGATGTTCCCCTTCCCGAGTCCAAGTGATCTCATTGTTCAGTTCCCACCTATGAGTGAGAACATGCGGTGTTTGGTTTTCTGTTCTTGTGATAGTTTGCTAAGAATGATGGTTTCCAGCTGCATCCATGTCCCGACAAAGGACGCAAACTCATCCTTTTTTATGGCTGCATAGTATTCCATGGTGTATATGTGCCACATTTTCTTAATCCAGTCTGTCACAGATGGACATTTGGGTTGATTCCAAGTCTTTGCTATTGTGAATAGTGCCGCAATAAACATACGTGTGCATGTGTCTTTACAGCATGATTTATAATCCTTTGGGTATATACCCAGTAGTGGGATGGCTGGGTCATATGGGACATCTAGTTCTAGATCCTTGAGGAATTGCCATACTGTTTTGCATAATGGTTGAACGAGTTTACAATCCCACCAACAGTGTAAAAGTGTTCCTATTTCTCCACATCCTCTCCAACAACTGTTGTTTCCTGATTTTTTAATGATTGCCATTCTAACTGGTGTGAGATGGTATCTCATTGTGGTTTTGATTTGCATTTCTCTGATGGCGAGTGATGATGAGCATTTTTTCATGTGTCTGCTGGCTGTATGAATGTCTTCTTTTGAGAAATGTCTGTTCATATCCTTTGCCCACTTTTTGATGGGGTTGTTTGTTTTTTTCTTGTATATTTGTTTGAGTTCGTTGTAGATTCTGGATATTAGCCCTTTGTCAGATGAGTAGATTGCAAAAATTTTCTCCCATTCTGTAGGTTGCCTGTTCACTCTGATGGTAGTTTCTTTTGCTGTGCAGAAGCTCTTTAGTTTAATTAGATCCTGTTTGTCAATTTTGGCTTTTGTTGCCGTTGCTTTTGGTGTTTTAGACATGAAGTCCTTGCCCATGCCTATGTCCTGAATGGTACTACCTAGATTGTCTTCTAGGGTTTTTATGGTATTAGGTCTAACATTTAAGTCTCTAATCCATCTTGAATTAATCTTCGTATAAGGAGTAAGGAAAGGATCCGGTTTCAGCTTTCTACTTATGGCTAGCCAATTTTCCCAGCACCATTTATTAAATAGGGAATCCTTTCCCCATTTCTTGTTTCTCTCAGGTTTGTCAAAGATCAGATGGCTGTAGATGTGTGGTATTATTTCTGAGGACTCTGTTCTGTTCCATTGGTCTATATCTCTGTTTTGGTACCAGTACCATGCTGTTTTGGTTACTGTAGCCTTGTAGTATAGTTTGAAGTCAGGTAGCGTGACGCCTCCAGCTTTGTCCTTTTGACTTAGGATTGTCTTGGCAATGCAGGCTCTTTTTTGGTTCCATATGAACTTTAAAGCAGTTTTTTCCAATTCTGTGAAGAAACTCATTGGTAGCTTGATGGGGATGGCATTGAATCTATAAATAACCTTGGGCAGTATGGCCATTTTCACGATATTGATTCTTCCTATCCATGAGCATGGTATGTTCTTCCATTTGTTTGTGTCCTCTTTGATTTCACTGAGCAGTGGTTTGTAGTTATCCTTGAAGAGGTCCTTTACATCCCTTGTAAGTTGGATTCCTAGGTATTTGATTCTCTTTGAAGCAATTGTGAATGGAAGTTCATTCCTGATTTCGCTCTCTGCTTGTCTGTTACTGGTGTATAAGAATGCTTGTGATTTTTGCACATTAATTTTGTATCCTGAGACTTTGCTGAAGTTGCTTATCAGCTTAAGGAGATTTTGGGCTGAGACGATGGGGTTTTCTAAATATACAATCATGTCATCTGCAAACAGGGACAATTTGACTTCTTCTTTTCCTAACTGAATACCCTTGATTTCTTTCTCTTGCCTGATTGCCCTAGCCAGAACTTCCAACACTATGTTGAATAGGAGTGGTGAGAGAGGGCATCCCTGTCTTGTACCAGTTTTCAAAGGGAATTTTTCCAGTTTTTGCCCATTCAGTATGATATTAGCTGTGGGTTTGTCATAAATAGCTCTTATTATTTTGAGGTACGTTCCATCAATACCGAATTTATTGAGCGTTTTTAGCATGAAGGGCTGTTGAATTTTGTCAAAAGCCTTTTCTGCATCTATTGAGATAATCATGTGGTTCTTGACTTTGGTTCTGTTTATATGCTGGATTACATTTATTGATTTGCGAATGTTGAACCAGCCTTGCATCCCAGGGATGAAGCCCACTTGATCATGGTGGATAAGCTTTTTGATGTGCTGCTGAATCCAGTTTGCCAGTATTTTATTGAGGAGTTTTGCATTGATGTTCATCAGGGATATTGGTCTAAAATTCTCTTTTTTTGTTGTGTCTCTGCCAGGCTTTGGTATCAGGATGATGTTGGCCTCATAAAAAGAGTTAGGGAGGATTCCCTCTTTTTCGATTGATTGGAATAGTTTCAGAAGGAATGGTACCAGCTCCTCCTTGTACCTCTGGTAGAATTCAGCTGTGAATCCATCTGGTCCTGGACTTTTTTTGGTGGGTAGGCTATTAATTATTGCCTCAATTTCAGAGCCTGCTATTGGTCTATTCAGGGATTCAACTTCTTCCTGGTTTAGTCTTGGGAGAGTGTAAGTGTCCAGGAAATTATCCATTTCTTCTAGATTTTCTAGTTGATTTGCATAGAGGTGTTTCTAGTATTCTCTGATGGTAGTTTGTATTTCTGTGGGGTCGGTGGTGATATCCCCTTTATCATTTTTTATTGCGTCTATTTGATTCCTCTCTCTTTTCTTCTTTATTAGTCTTGCTAGCGGTCTGTCAATTTTGTTGATCTTTTCAAAAAACCAACTCCTGGATTCATTGATTTTTTGGAGGGTTTTTTGTGTCTCTATCTCCTTCAGTTCTGCTCTGATCTTAGTTATTTCTTGCCTTCTGCTAGCTTTTGAATGCGTTTGCTCTTGCCTCTCTAGTTCTTTTAATTGTGATGTTAGAGTGTCAATTTTAGATCTTTCCTGCTTTCTCTTGTGGGCATTTAGTGCTATAAATTTCCCTCTACACACTGCTTTAAATGTGTCCCAGAGATTCTGGTATGTTGTATCTTTGTTCTCATTGGTTTCAAAGAACATCTTTATTTCTGCCTTCATTTCATTATGTACCCAGTAGTCATTCAGGAGCAGGTTGTTCAGTTTCCATGTAGTTGAGCGGTTTTGATTGAGTTTCTTAGTCCTGAGTTCTAGTTTGATTGCACTGTGGTCTGAGAGACAGTTTGTTATAATTTCTGTTCTTTTACATTTGCTGAGGAGTGCTTTACTTCCAATTATGTGGTCAATTTTGGAATAAGTGTGATGTGGTGCTGAGAAGAATGTATATTCTGTTGATTTGGGGTGGAGAGTTCTATAGATGTCTATTAAGTCCGCTTGGTGCAGAGATGAGTTCAATTCCTGGATATCCTTGTTAACTTTCTGTCTCGTTGATCTGTCTAATGTTGACAGTGGAGTGTTGAAGTCTCCCATTATTATTGTATGGGAGTCTAAGTCTCTTTGTAAGTCTCTAAGGACTTGCTTTATGAATCTGGGTGCTCCTGTATTGGGTGCATATATATTTAGGACAGTTAGCTCTTCCTGTTGAATTGATCCCTTTACCATTATGTAATGGCCTTTTTTGTCTCTTTTGATCTTTGATGGTTTAAAGTCTGTTTTATCAGAGACTAGGATTGCAACCCCTGCTTTTTTTTGTTCTCCATTTGCTTGGTAGATCTTCCTCCATCCCTTTATTTTGAGCCTATGTATGTCTCTGCATGTGAGATGGGTCTCCTGAATACAGCAGACTGATGGGTCTTGACTCTTTATCCAGTTTGCCAGTCTGTGTCTTTTCATTGTGCATTTAGACCATTTACATTTAAAGTTAATATTGTTATGTGTGAACTTGATCCTGCCATTATGATAGTAACTGGTTATTTTGCTCGTTAGTTGATGCAGTTTCTTCCTAGCCTCGATGGTCTTTACATTTTGGCATGTTTTTGCAATGGCTGGTACCGGTTGTTCCTTTCCATGTTTAGGGCTTCCTTCAGGGTCTCTTGTAAGGCAGGCCTGGTGGTGACAAAATCTCTAAGCATTTGCTTATCTGTAAAGGATTTTATTTCTCCTTCACTTATGAAGCTTAGTTTGGCTGGATATGAAATTCTGGGTTGAAAATTCTTTTCTTTAAGAACGTTGAATAATGTCCCCCACTCTCTTCTGGCTTGTAGAATTTCTGCCGAGAGATCTGCTGTTAGTCTGATGGGCTTCCCTTTGTGGGTAACCCGACCTTTCTCTCTGGCTGCCCTTAAGATTTTTTCCTTCATTTCAACTTTGGTGAATCTGGCAATTATGTGTCTTGGAGTTGCTCTTCTTGAGGAGTATCTTTGTGGTGTTCTCTGTATTTCCTGAATTTGAATGTTGGCCTGCCCTACTAGGTTGGGGAAGTTCTCCTGGATGATATCCTGAAGAGTGTTTTCCAACTTGGTTCCATTTTCCCCCTCACTTTCAGGCACCCCAATCAGACGTAGATTTGGTCTTTTTACATAATCCCATACTTCTTGCAGGCTTTGTTCATTTCTTTTTCTTCTTTTTTCTTTTGGTTTCTCTTCTCGCTTCACTTCATTCAGTTGATCCTCAATCGCTGATACTCTTTCTTCCAGTTGATCGAGTCGGTTACTGAAGCTTGTGCATTTGTCACGTATTTCTCGTGTCATGGTTTTCATCTCTGTCACTTCGTTTATGACCTTCTCTGCATTAATTATTCTAGCTGTCAATTCTTCCACTCTTTTTTCAAGATTTTTAGTTTCTTTGCACTGGGTACGTAATTCCTCCTTTAGCTCTGATAAGTTTGATGGACTGAAGCCTTCTTCTCTCATCTCATCAAAGTCATTCTCTGACCAGCTTTGATCCATTGCTGGCGATGGGCTGCACTCCTTTGCAGGGGGAGATGTGCTCTTATTTTTTGAATTTCCAGCTTTTCTGCCCTGCTTTTTCCCCATCTTTGTGGTTTTATCTGTCTGGTCTTTGATGATGGTGACGTACTGATGGGGTTTTGGTATAGGTGTCCTTCCTGTTTGATAGTTTTCCTTCTGACAGTCAGGACCCTCAGCTATAGGTCTGTCGGAGATTGCTTGAGGTCCACTCCAGACCCTGTTTGCCTGGGTATCAGCAGCAGAGGTTGCGGAAGATAGAATATTGCTGAACAGCGAGTGTACCTGTCTGATTCTTACTTTGGAAGCTTCCTCTCAGTGGTGTACTCCACCCTGTGAGGTGTGGGGTGTCAGACTGCCCCTAGTGGGGGATGTCTCCCAGTTATGCTACTCAGGGGTCAGTGACCCACTTGAGCAGGCAGTCTGTCCCTTCTCAGATCTCAACCTCTGTGTTGGGAGATCCACTGTTCTCTTCAAAGCTGTCAGACACAGTCGTTCGCGTCTGCTCAGGCCTTTGCTGCTTCCCCTGTTGTTTTTTTAGCTGAGCCCTGCCCCCAGAGGTGGAGTCTATCGAGACAGGCAGGTTTCCTTGAGCTGCTGTGAGCTCCACCCAGTTCGAGCTTCCCAGCAGCTTTGTTTACCTACTTAAGCCTCAGCAATGGCGGGCGCCCCTCCCCCAGCCTCGCTGCTGCCTTGCGGTTAGATCGCCGCAGACTGCTGTGTTAACAATGAGGGAGGCTCCGTGGGCGTGGGACCCTCCCGGCCAGGTGAGGGATATATTCTTCTGGTGTGCCCGTTTGCTTAAAGCGTGGTATTGGGATGGGAGTTACCCGATTTTCCAGGTGTTGTGTGTCTCAGTTCCCCTGGCTAGGAAAACGGATTCCCTTCCCCCTTGCACTTCCCAGGTGAGGCGATGCCTCGCCCTGCTTCAGCTCTCGCTGGTCGGGCTGCAGCAGCTGACCAGCACCGATTGTCCGGCACTCCCTAGTGAGATGACCCCAGTACCTCAGTTGAAAATGCAGAAATCACCGGTCTTCTGTGTCGCTCGCACTGGGAGTTGGAGACTGGAGCTGTTCCTATTCAGCCATCTTGCTCCGCCCCGCATTTTCTTTTAGTTTTTTTTTTAGTACAGATGGAGTCTCACTATGTTGCCCAGGATGATCCTGGACTCCTGGGCTCAAGGGATTATCCCACTTCAGCCTCTCGAAGTGCTGAGATTACAGGCATGAGCCACCAAACCTGGCCTCTAACTGCTTTACTTGTATCATCACATTCAATCCTCGCAAAAACCCTGGAAGGTGGATATTATTATTCTCATTTTCAAGATAAGAAAAGCGAGGAACAGAGAGGTTAAGTGACTTGCCCCCGCTCACTAGTAAAATAGCACAGATAGATTTCAAACTCAAGTGGTCTGACCGTCGAACCAAAATTCTTCATTCCTCATTAAATATGATAGGAAACAACAGAAGGGTTTTAAATGAGAGGCTTATATCTTGAGATTTACACATTTTAAAGACAATTCTGACGGAATTGGAAAGAACTTCTTGGAGATGAGCAACAGAGAAAGCGGGGAAAATAATTATGAGGCTGTTACCACAGTCCAAGAAAGAGATGACTATGGCTTGTTTCCTAGTGGAATGAGAAAAATAAGATGGATTAAAAATATGTCTTAAAAATACTTTATTCAGTATATAGGAAGAATGAATAGGATTTGGTAATGTACTAGGTGAGGACAGGGGAAAGAGTGCAATCAAGGCAATCAAGGTAATTTATCTGGTACATGGTCCTTTTGCAGATCATCATTCTTAAATTGCTTGTAGTTTTAATTGAACTAAACTAATCATTCCTTTTGTGGTAACTGAGGTTGGTGTTTTTTATTCTCCAATAATAAACCTTCTATTAGTTTGTTTTCCACAATTTCTACTGTATACAGCTTAATTTGGCAGATTTAATTTCTTATAAGATTTAATTTGTTATGCCAAGAAGATCAAACATAAAGAAAAAAGAATACTTTCTGTTTTCAGTCTATCAAAGCTGCTATAACAAAAATATCATAAACTGGGGGGCTTATAAACAACAAACATTTATTTCTCACCATTCTGGAGGCTAGGAAGTCCAAGATTATGGTGCTAGCAGATTTGGTTTCTGGTGAGGGCCTACTTCCTGTTTCATGGATGCCCATTTTTCACTGTAACTTCACAGGATAGAAGGATAAGGGAGCTCTCAGAGCTTTCTCAGGCTTCTTTTATAAGGGCACTAATCCCATTTATGAGAATGGAGCCCTAATCACCTCCCAAAGTTTCCTCCTCCTAATACACTTAGTTTGGGGGCTAGGACTTTAACATATTAATTTGCAGGGGGGACACAAACATTCAGACCATAGTAATTCCTCATCCTCGAAAGTCATCCACAATCTTAAATCATGTTAATAGACCATGCTTAATACCTGAAGAACATCAGTTACCTTATCCTGACTTCTGAAGAGTGTTACATTGAATCCTTGGTAATTATTATGCATTATGGACTTTTCTATCAACTATCTTTCTGTTCAGTAACAATATCTAATAGAATATTATATTTTGTGGCAAAAAAAATCACCACATTTACCATGTAATTTTCAGAGCAAGTATCAGTGATCAGTTGGGTGGGGTAGAGTAAGACTTGATTCTGTCTATCCTGATTTTAGAAATGTTAAAAGTCACCGTGTGTATTTGAAGATGTCACATATGCTCTGCATTCTCAAGTCTCTCTCTATAAAATCATGTGTTATCAGTGATTGTCAATTAATATACAAAAGTCCTCTGGCTTATTGTTTCTCAGAATCTTCTTATAAAACACTATTATGAGCAGTGATCATGGAATTAATCATCTTTTGGTAATACTTAAAGTACCAGGGATTTCTTTAGTTTCTCCCTTGATCCTTTGCTCATTCAAAATCTGGCTCCTAGTATTATTCTATGCTCCCTAATTTTCCAAAAGTATGAATACATATATGTGTATACACACACACACACACACACACACACACACAGAGGCATGAATGCTGAGAATGCTTTAGCTTATTTGAAAAATAATTATTGTTTTAAAAACCTTGAGTTTTATTTTTTCCAAAGATGAGAATCCATGATCCCTACAGTCAATATCCATCACTGGCTTTGGCTGGGGTTGGGTTATACACAATGTAAGACAGATGGGAGCTTCTCTACCAAACTGTCACTGTTTTCAGGAACTAAAATTCTCCCTGAATGTGTCCCTTATTTATATAATGTTATTAAAGGCCAGTGGCACAAATGGAGAAGCAGAATGTGTAAAATTTCACTGATTTATTCATTTTCCTATTAGATTCACATATGAGGAAGTTCCTACACAAGTTATTTTACTTAAAAGAAAATTATTATATTTTTACTTCACTAATCGGGCCTCCCCAATGTCTATCACATAAAAGTCAACCTTTCCAATGTGGTATTCAACGTACCTATGCAATCCAGGTCCTGAATTGTCTAGCATTACCTTCTACTTTTGCTGTTCATGAGACTTATTTAATCTAGACAGGCTCCTAAGTCCTCCAGAAAATTTTTTTTTAAGTATTTTTGCTCATCAGACTGCCTAGTCCTATAAAGTTAATTGAAATATGTTCAATTGGCTGGACACAAAGCCTCATGAGTGTTATCCTAGCACTTTGGGAGGATGAGGTAGGCAGATAGCTTGAGCTCAGGAGTTTCAGCCAGCCTGGGTAACATGGAGAAACTCCATTTCTACAAAAATACAAAAATTAGTCAGTTGTGGTGGTGTGCTCCTGTAGTTCGAGCTAGTTGGAAAACTGAAGTCAGAGGATTACTTGAGCCTGGAGGGTCAAGGCTGCAGTGAGCAGTGATGGCACTACTGTACTCCAGCCTGGTCTGCAGGGCAAGACACTATCTCAAAAAAAAAAGAAAAGAAAAGAAAAGAAAGAAAAGAAAAGAAAGAAATATGTTCAATGATTTATTCATTCAATAACAGAAACTCACCTTTTATGTGTATGGTTATGAATGAGATACCAAGATAAGTCTTAAGATATTTTGAAATACAATTCTTGTTTATTTTTTTCCAATATAGTAAAAACAGATTCAGAGATCTGAAATAAATATTGTGTATTGTTTTCTTCTTTGTTTTGATAATTTCCAATTATGTCTTTTAGCAGATATATACATATTTTAGGACAAAATAATGCCCTTGCCATATTTGACCTCAATACACATGATTTTACATTTTTAAAAGTTTTGAAAAAAATGAACTCCCAATGTGAGGACTGTAGACTCATAAGAATTCTTTTGAGGGGACTAGACTGTGGGTTGCATGTATCCAACAGTCATTAAACTAGGAATCAGCTAAATGATCTCCAATCATCTATTTTATTTTGAGGAATATACTACAGTCTAAAAGAATGACGATTGCCAGATAGGTCAAGAATGGAAATCCTTGATCACCTCTATTAATTTCAAAAATATCTGAGTAATGTCTTAGCAAAAACATGGAATCTAGTTATCAGTGGTATCATCAACTATGGGTAATGAATACAAACACACATGTATAATTATTCCCTTGAAAATAGTCTTTTGCTTGTATGATAATTACAATTAAAGGCAATGACTTCATACAATATGGCTTGTTTTTATTCCTAATCATTTTCTTTTCAAATAATCATAGATTCATGTGAAATTGTAAAAAAGAATTAGAGACATCCCACATACCTTTATCCAGTTCCCTTCAATGGTAAGATCTTGAAAAACTATTGTGCAAAATCACAACCAATATATTGACATTGATACAATCCACCTGTCTTATTCAGCTTTCCTCAGTTTTTTTTTTTTTTTTTTTTCTACTTTAAGTCCTAGGGTACATGTGCACAACGTGCAGGTTTGTTACATATGTATATATGTGCCATGTTGGTGTGCTGCACCCATTAACTCATCATTTACATTAGGTATATCTCCTAATGCTATCCCTCCCCCTGCCCCCTCCCCACAATAGGCCCCGGTGTGTGATGTTCCCCTTCCCAAGTCCAAGTGATCTCATTGTTAAATTCCCACCTATGAGTGAGACCATGCAGTGTTTGGTTTTCTGTTCTTGCGATAGTTTGGTGAGAATGATGGTTTCCAGCTTCATCCATGTCCCTACAAAGGACACAAACCCATCCTTTTTTATGACTGCATAGTATTCCATGGTGTATGTGTCCCACATTTTCTTAATCCAGTCTGTCACAGATGGACATTTGGGTTGATTCCAAGTCTTTGCTATTGTGAATAGTCCTGCAATAAACATACATGTGCATGTGTCTTTATAGCAGCATGACTTATAATCCTTTGGGTATATACCCAGTAATGGGATGGCTGGGTCAAACAGTATTTCTGGTTCTAAATCCTTGAGGAATCACCACACTGTTTTCCACAATGGTTGAACTAGTTTACAGTCCCACCAACAGTGTAAAAGTGTTCCTATTTCTCCACATCCTTTCCAGCACCTGTTGTTTCCTGACTTTTTAATGATTGCCATTCTAACTGGTGTGAGATGCTATCTCATTGTGGTTTTTGGTTTGCATTTCTCTGATGGTGAGTGATGATGAGCATTTTTTCATGTGTCTGTTGGCTGTATAGATGTCTTCTTTTGAAGACATATTCAAAGACATGTTCATATCCTTTGCCCACTTTTTGATGGGGTTGTTTGTTTTTTCTTGTAAATTTGTTTGAGTTCTTTGTAGGTTCTGGATATTGGCCCTTTGTCAGATGAGTAGATTGCAAAAATTTTCTCCCATTCTGTAGGTTGCCTGTTCACTCTGATGGTAGTTTCTTTTGCTGTGCAGAAGCTCTTTAGTTTAATTAGATCCTGTTTGTCAATTTTGGCTTTTGTTGCCGTTGCTTTTGGTGTTTTAGACATGAATTCCTTGCCCATGCCTATGTCCTGAATGGTATTGCCTAGGTTTTCTTCTAGGGTTTTTATGGTTTTAGATGTAACATTTAAGTCTCTAATCCATCTTGAATTAAATTTCTTATAAGGAGTAAGGAAAGGATGAAGTTTCAGCTTTCTACTTATGGCTAGCCAATTTTCCCAGCACCATTTATGAAATAGGGAATCCTTTCCCTATTTCTTGTTTTTGTCAGGTTTGTCAAAGATCAGATGGCTGTAGATGTGTAGTAGTATTTCTGAGGGCTCTGTTCTGTTCCATTGGTCTATATCCTTGTTTTGCTACCAGTACCATGCTGTTTTGGTTACTGTAGCCTTGTAGTATAGTTTGAAGTCAGGTAGTGTGATGCCTCCAGCTTTGTTCTTTTGGCATAGGATTGTCTCGGGAATGCGGGCTCTTTTTTGGTTCCATATGAACTTTAAAGCAGTTTTTTCCAATTCTGTGAAGAAACTCATTGGTAGCTTAATGGGGATGGCATTGAATCTATAAATTACCTTGGGCAGGATGGCCATTTTCACGATACTGACTCTTCCTATCCATGAGCATGGAATGTTCTTCCGTTTGTTTATGTCCTCTTTTATTTTGTTGAGCACTGTTTTGTAGTTCTCCTTGAAGAGGTCCTTCACATCCCTTGTAAGTTGGATTCCTAGGTATTTTATTCTCATTGAAGCAATTGTGAATGGGAGTTCATTCATGATTTTGCTCTCTGTTTGTCTGTTACTGGTGTATAAGAATGCTTGTGATTTTTGCACATTAATTTTGTATCCTGAGACTTTGCTGAAGTTGCTTATCAGCTTAAGGAGATTTGGGGCTGAGACAATGCGATTTTCTAAATATGTAATCATGTCATCTGCAAACAGGGACAATTTGACTTCCTCTTTTCCTAATTGAATACCCTTTATTTCTTTCTCTTGTCTGGTTGCTCTAGCCATAACTTCCAACACTATGTTGAATAGGAGTGGTGAGAGAGGGCATCCCTGTCTTGTGCCAGTTTTCAAAGGGAATGCTTCCAGTTTTGCCCATTCAGTATGATATTAGCTGTGGTTTTGTCATAAATAGTTCTTAATATTTTTTGATACGTTCCATCAATACCGAATTTATTGAGCGTTTTTAGCATGAAGGGCTGTTGAATTTTGTCAAAGGCCTTTTCTGCATCTATTGAGCTAATCATGTGGTTTTTGCCTTTGGTTCTGTTTATATGCTGGATTACGTTTATTGATTTGCATATGTTGAACCAGCCTTGCATCCCAGGGATGAAGCCCACATGATCATGGTGGATAAGCTTTTTGATGTGCTGCTGGATTCAGTTTGCCAGTATTTTATTGAGGATTTTTGCATCGATGTTCATCAGGGATATTGGTCTAAAATTCTCTTTTTTTTTTTTTGTGCCTCTGCCAGGCTTTGGTATCAGGATGATGTTGGCCTCATAAAATGAGTTAGGGAGAATTTCCTCTTTTTCTATTTATTGGAATAGTTTCAGGAGGAATGGTACCAGCTCCTCCTTGTACCTCTAGTAGAATTGGGCTGTGAATCCATCTGGTCCTGGACTTTTTCTCGTTGGTAGGCTATTAATGACTGCCTCAATTTCAGAGCCTGCTATTGTTCTATTCAGGGATTCAACTTCTTCCTGGTTTAGTCTTGGGAGAGTGTATGTGTCCAGGAATTTATCCATTTCTTCTAGGTATTCTAGTTTATTTGCATAGAGGTGTTTCTAGTATTCTCTGATGGTAGTTTGTATTTCTGTGGGGTAAGTGATGATATCCCCTTTGTCATTTTTTATTACGTCTATTTGATTCCTCTCTCTTTTCTTCTTTATTAGTCTTGCTAGCGGTCGATCCATTTTGTTGATCTTTTCAAAAAACCAACTCCTGGATTCATTGATTTTTTGGAGGGTTTTTTGTGTCTCTATCTCCTTCAGTTCTGCTGTGATCTTAGTTATTTCTTGCCTTCTGCTAGCTTTTGAATGTGTTTGCTCTTGCTTCTGTAGTTCTTTTAATCGTGATGTTAGGGTGTCTGTTTTAGATCTTCCCTGCTTTCTCTTGTGGGCATTTAGTGCTATAAATTTCCCTCTACATACAGCTTTAAATGTGTCCCAGAGATTCTGGTGTGTTGTATCTTTGTTCTCATTGGTTTCAAAGAACATCTTTATTTCTGCCTTCATTTCGTTATGTACCCAGTAGTCATTCAGGAACAGGTTGTCAGTTTCCATGTAGTTGAGCATTTTTGAGTGAGTTTCTTAGTCCTGAGTTATAGTTTGAAGGCACTGTGGTCTAAGAGACAGTTTGTTATAATTTCTGTTCTTTTACATTTGCTGAGGAGTGCTTTACTTCCAACTATGTGGTTAATTTTGGAATAAGTGTGATGTGGTGCTGAGAAGAATGTATATTCTGTTGATTTGGGGTGGAGAGTTTTGTAGATGTCTATTAGGTTCGCTTGGCGCAGAGTTGAGTTCAATTCCTGGATATCCTTGTTAACTTTCTGTCTCGTTGATCTGTCTAATGTTGACAGTGGGGTGTTAAAGTCTCCCATTATTATTGTATTGGAGTCTAAGTCTCTTTGTAATTCTCTAAGGACTTGCTTTATGAATCTGGGTGCTCCTGCATTGGGTGCATATATATTTAGGATAGTTAGCTCTTCCTGATGAATTGATCCCTTTACCATTGTGTAATGGCCTTCTTTTTCTCTTTTGATCTTTGTTGGTTTAAAGTCTGTTTTATCAGAGATTAGGTTTGCAACCCCTGCCCTTTTTTGTTTTCCATTTGCTTGGTAGATCTTCCTCCATCCCTTTATTTGAGCCTGTGTGTGTCTCTGCATGTGAGATGGGTTTCCTGAATACAGCAAACTAATGGGTCTTGACTCGTTATCCAATTTACCAGTCTGTGTCTTTTCATTGTGCATTTAGACCATTTACATTTAAAGTTAATATTGTTAGGTGTGAACTTGATCCTGTCATTATATTAGCTGGTTATTTTGCTTGTTAGTTGATGCAGTTTCTTCCTAGCATCAATGGTCTTTACATTTTGGCATGTTTTTGCAATGGCTGGTACCGGTTGTTCCTTTCCATGTTTAGTGCTCCCTTCAGGATCTCTTTTAGGGTAGGCCTGGTGGTGACAAAATCTCTAAGCATTTGCTTGTCTGTAAAGGATTTTATTTCTCCTTCACTTATGAAGCTTAGTTTGGCTGGATATGAAATTCTGGGTTGAAAATTCTTGTCTTTAAGAATGTTGAATATTTCAACTTTGGTGAATCTGACGATTATGTATCTTGGGATTGCTCTTCTCTAGGAGTATCTTTGTGGCATTCTCTGTATTTCCTGAATTTGAATGTTGGCCTGCCTTGCTAGGTTGGGGAAGTTCTCCTGGATAATATCCTGCAGAGTGTTTTCCAACTTGCTTCCATTCTCCCCATCACTTTCAGGCACACCAGTCAGACATAGATTTGGTCTTTTCACATAATCCCATATTTCTTGGAGGCTTTGTTCATTTCTTTTTACTCTTTTTTCTCCGAACTTCTCTTCTCGCTTCATTTCATTCATTTGATCTTCAATCACTGATATTCTTTCTTCCAGTTGATCGAGTTGGTTACTGAAGCTTGTGCATTTGTCACACAGTTCTTGTGTCATGGTTTTCATCTCTATCAGTTCGTTTATGGACTTCTCTGCAATGGTTATTCTAGTTATCCATTCTTCCATTCTTTTTTAAAAGTTTTTAGTTTCTTTGTGCTGGGTATGTAATTCCTCCTTTAGCTCTGAGAAGTTTGATCAACTGAAGCCTTCTTCTCTCAACTCATCAAAGTCATTCTCTGTGCAGCTTTGTTCCATTGCTGGTGATGAGCTGCATTCCTTTCAAGGGGTAGATGTGCTCTGATTTTTGAATTTCCAGCTTTTCTCCACTGCTTTTTCCCCATCTTTGTTTTTTTAATCTGCCTTTGGTCTTTGATGATGGTGACATACTGATGGGGTTTTGGTGTGGGTGTCCTTTCTGTTTTTTAGTTTTCCTTCTAATAGTCAGGACCCTCAGCTGCAGGTCTGTTGGAGTTTGCTTGAGGTCCACTCCAGACCCTGTTTGCCTGGGTATCAGCACTGGAGGCTGCAGAAGATAGAATATTGCTGAACAGCGAGTGTTGCTGTCTGATTCTTGCTCTGGAAGCTTTGTATCAGAGGTGTACCCAGCCATGTGAGGTGTGAGATGTCGGTCTGCACCTAGTGGGGGATGTCTCCCAGTTAGGCTACTCGGGGGTCAGGGATGCACTTGAGCAGGCAGTCTGTCCGTTCTCAGATCTCAGCATCCATGCTGGGAGAACCACTGCTCTCTTTAAAGCTGTCAGACAGGGACAGTTACATCTGCAGAGGTTTCTGCTGATTTTTGTTTAGTTATGCCCCATCCCCAGAGGGGAAGTTTGCAGAGGCAGGCAGGCCTCTTTGAATTGCAGTGGGCTCCACCGAGTTCGAGATTCGTGGGCGCTTTGTTTACCTACTTAAGCCTCAGCAATGGCAGGCGCCCCTCCCCCAGCCTCGCTGTCACCTGGCAGTTAGCTCTCAGACTGCTGTGCTAGCAATGAGGGAAGCTCCACGGGCATGGCATCCTCTGGGCCAGGAGTGGGATATAATCTCCTAGTGTGCCGTTTGCTTAGACCCTTGGTAAAGTGCAGTATTAGAGTGGGAGTTACCTGATTTTCCAGGTACCTCAGTTGAAAATGCGGAAATCGAAGATAATCTAGATAACCTAGGGGAGGAGCAAGATGGCCGAATAGGAACAGCTCCAGTCTCCAACTCCCGGCACGAGCGACACAGAAGACTGGTGATTTCTGCATTTTCAACTGTGGTACTGGGGTCATCTCACTAGGGAGTGCCGGACAATCGGTGCTGGTCAGCTGCTGCAGCCCGACCAGTGAGAGCTGAAGCAGGGCGAGGCATCGCCTCACCTGGGAAGTGCAAGGGGGAAGGGAATCCGTTTTCCTAGCCAGGGGAACTGAGACACACAACACCTGGAAAATCCGGTAACTCCCATCCCAATACTGCGCTTTAAGCAAACGGGCACACCAGGAGATTATACCCCACAGCTGGCCGGGAGGGTCCCAAGCCCATGAAGCCTCCCTCATTGCTAGCACAGCAGTCTGCGATCTAACTGAAACGGCAGCAGCGAGGCTGGGGGAGGGGCGCCCGCCATTGCTGAGGCTTAAGTAGGTAAACAAAGCCGCTGGGAAGCTAGAACTGGGTGGAGCTCACAGCAGCTCAAGGAAACCTGCCTGTCTCTGTAGACTCCACCTCTGGGGACAGGGCACAGATAAAAAACAACAAAAAAGCAGCAGAACGTCTGCAGACGCAAACGACTCTGTCTGACAGCTTTGAAGACAGCAGTGGATCTCCCAACACAGAGGTTGAGATCTGAGAAGGGACAGACTGCCGCTCAAGCGGGTCCCTGACCCTTGAGTAGCCTAACTGGGAGACATCTCCCACCAGGGGCAGTCTGGCACCCCACACCTCACAGGGTGGAGTACACCCCTGAGAGGAAGCTTCCAAAGTAAGAATCAGACAGGTACACTCGCTATTCAGCAATATTCTATCTTCCGCAACCTCTGCTGCTGATACCCAGGCAAACAGGGTCTGGAGTGGACCTCAAGCAATCTCCAACAGACCTACAGCTGAGGGTCCTGACTGTCAGAAGGAAAACTATCAAACAGGAAGGACACCTATACCAAAACCCCATCAGTACGTCACCATCATCAAAGACCAGACAGATAAAACCACAAAGATGGGGAAAAAGCAGGGCAGAAAAGCTGGAAATTCAAAAAATAAGAGCACATCTCCCCCTGCAAAGGAGCGCAGCCCATCGCCAGCAATGGATCAAAGCTGGTCAGAGAATGACTTTGACGAGATGAGAGAAGAAGGCTTCAGTCCATCAAACTTCTCAGAGCCAAAGGAGGAATTACGTACCCAGCGCAAAGAAACTAAAAATCTTGAAAAGAGTGGAAGAATTGACAGCTAGACTAATTAATGCAGAGAAGGTCATAAACGAAGTGACAGAGATGAAAACCATGACACGAGAAATACGTGACAAATGCACAAGCTTCAGTAACCGACTCGATCAACTGGAAGAAAGAGTATCAGCGATTGAGGATCAAATGAATGAAATGAAGCGAGAAGAGAAACCAAAAGAAAAAAGAAGAAAAAGAAATGAACAAAGCCTGCAAGAAGTATGGGATTATGTAAAAAGACCAAATCTACGTCTGATTGGGGTGCCTGAAAGTGAGGGGGAAAATGGAACCAAGTTGGAAAACACTCTTCAGGATATCATCCAGGAGAACTTCCCCAACCTAGTAGGGCAGGCCAACATTCAAATTCAGGAAATACAGAGAACGCCACAAAGATACTCCCCAAGAAGTGCAACTCCAAGACACATAATTGCCAGATTCACCAAAGTTGAAATGAAGGAAAAAATCTTAAGGGCAGCCAGAGAGAAAGGTCGGGTTACCCACAAAGGGAAGCCCATCAGACTAACAGCAGATCTCTCGGCAGAAACTCTACAAGCCAGAAGAGAGTGGGGGCCAATATTCAACGTTCTTAAAGAAAAGAATTTTCAACCCAGAATTTCATATCCAGCCAAACTAAGTTTCATAGGTGAAGGAGAAATAAAATCGTTTACAGATAAGCAAATGCTTAGAAATTTTGTCACCACCAGGCCTGCCTTACAAGAGACCCTGAAGGAAGCACTAAACATGGAAAGGAACAACCGGTACCAGCCATTGCAAAAACATGCCAAAATGTAAAGACCATCGAGGCTAGGAAGAAACTGCATCAACTAACGAGCAAAATGACCAGTTAATATCATAATGGCAGGATCAAGTTCACACATAACAATATTAACCTTAAATGTAAATGGACTAAATACTCCAATTAAAAGACACAGGCTGGCAAACTGGATAAAGAGTCAAGACCCATCAGTCTGCTGTATTCAGGAGACCCATCTCACATGCAGAGACATACATAGGCTCAAAATAAAGGGATGGAGGAAGATCTACCAAGCAAATGGAGAACAAAAAAAAGCAGGGGTTGCAATCCTAGTCTCTGATAAAACAGACTTTAAACCATCAAAGATCAAAAGAGACAAAGAAGGCCATTACATAATGGTAAAGGGATCAATTCAACAGGAAGAGCTAACTATCCTAAATATATATGCACCCAATACAGGAGCACCCAGATTCATAAAGCAAGTCCTTAGAGACTTACAAAGAGACTTAGACTCCCATACAATAATAATGGGAGACTTCAACACTCCACTGTCAACATTAGACAAATCAACGAGACAGAAAGTTAACAAGGATATCCAGGAATTGAACTCATCTCTGCACCAAGCAGACCTAATAGACATCTATAGAACTCTCCACCCCAAATCAACAGAATATACATTCTTCTCAGCACCACATCGCACTTATTCCAAAATTGACCACATAATTGGAAGTAAAGCACTCCTCAGCAAATGTAAAAGAACAGAAATTATAACAAACTGTCTCTCAGACCACAGTGCAATCAAACTAGAACTCAGGACTAAGAAACTCAATCAAAACCGCTCAACTACATGGAAACTGAACAACCTGCTCCTGAATGACTACTGGGTACATAACGAAATGAAAGCAGAAATAAAGATATTCTCTGAAACCAATGAGAACAAAGATACAACATACCAGAATCTCTGGGACACATTTTAAGCAGTGTGTAGAGGGAAATTTATAGCACTAAATGCCCACAAGAGAAAGCAGGAAAGATCTATAATTGACACTCTAACATCACAATTAAAAGAACTAGAGAGGCAAGAGCAAACGCATTCAAAAGCTAGCAGAAGGCAAGAAATAACTAAGATCAGAGAAGAATTGAAGGAGATAGAGACACAAAAAACCCTCCAAAAAATCAATGAATCCAGGAGTTGGTTTTTTGAAAAGATCAACAAAATTGACAGACCGCTAGCAAGACTAATAAAGAAGAAAAGAGAGAGGAATCAAATAGACGCAATAAAAAATGATAAAGGGGATATCACCACCGACCCCACAGAAATACAAACTACCATCAGAGAATACTAGAAACACCTCTATGCAAATCAACTAGAAAATCTAGAAGAAATGGATAATTTCCTGGACACTTACACTCTTCCAAGACTAAGCCAGGAAGAAATTGAATCTCTGAATAGACCAATAGCAGGCTATGAAATTGAGGCAACAATTAATAGCCTACCCACCAAAAAAAGTCCAGGACCAGATGGATTCACAGCTGCATTATACCACAGGTACAAGGAGGAGCTGGTACCATTCCTTCTGAAACTATTCCAATCAATCGAAAAAGAGGGAATCCTCCCTAACTCTTTTTATGAGGCCAACATCATCCTGATACCAAAGCCTGGCAGAGACACAACAAAAAAAGAGAATTTTAGACCAATATCCCTGATGAACATTGATGCAAAAATCCTCAATAAAATACTGGCAAACTGGATTCAGCAGCACATCAAAAAGCTTATCCACCATGATCAAGTGGGCTTCATCCCTGGGATGCAAGGCTGGTTCAACATTCGCAAATCAATAAACGTAATCCAGCATATAAACAGAACCAAAGACAAGAACCACATGATTATCTCAATAGATGCAGAAAAGGCTTTTGACAAAATTCAACAGCCCTTCATGCTAAAAACGCTCAATAAATTCGGTATTGATAGAACGTACCTCAAAATATTAAGAGCTATTTATGGCAAACCCACAGCTAATATCATACTGAATGGACAAAAGCTGGAAGCATTCCCTTTGAAAACTGGCACAAGACAGGGATGCCCTCTCTCACCACTCCTATTCAACATAGTGTTGGAAGTTCTGGCTAGGGCAATCAGGCAAGAGAAAGAGATAAAGGGTATTCAGTTAGGAAAAGAAGAAGTCAAATTGTCCCTGTTTGCAGATGACATGATTGTATATTTAGAAAACCCCATTGTCTCAGCCCCAAATCTCCTTAAGCTGATAAGCAACTTCAGCAAAGTCTCAGGATACAAAATGAATGTGCAAAAATCACAAGCATTCTTATACACCAGTAACAGACAAACAGAGAGCCAAATCAGGAATGAGCTTCCATTCACAATTGCTTCAAAGAGAATAAAATACCTAGGAATCCAACTTACAAGGGATGTCAAGGACCTCTTTAAGGAGAACTACAAAACACTGCTCAGTGAAATCAAAGAGGACACAAACAAATGGAAGAGCATACCATGCTCATGGATAGGAAGAATCAATATCGTGAAAATGGCCATACTGCCCAAGGTTATTTATAGATTCAATGCCATCCCCATCAAGCTACCAATGAGTTTCTTCACAGAATTGGAAAAAACTGCTTTAAAGTTCATATGAAACCAAAAAAGAGCTTGCATTGCCAAGACAATCCTAAGTCAAAAGAACAAAGCTGGAGGCGTCACGCTACCTGACTTCAAACTATACTACAAGTCTACAGTAACCAAAACAGCATGGTACTGGTACCAAAACAGAGCTATAGACCAATGGAACAGAACAGAGTCCTCAGAAATAATACCACACATCTACAGCCATCTGATCTTTGACAAACCTGAGAGAAACAAGAAATGGGGAAAGAATTCCCTATTTAATAAATGGTGCTGGGAAAATTGGCTACCCATAAGTAGAAAGCTGAAACTGGATCCTTTCCTTACTCCCTATACGAAGATTAATTCAAGATGAATTAGAGACTTAAATGTTAGACCTAATACCATAAAAACCCTACAAGAAAATCTAGGTAGTACCATTCAGGACATAGGCATGGGCAAGGACTTCATGTCTAAAACACCAAAAGCAACGGCAACAAAAGCCAAAATTGACAAATGGGATCTAATTAAACTAAAGAGCTTGTGCACAGCAAAAGAAACTACCGTCAGAGTGAACAGGCCACCTACAGAAGGGGAGAAAATTTTTGCATTCTACTCATCTGACAAAGGGCTAATATCCAGAATCTACAAAGAACTCAAACAAATATACAAGAAAAAAACAACCCCATCAAAAAGTGGGCAAAGGATATGAACAGACATTTCTCAACAGAAGACATTCATATAGCCAACAGACACATGAAAAAATGCTCATCATCACTCTCCATCAGAGAGATGCAAATCAAATCCACAATGAGATACCATCTCACACCAGTTAGAATGGCAATCATTAAAAAGTCAGGAAACAACAGGTGTTGGAGAGGATGTGGAGAAATAGGAACACTTTTACACTGTTGGTGGGACTGTAAACTAGTTCAACCATTATGGAAAACAGTATGGCAATTCCTCAAGGATCTAGAACTAGATGTACCATATGACCCAGCCATCCCACTACTGGGTATATACCCAAAGGATTATAAATTATTCTACTACAAAGACACATGCACACGTATGTTTATTGCGGCACTATTCACAATAGCAAAGACTTGGAATCAACCCAAATGTCCATCTGTGACAGACTGGATTAAGAAAATGTGGCACATATACACCATGGAATACTATGCAGCCATAAAAAAGGATGAGTTTGCGTCCTTTGTCGGGACATGGATACAGCTGGAAACCATCATTCTTAGCAAACTGTCACAAGAACTGAATTCCAAACACCACATGTTCTCACTCATAGGTGGGAATTGAACAATGAGATCACTTGGACTCGGGAAGGGGAACATCACACACTGAGGCCTATCATGGGGAGGGGGAAGGGGGGAGGGATTGCATTGGGAGTTATACATGATATAAATAATGAATTGATGGGTGCTGATGAGTTGATGGGTGCAGCACACCAACATGGCACAAGTATACATATGTAAGAAACCTGCACGTTATGCACATGTACCCTAGAACTTAAAGTATAATTATAAAAAAAAAAAAGAAAAAAAAAAAAGAAAATGCAGAAATCACCCGTCTTCTGTGTCGCTCACGCTGTGAGTTGGAGGCTGGAGCTGTTTCTATTCGGCCATCTTGGGTGCCCCCTCTCCTCAGTTTTACTTGTACTCATTTGTGTGTGTGTGTGTGTTTAGTTCTGTACAATTTTATCACACATATTACTTCCTTAATTAATATAACAATTGTGAGAATTCTCCATGTTGTTGGATGTTCATCTCTTTCATTGCTATATAATATTCAAATATAAGAATAACTATAATTTATCTATCTTACTATTGATGGGATATTGTGGTTATTTCAAGTTTTAGTCTATTACCAAGGATATTGCTATGAATATTCTTTTCAGTATTTTTGGTGCATGTGTATAAATGTTTCTATTAGGTATACACCTAGAAGTCAATATTCTAGTCATAGGATGTGTGTTCAGCTTCAGCAAGTACTGTCAAAAGTAGTACCAATTTTCTAACTCACCAGCAGTGTATAGGATTGGTATTGTTTTGTATACTATAACGTTTGGTAATGCCAGTATTGAAAATTACAGAATTGCAGTCTAAATGCTGTGTACCATTATTTCTCTGTGATTTTAATTGGTATTTGCCTAATGACTAATTAGATTACCTATCCTTTCCTACATTTATTGGACATTTGGATATTCACTTTCGTGAATGTTGTCTTCTAGTTTTAATTTATTATATAAATTCTTTTTGCATTCTGGATATGATCCAGAATACTTTAAGTCTTCTTTTTTGTTTTTGTTTTTCAGAAACTAACTATAATATATCCTGTGGGTTTTTTATTCTATTTATAATCAATTTTTAAGTGCTATTAATTAGTATAGCATTTTTTAAAATGTGAAAGTAAATGTAATTTAATTACTATAAAAATGAGCATAGATATAAGGTAAACTTTAAAATAAAACAGAATCTCTGGTCATATATGCAAGTAATTATCACCTGGGCATCTGCTATGGTCTGAATGTTTATGTCCCTGAAAAATTTGCATGTTGAAATCCTAACCCGAAAGATAATGGTATCAGAAGATAAAGCTTTTATGTGGTGATTAGGACAGGAAAGCAAAGCCTTCATAATTGCCCTATAAATGCCCTTATAAAAGAGACCCCAGAAAGCTAGCTTGCCCTTTCTATGTGAGGAAACAGCAAGAAAGGCACCATCTATGAGAAAGTGGGTCCTTACCTGACACTGAATATGCTAGTACCTTGGACTTGCCAATCTTTGAGAACTGATTTGGACTTCCAGCCTCCAGAACTGTGAGCAATAAATTGATGCTGCTTATTAGCCACCTAGTCTCTGGTATTTCATTATAGCAGCTCAAGAGGACTAATACAGCATCTTTCTCAAAATATCCTGCAAAAAGACACATCAAGTAAATTTTTCCTTAATATTGGTTACTTTTATACTGAAATCCTTTTGATTTATATTCTGTTCACTGGAAATTTGCAATAATACATTTGACTGAATTGGTTTATCGGTTTCACTAAATGGCAGTATATAACCTTAAGTTATAAGCAAAAATCTCAACCTTTAGAATCATCCAATTACAATTTTACTTAATTCAACATTTTTACTTACCTCAAGCAAGTAGTACTGTTTCATTTCTTTTCAAACTTGAATGTTATAAATATACCTTAAAATCTACCATATAAACATTTACTTGTCAGAGATTGTTTATTTAGTTAAAATAAATAAAGCCATAGAACGTTTTATTCCTATAAACATTTCATTCCTACAGCGAAAATTGTTAAATGAACCTGTGAGGAAACGTCCTATGCTTCTCTGTGTTTCACTTTCCTTATTTGGATGACCCCTGTTTTACTTTTACTCATCTGTGTGTGTGTGTGTGTGTGTGTGTGTGTGTGTGTGTGTGCACCTGTTTGTGTGTATTGAGTTTTATACAATTTTATCATACATGTCGGGTTGTATACCCACCGCCACACTCAAGATACAGAACAAGGTCACCTTATAATGACCCTTCATAACCAGAACAGCTTCCCTCCTGCTCCCCACTCTTGGCAATCATTATTCTGTTCTCAATTTCCATAATTTTGATATTTCAAAAATGTTAAATTAATGGAACTATATATCATGTAACCTTTGACATTGGCTTTTTTTTTGACAAGCATAATATCCTTGAAGTTCATGCAAATTGTGTGTCTCAATAGTTTATTTGTTTGATTTCTGACTAATATTGCATCATATGAATGTCCTATAGTTCACTCATTATCCTATTGAAAAACATCCAGACTGTTTCTAGTTTTGGGATCTCACAAAGAAATGACAACGAACATTCACGTATGGGTTTTCATGTGGACACAGGCTTTCATTTCCTTGAGATAGATGCCCAATATTATAATCATTGAGTTTTTATGCTAAGTCCATTTTTAGTTTTAAAATAAACTGTGGGTCTGTTTTTCAGAGTGACTGTACCATTTTATATTCCCACCAGCAATATATGACTTATCTGCTTTCTCCATATCTTTGCCAGCTTTTGGTATTGTCACTCTTTTGTGTTTTAGCTATGCTGATCATTATTTGGTGACATCGCAGACTGTTTTAATTTGCATTTCCCTGAAGGATGATGTTGCATATATTTTTGTTCATTTATTTGTGGCTTTCTTTATAATTACATGCTTGATGTGCATAGTAATTTTTGAATCTGCAGCTTCGTGGCTTCCAGTTTTGGAAAACTCTCACCTATTATTTATTAAAATAGTGATTTTTGCCTCATTCTTTATCTCCTTTCCTTCTGGGATTCCAATTACATATGTGTTGCCATCTTTAGCTATAGTCTCTATGTCCCTTATTATATATTTTCCATCCATTTGCCTCTACGTACTTGTGAATATTCTCTTAGGATTTATCTTCCAGTTTGCTAAATTCTCTTTTTACTGTGTAACCCTCTATTAAACCAATTATTGAGTTATTGATGTTTATTTTAGATTTATAGTTCTACATTTTCCGCTTGATCATTTGTTGGAGTTTTCAGCTTGTGACAAAAATTTCTGTTATTTTATGTCTTTGAGCATATTCAGTATAGCTAATAAGTTCTGTTAACTCTTATATTCTACTACTACATATCAATTTATATTATCCATTGTTTCTTTGATTTCACTCATGTTTTCTAGTCTTTTAATTTCCTTAGTTATGTTTGATTGAACACTGTGATGGTTAATACTGAGTGTCAGCTTGATTGGATTGAAGGATGCAATATTGATCCTGGGTGTGTCTGTAAGGGTGTTGTCAAAGGAGATTAACATTTGTGTCAGTGGACTAGTGAAGGCAGACCCACCCTTAATCGGGTGGGCACCATCTAATCAGCCACCAGCAAATATAAAGCAGGCAGAGAAACGTGAAAAGGAGAGATGGGCCTAGCCTCCCAGCCTACATCTTTCTCCCCTGTTGGATGCTTCCTGCCCTCAAACATCAGACTCTAAGTTCTTCAGTTTTGGAACTCGGACTGGCTCTTCTTGCTCCTCAGCTTACAGACAGCCTATTGTGGGACCTTGTGATCATGTAAGTTAATACTTAGTAAACATAAATATCTTATTAATTCTGTCCCTCTAAGAGAACCCTGACTAATACAAATACTTCTAATTGTATATGGAAAAATTATGGAAATAATTTCTGACATATGATGATATCTTCCTTCAGAGAAGAGTTACATTTGCTTCTGGCAAGTGGCTAGGGACACTGAAATTCTTGCATCACATCTGACCATTTTCAGATATTGAGATTATTTCAAGTTTGACCTCATCCCTTGTGGGAGCACATCTACTTCTTGTTTTCCTCTTAATCCTAGTGTTTAGTTTTTTGTGTTTCCAACCCAAACTGTAGGCATTTATTACACTACCCTTGGTAGGCCTTGAACTGAAGATTTTGTCTCCACATCCCACAGCTTATTGAAATATTCCTCAACCTCCCTCTTCTGAAATAGATGGACATTTCCAGCTGGGCTTACTGCTCTGGATCTTCTGGGTTTTCTACTCTCCCGTATCTTGTCTTGGATCCATAATTCTTCATTATCTTAATAGCTCTCCAATGTCTCTAATTATATCAATATATATGCTCTTAGATACATCTATTTAAGTATGGGAAATATATTTAAATATTTTTAGCTTTTATATTTTTTCTCAATTGGATTATTGGTCTGAGTCTTCTGTTTTGTCATTATTGGACATAGAAGTTATGTCCATTCAAAAAATTTGATTGAGAGTGTTAAATTGTGCTTCATACAAGTTCTGCAAATTTAATGCTTGTTGCTCCACATTTTTACCAACTAAGAACATGTTATCAAGACCTTCAAATTTTGGTAATATGGTGAAGTATAATTGTATCTCTGGTTAATAATTTGCCACTTTATTATCATGAATAAGAACTGTTACATTATACATATAAAATAGCCTATTCTATATTTTTCTGTGAACTCAGTTTATATTCAATTTTCATTTTCCTTTTATGTTTATGTTCTTCTTTATAGAAGCTCTTCTATATTTAGCCCTTTTCGTTCCCACTCCGAAGTGTGGGGTCATGTCACACCCCACCTTGGAAATCCTTGGACTCAGGTTTTTCTTCCCCTGCACCCAAAAGTCTGTCAAAAATATTTGTTAACCTCTGTCCTCTAGAAACAACTATTAAGAAAATTAGACTTTGTGACATGCAGTGCAACAATGTTTCCATGTTTGCCATTTCATGTTTGCTATTCACTTTATAGATTTTCTGTTGCCATAAAGTTATTTTTAATTAAAAAATGAAATGTGAAAATTACAGAATTTTTCTTCCTGTCATAGATTGAGAAAACCTGCTTTAAGTCTGATATAAAACACAGGAATCTAGAAAAGAAAATAGATAATTTATATTGTATGGATCTGTTTCCAGACCTTTTATTCTATTCATAGGTACATCTATTCATGTGTGAGAACCAAAATTTTAATTATTTCACATACATTTTATATTTGAAACATTGTAGGAAATGTCACAATGAAATTATTCATCTTTTCCAGAATTTTCCCAGCTATCTTTGCACACTTATTTTCCATGTGGATTTTAGAAGCAGCTCATTTAGATCCAAAAAATATTGCACTACTTACAATTGTATTATATTATACATGCAGAATGATTTAGGAATGATTGCATCTTTATAATATTGAGGCGTATTATCCCTATCTTTTCAGATCATCAAGTATTCTTGTGTATCTTTCAAAGCTTTATAATGTTTTATCCATATAGATCTTGTATATTTTGTATTTGGTTTATTCTTGCTTATTTTATTTTTATTATTTCAAATAAGCTGTTTATTGTCATTATATTCCTTAAAGGTTTTTAACACACACTTAAATAATATTGTTTTCTGTATATTAATTTGATGCTCATTCAAATTTCTGATTTCCCTTAACAATTTTAAATAGTTTATCATTTGATTTTTTTTTTTTTTTAGTTTCCAGGTTTTGAAAAAAAAGTATCTTCAATTAATGGTAATTTACCAAATTTTATCAACTTTTAAAATTTAACAACTCTATTTTATGCCAATTATTTTTTCCATCTCTAATTGTGTTATCTAGTACATTCATAGCAATGTTAAATACTCATGATGATAAGGAACATCATTTCATTTTTGTTTATGTTAAGCGGCTTCAGTATTTTCTCATTAAGCATGATATTGGCATTTGGGTTGAGATATTTATATTTTTATCAATCTAAGGAAATATCAACATATCAATGGGAGCATTTTGATTTACATTATTGTACTGTGATTTGGTAGGAACGTGCTCTTGTATTTTAAGAAAAACACACTGATGTAATTAGATGCAACTGGACAACAGGTCTGTAACTTATTCCCAATTGGTTGAGAAAACACTATACGGAGATGGAAACTATGACAGTGAGACAGCTATAACAGATAGATAGCTCTGATAGATATGTAGACAATGAAAAAAGAAAAATCAGTATAATGTTAACAACTGGAAAATTTGGGTAAAAGTTATATGAGAGTTCTTTGCACTATTCTTGAAATTTTCCTGTAAATTTGGAATTATTTCAAAATAAAAAGCTACTACATTATAAATGAAATGAAAAGGTATGCTACAGGCTCAAGGAAAATATTTGCAATAGCTGTATCTTACAAAAACTTATGTCCAGAATATATAAAGAATTACTAAAATTTAATAAAAAAGTAGAAAGAACCCAATTTAAAGTAGTTGAACATACATTACACAAAGGAAGATATGACAATGTCCAATAGGCAGACAAAATGGTGATTAACATTATTAGTTATCAGATAAATGCAAGATAAAGCCACAATAAAATATGACTATATACCTACCAGACTGACTAAAATTTTTAAAACCTGTCCACATTAAGTGTTGGTGAGGATTTGGAGCAACTGATCTCTATCACTTTGCTGGCGAGACTGTAAAATTGTGCAAATATTCGGGAAAACAGTATGGCAGTTCTTTATGTGTTAAATATGCATTTACCCCATGATCCAGCAATTTCATCCACAGGGGTTTATCAAAAAGAAATGAAGATGTAGGCCCAAAAATAAAATTACAATTAATTTTCATATATTCACATGTACATAATAGCCAAGGATCGAAAACAATCCAAAGTGACCACCTATAGGAGAATGGATAAACAATTTTTAGTACTTTTATATGTTAAAATAGTACTCAGAAATAAAATTAATTATTGGCATGTACGCAAACATGGATATATCTCATAAATGTTACGATGTTGAACAATTTTTGTTGAGATATAGTTCACATACAACAAAAGTCACCAATGTGACAATATGCGTAATTCAGTGGTTTTTGGTATATCACAAAGTTGTGACACCACTGTCACTATATAATTCTAGAAGATTTCCATCACCACAAAAATAAACCTAATACCAATTATCAATCATTCTTTGCTTCTCTTAACTCCTACCCTCAGGTGATAATGACTCTTTATGTATTTCCCTGTTATGGAAATTTTATATAGATGGAATCATACAGTAAGTGCCTTTTATGTCTGGCTTCTTTCTCTAAGCATAATATTTTCAAGGTTCATTCATGTTGTAGTCTGCATCAGTATTTCACTCTCTTTTATGGCTCATTAATATTACACTGTATATGGATATACCACATTCATCAACTGATGGACATTGGGGCTGTTTCAACTTTTGTTTATTATGAATAATGTTGCTTCTTGGTAATTTCTATATATTCTTTGGATAAATATCCATTAAGTCTTTGGCTCGTTTTAAATTCAGTTATTCCTTTTTATTATTGAATTATAAGCTCTTTATATATTCAAGGTACTAGACACTTAAGAAATAAATGATTTAAAAATATTTTTTCATCCTCTGGGTTTTCTTCAATGCCATCACTTCTTTACCAGCGCTCATTTCTGTCCGTCTTATTTACTTTATTTATTGTTTTTAAAGTACAGGGTCTCACTTTGTCACCAAGGCTGGAGTGTGATGATACGATCATAGCTCACTCTAACTTCTAACTCATGGGCTCAAGTGATCCTCCCGCGTCAGTAGCTAAGACCACGGGTGTGAGCCACCATGCCCAGTTATATCTTGTTTACTTTAGCCTTCCTAGTAGAAGGGAAGTGATATATCATTTTTTATTTGCATTTCTCTAATGACCAATGACATTGAGCATCCTTGAATATACTTATTGGCATTTGTGTATCTTTTTAGGAGAAATATGTATTGAAATCCATTGCAAAGTTTTGACTGGAGTATTGTCTTTTTAATTTTGAGTTGTAAGTGTTCTTATCATATTTGGAACACAAGCTTCTTTACAGATACATGATTCGCAAATATCATCTGCCATTTTTTAGCTTGTTCTTCACTTTCTTAGTGGTATCATTTGCAGCTCAAATGTTTTTATTGTTCATGAAGTTCAATCTGTTTTTTCCTTCAGTCACTTGTACTTTTGATGTCATAGCTAAGAAACTACTGCATAATCCAAGGTCATGAATATTTACTTTTATGTTTTATTTGTAAATGTTTTATCCTTTTACCTCATATTTATGTCTACGATCTATTTGGGGTTAATTTTATAGGGGTATGAGGTAGCCATCTAAAGTCATCCTCTTGTATGTGAATATCCAGTTGTGCCAGCACCATGTTTTGAATTTCAGTCTTTTGGCATTGAGTTTTCTTGGCATCCTGGTGAAAAATACATTGACCATAACATAAAGATTTACTTCTGGACTCTGAATTATGTTCCTTTAATCCATATGTCTATTACTGTGGCAGTACCACATCAACTTAATCATTGTAGCTTTGCAGGAAGTTTTGAAATCAGGAATTATGTCTTCGAACTGAGTTCATTTTCAACATTGTTTTGGCTATTATGGGTCCTTTGAGTTTCCATATCAATTTTCAGATTATCTTGACAATTTCTAAAATGAAGCCAACTGCGGATCTGATAGGAATTTCTTTGAATCTGTAGATCAATTTGGGGATTATTGCCATCTTAACCAAATTAAATCTTACAATCCATGAGCACAGGGTATTGTTCCATTTATTTATATATTTTAACTGCTTTTGACAATGTTTTGTAGTTTTAGTGTACAAGCCTTGCACTTCTTTTGTTAAACTCATCTCTAAGTATTTTTTTATCCTGTTGTAAATGAATTGCTTACTCACTTTCATCTTTTACTTAATTTCATCTTTTGCTATTTCATGGCTAGGGCTAGTGTGAAGAAATAGAATTAATTTTTGTATATTGGTAATGCATTATTCAACTTTGCTGAAATTGCTTTTAGCTTTGGTTAGAAATTCCAATCCAGTGTTGAATGGAAGTGGCAAAAGAATACATCCTTATCTTGTTCGTGAATGGGAAAGCTTAAAGTCTCTCATAATTGAATATGATGTTTTCTATAGATTTTCTATAGATGCTCTTTATCAGGATGAGGACATTTTCTCTTATTCCTAGTTTTCACAGTGTTTTTGTATAATGAAAAAACATTGAATTTCTAATTAAAAATCAGCTGTTAATCTTATTGAGGGTGTCTTCTACGTGATTAATCATTTACTTTTGTTGCTTTCAAAATTTTCTCTTTCAATAGTTTGATTATAATTTGTCTAGTTTTGTGTCATTTTGATTTTCTCCTATTTGGAATTTGCTGAGCTTCCTGGATGTGCAGACTAATATTATTGATGAGAATAACTTTCTGGCCATTATTTCTTCAAAAAAATTTTTGGCTTCTTTCTCTCCTCTCCTTCTTGAAACCCAATTATGTATGCTTGATGGTTCACCATAGTTTTCTGAGGCACTGTTTATTTTTCTACATTATATTTTCTCTTTGTTCCTCAGGCTAGGTAATCTCTATTGACCCATCTTTAAATATGCTGCTTATTTATTCTGCCAGCTGAAATTTGAAGTTGAAATCCTCTAGTGAATTCTTTTGTTTCGGTTATGGTACTTAAAACGCTAAAATTTCTATTTTAAAAATAATTTTTAATCTTACATTCTCTATTTGGTAATACATTGTTCTCATAATTTCCATTCGTTTTTTTAGGCACGTTTTCCTAGAGTTCTTGGAATATATTTCAGATAGCTTGTTTTAGATCTTTGCCTAATACATCTAACAGCTGGGCTTCCTCAGCAACACTTTATGTTTAATTCTTTTTTTACCCCTGTTTGAGCCATACTTTGTTGTTTCTTTGCATGTCTTCTAAGTTTTTGTCAAAAGTTGGCCATTTAAAATGAACTAATTCTGTAAAATGTGTATAAATCTTCATGTGTGACCACTGAAGTCTCTGTTCAGTTAGTTTAGCGGTCGGTTCATTATTGTCTAGAAGTTTCCTTGAACACCTTGGACCTATATCTCTCCAGTTTTTGCTGAGCTTCTGTGTGCATGTTGGGGCCCACCTTCAATGCTCTCGCTGACAGTTTACATCTCTGTCTTAGACTAGAACCTTAAGGTCAGCCAGAGGTGACAGAGCCTTCTCAGTTCTTTCATGGGTATGTGTATTGCTTTGCACGTATATGGGCTCTTCTTTATCTTCAGGATTATAACCAATCATTTCAGAGCCCCCTGTGGACATCTGATACCCTGATTTTCTCTTCAGATTTTTTAGCCAGCTTTTTGTTTTCCCTGTTGTTGCTGTATAGGCAGCTGAGATATAATCGGTATATTAGAATGAAACAATGTTACCAAAACCAGGCAGAATTATGAGATAAATATCACAAAAAACCCAACATTAACTATCCCAATAGATACCAACCACAAGATCCAGCTCTGGCTGAGGGAGTGGAGGACGTCTCTCGTGTCTAAAAGCTTCTAGTAAAATACTTTATTTCCTGGTTCATGATAAATTCCTTTCTGTTCCATGCAAATTCCTTTCTGTCCCATGGCACTTTCTCCTTTCTCCTCACCAACAATCAAAGTCCCCAAAGGGGATCCAGACATCCAGTTTATCTATACTCCTGCTAAGGACAATGACTATAGTTACAGCCAGAGGGCTTCTTACTACAGAAATTTAGTCATCATGGTTGAGTTTGTCCATTCCTTGGCATTTGTTGTTGCTGGAGCCTCCTTTCATCACTGCCAGGACCACTCTTCCTAGAGGATTTCCACACCAACTGAGGAATTCAGGTTTCCTGATGTTCAAGGCTCTACCGTCATCAAACCCCCACCTCAAAACTGGGCTACCAGAATTGGGTTGGTGTCTTAGTCCATTTGGCCTGCTATAATAAAAACCCATAAACTGAGTAGCTTATAAACAATAGAGATTTATTCCTCACATCTCTGGAGGCTGGTGACTCCAATGTCAATGCACTAGAAGATTTGGTGTCTGGTGAGGGCATGATGTCTAGTTCATAGACGGGCACCTTCCAGCTTTGTCCTCATATGGTGGAAGGGAGAAACTCTGGTCTCTTTACCCTCTTATAAGGGCACTAATCATATTCACGAAGGCTCCACTCTTACCACTGAATTCCCTTTCAAAGGACCTATCTTTTAATACCATCACACTGAGGATAAGGTTTCAACATATGAATCTAGGAGAGACACAAACATTCAAACTGTAGAAATTGGTTTCTGTAAAGACACCAGAGTGCCAAAGGTCTTTACAATCACCACTCATGGAGCACAGATTGTCTTTGCCAGGGATATGTAGGCATGCTGTACTAACCATAGGACCATTATTTTGTCCTCTGCTACTTGTCTCAAAAGAACAATTAATAAAAGACCACACAGGCAAATTAGATTTTCTCAAAGTTTAAAACATCTGGCATCAAAGGACATTATCAAGAAAGTGAAGAGACAACCTATATATTGCAGAAAATGTTTGTAAATCATATATGATAAGAATTTAGTAAAAGCAATAATAAAGGCCTCTTTTAACTTATTAATAAAAATACAACTAATGAATAAAAAAGGACAAAGAGATTTGAATATTTATTCAAAGAAAATATAGAACTGTCAATAAACACTTGAAAAAATGCTCAATATCGGCCGGGCACGGTGGCTCAAGCCTGTAATCCCAGCACTTTGGGAGGCCGAGGCGGGCGGATCACGAGGTCAGGAGATAGAGACCATCCTGGCTAACACGGTGAAACCCCATCTCTACTAAAAATACAAAAAACTAGCCGGGCGAGGTAGCGGGCGCCTGTAGTCCCAGCTACTCCGGAGGCTGAGGCAGGAGAATGGCGTGAGCCCGGGAGGCGGAGCTTGCAGTGAGCTGAGATCCGGCCACTGCACTCCAGCCGGGGCGACAGAGCGAGACTCTGTCTCAAAAAAAAAAAGAAAGAAAAAATGCTCAATATCAATGGCATTATAGAAATGCACATGAAAACCGTAATAAGATGCTACTTTTTACTCACCAATAATATAAAAGATGGATAATAACAAGTGTTGACAAGGATATGGAGAAAATTGAATCCTCCTACATTTTTTGTGAGAGCATAAAATGCTGCAATTGCTTTGGAAAACTGTCTGGCTTTCTCTCAAAACATTAAAAAAAAAAAAGAGTTCGCATATAACCCAGCAATTCCACTCCTGGGTGCATACCCAAAAGAAATAAAAATATATGTCCACACAAAAATTTGCACATGAATATTCATAGAAGCATTATTTGACAATAGCCTAAAAAGTGGCAACAACTCACATGTCTGTCAACTGATGAATAGATAAAAATGTGATGTATCATCTTACAATGTAACCTTATTTGCCAATAAAATGCAATGGAGTACTGACACATGCTACATTATGGATAAATTTTCAAATATTATGCTATGTAAAAGAAACCAGAAAAGCCTCATAGTATATGATTCCATCTTCATGAAATATTTCAGAATAGGCAAATCCCTAGACAGAAATTTGGTTAGCGGTTTCCAGAAGTTCCAGAAGCAGGAGGCAAGGGAGAACAGGGAGAAACTGCCAGTGGATAAGCTGTTTCTTTTTGGAGTAATGGAAATGTTCTAAAATTTGATAGTGGTATGGTTATAACATTTTGTGAGTTTACTATAAACAGTGGAATTTGAAAGTATGTGAATTATATCTGTCAACAGATGAATAAATTAGCAAAATGTGGTATATGCATACAATGGAATATTATTCAGCCACAAAAAGGAACCAAGTAGTTGCACAAGCTGCAATTTGGATCAACCCTGAAAACATTATGTTAAATGAAAAGGCCATATACTTTATAATTCTGCTTATATACTGATGGTTCCAGAACATTGTGAGTGTAATTAATGCCACTGAATTGTCCACTTAAAAGTGATGGAAGTGACAAATCCTATGTTATATATTTTTACAATGATAAAAAAAGTAGTAAAAAATTGCTATTAGATCAAAAAGAAAAAGACGATAGTGATAACACCAAATGCTATTGAGGATATAGTGAAACTGGATCATTTCTACTTTGCTTTTAGAAATGTAAAATGATACAGCCAGTATGGAAAATAGTTTGACAATTTATTTGAAAAGTAGAAATGGCCTTGCCAATTTGAGTCAGTAATTTCACTCTGGACACTTGCCCAAGATAAGTGAAATTTTATCTTTACAGAAAAACTGAACATGCATGATCATAGCAGCTCTTAATAACCCGAAACTAGAAACAGGCTATATTTGTTTCCTATTACTCTTGTAAAAGATGGAAAACAAAAAAAAGATTGTACTAGATTCTTGCTAAAAACAGCAAGAAAAACTTTATTCAAGGCTACTGTAGTAGGGGTTGAGGGAGCATGGGGAATTTTACACCAAAATATGTCTCCCTGCTATAATAGGTATTTTGAATTAAAGGCTCTTAGAAATCAACAGACATTGGAAGAGACTTTTCACTCATCTACATAAAGACCAGATGAACCCACCAAGAAGAACAATTGATTTTTTTTTCTCTTCCCTGTTATCTCATCTATTGCAGAAAAGAATATAAAAAAGGTAGTTACACCTGAACAAGACCTTTTCAGAAGATAATGTCCATCTCTCAGGCTCATTCAGTTTCCAAAAGGAACCAAAATTTACAAGTTAATCTCTATTTCCAGATCTATTCATTCTCCCTAGTAATCATTTGTTGTCCCTCAACAGAATTACTTGTATTTCCTGTCTCCTACCTCTTTTCTGAAATAATGATATGTAAGTATTTGGGCCCCATTGAGATATTGGATTATCACTCTGCGCTTCTCCCTCATGTGCATGTTAATAAATTTGCATGTGATTTGTCCTATTACTCTAACTTTATCAGTTGATTTTTCAGTGAACCTTCCAAAGGCAAAGGGGATGTTTTCCCTTCACCCCTACAGGGTCAAAACTACTGCAATAAGGGAGACTGACTAAATTCAACTATAAATACAGCAAGGAAAAGTAGGGACTTAACAAGCAAAGTGAGGAAATAGATGGAAAATTACTAAGAGGATCTTGGCTATCCATCAGTGATTGGGGGAAGAGGAGCTTGATCATTTGTCAAGGGTAGGATATTCTTGAAAAACTTGCTTAGCAGGATTATTTGCTAAAACTGGGTTTGGTAGGCCAAGAACTGGGCCCAAGGATGAAACCTAGTTGAAAAGAGCCTGATTGAAGTTTGGTCAAGGAGGGAGTCCTTGCCACAAATTATCACAAACTTAGTGGCTTAAAACAATATAAACTTATCTTACAGTTCTGAATACCAAAAGTCTGAAACAGGTCTCACTGGGATAAAATGAAAGTTACACAAGGCTACATTCCTTCTAGAGGCTCTAGGGGAGCATTCATTTCCTTATGTTTTCCAGCTTCAAGAGGCTTTCTTCATTTCCTGGCTCCTGGTCTGCTTTTATCTTTGAAGCAATGGCCAGTTGTCTTTCTTGTATGACATTACTCTGACACTGACTCTTTCTCCTTATTCCAGAGATGTGAGGAATAAATGTCTATTGTTTATAAGCTACTCAGTTTATGGGTTTTTATTATAGCAGGCCAAATGGACTAAGACACCAACCCAATTCTGGTAGCCCAGTTTTGAGGTGGGGGTTTGATGACGGTAGAGCCTTGAACATCAGGAAACCTGAATTCCTCAGTTGGTGTGGAAATCCTCTAGGAAGAGTGGTCCTGGCAGTGATGAAAGGAGGCTCCAGCAACAACAAATGCCAAGGAATGGACAAACTCAACCATGATGACTAAATTTCTGTAGTAAGAAGCCCTCTGGCTGTAACTATAGTCATTGTCCTTAGCAGGAGTATAGATAAACTGGATGTCTGGATCCCCTTTGGGGACTTTGATTGTTGGTGAGGAGAAAGGAGAAAGTGCCATGGGACAGAAAGGAATTTGCCATGGAACAGAAAGGAATTTATCATGAATCAGGAGAAAAAGTATTTTACTAGAAGCTTTTAGACACGAGAGACGTCCTCCACTCCCTCAGCCTGAGCTGGATTTTGGGGTTGGTATCTTGGCAGGAAGATGTATTTGGAGAGTTGATATTGTTTTTTTTTTGTGTGATATTTATCTTATAACTCTGCCTGGTTTTGGTAACATTGTTTCATTCTAATATACCAATTAGGAATTTAATGCAATCCCAGTGAAAATCTTGGCAGTCTTTTTGGTAAATATTAGCAAAATGATTCTAATATTTTTATGAAATGTAAAGAATATAGAATAGCCAAAAATAAAAATAAAAAGAGCAAAGCTAGAGTGCTTATACTACCCGATTCAAAATTTACAGCTACAGTAATCAGGAGAGGAAGGTATTAGTGTGAGGACAGACAATTAAACATCTAGGAAGTTTAGAAAAATACTAGTTTTATATGGTCAATTAATTTGTTAAAATCATCAAAATGTTCACTTAAAATGGGTGAATTTTATTTTATGTAATTTTTACTTCCATAAAGTTGGTTTAAAAGCAAAACAATAGGTCAAAGAGATATTTCTCTCTCTCTCTCTCTCTCTCTCTCTCTCTCTCTCTCTCTCTCTCTCTCTCTCTCTCTGTGTGTGTGTGTGTGTGTGTGTGTGTAAATAATTTTAACAGCTGCATCGGATTTGTGTTGTATTTTTTACTTAATTGGAACTACATTGATGTAGGATATTTAGATATTTTCTACTAAAAGCAATACTGTGTTTGAATATCCTTGCACATGAATCTTCGCACATTGTTAAAAATTGTCTTTTTAATGGAATTATCTATATATAGTAAATTTCTAGTTGTAGAATTGTTCAGTCAATGACCATATATAATTTTTATGCATGAGGCCAAACTGCTCCACAGCAAGTTCATACCAATTTATACTGCAATCAGCAGCGTATCAGATCACTTACTTTCTCATCTTTCCACCAATAAAATGGTGAAAGGCAATTATTCAGTCTATTTTAATTTGTATTTGATTAACAATGAAATCAAAGAAGTTTATACCATTTTTGGTCATCTGTATTTCTTTCTTTTTCTGTTTTTGAAAATTGTCCATACATGCCTTTTGGACATTTTTCCATTGAATTGATTTTTCTCTTTCGGATTTATAATAATATAATAATTTTTTGCATGTACAATAGAAAACAGTCATTTGCATTTCCTTCTTGCTGATTTTCTTTTTTGGACATACATCACAAAGCTGCTTAGCATGTTCATATACTGTAATCCATCAGTCATTTTCTTTCATTGTTTTTGCTTTTAAAGCCATGCTTAGAAAGTCCATTGCCTTCTTCTTTGTATATAAGTATTCACCAATCTTTTCTGGTTCTTTACAGCTTTCATCTTTAAATCTTTGTCTTTTTATTCTACCTGGAACTTGTCTGGATATATCATATTAGGAAGGGTTTTACTTTTTGTCAAATATTTAATTAGTTTTTACAACACCACGTATTAAATGATCCTCCCTTTCCCCACTGATTTTAAGCTACTTTTAGCATATATTACAAACTTGCATGTATTCGAGGCTATTTGGGGCCTTTCTAGTCCATTCCAGAATTTTGTTCTTGCAACAACATGATTTTAAGTGTTTTCTTTCCTTTTACAGTATGTTTTGAATGCTTGTCACTGATTTGTATTATTCTTAAAAATATTTCCTGACACTTGTCACTTATAGTTTCAAATATACTTAATTCAAATTTGTATATCAATTAGTAATATTGTTGGGTCTTTGTCATGAGTCTAGCACATTATAGGTTAATATCTCAGAACTGTCCTCTGTGTGTGTATGTGTGTGTCTTTAAAGTGAAAGAGATTATTTTTATTTGTTATATTTTATAACTTTTATTTCTGATATATGGGAAAATTATTGACCTTTCATATTTAATTTATATACAGTACTTCAACAAATTAAATTTAATGGTTCTTTTATTTTTATGTGTCTTTTCCTGGTGTGCAGTATATTATCTGCAACTAATGATAATTAATAGTTATACTTCTTATTTATTTATTTAATCTTATTTTGGCAAGAATCTCCAGCATATTACATATTAATATCTAATAATCAAAATGCTACCATATCCCATTATCTTTTCTCTTCTCTTACTTAATAGGAGTGGTTGTAGTCCTTCTTATATAAGTTATTGTTTATTTTATGTTTAGAATATATATTTTATTATGTCAAGAATGATTCCGTCTAATCTGTGAAAAATTTAGCTGCTTTTAACTAAGAATTGATTTGGAATTTTATCAAATAGATTTTTAGTGTCACTCAACGTTATTACTTGTTTCTTCCTTCTGTGATAATGTTTACATTAAACATAGTAAATCAGACTTCCTTATATTTTACCATTCATGCTATTCTTCTAAAAAATGTCTTGAAGTTTTTAGTCTACTAAATTGGTAATACATTTGAATGACTACGAATAGATAACCTTGACTTCGAAACATATTGTGAAACAACAGATTATAAATATAATTGCCATTATCTTTTATGGAAATGCATAATCTGAAAGGTTGCTGGGTGAGGTTTTGACCTGTAAAAGGCAAGAGGAAATCTTTGCTATATTGCCCTTCTTATCTGTCCTTGTGTATTTTTTTAATCTTTCAGGAAGTGCTCTGTTAAAGTATTTTCATTCATGTATATGCTGTTTTACAAGTCCTCTTGGGGGTGCATATGCATATTTTTATGCCTATCAATGCTCCCATATATGCATGCTATGTAAACTATTTTTTGTCGCTTAGAACATAAACGTTTCTCTTCTCCTTTAGTTTATCAGTGTTGCTGTCCAACTGATTCCAGGTCCCTCTAGAACATTTTGAGGTTCCCTAGGTTACACATTTCTATTTATCCTGTTGAATGGCTGTTTGTACTTCTTCTTCCAAGTCCTAGAAAACAAGAGAACCCAAAAACCAACAGAAGTTACTATAGTGAACACAAATGTTACTATAATGAACACAATGAAGGTTACTGTGGGAACGTAGGACTCTGTCCCTCACCATCAACTCAATTCCTATTCAACTCTGTCCCATTCTCATCTGTCAATCAGATTCCCACTCCTTAGTTTATTTATTCTTTTGTAATAAGTTAATTGAAATAAAATGATTAAATCATTCAGTTAGTTTTCTAAGCTTCCGTCAAGTACCATGATTATCTAGGCTTTCAGTTTGTTCAAACAGCAAGTTTCTTTTTAAGCGTTCTTAAGAAAGTTTGCATTTAAAAGTGGTTAACTTTATAAGGAAAATGACTAAACATCCTGACATGTAGCATATTGCTTCAACACACATTTGTTGTTTTTCTCCCTCTAGATTTTGTTCTAAATATTCACCTTAATGATATTGTATGAGCCCCACTTGAGCAGTAAATGATTATATTCTTAGTGTGGCAAATTAATAAAAAAGAAGAAACTTCAACGTGGTATCTTTCTTTGTAATCATCTATGCATTTTCTTAATTCAAAATAATGTTTTCTGTTAAGATCTGTGTAAGACCTTCTATTACAAAGTATTAGTCACAAAATATAATTTAGAGATAAATCCAAGAAGTATTAATATACATCAATTTCATATTCATAAAGCAAAATAAAAAAGAATTTCTAATGACAAATTTTAAAATGGGGCAAAATAATGCACTAAAAATATATCTTTTGTGAACTTCTAAGTCTGCCTACAACAAATGCTATAATATGTAATCCAACGAGGTAATTACTCAGATTTAAAATAAATATTAGGCTTATTTTTTCCCGTTGCCATCTTTCTATGTTGTACATTTAGAACTTCAAGTACAACAGAAATAATAAGTCACTGTGTGTGAGCAGCAATTAATGTTCCTTGTTTCTCATATTTTCCAAGATTGTCAAGTAGTGCTGGAGTAAATTGAATCAGTAATATTTTTTGATACCTTCTTATCATATACTTGATTTTGTCAATAAAGTAGGGATAATATAACATTTGTTTGGTTAATGACAATGTGTATCAAAGTTAAAAAACGAATTCTTGTAAGGTGGCTTTGTTGACATTTGACTTCAGTTTGAAAAAAATTCAGAACCACCTGGAAGTAGATCTATAAAGTACTTTTATCAGTAGACGGAAAGATGATTTTGTTGGTTCTGTAATGGTGCAATGTAAAAAAACTGCAATTTAAATTCAAACAGACTTTTCTATAGCTTATTTGCCCTAACAATGATTACTTCTGAATTTAATTACTTAGTATCAAAGAATGATCACAGGAATTAATTCTGGAACATCAATATGAATTACATTTTCTTTTGAAGGGTTAACTGGAATCCTAAATGTAAGTCATTTATAATAGCATTTCCATGGGTTTTCCAAAGAATGGACATGGAACAATATGACCATAAATAAGCAAACTATCTCTCATTTAGTATACTTAATGATTCTTTATTCCTTTGCACTTTAAGCTTTTTTTATTAATTTTTTATTATACTTTAAGTTCTAGGGTACAGGTGCACAACTTGCAAGTTTGTTACATATGTATACATGGGCCATGTTGGTGTGCTGCACCCATTAACTCATCATTTACATTAGGTATATCTCCTAATGCTATCCCTCCCCACTACCCCCTACCCTACCCCAAGACAGGCCCTGGTGTGTGATGTTCCCCTTCCTGTGTCCAAGTGTTCTCATTGTTCAGTTCCCACCTATGAGTGAGAACATGCGGTGTTTGGTTTTCTGTTCTTGCGACAGTTTGCTGAGAATGATGGTTTCCAGCTTCATCCATGTCCCGACAAAGGACATGAACTCATCATTTTTTATGGCTGCATAGTATTCCATGTTGTATATGTGCCACATTTTCTTAATCCAGTCTATCATTGATGGACATTTGGATTGGTTCCAAATCTTTGCTATTGTGAACAGTGCCTCAGTAAACATACGTGTGCATGTGTCTTTATAGCAGCATGATTTATAATCCTTTGGGTATATCCCCAGTAACGGGATGGCTGGGTCAAATGGTGTTTCTAGTTCTAGATCCTTGAGGAATCGCCACACTGTCTTACACAATGGTTGAACTAGTTTACAGTCCCACCAACAGTGTAAAAGTGTTCCTATTTCTCCACATCCTCTCCAGCACCTGTTGTTTCCTGACTTTTTAATGATTGCCATTCTAACTGGTGTGAGATGGTATCTCATTGTGGTTTTGACTTGAATTTCTCTGACAGCGCGTTAAGCTTTTTATTTAGTGTTCCTCAAATTGTATTTTGCAATTCACTTGCATTAGAATCATTAAGATATCAGTTAAAATGAAGATTCCTAGGTCCTACATCAGATCGATCAAATCAGGATCTCAAGTTGTGGGAATCTACTGTTTTTTCTGGTCTCAGGATGATTCTGAGACTCAGTTAAGTTTGTGAACCACTGTCTTCAGCGTTAGGGTTTTGACAATATCCTGTATGCATTCTTCTTGAGGAAACTCAACCACACTCATTCATATGCTGATGGCACCAAAAGCTGTATCTGTAGCAAAATCTCTTCTGCAATCCCCACCCGCATACAGACCTGCTTATCTCATGTAACTGAGACCTGAGGCTACAAAGTGATCGCTTTATTTTTCCACCTTACCGACAACACACATAGACACACACACACATACACACGCCCCTTCCCTCTTTACCTGTTCTCCTTCTTTTGAAGCCTAATGCCAACCAAGCACTACAGCATTATGTCAACCACATCCAGTTAATTAAGCCCTGTGAATTTTACGTTTTATATGTTTTTTATTCATCTACCTTCCTCTTCATTCTTATTGCCCCTGTCTTATTAATGGCCACTATTATCTCTTGTTAGACAACATTAACATCTTCCTTACTACTTTTCCTACTTCCCCTGGGTCCCCCTCCAAACTTTTCTCCATGCAACAGCAGTGAGAGTAATCATTCTAAAATACAAATATGATCATGTAACTTCCCTGCTTAAACTCCTCCTCATTGGTCCCCTATAATCAATAAGATAATGTCCACATTTATTAAACTCTCAGACTACTCTTTATGATAATGGTTATCTCTCTAATCATTTTTCCTACCACTCTTCCTTCTCCACGTAGGCACATTTTGTCCCAGTTTTAGAGAACTAATAATTTTCAGTTTAAGAAACAAGCTGTACCATCCCTTTCCTCCACAGACTATATCAAGCCATTGTGAAATTTTTCATTGATTTGTCTCCTTCTCTAGATTTAGTTTGTTCATCTCTATATCCCTAGCAGCAAGCACACTTCCCAGTACATAGCATAAGTTCAAAAACTTTTGTTGAGTGAATATATAAATAATGGCTAACATAGTATTTATTTGTATCTATTAGTAATATGCAATGTAATATAGTGCTGCAACACACCCATTCTGGAAACAGAACTTTTAGATTACATTCTTGCTTTGCAGTTTGTAATGTGACCTCAAAAAATTTACTTAAGCATGTCTGTGCTTTAGGTCCTTAATCTTTAAAGTAGTTATAATAATAGAATCTACCTCCTAAGATTCTTGTGAAGATTAAATAAGAAAATAAATTGTTAGAAAACTATCTGGCACACAGCAAGTAGTCCATAAATGCTAGCTATTATTTTTACTTCTTTCATGCTTCAAGAATTATTCCTCACTTCTGAGAGATCTCATCATTTTATTCGTTTCAAAAATTTTTGTTTCTCCTCTCAGCCATCAGCTTGGAAGAGTCACATTTGTTTTAGTCTAACTGTAGTGGATGTCTCTCCAGACCCTCTGTCATTTTAAAGGTTCTTTCCTGGATCTTCTGTAACTCTGACATTGGTAGATATGTTGACTAGAATTTTAAACTATATTCTTGATGAGTTTATAGACTCAAAAGGAAAACACATTTTGTTTCTACAAAACTTCCTCAAAATAGTCAACATTTTTCTTGCCTTGGTAACTACATCAACACTTTGAGGCAATATCTTCAGGAAACAGTTTACCAGAACTTCAAGATCATAATAATTTCCTGCAAGCATAATTGACAGCTCTAACCCCACAGCTCAAATCCTGTGTTTGAATAAGAGTTCTGCTGACAACAGAAGGAATTTTTGTTATTTATTGTAAAGAAAATTAATAAATGGTTCGGCCTTGGGGCAGACTTATACCAATATAATATTATTTCTCACTTGGTTGATTCTTAAAAAGATTTGTTAAGGGTAGCAAATAGGCTTTACAAGATGAGGGAAATGGGACTTTTATATAAATTTGTATGTATCAGATTTTATATGATTTATAGGTTTTGAATTCTTATTTTGTTTTGGCTATTTTAGACTGCAGATTATCATCTCAGAGAGTTCAAAAGAATAATTTTTTTAGTAAATACTGTACCTTGTTTACAGTTAAGCAGTAACACTTTGAATAAAATCTTTGAAGGGACAGTTTAACTTTCCAAAACAAATTAAATAATGAGAATTTTATAGATAGAAAAGATGTCGAGAGTCATGTATCCCAATATACAAACATATAAAAGCCAGACACCCAAAAAGATCTGTGACTTAACTGATTTCACGCAGCTGGGCAAATGTCAAGATAGAACTGCTAAATTTTATGGGAGGTCATTGTTTTGGACTGGGCTCTTACACTAGGCCCAAGCAGACCAGACCAAATCAGAATGAAGTCACTTGTGCTGAGTGCCATGTAATCAAACTAAACATTGAAATGGTCTAGTTTTTTTTTTTTTTTTTTTTTTTTAAAAAAAAAAAAAAGAAAAAGCCAGGATTCCAGTTAACCTGAGTCAGCATAAAAGGAAAGACCCCTATTTTTAACTCCATAAGGAAAGCAACTTAGAAACAATCAATCCACTTTTTATTCTGTTTTTGCTTTTTTCAGCTACTTTCTTCCTATAAAACCAACTTCCTCTACTCAGTCCCTCAGAATACACATTTCATTTTATAGACTGCGGTGTTGCCTTATTCTAGAATCACAAGTAAAAACCAATTAGATCTTTAAACTGAATTTGTTGAAATTTTGTCCGTTGACAGAACTTATTTGTGCTCACACTCAGTTTATTGTTTTAATTTTTGTGGGTAAATAGTAGGTGCATATATTTATGGGGTACATGAAATGTTTTGATATAGGGCATGCAATGCATAAGAATCACATCATGGAGAATGGGGTATCCATCCCCTCAAGCATTTATCCTTTGTGTTACTAACAATTCAATTATAATCTTTTTGTTATTTTTAAATGTACAATTGTTATTATTGATTATAGCCACCCTGTTGTGCTATCAAATAGTAGGTCTCATTTATTCTTTCTAACTACTTTTTGTACCCATTAACCATCCCCATCTCCCCTCCACTTTCCCACTACCCTTCCCAGCCTCTGAATGTATTGTATTTTGTTAAACAACAATAATTAATTAAATTAGTTTACTATAATAGACAATTTTTATAATTATAAAACAAAAAATAATTGACATGAAGGCTAGAATGCTAAACTACAGGTTAAAATGATGAAGGTGGGGTAATTATATCAATAGGGTTTTATAATTAAGCATGGAGATTTATGTTTTGTTAAGGGCTCCAAAGTCACAAGTAAGCTCAAGGGATACAAAATAATATTCATACAAACTGGAAAACTGTACTGAATTGGACTTTTATTTGGGAAGACAAACATGTATATGTAGGGGCAATACATATAATTAATTAATATAATTAATACATACAATTAATTTTGAAATTGCAAAAGAAAGTTTGTTCTTTAAAGGAATCTAATAAAAACATGCTACAAGTAACAATCGTCTTACAAAATGAGCAACTACCCTCTAAATGTGTGTTTCTAAAATTGTGGTCCGCTAGCCATCTACATAAGAATCATAGAGGAATCATTTAAAATGATCGGTTTCCTAGATCCTTATCACAGATCCCATCTCAGAACTGCAAAATAAGAATTAAGGGGGACAGGGCCTGAGATCTGCATTTTATGGCCACTACAGCCCCCGCGTCACCTTGATTCTGTGGCAGTATAATGTTTGAATGTTACTACATTCATATTATCAGAGTGAAAACTCCATTAAACATGCTGAAGAAGGTAACTTCTATTTAACTGAATTTATGCCAATGAAAATTATCTTTCTTTTCTCATTCCTCATTGATAATTTTTTGAAAAATTGTTAACTACTTCGGAAAATAGAGCATACTGAGCAAATCTTTGTTGTTGCCATGGACTTTGTAACACCACGAGGCTGACCTTTGATGCTTTACTAGTGTTCAGAATGAGAGATAATGGAGCTGAAACTGTTATCTCACTAAAAAGTCAGGGTTTTCTTTTTCTCTTCTTTCTCACAAACTCCCTGCATCTGTCTCTGTCTCTGGGGTCAAGTGCTAGGAAAATAAAAAGAGAAAGTAAGCAACAGACTTTCCCCCCACACTCTTTGGGCCACCATTCTTCTGGTAAGAAGATTTTCCTTCCACAGAATTTTAGGTGTCTGCCTGCCTGCTGCTGCACCACTACCATAGTGTTGCAGCACCAGGAATGAAGCTTGCTTACAGGCCAGGCCTGGAGGGAAAAGTACAGATAATACAGTCCACTCTTTCTGTACCTTAGGCATTCTCCTTCCCAACTCAGACTAGAAAGGGATGGCTTCCCTTGGACTTCTTTCTGTCTGCATTTGGTGCAGTTCCAGGACACAGATTGTATGAGTCCAAATCAGGACATACAGAAATGAAAAAAAAAATTGCGGCCGGGCGCGGTGGCTCAAGCCTGTAATCCCAGCACTTTGGGAGGCCGAGACGGGCGGATCACAAGGTCAGGAGATCGAGACCACCCTGGCTAATACGGTGAAACCCCGTCTCTACTAAAGAATACAAAAAACTAGCCGGGCGACGAGGCGGGCGCCTGTAGTCCCAGCTACTTGGGAGGCGGAGGCAGGAGAATGGCGTAAACCCGGGAGGCGGAGCTTGCAGTGAGCTGAGATCTGGCCACTGCACTCCAGCCTGGGCGACAGAGCCAGACTCCGTCTCAAAAAAAAAAAAAAAAAAAAAAAAAAAAAGAAAAAAAAATTGGTAACTCAGTGCCAGATTGTTTATTATTCCTGGTCCTACTTCTTACCCCAATATTTTTGGTGCCATTTACTTTCAGATCTGGAGCACCAGATAGCTGCTCCACTCAATCTGCCCAGGGATTTTAGCTGCCTTCAGTGGAGGGAGTCAGAGTGAGCTGTGCTTACTCCATATTAACAGAAACTGGAACTCTCTTCAATATTTGAAGACTGGAAATTGTATTCTATTCCTGTTTCCTACTATTAAATATAAACATTAAGCTTTAAATGTATTTAAACTTATAAAATATTGCTTGCAGTGAACTTACAATGAAGGTAAAAATAGCAATTTCAGTAACAAACAGATTCACTGAGCCCAGGGAGGTCGAGGATGTAATGAGCCAAGACTGTGCCACTGCACTCCAGCCTGGGCAACAGAGTGAGACCTTGTCTCAAAGACCAATGATAATAATAATAACAAACAGATTAAAGAATAAAAACTTCCCAAAAAGGAAAGTCTCTTCAATAAAGGAAGATGGAAAACACCTGTTTTCAGAGATGCGTTTTTATTCATAGGTTAAAATATGGAATAAAGCAAACTCTTCTACTCTTTTCTAAGTTATGCTAAGCCCTCTCTAAGCACACCTCTTTGAAGATTAATTACTTCATTAAAATACTGAGTTTTCCTTTAATTTGAGGAGCCAGTCAAGTAAGTTTATCCTTAAATTTTCTTCCAAGTAGTCTCAGAAATTCAAGACACATAGGAAGAAATCCCCAGGGTAGCTATACTACTAATAATGTGATCTTTATACAAAAAATCATTATTTCTTACTTGTGTAATATTATAAATAGATATTACATTTTGGGAGAAAGTCCAAGTGAGTTCTCACACCCCAAAGCAAGGACAAAATAATTCAAGTCCAAATAATGCTCAACTTTATGCAAATTTATGAACACTAACTAGATCAGTTCATATTTGTTTGGAGGTCAGGAATTTTTAAAAATCAGATGAAATCTAGGTTCATCTCCCCAGAAAAATGCATACACACACACAATTTTATCTGATTATCATTATTTTTATCAGATTATATAACTATAAAGAGAGATCATATATATATATACACACACACATACATACGCACACACACATGCATGCACACAATTTTGCGTACATTTGCAGAGGTTTTTTATATACTTTCAATGCTAGATTAAGAACACTTGTCCTAGAAATGAATGACTAATAAATTTGTTTAGTCTCAGCCCCTCTTTCCTGAGTTCCAGACCTTTATTTTCAACTTTCTGTGGGAAAACTTTACCTATATATACTGGAGTCACTTCAAATTAAGCTGTCATACCAAACTTGCCACTTTGCCCTATATTCCTTTTTTCCCAGTTAATGGATTCACCATCCACCTGATTATTCAATTAAAATCCTAGGAGTCATCTCAAAATCTCCTTCTCACTCATACCTCACTACAATCAAAACTAGTCATATCCATTTTCCCTTCTAAATATACTCTAAATCTGTCCTCCCATCCTCTCCCCCACTGCTAAGTTGTGACCTGAAGACCTCATTATGTTCTACCTAATCTATTATAGAGGGCTCTTAAGATGGCTCTTTGCCTCTATTTTTCCATATCCAATATATCCTTCACACTGTTGCTAAATATATTTCTAAAACATGAATTTGTATGTTGCATTTCCCTTCTAATGTCTAAAGCATTGATTTCAGAAGCAAAATTAAAATATAATAATATAAAAATCAGAGGACTCATGTTTGTTTCTCAAGTCAGATATCTTGTGTAAGCCCAGTATATCAGACAGAAAAAGATAGGATAAAATTCCCAAACATGCCCTATTATGAGTCTCCGCATGTGTGGGGAGCCGGTTAAAAGTAGCACTTGCCAAAGGCTCATTCCAGACTTCTTAGGATAATTTCTGTGGGCAGGGCACAGGAATCTGTATTTTCTAGAAATACCAGATGATTTTTATAAACAGGCAAGTTTCAAAATATTTGTTTGAGGAAGGCATCAAATAATTAAAGATGACACAAAAAGGGACATCACAATTTGACACCAATTAATTTTTCTAACCTGCTTTTATCATGCAGCATATCCTCCAACCACATCAAACTATTCACCATACTTTGAATTTGCCACACCCTTTGTTTTTGTCAATGTGCCTTTGCACATCAAATTTCCTTTTCCTGGTATGCTTTCCTCACTTTTTCCACCTGTTGCCTGTCTTCCTATCCTTGAAGAACCAAAGCAAAGCTCGTCTTTTCTGTGAAACATTCCCTGACCCTTTCTAGGGCTTAGCACATTATACATCTGTATTAGTCCATTCTCACACTGTTAATAAAGACATACCCAAGACTGGGTAATTTATAAAGGAAAGAGGTTTAATTGACTCACAGTTCCGTATGACTGGGGAGGCCTCACAATCATGGTGGAAGGCAAAGTCACGTCTTACATGGCAGCAGGCAAAAAAAGCATGTGCAGGGGAACTCCCCTTTTTAAAATCATCAGATCTTGTGAGATTTATTCACTATCACGAGAACAGGATAGGAAAAACCCACTACCATAATTCAATTACCTCCCACCAGGTCCCTCCCATGACACATGGGAATTATGGGAGCTACAATTCAAGATGAGATTTGGGTGGAGATACAACCAAACCATATCAACATCTCAGCCTCTGCCATTAGTTTGATGGCAAGCACCATGTCTGATCTCCATCTGTATCCTCTTTAAAACATAGTACAATATTTAGTACATAATAAACACTGAATAAATGTGTTAAATATTGACTGAGTGAATCCATGAATTCATGAATACGTAAATGAATAAATTCATGAATAAATAAACAACCAAGGTCAGCAAATATCATACTTAAAAATATAATTATTTGCAGAAAGAAAGACATTGAGCCTACATTAATTGGTCTGTAATCTATTTTAAAACATTTTGGTATATATTAATACAATGTGGTAAAGACATAGGCATGGTGAGTATTAATTTGTAACCAAGGTACAGTTAGTTAACATTTGAAGTATAATAAACTGCCACATACCCTTCACCTAGATTCAGGTATCCACATTCCTATGGTGAGTAGTTATCATTCCAAGGACATGCTCCAAGTTATTCAAATATTTCTATGTAAATGTACAAACTAGAGTTCTTTAATTAGTATACAAAATAATTTTTCATTGGTGAAATTAAATTAGTTCAAATTTTGTGGTTGGCTAGAAAGTTGTACTGGAACTTCCACTTTTGTGTACGAGGATCTGGTGAGCTCAGTCAACTAACAACTTCAAACTACTTAGATCTAAGACCCTGCTTTATTTACTTTTTTATACAGATTTTAAGGGGTACAAGTGCAGTTTTGTTAAATGGATATATTGCATACTGGTGACGTCCAGGCTATTAGTGTAACCATCACTCGAATACTGTACATTGTACCCATTAGATAATTTCTCATGCCCCTTTCCTTTTCCACCTTCCATCCTCTGCCATGTCCAAGATAATATTTGAACTGATGCCAGCCCTTCACCCGCAGCCCCCTACCTAATACTTATTGTCTGATGTGATTAGAAGACTTACTAATTGTGCTATCAGTATATTTATGCACCCATTTCCAAGTAAAACTTTCATGCAAAGTGCCAGTGTCTAAGGAAATAGTTGATAAGGACTTCAAAGAACATAGAAGAACAAGTTGTATGATATTTTTTGTGCAACTGTTAATGTTTTTAAGTGTGGCAGAATGCAGCCTGAGCTTTGCTTTAATTGTAATATACCATTTGGTAGTGAGGCTAATCAGCAGAATACATATATCTCCTACCTATATTTTCCTACCACTTTTTATTTTGAAAAATTTTGAGCCTACACAGAGGTTGCAAAGATATTATAATAAACTACCACATACCCTTCACCTAGATTTATCAATTATTAATGTAAAATGACTCCACATTTATGCCCCCTGTCTTTTTTGCATTCCCATTCCCTCTATATATGTCTTTTTCTCCCCCTGCATATGTATTTAGTGCTTACTTTGCAAGTTGAATACTGTATTTCCTGAAAATTCGCTCCCAAATTCTTCACCATGTATCGTCTAAGAACAAAGGCATTCTCCTACGTAATTACAATGCAATTTTCACATTCAGAAACTTTAACATTGATATGATACTATTATCTAATATATAATCCATACCTATACTTCCTCGATTGTCCTAGCAATGTCTTTTATAGGTCTTTATTTCTTAATCCAGTATCCAATCATAGATCGTGAAGTGCAGTTGTTTATCATACTTAACTTCTTTTTTTTTTTTTTTTTTTTTGACAGACTGTCACTCTATTGCCCAGGTTGGAATGCAGTGCCGGGATCTTGGCTCACTGCAAGCTCCACCTCCCGGGTTGATGCCATTCTCCTGCCTCAGCCTCCGGAGTAGCTGGGACTACAGGCGCCTACCGCCACACCCGGCTAATTTTTTGTATTTTTAGTAGAGACGGGGTTTCACCGTGTTAGCCAGCATGGTCTCGATCTCCTGACCTCGTGATCCGCCCGCCTCGGCCTCCCAAAGTGCTGGGATTACAGGCGTGAGCCACCGCACCCGGCCCTTAACCTCTTTAATCTAGAATAGCTTTCCAGCCATTCTCTCTCTCTCTCTCTCTCTCTCTCTTTCCTTTTTGAGACAGGGTCTTGGTCTGTCACCCAGGCTGGAGTTCAGTGAAGCCATCATGACTCACTGCAGCCTCAACTTCCTGTGCTCAAGCAATCTTCCTGCTCGGCCTCCCTAGTAGCTGGGACCACAGGCACGAGCCAGCATGCCTGGCTAATTTTTTCACTTTTTGTAGAAACATGGTCTCACTGTGTTGCTCAGGCTAGTCGTGAACTCCTGGGCTCAACAGAGCCTCTTGTCTCGGCCTCCCAAAATCCTGGGATTACAAGTGTGAGCCACTGTGCCCAGACATTTTCTCTTTTTTTTCATGAACCTGATGTTTTTGAGGAGTCCAGGTCAGCTGTTTGGCATAACATCTATCAATTTGGACGAGTTTCATTGTTTTTTTCATGATTGGGTTTAGGTTAAACGTGACAGAAATACCACATAGGTGATGTTTTGTCCTCCTTAGTACATCACAAAACAAAGTAATTGTATTCCCTTATTGGTAGTTACAATTTAGATCACTTGGTTAATGCAGTGTCCAGCAGATATTTCTTGTGGAATTACCTCTCTTCTTTGTAATTTGTAACTAATTTTTCACAGACTTTTAGACTATGTGAATGTCTTGGTCCTCAAGCCTTTGCTCACTGATTTTTAATATTGTTGATTGAAGCAGTTATTATGATGGTGTTTGTAAAATGTTTGTTTTCAATTTTTTTTTTTCAGACCAAGTCTTGCTCTGTCACCCAGGGTCAGTGCAGTGTCTTTACAGTTCTTTATGTCTTTAGAATATATCCCAATGAGGATAGTCAGAGTACTATATTCAAATATTGCTTGGATTGATTCTCCGTGTGTGTGGTTTTGTTATCAATATGATTAATAATTAAATCAATTTGCTTATCTTAGTATTTAATTTGAGCTTTTATTACTCTTCCTAATTAAGCTTTATTTTTTGAATATGCAAAACATTAACATGGTTTGAAATCCAAAACTATGTACAAATGGGATACTCTGAGAAATCTCACTCTCTTCTCTATTACTTTTACATCATCACCACCCATATGCTGTAGACGCCAATTTAATTAGTTCCTGATTTATTTTTCCTGTGTCTGTTTTTGCAAAAATAAGAGGATACACACGTGCACACACACACACACACTCTCATGTTATCCCTCTATCCTTACACAAAATGTAATATATGCTATGAAGCCTTTGCTTTTCTTACTTAATCACATGATCTAGAAGTTACTCAATATTAGTTAATTGTTATTTTCCTATTTTTTCATAGCTTCGATTTACCATATTTCATTCACGTTATCTCACAAGTGTGTGCATTTAGGTTGTTTTAACTATGGCATGATTACACATAATGCCACCATGAATAAATTTGTGCATGCTTTTCTCCCAAAATTAGTTGAGAAATGTCTAGAAGATTGGTAATTTAAAGGGTAAATGCATAATTAATTTTGATAGATATTACTGAATTCTCCACCATAGGGTTGTACCATTTTGCATTACCATTGGCAATGTATGATAGTAAATGTTTTCCCATAGCCTTCCAAACAACTTACTATCAAGCTTTTGAATTTTGCCAAACTGAGAGGTAAAAAATGGTATTTGAAAAATTTAATTTGCATTTCCCTTATTATGTGTGGAGTTTAGCAATTTTTGTATGTTTAAAGCTAACTGATACATCTTTTTTATGAACTTGTTTAAGCCTTTTGTGCCTTTTATCTATTGAATTTTTGGTGGCTTCTTCCATTCTATATTGTGAACCCAGTTTTTCATCTGGTGTATCACCTTCCCGTTATTATCCAAGGCAGTAAAATACCAAGAGTGTTATGAATTGCTTAGGCCAATACACAGCAACTTATTTCCTGATGCTAGTACACTGTGTGACTCGTCTTATGACTCAAATAAGAGGAGGAGAGTTCAAAGGGACTGACGAAGATAGCATGAAGTCTTTAAGTGCTTATCTGAAACTCTTGGGGACAGATGTTTCCAGAGTTTAGGCTTTTGTGAATTTTAGAAAGGTAATGGGTGTATATGCTGTATATTTTTTTTTTTTTTTTTTTTTTTTTTGAGGCGGAGTCTCGCTCTGTCGCCCGGACTGGAGTGCAGTGGCCAGATCTCAGCTCACTGCAAGCTCTGCCTCCCGGGTTTACGCCATTCTCCTGCCTCAGCCTCCTGAGTAGCTGGGACTACAGGCGCCCGCCACCTCGCCCGGCTAGTTTTTGTATTTTTAGTAGAGACGGGGTTTCACCGTGTTAGCCAGGATGGTCTCGATCTCCTGACCTCGTGATCCGCCCGTCTCAGCCTCCCAAAGTGCTGGGATTACAGGCTTGAGCCACCGTGCCCGGCTATGCTGTATATTATGTAATATCATCCATCAGCTCTGGGATAGTACCACATAACCAAATAAATATTTCTGGAGTAAAATGTATGAATATACTAAATGGGTTAAATAAAACTATAAGTACCCTCACATCAACCCAGATCAGGTTTTGCGGTCAGATTAATTTAGGTAACGCCTGCTTTTGCCGCCAAATGCTTAATAAATGAAACTCAGTTTCCAGAGTATTTTTGGATATAGGAATCATGGATAACAAATTGTAGACCTGTAGTTTATTAAACAAGCTACTTTGGGGTATTGTTTATTCAAGAAAGCTGTGTATCATTAAATACATTCTTAAGAAAATCATAAAGATAATTCCAGGAAAATGCCTTTTTAAAAAGTCATAACAGCAAATTGTTTATACTAAGTTGACTATATTGAATAAACTCCCTGAAACATCAAACATCATAAACTCTATTTAATCAATATGAATAGGGAATTACATTGAGTGGTTGCTTAGAATTCTGAAATTGTGTAAAATAGTTCTTTTTGTCTTAACTAGGACACATTTAATGTGAATGTTTTTAAAACATATGAAAATAACTTTCTTTTCTTCCAAATTATAGATGTGTTTGGTTATCTATTTATTATTATTGTCCCTCAAGAATTATTTCATTCACTACTGTGTCCCCAGTACCTAGCACAATGTCTGACTGGCTGTAGGAGCTTGATAATTATTTTAAATTAATTAATAAATGAAAGAAGATTACAAGAAGAAGACACAATAAGGGAAATATAATTTTTCACTCATCTGCAATGAAAGTACAAGTTTTTGACAATAATTTAAAGGGCAGTGACACTCTACCTCTTATTCCATACCAATTCAGATTTATCTAGAAATAGGCTGGGCGTGGTGGCTCATGCCCATAATCCAGCACTTTAGGAGGCTGAGGTGGAAGGATCTCTTGAGGCCAGGAGTTCAAGACCAGAATGGGGAACATAAGAAGACTCTATCTCTACAAAAAAAAAAAAAATTAGCCTGGCATGGTGGTGCGTGCCTGTGGTCCCAGCTACTCAAGGAGGCTGAGGTAGGAGGATTGCTTGAGCCCAGGAGATCGAGGCTGCAGCCATAATTGTGCCACTGCACTCCAACCTGGGTGACAGCAAGACTGTCTCTTAAAAAAAAAAAGGAAGAAATGATTTATCTAGCAATAAACTCACATATGTCTGGAGAGAATGACTACTTCTCCTGCAAAGAGGAAGAAGTCAACTTTGCTTGAACAGGTGGAAGTTAGTTACCTCAAGATGCCACTTCTTTATGTCCCCCCTTTCCCCAATTATCATCCCTAAAAATAGATCATTAGAGAAAAATTAAAATATGCAACTTTGGTCATATTTTGCGTCTGTCTTCAACTTGCTGAATTGCCTTTCAAATACGTTTCCCCTTTTTGCATTTTGCATTATTTTTCAGGCTAAAAATAATACATGTTCATGATAGAACATTTAGAAAAATTATAGACCATTTGGGAAATAAGGACAAATAGGAAGAAGGAAAAATAATTCACAGGCTCACCCCTCAGAGATGACTCATAATGTTTTGGTATATTTTCCTCTAGTCATTCTTCTAAGCATATTATTTTTAAATATAGCATGTAGACAGTTTCAATCTTGTTTTCTAATCTTTTACACTATAAAGATGTTCTGTATTACTACAAAACTTAGCAGACATTATTTGAAGTAGAGGCATTAAATTCCATTACATGGAAACAGCAACACTTTTCTTAACCTTTCCCCTAGCATTAGACAATTCAATTGTTTCTGATTATATATAATAACACTTTAAAGATCGGATTGTAAATATCTTTTCTGTAATTGGCATTTTTTTTTTTCTCAGAATAGTCTCCCAGGTGTGGAATTACTGGGTCAAATGAAATGAAGATATATAAACAAGTTAGACGTTCTTAAACAATCTTGAAGAATTATAACAAATCTAGATATCTAGGGATATCTAGCCTGATGAGAACATTTTGGTCTGCACAAGTAGCTCATAACATGAACCTGGAAACATAACCCAGAGGAACTCCATTACCCACTTGCAGTATATGGCTTTTGTTCTGAACCACTAATTGTACTCTGAAATTGAGGCAGTTTTATCAAGTAATGAGGGAATCTGAATGCTTGTCAATAAGAATGTGTTAACAAATTGCCAAGGAGATGTCTTCATTATGTTTGCATTGGGTTGTGTTCAATTTACCCCTTATTTCACTGAAACAGTCATTGCCCTGTGTTTTAAAACACCAATATTTTACTTTTCACTGCCTTAATCCTAGACCTATTAGAATTCCCTTGGGGGATTTTGAAAACCCAGCAGCATTATCGCTTACTGTTGCACATTTGCCATCTAGTGGCTAAAGCGAAAAATTGCAGACTTACACCCTCTCTCTAGTTGGGGGAAGAAGACCCTTAGAGTCCGTTTTTCTCAAGAAACCCATTGTGGTGGAAAGCACAAACTGTCAATAATACTCAATAAGGATGGGTAGGATTGCTATACAGGATGTACCTATGTTCAGTTAGGAGAAGAGGCTGTACCAAAGGGAGATAGAACTCAGAGGATATCACAGAGCTTTTCCCCAACAAATGTTACCTCATTATTCCTATGCCCCCAAAACTCACTGTTCTCAGTGAAATCAGACTAAAAGGAAAATTAAGGTTAGCCTTGAAATGTAAAACAATCATCCAGGGCACCATGATGTTATGCATGGAAAAAGGGAAGATGTCTTTGTTTGTACTGTTATAACAGAATAGCTGAGACTGAGTAATTTACAAAGAACAGAAACTTATTTCCCACAGTTCTGGAGGCTGGGAAGGTCTAGACCAAAGCACCAGCAGGTTCAGTTGTTTGGTAAGAACTACTCTCTGCTTCTATCATGATTCCTTATTGCTTCATCCTCTAGAGGGGAAGAAATGCTGCTTTCTCACATGGCAGAAGGTTGAAGGTCAAGGAGGCTGAACGTTGTGTGAAGTCACTTTTATAAGAGCCTTAATCCCATTAAAGACAGAGGAGCCCTCAGGGCCTAATCACCTCTTCAAGGCCTTATCTCTTAATGCCATCACATTGGCAACACCTGAATTTTGGAGGCCACACATTCAAACCATAGCAGAAAGTGACCTCCTTTGCTTTGCTCTAGAGACTGGGTATTTATTAGTAGATTGTTTTAATATGAGACTCAGATATTTTAGTTACCATCTTGTAATGTTTCTTCCTTTCTCTCTCCTGGCAGTCTGTTTGAGTTAACTTCCAGTCAAATAGAATGTGCTACAAAAACACAGTTGCCCAGATTTACTGTTTCTTTGAATAGATAGGATTGGTAACTTTCTATCTGCTTCCTAATTTTTTTCAAATTATTTCAACCTAGTCAAATGACATATAATTTTGAGAATGCAGACCATGCAAATTGCACAAGAAATTCTCTCTTAAGACATTCAATGAAGATGCTCAGATTTTGGGAGAGTCAGTAAACATAGAGATGAAGTACATGGGGGTGGTGAAGCATTCTTTCAAAAATGAGCTGTGAAAACTGTTAAGAACTAAACTAATGTTCAACTTTACACAGAATTTTCTTTTTCCTTCAGTTATGCAGGCCTCAGGAAGGGTAAAGAAAATATTAAAAAGTGGGTGAAGTTAGAGGTAGTGAAACATTTTCAATAGTAGCAGATTAATCAAGCAGTATTGAGCTTGAACTATTTCTGGGTAGCCAGTTACACATACCATTTATATAAATTTACAAATTGTAAGAAGAAAACTTACCCTAACTGAGCCAAATGCAGAAATCCTCCCACCTCCTCCTCAAAATATGTTGATACATGTATTCCATAATCATTCTATATGAAAGCACCAGCAGGGCAATTGTTTGGTAAGAACTGCTCTCTGCTTGGGTGAATGTCACTGGACATTCATTCAACAAGCAGCTAGTAAGAACACTTGAAAATTTAAAGATATATGTATGTATACCTTTGACCTAGCAAACCTATTGCTTGGAATTGACTGATTATACTCACAAAAGTATGGCAAGATATGGTTACCAGTATGTTCATTGCAACATTGTTTGAAATAGCAAAACACTGTTAATGATCCGTTGACAGTGATGAGGTTATACTAATTTAAGTTAAAATTCCTCATTACAATGGAATCATATGTATCTATTAAAAAGAATGAAGCAGAATTCTATGTGCTCATATAGAAAGCTCTCCAAATTACATAAGTGAAAAGCAAGGCACAATACAATAATATCAGTATATGTAATCTAATATATACACACATATACAACCATATGGTATCAGACATTCATTAAGACAACTTCCCACTGCTAGAGGTTACTTAAAAGCACAAGAAGTGTGACCAAAACGAAGCCCTGCTGAGTAAGATCATGAAATTCTTCAAGCTTTTCAAAGCCTAGTTTAAAAAAGCCTGACCCTTGGTCTGAGTTGTTCCCATTTGTACCATCCTGAAAATGGAGGAGTAAAGAGAAATGTCAAGTATTTATCCTGACTTTTCTTGAATGAGCCATATCTGAAGATAATCAAGTCTGGAAGAACAGTAGCATTTTGAGGAGATGACTTAAGATCCCAGGATTTGCTTTTACTATTCAAAGTGACTCCCAAATTCAAATGCTGGAGTTTTTATCCAGCATCCTCTTACCATTCTTGGAGTTTCCTTTTTACTTATCTTGAGTGTCTGATTCCATTATGTTGCTCAACTCACTCCAATTAATACTCATTGAAGAAAATTGAGTGCATAACACTTACTGATTGCTTATTTAGTTACATGCGTTATGCGAAGTACTCAATCTCCACAGCTACCCTTTGAGATAGGTACTAGTAAATTTCTCATCTTACAAATGAGAAATTACACTTTGATGCTCTACTAGTGGTGGCCTCTTTAAGTACTACATATACGACCTGGACGCTCTTGTCCCCTTTCTTACTTTTATGAAAATGTGTTTTTCCTATGAGCTGGGCACAGTGGTTCATGCCTGTAATCCCAGCACTTTGGGAGGCTGAGTTAGGTGGATCACCTGAGGTCAGGCATTCGAGACCAGCCTGGCCGACCTGGTCAAACCCCATCTCTACTAAAAATACAAAAATTCACCAAGTGTGGTGGCGAGCGCCTGTAATTCCAGCTACTTGGGAGACTGAGGCAGGAGAATCGCTTGAACCTGGGAGGCCGAGGCTGCAGTGAGCCGAGATCATGCCACTGTACTATATACAGCCTGGGTGATAGAGTGAGACTCCATCTCAAAAAAAAAAAAAAAAAAAGTTTTTGTCCTGTGCATTTATTCCCTTAGAAGCATGTACATTTTTCAAAAGTTATGTGTTAATCTGCAGAAAGGTATTTATGCTTGATTGGAGGTTAACATGTCACCCTTATTTGATAATATTTACTTATTAAACAGAAGATTTCTACAGACATAGCTTATGTTTAATTTCTCAGTAATCAATTTACATAATGGGGACTAGAGATCTCTTAGAACTTTGTTTTGTAGCATATATAGACATTAGTCAACTAATTCATAGACATATATAACTTTAAACTCTGATAAGTGTTACGAAGGAAAAACACGGTGGTCAGTGACAATCTGGTGGATTAGATAGACAGGGCTTCCCTGTGGAAGTGAAGTTTGTCTCTACAAATGAAGGATAAGAAGGAGTCAACTATGAAAATTGGGAGTGAGGGTATTCCAGCCATAAGAATAGCACATGCAAAGACTCAGGCGTGGATGGGAGTCTAATGATCCAGGAAATGAAAGAAGGTCTGAGTGGGTAGGACATAGAGCACTGTGCTGAGAATGGTGGGCCAAGAGACTGGAGAGGTAGGCACAGACCAGAAACCATATGAAATCCGAGAGAAGTAAACAGAAAATTTTACAATTGGATAGATAATTAAAAATTGTGGTGTTAAGTGCTGTAAATGAGATGAGTGCTAAGAGAAACCTCTAAAGCATACTCTGAAATTCAGGAAAGACTTCCCAGAAAATGTGGACTGTGAAGAATGACAAGGCATTAGCTAGGATATCAGGAAGGAATGGTGGTGGTTAATAGTGTTCCAGGTAGAGGGAACAACAAAGGTCTGGAGATGAGAGATAACGCAGCAAGTTTAAGGAACTGAGGAATAAGGAGCCTTGTTAAAATGCTATTTTAAAATGCTGACCTTGGGCTGAGTGCAGTGACTCATGCCTGTAATCCCAGCATTTTGGGAGGCTTAGGAGGGTGCATTGCTTGACCCCAGGAGTTTGAGACCAACCTGGGCAATATAGCGAAACCCTGTCTCTACCAAAAAAAAGTTTTTAAAAATTAACTGGGTGTGGTGGCACATGCCTGTGGTCCCAGGTACCCGGGAGGCTGAGGTGGGAGGATCATTTGAGCCCAGGAGGAGGAGGTTGCAGTGAGATGAGATTGCACTCCAGTCTGAGTGACAGAGTGAGATCCTGTCTCAATTTAAAAAAAAAAAAAAAATGCTGACCTTGGCTGACGGGAGAAAGTTGTGGGCAATAGTGGATGTAGAGGAAAAGACTGTTGGCATAATTCAGGCTGAAACAAGTAAACTAAGGCAGTGGCAGCAATGGAAGAAAGTAAGAGGCTGATTATATAGATATTAAACAGGACGAATGGCTGCTTGGTGAACTATTATAGAGGAAGAGTGAGGAAGACAAAGAAGCCAGATTTCTCGTGGGGCTTACTGGGTGACTTAAGATCCTGTTCCTTTTGTTAACAATGAAGGAGGATCCTAACTGGAAGCCTGAGTTGAAGGAGTTTAATATGAGTCATGTTAAGTGTTAAACATCTGTGGACCACTGAAGTGAACATGCCCATTTGAGAGATGTGCACTTTTGCCTCTATAACTGGGGACAGATATGTAGGCTGCAGTTACAGATGTAGCCATCATCAGTATATTGAAGGTATAGAAATGGATGATATAGCTCAGAGAGAACATGCAGAATCAAAAGAGGGCGTAGAAAATTTTTTTGAAAACAATAGAATTTAAGAGGCAGAGAGGAAATAAGGAGCCTCTGAAGGAAAGTGACTAAGCAGCTAGAGAAGAAAAACTAGGAGAAAGTGATGTCATAGAATCAAAAGAAGGCAATGTAAGAAGAAGGGAATGATCAACATTGACAGATGAAATGGAGAAGTCAAATAAGGTAAATACAGAGAAGTATTCATTAGGTACACAACGAAAAATTTCTGGGTGACCCTTGCACAAGCAATTTCATAGAAGTGGCTAAAGCCAGAGGGTAGTGGGATTAGGAATAAGGAACAGGTAAGATAATGAAGATCATAAGACCAGATAACCCATTCATGAGGTTTGGTTGTTGCAAGTATGAGACACGTGGAAAGTGTGGAGGATTTTTGTTTGTTTGTTTGTTTAATTGATTTTTTTGTTTGTTTTTTACATGGAAAGAGGTTTAAGAAGATATAAATGGTGATGAGAAGGTGCCAATATAGAAGAGACTGAAGATCAAGGAGGGAAGATAATAAAGATAGGTTGCTGAAATGAGGAGGGGAATAGGAGGCAGATTATAAGTGGAAAGATTATTAAAAGATTATTATTACAAAGGATGCAGGATATTGCTTTGATCCTAAACAGTGAGAAGGGGGGAATATACAGATAATATTCCAGAACTGATGGCAGTACCATAACGCAATACCTTTCTCATATTTTCTTAATGAAGAAGAATTCACATTTATCTCATCAAAGAGAGGGAAACAGATAGTAAAGCAGAAATCTGAGCAGAATGGAGAATAGCCACTAATGGAGAATGGGAGGCATAGCTGATGAAGGTAAAAATATTATTTATTGTTATTGTGGCTCTCTTTAGGTTGGAGACTCTAAATCTGTATTGGAGGCAGTTGGTAGGCTGGTGTGAGTTTTGTCTCATGTTCTGTAATCAGAAGATAGTACAGAGAATACAAAATTAGACCCGGGTACAGTTACATCAAATAATTATGCAAGTTGTCCACGAAACTACCCTAGAGAGTAACACTTACATTTTAAGCTTGTTTGTTTCCTTTTCAATTATTTTCTTAGCAGGCTGCACCTTTAAAATGTCATTTTCATCAGATGTTGTAAGCTTACTTAGTACCTGGTGAATTTCCTACTCAAGACCTCAAATGACTTGATACCATACCATATATTTTGTGCTGTCGTTCCACAAAATGAATATGGTTCTGGGACTCTGTTAGGGCCTTTCGTGGTCTGAACCACACAACCTCTGAACAACCTGCATGAGTACCTTTGGTAGTCCTGACAAAATTGGCTTCTTGCCAGGTGAATACAGTGAAAGGATAAAGAAGAAAGGAACTTGAAAATATTGTAAAGATAATAAAGTGATAGTCTATGGAAACTAACTTGGATTGGAAATAAGTTAATGGCAAAAGGGATAAAGTAAGGGGCTAACAATATTGGAAGTGCCTATAGACTGAAGAACAAGTATAATGAACATTTCTATTGTATGTCTCGTGCATCTTAAGTGGGCAATTCTGATATGCCACCCAAAGGTCCTAACACTATTTCTAAACCATATTTATCTCGTGGAACTACAGCACAAAATATATGGCATGGCATTAAGTTGTTTGAGATCTCCAGTAGGAAATTCACTAGATACCAAATGAGCTTGCAACATCTGGTGAAAATGGCATATTAAAGGTGTAGCCTTAGAAGAAAATAATTAAAAAGCAAACAAACAAGGCTAAAGTGCTTTTTAGCCTCAGAATTTTGTAATAAAGTACCTACGTAAATAAGAAAAAAGAACTTGAGTCTTTTCCTTCAGTTTTCTTATTTCCAAATGCTTAAATCGTGTAGTTTCAGAGATATAGTAATTTTGTTATGCTTTGTAAATGCTTTATTTATCAAAGACATTTCCCAGATAAAATTTGAACTCTAAGAGATATATATTGAACTTATTATAATAATAAAAATAAATAAAAATCCGGCTGGGGGTGGTGGCTCATGCCTGTAATCCCAGCACTTTCTGAGGCCGAGGTGGGTGGATTACTTGAGGCCAGGAGTTGGAGAGGAGACTGGCCAACGTGATGAAACCCTGTCTCTACTAAAAATACAAAAATTAGTTGGGTGTGGTGGTGCGTGCCTGTAATCCCAGCTACTCGGGAAGCTGAGGCAAATGAACCATTTGAATCTGGGAGGCAGAGGTTGAAATGAGCCAAGATTACACCACTGCACTCCAGCCTGGAAGACAGAGTAAGACTCTGTCTCAAAAATAAATAAATAAATAAAATAAAAATAAATGTAAAAACCCTCTGAGTTGATACAGAAAAGTCAGGAAGACAAATATAGACTAAAGTTATTAATCAAAATATATTATTAAATCATTATTTGCCAATGCAATGCTTGGATCAATTATATTATTGCTCTATTGTGATTGATGAGTTAATTTATAATTTATAACTTAAATTTTCAGTATAATGGTGAAACGCAAAATATAGAATTTAACATTTTTTAAAAAATGTGTGGTCTAAAATGTTTTGAATATATGCTTAACTATCATTGTGCTGTTTCATTTCTTCTGTTTGTGCTGTATGCAAATAGACTGTCAATCAAGAGTTTCACAATCTGTTCCTCAGGTTGAATGGCTCTGGAGAGCCTAAGATCAGATTCTGACCCTCATATCTTTATATAAACCATATAAATGATATCTGTGAATCTTCTTCCCTATTAATCCTAATTTAAAGTCATAACAAAATAATAAATTGAAAAGTAAACAGTGTGGCATAAATCATTTATTTGAAGTCACACAGACCAGAAAAGACAAATGGAAACTTCTCTAAAGGAGAAATTAATTAAATTGAGTTTTTGTGTGTGTGCAGTTCAAAGATAAAAATTATTTTACTACCCTCAGTCTCCTTGGGACTTTTGTCAAGGACACACAGAAAACATGGGAAATTCTTTCTAAAAAGGTAAAAATATTATTATTGGATTTGCTACTGAAGGGCCCCAAATAAACATTTTTTAAATGATTGAAATCAATCTTATTTGACAATATTCTTCAAAGTTCATTAAAATAATTTGAGTGTGAGAACAATGAAATGTCCTGAAACATAATATAATTACCCCCACCTGTACCAAATGAATCAAAATATCTGGTCAGTGGGGATAGGAAACAAGTGTTTTAACAACATCAGAAAATGAGTTTTATATATATTCTTCACCAATTTTTTTATGTGTGTGTGGTATTATTTTAGAAGAGATTGGAAAGCAGGAAACCATAATCTTGAGTTTCACATTTTTGTAGGTGTCTACTACAAGTTTTGTGACCCTTTTATTGCATACAATTAATTTGCAAGCTGAACAGTTTTATTTTCTTTTTTTTTTTTAACTTTAAGTTCTAGGGTACATGTGCACAATGTGCAGGTTTGTTACATATGTATACATGTGTCATGTTGGTGTGCTGCACCCGTTAACTCATCATTTACATTAGGTGTATCTCCTAATGCTATCCCTCCCCCCTCCCCCCTCCCCTGGCAGGCCTCCATGAGTGATGTTCCCCACCCTGTGTCCATGTGTTCTCATTGTTCAATTCCCACCTATGAGTGAGAACATGCGGTGTTTGGTTTTCTGTCTTTGCGATAGTTTGCTGAGAATGATGGTTTCCAGCTGCATCCATGTCCCTACAAAGGACATAAACTCATCCTATTTTATGGCTGCATAGTATTCCATGGTGTATATATGCCACATTTTCTTAGTCCAGGCTGTCATTGATGGACATTTGGGTTGGTTCCAAGTCTTTGCTATTGTGAATAGTGCCGCAGTAAACATATGTGTTCATGTGTCTTTATGGCACCATGATTTATAATCCCTTGGGTATATACCCAGTAATGGGATGGCTGGGTCAAATGGTATTTCTAGTTCTAGATCCTTGAGGAATCACCACACTGTCTTCCACAATGGTTGAACTAGTTTACAGTCTCACCAACAGTATAAAAGTGTTCCTATTTCTCCACATCCTCTCCAGCACCTGTTGTTTCCTGACTTTTTAATGATCACCATTCTAACCAGTGTGAGATGGTATCTCATTGTGGTTTTGATGTGCATTTCTCTGATGACCAGTGATGATGAGCATTTTTTCATGTGTCTGCTGCCTGAATAAATGTCTTCTTTTGAGAAGTGTCTGTTCATATCCTTCACCCAATTTTTGATGGGGTTGTTTGATTTTTTCTTGTAAATTTGTTTAAGTTCTTTGTAGATTCTGGATGTTAACCCTTTGTTAGATGGGTAGATTGTAAAAATTTTCTCCCATTCTGTAGGTTGCCTGTTCACCCTGACGGTAGTTTCTTTTGCTGTGCAGAAGCTCTTTAGTTTAATTAGATCCCGTTTGTCAATTTTGGCTTTTGTTGCCGTTGCTTTTAGTGTTTTAGTCATGAAGTCCTTGCCCATGCCTATGTCCTGAATGGTATTGCCTAGGTTTTCTTCTAGGGTTTTTATGGTTTTAGGTCTGACATTTAAGTCTTTAATCCATCTTGAATTGATTTTTGTATAAGGTATAAAGAAGGGATCCAGTTTCAACTTTCTACATATGGCTAGCCAGCTTTCCCAGCACCATTTATTAAATAGAGAATCCTTCCCCCATTTCTTGTTTTTGTCAGGTTTGTCAAAGATCACATGGTTGTAGATGTGTGGTATTATTTCCGAGGGCTCTATTCTGTAGCTGAACAGTTTTCTTAAAGCCTATTTTCCTTTGCCACTTGGGACTGAGTGAGTGGAAGAATTTTACCTAAATGTTACACTTAAATTGGGATTTTAAAGAGGCATACGAATGGATAAGGCTTTAACTATATACTAAAGTTGAAGAAGAAATGTTCACCATGTAAAGCAAAGATCTTTTTTCCCTGTGAACTTGACTTTTTCTTTCTTTTCATTATCTGATTTAAATTGACACTCACATAGAAATGTATTTATATGATCTCTCTCTCTTTCTTTCTCTCTCTCTCTCTCTCTCTCTCTGTCTATTAACTTTGGAGCCTCTGAGTTTAAACTTGAATTCTGAAGCTATAAAACTACCATTCTTTTGATTTGGAAACATAAACTAGTAGAAGATAATTGTATTGGAAATTCTGGCAGAAATCCAGCCTTATTGAACAAATTACCAATTACGCATCTCTGGCTTATCTACAGTTTTGTCCATATGTTTGTATGGCATAGTGCCCATTCATTATAAAATATACCAGTTTTACAGGGCACTAACTACTAAGAAAAGATGGATCCAGATGGGTTCTCTGAATAAATGGCATGAGTGCTATTACCTTGAAAAAATGCCACCTCTCTGTGATAACTGTCATTGATAGGCTATGTTTTCTTAATTATTCCTGTGTTGTGTCATTGGCTACATATATAATTTTTAATCATGAGAGGAAAATACTACCGTGGATTTCATTATTTCCTCAGCATGCTTCTGTGTGAAATACTAGAAAGTGCATGACCAAACTGTGAAAATAGAGTTGATACGTAAGAAATATTATTCATTTGAAGGAAAGTTAAATAGCATCTATAACAAAGGCAGAAGACAGTAATAAATAGCACGTAGTCTCCATACCCATACTTCAGTGGCTTTTCATTTGGAAGAACAAGAGAGTTATTACCACCAATGGACCTTACATTTATACTATTTGCATGAGTCTGGAATAAACTACAGCAGGAACACAAAAGGGAGGATGAGCCTATTTCATTATAAGGATATGAATACGATGGCCTGCTAACATGACAGTAATTTAGCATGGAAACATTACCCCCCCCCCTTTTCTTCCTGTATGGAGTAAATATCATAACTTTGCCTCTGTATGGCAAAATTGGAAGATAGACTTGTCACCAGCATTGATATAAATACAGTCTTAGTCATTGATGCTCAACTACCTACTCAGAAGATCATGTAGTGAGGCTACTAAACACACAATTTTAGGTTTGCAATATAACCATATGTTCCCTAAAATGTTGTAAACACATTGCTGGTGTGGTTTTTATGAATAGACAACCTCAGAAGTGACATCAGCAAGATGGTGGAATAGGATTCAATTTGAACAATTGTCCACACATGCAAACACCTTCATAGGAGCTAAGGAATCCAGATGAACAATTACAACACCTAGAGGAAACACATAAGTAGGAAAAAATGCATTGAAAAGGGTAAGAAGGACAGTTTCAGATTACCCACATCACCTCTCCCCCAAGTCTAGGCAGCCCAGCATGGAGAGAGATATGCTTCTATATTAGTCTGTTTTCATGTGGCTGATAAAGACATACCTGAGACTGGGTAACTTATGAAGAAAAAGAGGTTTAATGGACTGATAGTTCCACATGGCTGGGGAGGCCTCACAATTATGGTGAAAGGCAAGGCGGAGCAAAGTCAAGTCTTACATGTTTGGCAGCAGGCAAAGAGAGAATAAGAACCAAGCAAAAGGGGCTTCCCCTTATAAAATCATCAGATCTTATGACACTTATTAACTACCACGAGAGCAGTATGGGGAAACCGCCCTCATGGTTCAACTGTCTCCCAGCAGGTCTCTCCCACAACATGTGGGAATTATGGGAGCTACAATTCAAGATGAGATTTGGGTGGGGACATAGCCAAACCATATCATCTACCCATGGGGAAAGGAGAGTGAAGTGAGCATCCAATGTTACTGCAAACTTCAGCACCAGGCCTGTCCCAATGATACCCAGCAACAAGCCAGCCCCCACAGTCCCAGGCTCCAGGCTGGCCCCTGTGGCTCAAGGCTCTAGGCCTGCCCTAGCCCAGGATGGTCTCCAAGCTCCAGGATTCAAGCTTGCCCCAGGAGACCCAGGCTCCAGCCCTGCCTCAGGAATAGGCCAGCCCCTGCATACTCTGGCTCCAGGCTCATGCCTGTGGTGCCAGGTTCCAGGCCTACCTCAGTGCTAGGTTGGTCCTCTTGGCCTTAGGCTCCAGGCTGGCCACTACAGCTCCAGGGTCCAGGGAAGCACCCATGGACCCAGCTTACAGGCCTACCCCAGTGTGGGATGGCTTCCACAGGTCCAAATTGTAGGCCAAACCCCATGGAAAAAGGCTGCAGGCACCCCTCCATGAACCCAGGCTCCACGGCTGTCCCTATAAACCATATAAACAGGCCCAACCCAGTGGATACATTAACAGAATGAAAGACACAAATCATATGATTAGCACAATAGAGGCAGAAAAGACATTTGATAAAATTCAATATCTGTTCCTGAAAATACTCTCAATCAATTAGGTAGAGAAGAAATGTACTTCTATATAATAAAGGCCCTATATAACAAGCACACAACCAACATCTTTCTCAATGGTGAAAACATGAAAGTTTTTCCTGTAATATCAGGAATGATTCAAAGAAACCTATTCTCACCACTCCTATTAACATGGTACTAGAAGTTCTAACCACAGCAATTAGGCAAGAAAAAGAAATAAAAGACATCCAAATCAGAAAGGAAAATGTGAAACTGTCTCTGCTTGCAGATGACATGGTGTTATATATAGAATACCATAAAGACTCCACCAAAAAAAAATTGGTAGAACTAAGTCAGTAAAGTTTCAGTATATAAAGTCAGCATACAAAATCTGTTGCATTTCTACATGCAAACAATGAAGTATCCAAAAACAGTTAAGAAAATAATTCTACTTACAATAGCATCAGAAAAGTAAAATACTTAAGAATAAGTTTAAGTCAAAAGGTAAAAGATCTATGCATTGAAAACTATTCAATTTTGATGAAATAAATTGAAGCAGACACAAATAAATGGAAAGATACCCTGTGTTCATAGATTGGAAGAATTCATATTATTAAAATATATATACTACCCAAAGCTTTCCACAGATTCAATGCAACTCCTATAAAAATTCCAATGGCATTTTTCACAGCAATAGAAAAAACAATCCTAAAATGTATATGGAACTGCAAAAGATCCAAATAGCCAAGAATCCAAATAGCCAAAACAAATTTGAACAAATAGAGCAAAGCTGGAGGCATCATACTTCCTGATTCAAAATATATTACAAAGCTTATTAATCAAAACAGTATGATAATGGCATTAAAAACAAATGTATAGATCAATGAAACAGAATAGAGAGCCCAGAAATAAATTCACACATTTAAAGTCAATTGATCTTTGACAAATGTGTCAGGAACACACAATGGGGAAAGGATAGTCTCTTCACTAAAGGGTGTTAGGACAACTAGGTATCCACTTTCAGAAGAATGAAATTAGACCCTTGCAACATATACAAAAATAAACTCAAAATGGATTAAAGACTTAAATGTAAGTCCCAAAACTACAAAATTACTAGAAGAAAACATAGAGAAAAAGATTCTTGGCATTGGTCTAGGCCCTGATTTTTTGGATGTGACTTCAAAATCATAAGCAACAAACGCAAAAATAGAGGAATGGTATTGTGTTGAGCTAAAAATCTTCTGTACAAAAGAAACAATTAGCAGAGTGAAGAGACAACCTATGGATTGGGAGAAAATATTTGCAAACCATACATCCAATAAGGAGTTAATACCTGAAATATACAAGGAACTCAAACAACTCAACAACAACAGAAATCCCAATAACCTGATTTTAAAATGGGCAAGAGACATGAATAGACATTTCTCAAAAGAACACATATAAATGGCCAATAGCTATATGAAAAAATGCTCAACATTGCCAAGCATCAGGGAAATGCAAACCAGAACCAAAATGGGCTATTACTTCACATCCGTTAGAATGTCTATTATCAAAAAGACAAGAGATAGCAAATGTTGGTGAGGATATAGAGAAAGGAAATCCTTATACACTGGTGGGGGAGTAAATTGGTACAGCCACTATAGAAAACAGTATGGATGTTCCTTAAAAAACTAAAAATAGAACTACTATATTATCCAGGAATCTTACTTCTGAATATATATATGTGTATTATATATATATATGTATCAGTATCTCAGAGAGACATCTGCACTACCATGTTTATTGTAGCATTGTTCACAGTAGTCAATATATGGAATCAATTGACAGATTCATGAATAAAGTGAATATGGTATGAGTCATACACCTACACACACACACACACACACACACACACACACACAGTGGAATATTATTCAGCCTTAAAAAATAAAGAAATAAAAAAATAAAATAAAGAAATCTTGCAATTTGCGACAATATGGATGAACCTGGAAGATATGCCAAGTGTAGTAAGCCAGGCACAGAAAGACACATACTCTATGATCTGACTTATAGGATGAATCTAAAAAAGTTGAGCTTAGAAAAGCAGACAGTAGAATGATGGCTGGTAGGGACTGCATGGTGGGGGAAATGTGGAAATGTTGATCAAAGGAAACAAAGTCACAGTTAGGCAGGATGAATAAATTCTGGAGAGCTAATGTACAGAATGGTGACTATAGTTAATAATACTTTATTGTATACTTGAAGTTTACTAAGAAGGTAGATCTTACATGTTCTTACCACAAAAAAAAAAGGTAAATATTTGACATGATATGTCAATTTGACTTTGATAATCATTTCACAATGTATACATATATCAAAACATCTCATTGTATACCATAAATATATACAATATTTATCTATCAGTTTTACCTCAATAGAGGTGAGAAAAATAGACAACTTTAGTGGTGAATTTTTTTCCTTAGTATGTGTTAGTTCTTGGCTCTTCTCTCACAATATTTCGTGGAATGGATAGAGATGATTGGCTGTGGCATGACTCCATTCTATCTCATATCTCCATTCTATCGCTTGCTTGACAGTAGTGGCAAGCAAATGGTAATCTCATTACCCAGTATTTGGACACTTTTCAGTTAAGCTGATCTGCTTGACATATTTCTAATATTCATTTAATTTTTCAGCTGATGTTCCTTGACTGTCTTCTATGAGCAAGACAGAGTAGAGGTTATAAATCATGGTTGAGTCTTAAACACTGGGTTTTAGAATAAGAGAGATGTATGTTAAATTACCAGTTCATCTACTTACTTGCTGTTTGTCTTGAGCAATTTGCCTAAATTATTTGACTCTGTTTTCTCGTCTATAAAACTAGAGATTAAAAATAACGACCTCACTGGATTTCTAAAAATATTTATACAGAAAATTTGTAAGATAACACATAGCAGAGTTTCTAACACAAAACAGACATTGAAAGAATATATAGTTCATTTCCTTCTTATGAAATTATACACAATTTCATGCTAGACAAATTTTATTTAACAATTCTGATAAATTTGTTTAAACATAATTATTTAAACAATTTCTTAAAGTTTTAAATAGCATTATCTATTTAGTAGTAATTGTGTAAAATATTATGCACCATTCTAAAAAGAACATAAAAGAACTATATCTAATATTACACAGAACTCCTTAAAAATCAATGAGAAAAAGAAAACACACTAGACCAAAAAGCCAATGGACATGAACAGTCAATTCAAACGAAAAAATTGAATAGATTTCATAAACATATAAAGATTCCTCAGCCAGCGGCCGGGGTGGGTGAATCAATTGAGGCCAGGAGTTCGAGACCAGCCTGACCAACCCTGTCTTTACTAAAAATTTAAAAAACTAGCCAGGCATCGTAACACGTGCCTGTAATCTCAGCTACTTGGGAGTCTGAGGTATGAGAATTTCTTGAACCTGGGAAGCAGAGGTTGCAGTAGGTTGAGATTGTGCCTCTGCACTCCAGCCTGGACAACAGAGTGAGGCTGTCCCAAAAAAAAAAAAAAAAAAAAAAAAAAAATTACCCAGTCTATCAAAGAATTAAAGAAAGGTAAATGGTTAATACAATAACAGTAAGAGATTATATTTTGCCTATAGAGTAGGCAAAATCTGATAGAACTTATTGTTGGTAAATATGTCAAGGAAAAATGATCCTTATACGTTTTGGGCAGGAGTATAAACTAATATAGCTTCTTTGGAGCACAACTGGACAAAATCTATCTCATTGTAAAATATGTACACCCCTTTACTCAGAAAATGTATTTCTGCGAGAGCAAACGTTACAGGCAACTACATGTCTAGCAGAAGAGGATTAATTAGATAAGATAAAAAGACATATAAAAGCTAGAGATAAATCGAAATCATGTTCTATTAATTTTTTAAATGATTATTAAACTTGTCTTTTTGGAATATAAATTCTGGCTAAGAGGTAACATTTTAAATGATCATATCTTTCTATAAAAATTAATAAAAAATTAAAACCTACATAAATAAATTAGGAGTAAGCTTAGGAAAATATTTTTTTCTAGTATGGAAAAAAATTGTATTTTACGAAATACCTTCTGCCATGATTTTAATACTCTAATTTCCTAGCAACCTAATAGCACAATGCAGCATCTGTAATTCTTTTTTTTTTAATTTTTTTTCTTTTTACTTTTTTCTTTTTTTTATTTATTTTTATTTTTTTATTTTATTTTATTATTATACTTTAAGTTCTAGGGTACATGTGCATAACGTGCAGGTTTGTTACATATGTATACTTGAGCCATGTTGGTGTGCTGCACCCATCAACTCGTCAGCACCCATCAATTCGTCATTTATATCAGGTATAACTCCCAATGCAATCCCTCCCCCTTCCCCCCTCCCCATGATAGGCCCTGGTGTGTGATGTTCCCTTTCCCGAGTCCAAGTGATCTCATTGTTCAGTTCCCACCTATGAGTGAGAACATGCGGTGTTTGGTTTTCTCTTCTTGTGATAGTTTGCTAAGAATGATGGTCTCCAGCTGCATCCATGTCCCTACAAAGGATGCAAACTCATCCTTTTTTATGGCTGCATAGTGTTCCATGGTGTATATGTGCCACATTTTCTTAATCCAGTCTGTCACAGATGGACATTTGGGTTGATTCCAAGTCTTTGCTATTGTGAATAGCGTGCCACAATAAACATACGTGTGCATGTGTCTTTATAGCAGCATGATTTATAATCCTTTGGGTATATACCCAGTAGTGGGATGGCTGGGTCATATGGTACATCTAGTTCTAGATCCTTGAGGAATCGCCATACTGTTTTCCATAATGGTTGAACTAGTTTACAATCCCACCAACAGTGTAAAAGTGTTCCTATTCCTCCACATCCTCTCTAGCACCTGTTGTTTCCTGACTTTTTAATGATTGCCATTCTAACTGGTGTGAGATGGTATCTCATTGTGGTTTTGATTTGCATTTCTCTGATGGCGAGTGATGATGAGCATTTTTTCATGTGTCTGTTGGCTGTATGAATGTCTTCTTTTGAGAAATGTCTGTTCATATACTTTGCCCACTTTTTGATGGGGTTGTTTGTTTTTTTCTTATAAATTTGATTGTCTTCTTTGTAGGTTCTGGATATTAGCCCTTTGTCAGATGAGTAGATTGCAAAAATATTCTCCCATTCTGTAGGTTGCCTTTTCACTCTGATGGTAGTTTCTTTTGCTGTGCAGAAGCTCTTTAGTTTAATTAGATCCCATTTGTCAATTTTGGCTTTTGCTGCTGTTGCTTTTGGTGTTTTAGACATGAAGTCCCTGCCCATGCCTATGTACTGAATGGTACTACCTAGGTTTTCTTCTAGAGTTTTTATGGTATTAGGTCTAACATTTAAGTCTCTAATCCATCTTGAGTTAATTTTCGTATAAGGAGTAAGGAAAGGATCCAGTTTCAGCTTTCTACTTATGGCTAGCCAATTTTCCCAGCACCATTTATGAAATAGGGAATCCTTTCCCCATTTCTTGTTTCTCTCAGGTTTGTCAAAGATCAGATGGCTGTAGATGTGTGGTATTATTTCTGAGGACTCTGTTCTGTTCCATTGGTCTATATTTCTGTTTTGGTACTAGTACCATGCTGTTTTGGTTACTGTAGCTTTGTAGTATAGTTTGAAGTCAGGTAGCGTGATGCCTCCAGCTTTGTTCTTTTGACTTAGGATTGTCTTGGCAATGCGAGCTCTTTTTTGGTTCCATATGAACTTTAAAGCAGTTTTTTCCAATTCTGTGAAGAAACTCATTGGTAGCTTGATGGGGATGGCATTGAATCTATAAATAACCTTGGGCAGTATGGCCATTTTCACGATATTGATTCTTCCTATCCATGAGCATGGTATGTTCTTCCATTTGTTTGTGTCCTCTTTTATTTCACTGAGCAGTGGTTTGTAGTTCTCCTTGAAGAGGTCCTTGACATCCCTTGTAAGTTGGATTCCTAGGTATTTTATTCTCTTTGAAGCAATTATGAATGGAAGTTCATTCCTGATTTGGCTCTCTGTTTGTCTGTTACTGGTGTATAAGAATGCTTGTGATTTTTGCACATTAATTTTGTATCCTGAGACTTTGCTGAAGTTGCTTATCAGCTTAAGGAGATTTTGGGCTGAGACAATGGGGTTTTCTAAATATACAATCATGTCATCTGCAAACAGGGACAATTTGACTTCTTCTTTTCCTAACTGAATACCCTTGATTTCTTTCTCTTGCCTGAATGCCCTAGCCAGAACTTTCAACACTATGTTGAATAGGAGTGGTGAGAGAGGGCATCCCTGTCTTGTGCCAGTTTTCAAAGGGAAATTTTCCAGTTTTTGCCCATTCAGTATGATATTAGCTGTGGGTTTGTCATAAATAGCTCTTATTATTTTGAGGTACGTTCCATCAATACCGAATGTATTGAGCGTTTTTAGCATGAAGGGCTGTTGAATTTTGTCAAAAGCCTTTTCTGCATCTATTGAGATAATCATGTGGTTTTTGTCTTTGGTTCTGTTTATATGCTGGATTACGTTTATTGATTTGCGAATGTTGAACCAGCCTTGCATCCCAGGGATGAAGCCCACTTGATCATGGTGGATAAGCTTTTTGATGTGCTGCTGAATCCAGTTTGCCAGTATTTTATTGAGGAGTTTTGCATTGATGTTCATCAGGGATATTGGTCTAAAATTCTCTTTTTTTGTTGTGTCTCTGCCAGGCTTTGGTATCAGGATGATGTTGGCCTCATAAAAAGAGTTAGGGAGGATTCCCTCTTTTTCGATTGATTGGAATAGTTTCAGAAGGAATGGTACCAGCTCCTCCTTGTACCTCTGGTAGAATTCAGCTGTGAATCCATCTGGTCCAGGACTTTTTTTGGTTGGTAGGCTATTAATTATTCCTTCAATTTCAGAGCCTGCTATTGGTCTATGCAGGGATTCAACTTCTTCCTGGTTTAGTATTGGAAGAGTGTAAGTGTCCAGGAAAGTATCCATTTCTTCTAGATTTTCTAGTTGATTTGCGTACAGGTGTTTATAGTATTCTCTGATGGTAGTTTGTATTTCTGTGGGGTCGGTGGTGATATGCCCTTTATCATTTTTTATTGCATCTATTTGATTCTTCTCTCTTTTCTTCTTTATTAGTCTTGCTAGCGGTCTGTCAATTTTGTTGATCTTTTCAAAAAACCAACTCCTGGATTCATTGATTTTTTGGAGGGTTTTTTGTGTCTCTATCTCCTTCAATTCTGCTCTGATCTTAGTTATTTCTTGCCTTCTGCTAGCTTTTGAATGTGTTTGCTCCTGCCTCTCTAGATCTTTTAATTGTGATGTTAGAGTGTCAATTTTAGATCTTTCCAGCTTTCTCTTGTGGGCATTTAGTGCTATAAGTTTCCCTCTACACACTGCTTTAAATGTGTCCCAGAGATTCTGGTATGTTGTATCTTTGTTCTCATTGGTTTCAAAGAACATCTTTATTTCTGCCTTCATTTCGTTATGTACCCAGTAGTCATTCAGGAGCAGGTTGTTAAGTTTCCATGTAGTTGAGCGGTTTTGATTGAGTTTCTTAGTCCTGAGTTCTAGTTTGATTGCACTGTGGTCTGAGAGACAGTTTGTTATAATTTCTGTTCTTTTACATTTGCTGAGGAGTGCTTTACTTCCAATTATGTGGTCAATTTTGGAATAAGTGCCATGTGGTGCTGAGAAGAATGTATATTCTGTTGATTTGGGGTGGAGAGTTCTATAGATGTCTATTAGGTCCGCTTGGTGCAGAGATGAGTTCAATTCCTGGATATCCTTGTTAACTTTCTGTCTCGTTGATCTGTCTAATGTTGACAGTGGAGTGTTGAAGTCTCCCATTATAATTGTATGGGAGTTAAGTCTCTTTGTAAGTCTCTAAGGACTTGCTTTATGAATCTGGGTGCTCCTGTATTGGGTGCATATATATTTAGGATAGTTAGCTCTTCCTGTTGAATTGATCCCTTTACCATTATGTAATGGCCTTCTTTGTCTCTTTTGATCTTTGATGGTTTAAAGTCTGTTTTATCAGAGACTAGGATTGCAACCCCTGCTTTTTTTTATTCTCCATTTGCTTGGTAGATCTTCCTCCATCCCTTTATTTTGAGCCTATGTATGTCTCTGCATGTGAGATGGGTCTCCTGAATACAGCAGACTGATGGGTCTTGACTCTTTATCCAGTTTGCCAGTCTGTGTCTTTTAATTGGAGCATTTAGTCCATTTACATTTAAGGTTAATATTGTTATGTGTGAACTTGATCCTGCCATTATGATATTAACTGGTTATTTTGCTAGTTAGTTGATGCAGTTTCTTCCTAGCCTCGATGGTCTTTACATTTTGGCATGTTTTTGCAATGGCTGGTACCGGTTGTTCCTTTCCATGTTTAGTGCTTCCTTCAGGGTCTCTTGTAAGGCAGGCCTGGTGGTGACAAAATCTCTAAGCATTTGCTTATCTGTAAACGATTTTATTTCTCCTTCACTTATGAAACTTAGTTTGGCTGGATATGAAATTCTGGGTTGAAAATTCTTTTCTTTAAGAACGTTGAATATTGGCCCCCACTCTCTTCTGGCTTGGAGAGTTTCTGCCGAGAGGTCTGCTGTTAGTCTGATGGGCTTCCCTTTGTGGGTAACCCGACCTTTCTCTCTGGCTGCCCTTAAGATTTTTTCCTTCATTTCAACTTTGGTGAATCTGGCAATTATGTGTCTTGGAGTTGCTCTTCTCGAGGAGTATCTTTGTGGCATTCTCTGTATTTCCTGAATTTGAATGTTGGCCTGCCCTACTAGGTTGGGGAGTTCTCCTGGATGATATCCTGAAGAGTGTTTTCCAACTTGGTTCCATTTTCCCCCTCACTTTCAGGCACCCCAATCAGACGTAGATTTGGTCTTTTTACATAATCCCATACTTCTTGCAGGCTTTGTTCATTTCTTTTTCTTCTTTTTTCTTTTGGTTTCTCTTCTCGCTTGGTTTCATTCATTTGATCCTCAATCGCTGATACTCTTTCTTCCAGTTGATCCAGACGGTTACTGAAGCTTGTGCATTTGTCACATATTTCTCGTGTCATGGTTTTCATCTCTGTCATTTCGTTTATGACCTTCTCTGCATTAATTATTCTAGCTATCAATTATTCCACTCTTTTTTCAAGATTTTTAGTTTCTTTGCGCTGGGTACGTGATTCCTCCTTTAGCTCTGAGAAGTTTGATGGACTGAAGCCTTCTTCTCTCATCTCGTCAAAGTCATTCTCTGACCAGCTTTGATCCGTTGCTGGCGATGAGCTGCGCTCCTTTGCAGGGGGAGATGCGCTCTTATTTTTTGAATTTCCAGCTTTTCTGCCCTGCTTTTTCCCCATCTTTGTGGTTTTATCTGTCTCTGGTCTTTGATGGTGACGTACTGATGGGGTTTTGGTATAGGTGTCCTTCCTGTTTGATAGTTTTCCTTTTAACAGTCAGGACCCTCAGCTGTAGGTCTGTTGGAGATTGCTTGAGGTCCACTCCAGACCCTGTTTGCCTGGGTATCAGCGGCAGAGGTTGCAGAAGATAGAATATTGCTGAACAGCGAGTGTACCTGTCTGATTCTTACTTTGGAAGCTTTTTCTCAGGGGTGTACTCCACCCTGTGAGGTGTGGGGTGTCAGACTGCCCCTGGTGGGGGATGTCTCCCAGTTAGGCTACTCAGGGGTCAGTGACCCACTTGAGCAGGCAGTCTGTCCCTTCTCAGATCTCAACCTCCGTATTGGGAGATCCACTGCTCTCTTCAAAGCTGTCAGACAGAGTCGTTTGCGTCTGCAGAGGTTCCTGCTGCTTTTTTTGTTGTTGTTGTTTAGTTGTGCCCTGTCCCCAGAGGTGGGGTCTACAGAGACAGGCAGGTTTCCTTGCACTGCTGTGAGCTCCACCCAGTTCGAGTTCCCAGCGGCTTTGTTTACCTACTTAAACCTCAGCAATGGCGGGCGCCCCTCCCCCAGCCTCACTGCTGCCTTGCGGTTAGATCGCAGACTGCTGTGCTAGCAATGAGGGAGGCTTCGTGGGCTTGGGACCCTCCCAGCCAGGTGTGGGGTATAATCTCCTGGTGTGCCCATTTGCTTAAAGCGCAGTATTGGGGTGGGAGTTACCCGATTTTCCAGGTGTTGTGTGTCTCAGTTCCCCTGGCTAGGAAAAGGGATTCCCTTCCCCCTTGCGCTTCCCAAGGAAGGCGATGCCTCGCCCTGCTTCAGCTCTCGCTGGTCGGGCTGCAGCAGCTGACCAGCACTGTTTGTCCGGCACTCCCTAGTGAGATGACCCCAGTACCTCAGTTGAAAATGCAGAAATCACCGGTCTTCTGTGTCGCTCACGCTGGGAGTTGGAGACTGGAGCTGTTCCTATTCGGCCATCTTGCTCCGCCCCTTGCATCTGTAATTCTTACAGAGTGCCATCTTTGTTTCTGAAATTTAGAGGCACCTTCACCAAAATGCTTATATTCTTATAATCTACATTATTTATTCAAGGCCAAGTTATGTCACCAAAATTAAATGAAACAAGATTACACTGGGGACATTAGAACACTGAAATTTCAGTCCATCTGAAATCAAAGAGTTGAAAAGATTACAAATCCAATACAATTAAATACGTAGTTTCTTGTGATTCATTTCACAGTATGTGTTCATCTCTGTCAGATTTAGGTAGTAGGGTAACATAGTTTCATCTTCTAAAACATGATACTGACATTATATAAATGTCAAAAGATAAAAATGTGATTATACAAAATTAATTGTTTCTCATGGACACAGTTCTAAAACGAAAATAATTGTAGAATAGCTTTCAATTTTGTTTCCTGTATTTTTCCAGTTTACCTGATATTTTAAAAAATTCAGGTGATATGGTAAAAAAAAATAAACTATAAACAAGCCTAGCTTTTAGCTTAACTCTGTTCTGAATAGTGTTGATGAGTGGGATTCTAGGAAGAGTAATATCTAAAAAAAATTCTTAGGAAGTTTTGCTGTTTCTGGTCAAAATACCCCATCCCCTAATATCAGGGATTAGATTTTAATAAAATTTTAGGGTAGGCAATATTTATTTTAATGCTTTTGATGGTGTTCTTATGCCTTCCTCTACATCTCTATCTCACATTCAGTGTTTTGAGTCCTCTGCTGTAATGTTCAATCTATCATTCTTTCCTAGCTTACGTGTCATTGAGAAGAAATATTAAAAATAAATAAATAAATATCCTTCAAAACCTCTCTTTCATTGTTCATGATGATATATTATGCTATTTTTTTCCCTTTATCAGTCTACTGAGAGAAATATGTGCAGCTTATTGGATGGTTTGTAGGACCTGTTGTTGGTAAAGACCCCACTCAAAGATGGCTTCAAGTTATCTTCCATAGTGAATTGATGAGGATCCCCATGAGACGCATGAAGTCTCTGTGATACCTGAACCTGAACAAAGCTATCAGATGTTGTGCCCCTTTTTTGTTTGCTGGAGTTTTTAAGGACAACAGTTTCTCTGTGAGAGACTCAGTGATTGTTCTCTGGGTGTCAACTCACATGGTTTGCAAGAAGTTTACTTGAGTAGCAGACCCCTGTATCCTGTCAACATTACTCTTCCAGACCTGATTACTCAGATATTAAATTACTCTTCAGCTTAGGTATTGTCTCTTTTCCTTCTCTGGTTTCTATTTTGTTGTGACATGCTCTTATTTTTAATTCCTTCCTTCTACTTACTTTGGATATATTTTGGTCTTCTTTAACTACTTTAGGTAGAACTTTAGGCTAAGGATCAATAAAGTTTTCCTCTAAAGGTATATATGTTAAATATTTCATGCTTTGAAGGCCATATGGCCTGTGTTGCAAATCCTCAACTCTGCCAATGTAGCACAAAAGTAGCCATAGACCATATATGTGCATTATTGTGTCCCAAGTAAACTTTTTTTTTTTTTTTTTTTTTTTTTTTTTTTACAAAATAAGTGGCAATCCTGAATAAGCATGCAGGCCATATTTTGCTGATCCCTGATTTAGGTCATTGCTTTGAGACCAGTCTTCTTTTCTAATATAAGTATTGAAATGTATATATTCCTCTGTAAACACTGCTTTAGTTACATTCCACAACTTTCAGTATTTGGTATTTCAACAACCATTCATACAAAATATATTTTTTATGTTTTCTCTTGTGATTTTTTCTTTATGTGTCTCTTAGAAGAATATTGTTTAATTTCCAAATGTGCAATGTTTTCCTAGATCTCTTATTGTTATTGAAGTCTAATTTAGTTTCCTCATGGTCAAAGAATGTACACAGGTGACTTCAATCCTTTTAAATTTGTTGAAACTTAATTTATGGCCCAGAATGTATTCTATCTTGTTGAATGTAATGTCTGACCTTGAAAATAATGTGCATTCTACATTCATGTTTTGTGAGGGAGAAAAACAAGAAAATAAGGTGCGTTCTACAATTGTTGGCTGTAGTGACCTATAACTATCAATGAAGTCAAGGTGGTAGATAATATGATTCATATCATCTATGCCTTTACTGAGTTTTTGACTAGCTATTCTACCTGTTTCTGAGCCAGGGTGTTAATACCTACAAATAATAGCAACAACAATAATAAACCCCTATAGCATTATAGGAAGAGCTTTTCTTATAAAATGTCTCAATATGCTTGCAAAGAAAGAAACCAAGATGGAAACAAAGGCCATTAAATCTAAGGTTGTGGGTTGACTGAAGGGTGAACAGAACAGAGACAGAAGTAAATCTCAGATTTAACAGTCTAGATAATCTTTGACTCTGATTATCAGCCCATTAATCCCTGAGGAAACCTCTATTTCCCCATTCCTCAAATATAGACTATGAACACAACAGGATGCACTCTATAGTCTGCCTTCCCCCGCCTCCCCCTACCCTGCATTCAAATATGAATTCTACTCTAAGAGCATTGCAGACATTCCTATGAAGGGCAATGGGCAAAGGAGATTCTCCCACAGAGTGAAAACAGGGAACATGAAAGACAATAGACAGATGGAAAGCCTCCTAAATTACGAGTCCAGTACTGTCTGATAAATTGATTCATTTCATTTGTCAGATATTGAGCCCTCAATATTCCTGTCCAAGGGAATGTGATATATGCCAAGAATAAATGTGTTGTTTACCATTCTCCTCTTTTCTGAATGGGAATTTTTATTTGTTATTTCAATCTTTCCCCACCATTGTACACTGTAGCACTGGGAGTGGATAAATTGTCATTTTTAGAATACGTCACTACACTCTGAGGCAGCTACCTCTGGACTTGATAACAAGAATAGTACATAATCCAGAGATCCTGGACTTGGTTCTGGTTTCAGTAACTGGATGAGATATTGGATAGTTGCCCTTGGAGGGTGATGTCAGTTTGATTCATGCAAATTTTAATTCATGCACATGTAATCTTATTAGGGCAACATGGAGCAGGATTATTCACAGAGAAGATAGTCTCTGATAGAAAGAGAGTTGGCTAGAATCTTAAGTCTCATAGTGACCACAGATATCATACCATACTCCCCTGGGGCATTTGCAGCACAATGTGGCTAATTCAGACAAATATACTTTATTTCTACCCATGGCTTTATCCACAAAGCTCTATCAGGTATAATCCTGATGAACTGGCCTGGACAACATGTAAGTTCAAAAGTTTCCTCTGGCGTTCCAGTTAAGGGCCTGGATGAGAGGCAGCCTAAAACCAGTGACTTGGTCATTTTCCCCACAGTCATTTCCTTTGTCTTGAAACAGAGTGTCAGAAAATTGACAGCAAGAGGATGCACGGGAAAGGGAGTGCACAGAACATGAGCTCATTTTCTTAAACACTAGAGTTTACTCATATCTGTTCTTTCCTCTGGATCCAACATTTCTCCTGTTCCACCAGGTAAAGATGAATAAAGTGCTTCTAAAACAGGAGGCAGATGCAGGTCTATCTTACGCCATCAGATATAAGAACAACCAGGCCTTATGCGGAAATAGCATTAAGAATTTCTTAACAGTCAAAAAAACAGGGCAGCTTCTTTCACATCCCCTCTCTTGCTGAAACCACATTATCTTTTCCCACTTATTTCAGCCTGTGTCTCTCTTTCTTTGTCTCTCCTTACCAATCATGCTTTCTGTACTTTAGTTAAACACTTCATTGTCATTTCATCCCCAACTTTACATACATTACAAATTAAATGCCTGATGCTCACTGATCTACTCTCTCCAGATACAAATTCCAAATTCCAAAACAGAGAATCTAACTGGGATAGATAAGACTTGGGATAGCTCCTCCTGGCTGAAAGGTCAGTGCGTGTCTGAACATGTTTCCCTATAAAGACTACTCTTTGTAAGCACAAAAAGTTATCCAAAAAGAGACTCTGAAAGATTACTTCTGTGTAACTCTGATCATCATCAATTATCAGAGTGGCTTCTTCTTGCAAATCAAATGAAGATCGTGAGAGGAATGAGGTTTTGCAGATATTAGAACATTCCGCTAAAACATGGATCACATTTAAGTCATTATCAGTCTTCATTACAATTTGCTTATCAAATTAGCCCTAAAAGAAAATGAGTCTGTTAAGAATGAAATGTAGTTCCAGATAGCTTTGATACAAACCAAAGGAAAAGTAAGTTTCCAAATCATGTGTTACTGCCAAGAAAGGTTTTGGTCAGATGAGTTGTGATCTCATCTACTCACATACCTTCACATCACTAGCACACTTGTTACTTCTAAAGCTGTATTTCTAAAAAAGTTTTCTCATGAGATGATTTGCTTGTGTATCTATAACTCCCAAGAAGCCAACCACGGTGGCCCATAACTGTAATATCAGGACTTTGGGAGGCCGAGGTGGGAGGATTACTTGCGCCCAGGAGTTTAAGATCAGCCTAGGCAACACAGTGGAACCCCAACTCTACAAAAAGTTAAAAAGTTAGCTGGGCATGGTGGTCTGTGCCTGTGGTCCCAGCTACTCAGGAGGCTGAGGTGGAAGTATCACTTGAACCCAGGAGGTCGAGGCTGCAGCAAGCCACATTCATGCCACTGCTCTCTAGCCTGGGTGACAGAGTGAGACCTGGTCTCAAAAATAAATAAATAAGTAAATGAAACATACCCCCCCAACCCACCTAATAGACTACAACTATTTGACAGAAAAGGATAGGAATTACTTACTTGTCTATTGTAAGCATCTTTCTTCCTGGATTATAGTAGATAAGCCATTTTGCTACATGAATGAATTAATTGAAAGCTTTGATAGCTTGAGGATGATGGGAGAAGAAGAAACCAGAAAAAAGACAAGAATGGAGGTAAGGTTTGAAGTGATGCAAAAATATTGAAATAGTTTAGCTGTGTGTCCCCACCCAAATCTCATGTTGAATCCCCAGTGTTGGTGGAGAGGCATGGTGGGAGGTGACTGAATCATGGAGGTGGATATTCCCCTTGCTGTTCTCATGATAGTGAATGAGTTTTCCCAAGATCTGGTTGTTTGAAAATATATGGCACTTCCCCCTTTGCTCTCTCTCTCTCCTACCCTGCTGTGGTAAGACGTGCCTGCTTCCCCTTCACCTTCTGCCATGATTTTAACTTTGCTGAGGCCTCCCCAGCCATGCTTCCTGTACAGCCTGCAGACCTGTGAGTCAGTTAAATTTTTTTTTTTTTTTTTTTTTTTTGAGTTGGAGTCTAGCTTTGTCACCAGGCTGGAGTGCAGTGGCTTGACGTTGGCTCACTGCAACCTCCGCCTCCCAGGTTCAAGCAGTTCTGCCTCAGTCTCCTGAGTAGTTGGGCTTACAGGCACGCACCACCACGCCCAGTTAATTTTTTTTTTTTTTTTTTTTTTTTTTGAGGCGGAGTCTGGCTCTGTCGCCCGGACTGGAGTGCAGTGGCTGGATCTCAGCTCACTGCAAGCTCTGCCTCCTGGGTTTACGCCATTCTCCTGCCTCAGCCTCCCTAGTAGCTGGGACTATAGGCGCCCGTCACCTCGCCCGGCTAGTTTTTGTATTTTTAGTAGAGATGGGGTTTCACCGTGTTAGCCAGGACGGTCTCGATCTCCTAACCTCGTGATCCGCCCGTCTCGGCCTCCCAAAGTGCTGGGATTACAGGCTTGAGCCACCGCGCCCGGCCGCCCAGTTAATTTTTGTATTTTTAATAGAGACAGGGTTTCACCATGTTGGCCAGGATGGTCTTGATCTCCTGACCTCATGATCTGCCCACTTTGGCCTCTCAAAGTGCTGGGATTTTTAGTAGTGGTGTGAGCCACCACGCCCGGCTAAACTTCTTTTCTTCATAAATTATGCATTCTTGGGTATGTCTTTGTAGCAAAGTGAGAATGGAATAATACAACCATCAATTTTACTTGATATTTGGCCAAAGGTTGACTTTGAGAGTGAGAAGAAGAAAACTAGCTTGAAAAGGTGTGTAGCTTTTGCTCAATGGAGCCAACAACCATGGCTCTGATCCTATGTCATTCTGGCACCTACCATCCCTTTAGGTTTCTGAAGTTATCTTTTAGTTGTCTGATAATTTCCATTTAAACATTTGCCTTCATCTTGGTTGTCTGTCTCCCAACAAAAGTTGGAGTTGTGAGTTTAGCTGCATATATATGCTCAAATGTTAGTCTATTCCCCCCCAAAACAAATAAAATACTTATAAATATAGTTCATATTTAGTCAGTTGCCTTACTTTTTAAAAAATATTCTTTTTTTTTTTTTTTTTTGACAAAGTCTTACTCTGTCACCCAGGCTGGAGTGTTTACCGCAACCTCTGCCTCCCGGGTTCAAGCAATTATCCTGCCTCAGCCTCCTGAGTAGCTGGGATTACAGGCGTGTGCCACCGTGGCAGGCTAATTTTTGTATTTTTAGTAGAGACGGGGTTTTACCATGCTGGACAGGCTGGTCTTGAACTTCTGACCTCAGGTGATCCGCCCGCCTTGGCCTCCCAAAGTTCTGGGGTTACAAGCGTGAGCCACTGTGCCTGGCCTAAAAAATATTATTTTAAAAGGAGCAGCATAGTTTAACAACTCATACATGAAAGCAATATGCATGGTAAAATAAGATTTACATGAAGCCTACTTACAGTCACCACTTAAACAAATCCCAGCTTTCCTTTCCCCTTTTAAATTTGTATTCATTCTTACATACATATATAATCCTTTAAATCATTTGAGGATAAACACTCAAACATTACACATAAGGCTGAAGTCCTCTCTGATGATTTGGATTGTGGTTCTATTGTGAGGATAACCAGTTTCTATTACTTAGGCTGTGACTTGTTACTAGGGCTCCACTGCTTATTCTGCTTCCTCTGAGTGAAGTTCCCTGACAGCCAGGTCCCTCTCTCTTGATAATCTCACAACTTCCTCTCCCTGCAATCTGCCTTTGGCAACTTGTGTGAAACAGACTTGTGTGGTCAAACTAGCCTGATCCTGCACGTACTATTCCCTTTGCGTGTCATTCTTTTCCTCCTCTTCACTACCCAGTGTACTCCAGTTCTTCTTTCCCTGCTGCGACCAAATGTCACATCAGATCTAAATTCTTTCCTGTGCCTGAAAACTGTTTTGTGTAATAAAGAGCCCTGGAGAAATTAAGCCCATGAGATCTGGAGCTACATTTCTTGGTTAGGATTCTGGATTTTGTCTCTTATTAGCTATCTTAGACCAGTTAATTAACCTCATTGAGTCTCAGTTTCCTTGTTTGTGAAATGAGTATATAAGTGGATATTAATACCTACTTCAAAATGCTGTTAGTGTGATTAAATGAGTTAACAGATGGGAAACACTGAGATCATGCTGCCTAGAAGATAGTGAGCGTTTGGTAACTGTTGTGATTATGGATATTTTAGCATCCTTAATTAGAATACTCTTCACATTTTACGATAACCTTTTCCTCTCTGCCTACCTTCTCCAGTCCTCAAGGGCTGCACCATGTCATCATTTACTTAGTTTCATCCCCACTTCACCTTGCATCTGCCCCAAACTCCAAAGTCTACACAACAAGTGCAATGCCAGCCACTTAGCAGGTGCTCCATCAAGAAGAAAGAATGGCATAGTGTCAAGCACCTTAGTAACAGAAAGCTTCAATCTGCACTATTACACAGAGTACTTTTAGGGGACTCTCCGTTGGAGCTCTCAGACTCCAGGCTTTCTTGCTTCCTCTTTCCCTTGGAACCAAATTAAAAAAGAGACTTTGACTTTCTGTCTGGCCTTTCCCAGCTTTCCTTTCCTTGATCCTGATGGATCAAGTGGTGTTGAGTCTACAGCATACCTCAGGTGGAGGTTTCTTTGCCGCCTACCTCTCCACTTCTTTTCATTCCTTGCATCTCACTCTCTCATTCCCTACAAGTCCACCTTATTGATCACTTTTTACCATAGAAAGACTTCCTATAGAAGCAACTTTCTAAGCAATGTCGACAAAGTGCCTCAGACCCCTGGCCCCAGTTGATTCTGGTTTAAAGGTCTATGCTTTCATTCTTTCTTTTCCTCACTAAAATTTTGAAAACAATTGAGGAAAAAAAAAAAACAGTCTTTCTGACAGTTTCTAACAGTTTGCAGCATGCTTGCCTCACAGCCAACTTGAATTGAGCCTTGTAGCTTTTAAACCAAAAGAATGACATTTCAAAAGTTTCTCTTATTGGTACATTCCAATCGAGTTAATTGTGCTCTGTAAGAATTTTAAAAAGTAAAAATGTACCTGCAAGAGTCACAATTAAGGTAAAGAGATGTGTTTTATTTGGCACTACTATTAAGTGATATCAGTGAACATCCATAACCTGCATTACTTTGTCACTCATTATCAACGTGAATACATCTTCCTAGCTTTGGGTGAAACCACTGGAAAAGTTCTTCTGGCAGTGTACAGGGATATTTATGATAAATGTTCAGAAAAATGAACCTAGTTAATATTTAATGAAGTACATGTTACTGTAATGTTACCATAAAATTAGCTTAGCTTACAAGGAAATGTTACAAAATGAATCTTCTATTATGCTGGCCAATAATTTAAATAATATATGTTATTAAAAGAGCCAAGCAATGTTTTTAGCTATATTAAATACCAACTCTCAATCTAAAAAACTGCTATTGCTCTTTTATTTTCTGCTCTATTATTTCCATTCACTGTAAAATATTTTTTGAAAAGAATTTTGGAAGAGTTAATAAAGCACTTAGCAGAATAAGAAGCAGAAGTATTGTTTAGTTTCAGAGCAAACCCATGGCAGTTTTGAGTGTTACTAGTGGTTCTCATTTAAGCTTTTACAGGAACGTACATTTTGACCTTTTTCAACTCTCCTGACTTCTAGAAGAATGAACTGCTTATCTCAGAAACTATTGAGACTATCTTAGGATCTCAGTCTGTTCATGAAACTAGCTGTGCAAAACTTTTTAACAGATAAAAACAAAAGAGCACTGCATTGGGCTGGAAGTCAGATCTGAAATTTATCTGCTAAATAATGGGGGTCATGTCACTTAATCTCACCAAAAATGAGGATAACAAAGCATTATATTCTTCACACAGGATTGTTGTCTCAAATTAAAAAAAAAAAAAAAAGATGTATACATATTGTGAAAAAGAAAGTAGTTTAAGAAATGCTACTTTTATTATTTATCATTTCAAATCACACCATTATTACTACTTTTTATTTTTAATTTTTTATTTTTTTAAGATGGGATCTCGCTCTGTCACCCAGGCTGGAGTGCAGTGGAACAGTCTTGGCTTACTGTAACCTCTGCCTCCTGGGCTCAAGCAATTCTCCTGCCTCAGCATCCTGAGTAACTGGTATTACAGGCATGCACCACCAAGCCCGGCTAATTGTTGTATTTTTAGTAGAGACAGGGTTTCACCATGTTGGCCAGGCTGGTCTCAAACTCCTGATCTCAAGTGATCCACTAGCCTTGGCATCCCAAAGTGCTGGGATTACAGGTGTGAGCCACCACACTCGGCCTATTACTGCTTTTTAAAGATGACAGTGTTGGCATGTGTCCAATTCTGTGAATAGGTTCCTATGAAAAAGTTTTATAAGCAGAAAGTTATTTTAAGAGTTGATGTATACTGACCTAAGACAATGTTGGCATTCCTCAAATGAAAGATTGTTTTTGCAAATATTGGTAGTGTCCTGTAATTACAGGCAAGTTGGGATTTTATATCCCTTCCCCTACAAATTTGTCAGAAGTATTCCTCTCTGTCCTAGGCCTTTCGACTAGTACCTTATGTGAAAGAGTCACTGAAAGGCAGACCTAATGGTGTTCTGATTCAGGATTAGAAAACAATGGGGCTGTAGAGCTTGAGCACTGTACAAATGGTCCTACAGTGCCTTGTTAGATTCTAATACCTTGTTCATGCAAGGACAACGGGACTTGTACAAATTTGCATAATCAGTTACCTATTTTGAACATGGTGCATTTTACCAGTGGAAAAATATTTCTAGTATTTCTTATGCTTAATTAATAAATTCTAGATTTCAATGATGATATTTGAGGTGCCAAGTAATCACTTCTCAGTGTTGTCTCCTAATTAGAGTACCTCTAAGATGTAGAGTTTTTGCATATTCTCATATTACATGGTTTATATTAATATTCTTAAGGTAAATTCCAATGCAAGCTATACAACAAGACTGTCATTTGTCATTATATGAAAATGTACAATACTCTAAGTACTATTATCAAAGTCTCATATCTGTTTTTATTTTTTTAAAAAATTCTTTAAAGAATGCTTAGGACAATTTAAGACACAAATAGCATTCATTTTGATAAACATTTCTTGAGCACTTACTATGTACCAAGCACTGTGCTAGGTCCTGGGGTGTTAAAAACTAGGCATGATTTAAGTTCTGACAGCCTATAAGGAAACAGATATTAAACAAATAAGTACCAAAAGTACTTTTCCCTATAGAAAGTGTGACTGGTTCCATACCTTGGCTATTGTGACTAACGCTATAAAAAATAGGAGTGCAGATATCTTTTTGGTATACTGATTCCATTTCCTTTGGATATATGTCCAGTAGTGGGATATATATATATATATATATATATGTTTTAATTCTTTGAGGAATCTGTTTTTCATAATGGCTGTATTAATTTACATTCCCACCAGCAGTGTGTAAGGATTACCTTTTCTCCACATCCTCGTGAATACTTGTTATTTTTTCATTTTTTGATAGTGACCATTCTGATTGGAATGAGGTTATATCTGATTATAATTTCGATTTGTATTTCCTTGATCATTAGGAATGTTGAGCATTTTTTCACATATCTGTTGTCCATTTGTATGTCTTCTTCTGAGAAATGTTTATTCAGATCTTTTGCTCATTTTTAATCAGTTTTTTAAAAATACTGAGTTATTTGTGTTACTTATATATTTTTGTTATTAACCCTTTATCAGGTGTAAGGTTTGCAAATATATTCTCCCATTCTGTGGGTTTTTGGCTCTGTTGGTAGTTTTCTTAGTTGTGCAGAAGCTGTTTAACCTGATATGATCCCATTTGTCCATTTTTGCTTTGATTGCCTTTGCTTTTGAGGTTTTATCTAAAAAAATCTTTGTCTAGACCACTGTCATGAAGCTTTTCCCCTATATTTTCTTCTAGTAGTTTCAGGCATTATATTTAATTCTTTAATCTGTTTTGAGATAATATTTGCTTATGGTGAGAGATAAAGCCCTAATTTCATTCTTTCTCATGTGGATATCCAGTTTTCTCAGCACTGTTATTGAAGAGGCTGTCCTTTCCTTAATATGTGTTCTTGGCACCTTGTCAAAAATCGGTTAGCTATAGGTGTGTGAATTTATTTCTTGACTCTCTATTCTATTTCATCAGTCTATGTGTCTATTTTTATGCCAGTACAATGCTGTTTTGCTTACTCTAGGTTTGTAGTATGTTTTGAACTCAAGTAGTGTGATGCCACATTGTAGCCTATAAATATGTACAATTATTATGTATCAATCATAAATTTTTAAAAATACAATGTGCTTTTGCTACAAAAAATTAGAATGTTATGAGAACCTTTAAAATATCATAGGATGTTATTTAGCAAAAGCTTATGGGAGGAGATAGAAATTATTCATCTTACGAATTAGAATTGCAGATACTGAATTATAGTAGTTAATTTCTTTCCCCTTTAATGTTTTGACATTGAAGATGAAGATAAAGAGCAGAAACACTTCTAACTGGGAAAATAACTTTATATGCCATTGAATGGTTTGGCTGACTGAAACTATAAAGTGGTTTAACAACTGAGTGTCACAGAAATTAAAGGTACTTCTACTGAGTCAATAAGTCAATACATTACTTCTGTTCCCTTGAGGAAACTAGCTTGCTACACGCACAATTCAAGATGCAATAACATTTTTCAGCAGCTAGTGAGGAAAAAAAAACCCTGACAAAAATAAAAGTTTAGGATTTTAAATTATTTTTTTCCTGATTTTTTTTTCAGTATAGTCTATTGTAAATTTAAGCAGAAAACATCAACAGACTTCAACTATACTACAGAGAATAATCTGAAAGGCAATTTTTGGTTAGATGGAGTAAATTCTGGTTTTGCTGGCACTGATTCCTTTACCCATTTAATGGTTTTTATAAATTGATTTGAATTTCCCATTGCCATTACTGAGTACATTTTAAGTCTGATGCTTCATTGCAGTCTTAGAGCTCTGTTAATTTTTATATGCATTTTATTGAGTTTATATATTACATACTCTTAATTATACATATTTTGAATGCTTTTTTTACATTTAGTTGTTGAAATACGATATGAGAAATATGAAGTTTACCAATTAACAGAAATATGTTACATAGTATTTATTCATTTTACTTTTCCATAAGATTCTGAATGAATAAATAATGCAATTCTCAAGACAGAAGCTATATTCAAGTTATTTTTAAGGTCTTCAATTTAAGGACTAAAATGTCTTTTCATAAACTTTATTTAACCTTCCAAGATTCTAGCAAACAATAATAAAATCAGCAAAATGCATAGAAAGAAAAAAAAAACTAGTAATTATATTTAATTAATTTTGAATCTCTTTTTATCATTTTTCTATCAACCAACATTGTAAACTCTCATCATAACAAGAATACATTGAAAATTATGATGGAAATGAAAATATTTAAGATACCAGTCCAAACATCCAGACATAGATGGACACAGATACATAAACAGGACACACACACACACACATTCAAGGACATCATTGTTTGGTATATTTCCTTGACATCTAAGATGACACCACTGCAGTATAGACATCAAAAATTTCATTGTCACTATGTTTTGACAGATATGATCATTTAGCAAACTTGGTAGCTCAAAGAATCTGCACAAGCCCTTTGTCTTTTTGATTCCTTGCTTTATCTAACAACATTTCTTGAGTGCTAACCACGTCCCAGGCACTGTTCCATGTGTTGGGGCTAGAACAGCTTCTTCTCTCATGGTGTTTATATTCTAATGAAATTTTTGATCTCACAGACACACACACACACACACACACACACAGAGAGAATAGATACATAGATAAATTATGTATACATAGTTTATTTTCAGCAGTTTGACAATGATGTAGTAGATGATAGATAGATAGATAGATAGATAGATAGATAGATAGATAGATAGATAGATAGATAGATAGATAGGGGTTCACACACACCCACCACACACACACACACACACACACACACAGATGTTGATTGCTATTTGTTCTATTGCCTGATTTCTATCCCCTGTAACCACCAGAATTGGTGATAAAATTATTGAGCTGGAAATGAAAGCTGCTAACTACTCTCAAATTCTAAAGAAAATCATCTTTCTAGCCTCAAATTTGGGACCAGACTCCTTCTTACAGGATTTTCTGAGAGGGTATTAAACCATCTCTGTCCTCTCCCCAATCTACAATGAGAGGATTAGACCCAGGAAATATTTGGGGCATTGGTTGTCCAGGATTTTAGCAAGAGAATGGTCTTTTCTAGTCCTTGATCTTTTCTCTCTATGCCAAGGAAAGGAGGAATTCCAAAAAGATAAGTTGAAGACTGGATATGGCTTTCAAGAAGGAAACACTAGCATCACTCCCCTCAGCTTAAGTGCCTGCTGAGATGAGAGCAGCAGGCCTATCTGATGTTCTCATGAGAAAGAAGCCAGAAGGCAGATTTCTTGACATTGCTTTGTAGTTGTTGCTCGAAGTTTCGGAGCCTACAGGAACATAAAGATGGTATCTGTTTCTGATCCAGAGATTTCTGAAGGCAAGAAATCTGCTAAGGTAGCACATGCCAGCAGTGTGTACAGAGATAATATAATGAGCTGGGGGCAGAAGAGAGAGTGGCATCCTATATTCCAGTTTGCTCTGACTTTTTGGACCACGCAAGAAGTTAGGATCTCAGTAGCTTCTTACAAAAGCATACAGAAATTAGAGGTGATTCAGGTCACTTCCAAGGCAAAACAACTCAAGGTCCAATTTTAATAAGGAATCAGGGGATTGATTGATGATAAGACTGAAGTGAGATTTTGCTGCTTTTCTCTGAAGCTGGTCTTCAGATACAGAGGACACAAGATGAAGTGGAAAAACTGCTTACATTATATGCTTGCAGGTACACTTAAAGGAATCACTCATCTCTTTAAAAAATTCTATTCTACTCAAGCATTTTTTTCCAGATTTAAGATCCCCCTTTACATTCTTTCAACAGATATTTATTGAATGCTGACAATGTTCCAGGTCGTATTCTTGGTGCTGGGGATATAACAATGAACAGACACATATATAGAGAGAAAGACTATAAACCGAGTCCACTATCAGTGTCAAAGCTGCCAGCACGAAGATTGCAAGTTGTACTGACCGCAGTGTCAAGCACAAGAGGAGCCCTGATATACATTATATTGAATGAATAAATGAGGTTAAATTAGATGACTTCTAGGATCATTTCCAGTTTTGTTAGTTTGTGTTTACCTTATTGTCTCCAACTCTGTTAGTTGTGCATATCTTATTTGGACATAATTTTAATATTAATCAAGTACCAATTATGTTCTGGATAATGCTAAAGTGTATCATATATTTGTGTGTTCTCATTTAATTTTCATAGCAGCACTATGAAGTAGATTTGATTATCCCATTTTACAGATGAAGGCACTAAGGCTCATAGGTTAAATGTTTTACCCAATTGGCACAGCTGGAATTTGAAGGCTACGGGTTTTTTATTTGGTTGGTTGGTTTTTTTTTTTTTCTTTTGCTCCAAATCCTGTACTTTTTCTGTTAGATCACACTGTCTCCCTAACATTATGGTACTATATACTACAAAGTGCTAGAGCATCATATAATTAGCATTCATAGTGAAAACTACAGTTTTCAAACTATCTTTACATTGTATATATATATGCATTTATCTCACTTTTTTGCATAGGAATACACACACATACACATATATATATTCTTAGTTATACTCTGTGCAGACAGAGAAGATACTCTTCATTGTTTTATGGATCAAAAAACTGATATTTATAAAAGTTAAATTATATAACTAAGAAGAGTTATTACTGAGATTGGAGCTCATGTCTTCCAATGCCAATTACTATACTTTCAATATAACACAATGTCTCAGTGACCCTCAGAAGATGCTTTTTTCTTCCAAATCTCCTTCAAACTCTAGTTTAAAACATAACTGCTCTAGGAAGTATCTCCTGGTAATACCATTTGACCTCAAATCATGTGTATTCTTCATTTATCTTCTGTACTTCTAAGTTTCATGTGATAATAATAGCTAATATTTGTTGAGTCTTCTATGTACCAGATGTTGTTCTAGGCACTATGCATGTACTGATTCCCTTACAGCTCATAGCATCCTCTTGAGGTAGATTCCATTGCAGTTCCCATTTTATAGATGAGGACACTCGGACATAAATTGGTTATGTGAGTTGTCCAGTCTTAGAGAACTGGTAAGAAGCTGAATTAGCTACTTGGGAGGCTAAGGTTGGAGGAATGTTCCAGGGCAGGTGTTTGAGTTCGGGGTAGCAGTGAGCTGTGATTGCACTACTGCACTCCAGACTAGGTGACAGAGCAAGATGCTGTGGAAAGAAAGAAAAGAAAGACAGAAGGAAGAAGGAAGGAAAAGACAGAAGAAAAGACAGAAAGACAGAAGAAAGAAGGAAGGAAGGAAAGAAAGAGAAAGAGAGAGAGAGAAAGAGAGAGGAAGGAAGGAAGGAAAGAAGGAAGGAAAGAAAGAAAAGGAAAGAAAGAAGAAGGAAGGAAGGAAGGAAGGAAGGAAGGAAGGAAGAAGGAAGGAAGGAAGGAGGAAGGAGGAAGGAAGGAAGGAAGGAAGGGAGAGGAGGAAGGAAGGAAGGGAGAGGAGGAGGGAGGAGAGAGGGAGGGAGGGAGGAAGAAAGGAAGGGAAGGAAGGAAGGAAGGAAGGAAGGAAGGAAGGAAGGAAGGAAGGAAGGAAGGAAGGAGCTAGATTATTAATGTGTGAATGCAGGCAATCTGGCTCCAGAGGACTTGCATTTCTTTCCATTTCATTCTATACTCATGTGAATTATTTTACTTTGCTTTTAATTAAATATTGTTTTATAAGTGTTGTTCAATCTTTTTTTCATGTCTCACTCAATAGACAGGCTGTAACTCAAGTTCTTCTGTACTACAAATAGGGTTTAGAACAGCATTCTACATAGAGAGGGAGTCAAGCAAATAATTTGAAAAGAATGATAGCTCCTTGAGCACACAGGCAACAATTTAGCAATTTTTTCCAGAACAGAAAAAAGGTCTAAAGAAGCTCCCTTATTCTTTTTATTTTTTTCTTTGAACCCCTTATGGCAGGGAATATTTGACATGAATGTGAAAAATATCATTCTTTCTTATACATTAAATTGGTTTTTTTTCTAACCCATGTTGAAATTGTTTTCCAGGAATGGAAATGATGTTGAGCTGATGAGTCATAACCATCTATTGCCTGTGGTCATCAGAAACACTGATTAGCAACTTAGTTCCGAGGTGAGGGTGACATTCTGTGACTACAGACTAGAAGAAAACAAATGAGTTCACAAAAGAGTTAAGCCAAGCAGTCTTTCCTCTTCCAGTCACTCCCCATGTTACACATACATATTCCTCCACTGTATTAGTCCATTTTCACACTGCTATAAGAACTATCCAAGACTGGGTAATTTATAAAGAAATGGGATTTAATTTAATCACAGTTCCACATGGCTTGGAGGCCTCAGGAAAGTTGCAATCATGGTGGAAGGTGAAGGGAAGGGAAGCAAGGCACGTCTTCACAAGGTGGCAGGAGAGAGAGAGAGCACAGGGGAAACTGCCACTTGTAAAACCATCAGATCTTGTGAGAACTCACTCACTATGATGAGAACAGCATGGGGGAAACTGTCCCCATGATCCATTCACCTCCCACCAGGTCCCTCCTTTGACATGTGGAGATTACAATTTGAGATGAGATTTGGGTGGCGTCACAGAGCCAAACCATATCACCCATGTTACACATTCATGCTTGTTAGAGCTATGTCTCAAAAGCAAATAGCTGATTCTGCCATTTGCCTGCTTTTAAACATCCAATGCCTCCCCTGTGCCTCTGACAACATTTTCAAATGTGGCATAAATCTAAATAACCCAGGAAACTTGAAGGAAATGTAATTTTCAAATCTAAGTAACTTGTTTATTCAACAAGCTCCCTGAGGGATGTTGATACCCATTTAAAGTTGAAAAACATTGGTCTTTAGGGATTAAATACAGACTCTTCAGCTTAGCATTCAAAGCCCACCTTTCATTGTCCTGTCCTGGCATTTCCAGCCTTATCTTCTGGTAAGTCTACATTTCAATCATGTTCCCAAACCCCCTAGTACTGGCTCTGCACAGAACAGGCATTCATTATGGTTTATAAATTGACCTCGCTATTTCAGTGTTCTAGTCCACTAAGCTAAGTAGCTGCCAAGGTGTTGTAGGAAATTATATTAAATTATATTGGTCTGTGTCCTTTGCATACTCTATTACTTCTCCTTTCTTTTCCATCAAACTTGGTGCTGCCTGAAAATTTAATTTTTCAAAGTGACATTTAGTTCTTATTTAGCCATTGAGCTTCAAAGTATGGTCACAATAGAGTGGTAATGCAAAAGCAAAAATATTTCTCACGTTGAGCATAGCAACCCCAAAAACATAATGAAAATCATAATTCAGTCACTTTCCCCATCATTCTGCATTAATGATTACAGTTTCAGGGTTCCAAATAGTGATTCTCTGCTGTTTCAAGAAGCTTTCAATTTATTCACATTCCCAATTCCATCCTAGATTCAAAGAGAGAGATGTGCCAGTGTTTACTTTGTCTATCTTCGGTCCTGAAGAATGCCAGTGTTCCTAACCCATACCAAGTGGTTCCATTAGTCTTATTCACTTGTCAGTCTGTTGAAGTCTTACTGCCCCTTGCTCCCTTGAAAATAATGTCATCATCTAAAAGATCACTTAGCTATATTTTATTCTCTGTGTGCTGTAAAAATGTACTCAGATGGAAATGGGAATTTTGCCCATATGAAAAAAATAGCCCACTATTTAATAATTTCATGGGTCAGGTTGACATTGTGGGAAGATTAATTAGCTAAAACAAACAATGTGCCTGCATGTGTGTGTGTGTTTGTATATTCGTTGCACGTGTGCATGCGTGTCTGTGTATTCAGTGTATCTGTGTGTGTGTGCCTATGCAGGTGGCAAAGGATGCTGAAATCTAGCTTGTCCTTGACATGTACTTTGGTGCAGTGGTGAATAATGGCAGGAGGAAGGGGGTACTTGTTTCCCTTTCTGAGAGGTTACATTTGTCCACCAACTTTGTGCCTGAGGGACCACCTTTTATTTTGATTTAACCATTCATAAAGATTAGCTTTTTTCTAATTTTCACAGAAACTCATATAGACTAGCAGTGTCTCTATGTAAGTACATGTCTGTGCATATGTTCATGTGTATGCATATTTGTGTGTGTGTGTGTGTGTGTGTGTGTGTGTGTGTGTGCCTGAGAGAGAGAAACAGAGAGAGAGAGAAGAGGGGGAAAAGAGAGACTATAGACCATGCATTTGTAGACTGAGAGAGTGAGCATTTTGGATAGACAAAGCAAGCTTCTACCTATTGTGGTAGGAGCAAAAGTTAAAATTATTCTGTTTCACAGTATTAAGTATTATGCAAATGTCCCTTCCATGCACCAATGTCATAGAAATTTTCCCTCAAAATGGTACAATATGGATGAAGAAGCACTGAGATAAGAGTTGGGAGAATTGAGCTTTTTCCTATCCCAGTTCTAACACGTAGCTGTGTAACCTTGAGTGAATTCTATAACCTCATAATATCAATATTCTCATCTACACACATGGATTCCTCAGGGTCCACTTTGCTATCCCTATAGAACTCCACATGTGCAAATATATGTGTTTATTTATTTACCTTTTTTTTCCTCAAAGAAAGAAGTGTAGCTGGTTGACAGTTTAACACTTCTCACTTTTCTTGCTCAAGCTCCTCTAGCACCCCTCTACGAAACTCACAACATTTTTTCTCCAGGCTGTCTTTATAAAAAAGGCTACATATCTTTATTTTTTTAAATAGCTCTTTATTGCTTTTCACTCCAGGGAAATGGATGTGAGATGATTAAAGATAACCAATACTGGAGAGGCTATAAAGCTTCTGGAAGTCTTAGAAAATGCCAGTTGAGGCTTGGAAAATTCAAGGAGCTTTATCTGTCTTCTTTTCTTCCTTCAGTTCAACGAATATTTATTGAAGGACTATAAGGTGGCAGATCTGCCCAAAGCACCAAGACCATGGCAATAAATAAATTAGACAAAAATAATTGTCATCATGGAGCTTACATTCTATTGGGTGGAGGCAAACAAAAAATCCATAGATATGTATGAATCAGTAGGGAAAAAAATGTATATATTCTATCAAATAGTGGCAAGTATTATGGAGAAAAATGAGGCAAGAAATGGCAATAGAAGGGGTGTGTGTGTGTGTGTGCGTGTGTGTGTGTAAATGGAAGAAGTTGTGCTTTTAAAAAGGATTGTCAGGAAGTGCCTTGCTGAAAAGTTAACATTTGAGCTAAAACATGAAAGAAGTGAAGGAGTGAGCTATGTGAATATATGAAGAAGAGCAATCTAGCACAATAGACCTGAGCTAGAAACATTCCTGGCATGTTCTAGTAACAGCAAGGAAGCCAGTGTTGCTGAAGCTGAGTGAGTTAGTGTAAAAATGGATGTCAGAGAGTTAAAGCGGGGCCATATTGTGTGGGATCTTGTAGACTACTGCAAGGACTCTGGATTTTACTCTGAGTGAGAAGAGAAATACTGGAGGACTTTGATTACATGAATGATATGATTATAGTTGAATTTTTATAAGATCACAATAGATGCTGTGTTGACAACAGACTGTTGGGGCCAGGGTATAAATACAAAAATTATTGAGGAAACTATTGCTATAATTAGATGAGAGAATATTGATGGCTTGGACCAGGGCAATAGCAGTAGAAAGTAAGAGAAGGGATTGATTTTTATGTACATTTTTGAGGTACAACCTAAGGATTTGCTTATAGTGTGGAAGTGGGGTATAAGAGGAAAAATGCCATCCAGAATGACCCTTGAGTTTTAGGTTCAATAACCAAAAGTATGTAGTTTCTTTTTACTGATATGCCATACACTGATACAGGAAAGACAGCAGGAGAAGTCCAGATCTTGATGGGATAACCGATGATTCAAATTTGGACATGTTAGGCTTGAGAAGATTATTGGACATCTCAGTAAAAATGTGAAGTCAGCAGTTTGACATATGACTCTGCATTTCAGGAGATATATTTGGCCTGGAGATAAAAATTTAAGAATCACCAGAAAATAAGTAGTAATTAAAGACATTAAGCTAATTTGATCACTAAGGGGGTGACTGGAGGTAAAGAATAAGTCCAAGGAAGAACTGAGTCCTGAGACTGCAATTTTAACAAGCAGGAAAGAGGAATAATGAGAAAGTAAAAGTATGTGAAGTTCTGAAGGCCAAGTGAAATAAGTGCTTTACAGAGAAGAGAGTGTCCACTTGTTTCAAATGTTGAGGATAGGTAAGTAAGACGCACATGAATAAATAGATTCAGCAATGTGGAGATACTGGCAATCTAGACAAGAGTAGTTTCAGGGCAGTGGTGAGTAGGAAAGCCTGGTTAGAATGAGTTCAAGAGAACAGAGAAAGAGGTTTCCAATGTACCTTTAGAGGAGTCTTGCTCTAAAGGCAAGGAAAACACAAACAGTAGCTTGAGGAAGTGTGTGAGATCAAAGAAGATTTTTTCTTTTTTAATTTGTGTCATATGATATATATGCAAAACTGTATCAAGCATGAATGTAGTTTAATAAATAATTATTCAAGGAACAGCCATGTAACTACCACCTAAGTAAGTCAAGAAGTAGAACACTGCAGCATCCTAGAAGTCCAGTGTAGGCCCTTCTTGATCAAAAACTTGTCCTTTCCTTTAAAGCACCATCTTGACTTTCTCAATGATTCCTTTGATATCTTTATATTTTCGTCATACAAATATGTATCTCTAAGCACCAATTGTTTGGTTTAGCCGGATTTTGACACTTGGATAAATACAATCACATTGTACATATTTTTGTTTTGCTTCTTTCACTATTGTATTAGTGTGTTTTCTGTTGCTTATAACAGCATACCTGAAACTGGGTAATTTATAAATAAAAAGAAATTATTTCCCACAGTTCTGAAGGCTAAGTCCAAGGTCAAGGGACCACATCTGGTGAGGACCTACCTGCTGATGAAGACTCTGCAGAGTCCTGAGGTGGTGCAGGGCATCACATGGTGAAGGAGCTCAGCATGCTAACACGCTAGCTCAGTCTCTCTTCCTCTTCTTGTAAAGCCACCAGTTCTCCTCCCATGATAACCCATTAATCCATAAATGGATTAATGCATTCATGAGGGCAAAACCCTCATCACTCAATCACCTCTAAAATGCCCCACCTCTCAACACTGCCACATTGATGATTAAGTTTGAACATGATTTTTGGAGAGGACAAATATTCAATCCATAGCAACTGTTTCTCAGATTAATTCATATTGCAGTTTTTAGCTGTACTTGGTTTAATATTACAGCTGCGTGATAGCCCATTCTATGAATGTTCCATGATTTATACATCTATTCTCTGCTAATACATTTGGACGTTTCTGGTTTATGCCCTGTACCACCTTCCCATGACCACCACCAGATTTCAGTCGCAGCTGTGGTCAGCAGTACTCCTGCATCCTAGAACAGAAGCACCCCAGCTGAATCAATGCTCACAGACATTCCGGATGTGTTTGTTTGTTTTCCTTTTTCTTTTACTTCAGGTCGTTTCTTAAGGCCTCACTTGATTGATGGATTGATTGATTGGCTTGCCAGCAGGGCAGCCCAGAAGAGCACACAGAAGCTAATTCTTCGAGGATCAGTTCTCAACCAATGAGGGACAGCAGCCTTTTGGAGGAATAATTTTTAGCTGGATACTATGTAGTTCTTCATAACACAAATGAGCCCCAGTTGCCTTGAGTGCTATTCAGCTTAAAAATGCACACTTTATTGGTTTTCCCTCTTTCCCCATCTCATTCTTCCCACATCCTCAATGGTACTTCCTAAGATCACCTCTCAAATGAACCACCTGAACTCAAATCCCTGGCTCAGAGTCTGCTTGAAGGGAAACCAAAACAAAGACAAGACTTTTATGAATAATGCAATAGTGAATATTCTTAAACATACCTCTTGGGATACCTGTGCACAAATTGCTCTAGGACAGGGCCCAGCAAACATGTTCTGCAGCGGGCTAGATAATAAATATTTTAGGCTTTTCTGGACACATATCATCTCTGTCGCATGTTCTTTGTTTTATTGTTTTAATTTTCACAAGCATTTAAAATGCAAAGTATAGTTTGTCAATCACTGCACTAGAGTATATTCTTGTGAGTGAAATCACTAGGTCAAAGGGTATATATAGGTTTTGCTTTCTTATATACCGCCAATTTTTCCAAAGTGCTTGTTCACTCCCAGTAGCAGGAAATAAGAGATCCAGTTATTCCATAACCTTGCCCACATTTTGTATTTGACAGAATTTTAATTTTTAGCCATTCTCTTGGGAGTGTAGTAGTATTACAATGTGGCTTTATCTTGCATTTCCTTAATGACCAATCAGGTTGAGAAATTCTACATATGTATAATGGCTAATTGGTTTTCCATGTTCAGCAGGTACCTGTTTAAGTCTTTTTTCTGATTTTCTTTGGTTTACCTACCAGTTTTTTTAATTGACTTGCAGAATATCTTTGTAAATTCTGGATATGAATCCCTTGGTTTATTTGACTGTGCTTCAAATATCTTCTCTCACTCCATGACTTACACTTTCACTCTATTAATTGTATGTTTCAATGAACAAAATGCCTTAATTTCACTGAGGTAAGGTTTATCAATCATTTCTTTTATGATTGTGAATTTTTATTCTCTTCAAGAAAGTTTTCTCTATCTGAAGGTTATAAAAATATTTTTCTATGTTATCTTCTATAACTTTATTGTATTTTTTCCTATCACATTTAAGTTTAACCATGCCAGGCATGGTGGTACGCACCTGTAATCCCAGCACTTTGGGAGGCCAAGGCAGGAGGATCACTTGAGGCCAGAAGTTTGAGACCAGCCTGAGCAACATAGCAAGACCCCACCTCTATATATTTTTTTTAATTAGCGAGGTGTGGTGGTATGTGCCTGTAGTCCTAGCTGCTTGGGAGGCTGAGGTGGGGGGATCGCTTGAGTCTAGGAGTTTGAGGCTGCAGTGAGCTATGATCGTGCCACTGCACTCCAGCCTGAGTGACAGAGCAAGACCCTGTTTCAAAAAGAAAAAATCTAACGGGAGTTATTTTTGTTTATATTATGAGGTAGGGGTTCCATTTCATTTTATTTCCATTTGGCTGTCAATTATTCCAGCAGCATTTCTTTAAAAGATTATCCTTGCTCTACTACTAAACTATAGTTGCTTTCTTATAACCTTTTTATCCATATATATTTGAGTTTTAATCTGAGCTCTATTCTGTTTCATTAGTCTGTTTGATGGCCTTGCACAAATACAAACTGTGCATAGCAATTTTACAATCAGACACTGTGACCAGACGTGGTGGCTAATGCCTGTAATCCCAGCACTTTATAGAAGGCTGAGGCAAGTGGATTGCTCGAGCTTAGGAGTTCAAGACCAGTCTGGGCAACATGAAGAAACCTCATCTCTACAAAAAATACAAAGATTAGCCAGGTGTGGTGGCTGCTCCTGTAGTCCCAGCTGCTTGGGAGGCTGAGGTGGGAGAATGGCTTGAGTCCAGGAGGTCCAGGCTGCAGTGAGTCAAGATTGCGCCAATGCATTCCAGCCTGGGTGACAGACTGAGATCCTATCTCAAAAACGAAACAAATAGGCCTGGAGCGGTGGCTCATGCCTGTAATCCCAGCATTTTGGGAGACCAAGGTGGGTGGATCACCTGAGGTCAGGAGATCGAGAGCAGCCTGGCCAACATGGCGAAAACCCGTCTCTACTAAAAATACAAAAATTAGCCAGGCACGGTGGCGGGTGCCTGTAGTCCCAGCTACTTGGGAGGCTGAGGCAGAAGAATCGCTTGAACCTGGGAGGCAGAGGTTGCAGTAAGCCAAGATAGTGTCACTGCACTCCAGCCTGCGTGACAGAGCAAGACTCTGTCTCAAAAAAAAAAAAAGAAAAAGAAAAATCAGACATTGTTCCCTCAAACACAAAGAAATCTAAGATTTTGATGGTGATTGCATTGGATCTATGGATTAAGCTTGGAGAAATGATACCTTTATAATGTTTGAACATTCAAATATATGGATACGGTATATTTTTCTATTTATTTAGGCCTGCTCTAATGTGTTTCAATAATGTTTGCAGAGTCCCATGTAGATTTACTGCTTGATTTTGAGATTGTTAATATTATTGTAAGATTTATCAACTTCTTTTTTGGTTCGTCTATTTTTTTCTAACTTTTTTGAGACATGATTGACAAAAATTGTATATATTTATAACGTACAACATAGCATTTTGGTATATGTGTACATTGTGAAGTGATTACCACAGTCAAGCTAGCTAACGTATCCATCACCTCACCTAATTACCATTCTTTTTTGTAGTGAGAACACTTGAGATATACTCTCTAGCCAAATTTCAAAGAACATAATATATTATTATTTACTATAGTCACCATGCTGTACATTGGGTCTTCAGAACTTATATAACTGGAAGTTTTTACCCATTGACCAACATCTCATTTTCACCACAGCCGGCAGGTCCTAGTAACTGCCATTCCATTCTCTATTACCATCAGTTTGACTTTTTTATTTTTTTAAGATTCCACATATAGGTGAGATCATATAGTATTTGTCTTTCTATGTCTGGGTTATTCCAGTTAGTATAATCCAAGTTCATACATGTTGTCACATATGACAGGATTTCCTTCTTTTTTAAGGCAGAATAACATTTACACACACTTTATTCATTTGTCTACACACACTTAGGTTGTTTCCATATTTCAGCTGTTGTAAATAGTGCTGCAATGAACAGATTTCTCTTTGAGATAGTGATTTTATCTCCTTTGGATTTATACCCAGAAGTGGAATTGCTGGGTCATATGGTAGTTCTATTTTTTAACTTTTTGAGAAACCTCCATATCGTTTTCTATAATGCTGTGTTATTTTACATTAATTTTTGATTCTTTTAATAATATAGAGAGATTTAGAACTAAAATTGGTATGTATATGTTGACATTCAGCTCAGAGACTTCAATAAATTAATGTTCTATTGGTTATTGTGACAAAATACACGTAACAGAAAATTAGCCATTTTGACCATTTCAAAGTGTACAATGTGGTGGATTTTTGTGTATTCATAAAGTTGTGCAACCATCAACACTAACTCCAGAACATTTTTATCATCCCAAAGGGAAGCCCTATACTTATTACACTTCCCCTTCTCTCACCCCTTTCAGCCACGAATCTGCTTTCTGTCTCAATTGATTTGCTGATTCTGAAAATTTATACATGGAATCAGACACTTTGTCAATAATGCTGCAATGAATTTTCATATAAAAGTTTTTCATGGACGTATGCTTTTATATTTTGAGAGTGTGTACCTAAAACTGTAATTATTGGGTCATATAATAACTCTTTTAGTTTAAGGAACTAAAAATTGTTTCCTAAAGTATCTGCACCATTTTGTATTCCCACCAGCAATGTATGAGAGCTCCAGTTTCTCCACATCCTTGTCAGGATTAGCTACTGTTTGACTTTTTGAGTATAGCCATTATGGTGGATGTGAAGTGGTATCTCATTGTGGGTTTGCTTTGCATTGTTTTAATGACAAATTTCATATTCTCTGATGGCCACTTGTAGATTTTCTTTTTAAAAATACCTATTCAAGTCATTTGTCCTTTATTAATTGAGTCGTTTGACTTTTTGTTGTTGAGTTGTAAGAATTCTTTACATATCTGGACACTAGACCTTTATCTTAAATATGACTGACAATTATTTTCTTCCATTCTGTGGTTTCTGTTTTTCTTGTCCTGATAATGTACTTTGACGTACAGGGGTTTCTCATTTTGATGAAGTCTCATTTATCTATTTTTATTTATTTATTTTTCTTATGCTTTTGATGTCATATATAAGGAAACCATTGTGAAGTCAAAGACAGAAAGTAAAACCCTTACTTTCAAGGGTTTTATAATTTTAGTTCTTACATTTATGTCTTTGATCTATTTTGAGTTAATTTTTCCATATGATATGGGGAGGGATTCACCTTTATTCAATTACATGTGTAGCTCCCGTTGTCCCAGCAGTGTTTTTGAAGAGACTATTCTGCCTCCACTGAATTGCCTTAGCACTCTTGTCAAAAATCAATTGCCACAGAAGTATGGGTTTATTTCTGCACTCTCATCTTATTCCATTGAACTGTAAGCCTATCCTTATGTGACTACTATGCAGTCTTGATTAGTGTAGCTTTGTAATAAGTTTGAAAATCAGGGAGGGTAAGTTCTCCTCTATGTTGTTCTTTTTTAAAGATAGTTTGAGTTATTTGGGGTCCCTTGGATTTTTGTATGAATTTTAAGAGCATCTCATCAACTTCTCCAAAAACACCATCTGGAATTTTGATGATGATTGTGTTTAATCTGCAGATTAATTTGAGGGGTAATTGCATCTTAATATTAAGTCTTCTAACCCATGCACATGAAATATCTTTCCATTTATTTAGGTCTTTTTACATTTCTTTCAATGATATTTAATAGATTTCAGTATTCAATTTCTTTACTCTTTTGTTAAATTTATTTCTAAGTATTTTATTCATTTTGATGCTACCATAAATGTAGCTGTTTCTTAATTTTATTCTTGCATTGTACATTGCTAGTGCATAGAAACACAACTGAGTTTTATATATTAATTTCGTATCCTCTCGACTTGCTGTATTTTTATTAGGTAATTTTCTTAGGATTCTTGGAAATTTCTATATATAAATTCATGTCATCTGCACATATAATTATACTTCTTCCCTTCTAATCTGGATAATTTCGTTTTCTTGCCTAATTGACTTTTCTAGAATCTCCAGTATGATATTGAATAGTAGAGGTGAGGGTGGACATCTTTGTCTTATATATGGTCTTCGGGAGAAAGCATTCTGTTTTTCATTAAGTATGATGTTAGCCGTATATTATTCATACATGTCCTCTATTAGGTTAAGAATATTCATTTACTGAGTGTCTTTATCATAAAAGTGGATGTTGTCAAATGCATTTTTTCTGAGTCTATCAAAATAATCATGTGTATTATGATGTGCTATAGTGATTGATTTTTTTTTTTTAATGGAATTTTGTTCTTGTTGCCCAGGCTGGAGTGCAATGGCATGATCTTGGCTCACCGCAACCTTTGCCTCCCGGGTTCAAGCAATTCTCCTGCCTCAGCCTCCTAAGTAGCTGCGATTACAGGCGTGTGCCACCACGCCCAGCTTATTTTTTGTATTTTTAGTAGAAAAGGGATTTCACCATGTTAGCCAGGCTGGTCTTGAACTCCCGACCTCAGGTGATCTACCCACCTCGGCCTCCCAAAGTGCTGGAATTACAGGTGTGAGTCACTGCGCCTGGCCTACTGACTGATTTTTTTTATGTCAGCATTCTAATATCTACATTCTATGTCTACATACTGGGAATATCTAATCCTACATTCCTGTGGTAATTCCCACATGGTGATATTGTATAATACTTTTTACATAATGCTGAATTTGACAGCATTTTGGTGAGGATTTTTCTTTCTCTATTTATGGTTCATACGGATCTGTAGTTTTATTTTCTTATGATGTCTTTGTCAGGTTTTGTTATCAGGGTAATACTGGCTTCATATAAGCAACTTGGAAATATTCCATTTTTTAAAAATATTTTTGGAAGAATTTCAGCATTAGAGTTTGTTTAATTTCTTAATAGCTTCCTGGAGATTACAATTAGCATCCTATTTCTAAAAAGCACTTTTCGATTGATTTAAACATTTTTATCTGGTAAGTCTAATGTCTGGGTTTTCTCAAGGATGGTTTGTATTGACGTTTTTGTTCCTGTGTATGGTCCATACTTTTCTGTTTCTTTGCATGCCTCATAATTTTTTATTGAAAACTGGATATTTTATATAATTTATTGTGGCAATACTGAAAATCAGATTTTCTCCCCTCCCCAGGGTTTGTTGTTGATGCTGTTTGATGTAGTTTGTTGTTTAATGACTTTTCAGAACTAAGTCTGTACATTCTGTATCTTTGTCATGTGTGGACGCTGAAATCTCTTTTCAGTTAGTTTAGTGGTTAGCTAGTAATCAGCAGAATCTTCCTTAAATGCCTAGAACCAATCAGCCTCTCAGTCTTTTCTTAGGGGTTCTGTGTTCATGTTGGGCATTCCTTCAACACTCAGCCAGGTAGTTTACAATTTTGCCTACCTTATCCTTCACTACATGCTTTTGTGGAGCAATTTACAATTATTGTCACCCTTTCCTTTCTTTGTAATTATTATTATTTGAGGACTTGCCATGTAAATTTCACTTTGCGCATATCACGTTATATTTCCCTCACAATATCTTTATAAAGTGAGTAATATTGTCCTCAAAATGATAAAGTCTCTGCTACATCTTTTAAGTGACTGGGCCAAATAATGAGCTCATAGATGACTTCAGAGTTTATACACTTAACCCTGCATTAACTCTTCCTAAAATAAAAAATCAACCATACTATTCTTTTATTCTGAATCAGGTGAAGCATTTTAATCCCCTCTCATAATGAGAAGCTACCCATCTAAATATTGTTTCTATGGATCCCTGTGGCGTAGGAAATTATTTTTGCAAAGTACTGAGACATTCAATTTCCCTCAAGTGCCATAGTATTTAGTCCCTTACATTTTCTTATATTCATAATGTCTGGTAATAAGTATTCTCTTCTCAGTGGCTATAGCTCTGACTTTCTTTCATTGTATCTTGGAGCACTTTTTTTTGTCCTCTCAGCTCACCAATTCCTCTCCTCTTGTGTTCTTCTTCCTAGAGGGAGATTGGCCCCCGTGGATATGTGTGAAAATGTGCCCTACCGTCTCCCTCCTGGAGACAAATCTTATCTTAATCTTGAGTGGGTGTTCAAATAATAGCTGTGAGCCATTACCCCATTAAAGATATCTATGTAACATTCAAGATTTATATTCATTTTATGATTTAGAGGAAGCTATTTAACTTTATTGTGTTAGTTTCGTTCTTCCAAGAAGCACATATCAAGATGCAATTAGATATGAAAGAAAATAACTGGATCCCTTGAGGGATAAATGGAGAGGAAACAGGATAGGCAGAGAGAGCCTTCCAGCGGTGAAACAGTTATGACATCTATGAAAAAGAATGGAAAGGAAGAAGGATTTGGTAGGAAAAGTTTCAGAGAACAGTGCAGTTGTAAGACGATTTTGGCCAGGCTTATGAGGAGTCCACGAGTCAAAATTTCCCATTAATGGAATCACACGTCAAATAGGAAAGGGGTTGCAATGGCACCACTGCCGTGTTCAGTCACTGGCCATGGGGGAGGTATGGCCTTGGCACTAACATGACGGTGGATCTGGACAAGTAGCAGCTGGGAGTATCACTCAACTGTGCTCCACACAGAAAGAAAGCTAGCTGGTGCATTTTCATGGTTGCCACAATCTAGCACATTTCACAGGGTCACTTGCTTTTTGTAAAGCATAGAAGTTATTAAACAGATTAAAGGTAGACAAGAGCAACAAATAAATTCTAGCTGTAAATATGGATTACCGAAAAAAACAAAACTGCACTGGCAATCATTAATATGTGAGTAGGGTTTACATAATTATAAGGAGAAGTTTAATCTAGTTAAAAAAAAAAAAGTCGCTTAAACCCCACCATGCATGCAATAAAATAAAATTACTATTGACTCAAAAATTTATTCTTCAGTAAAAGAAAAGTTGTTCCTTAAAAAATAGTGATTATAAATGTATAGATTCTACTATTTAGGGATGGGAAAAGTAAATAATAAGATCGTGTCTTTATCCACAGGGGGGAAAAAACAATTTCACTGTTTAAACACCTTTTTAAAAGACAGAAAAAATAGCAACCAGAATAAATAAATGTTATATTTTATTCAAATTTAGGAACTTTTTTTTCTTCAAAAGATACCATCCAAAAAGTGAAAACACATCCCACAAAATAGAAGAAAATATTTGTGAATCACAAATCTTATATAAGGGACTTGCATAAGAACTCTTATACCTCAATACTAAAGATACATATAACCCAATTTAAAAGTAGGCAAAGAATCTGAACAGACATTTTTCTAAAGGAGGTATACCTGACTAGTAAGCACATGAAAAATGCTCATTACTCATCAGGGAAGTGTAAATTAAAACCAAAATGAAACACTTCACATTCACTATGATGGCTGTAATCAAGAAGGTTTATAATAACAAGTATTGGTGAAACGTGGAGTAGTTGGAACTCTTACACACTGCTGGTCACTTTGGAAATTCCTCAAATGATTAAACATAGAGCTATCCTATGAAGTAACCATTACACTCCTTAGTATTTACTCAAGAGAAATGAAAACATATGTTTAAAAAATTGTATATGAAGTAATCATAGCAGCATATTTGTAATAGCCAAAATTTGGTAAAAATAAGTCAAATTTCTATCAACTGATGAAAGGATAAATAAAATGTGGTAAAATCCATACCATGGAATATTATTCAGTCTTAACAAAAAAATGAAGTATTGATACATGTTATACATGGCTGAACCTTGAAAACATTATACTAAGTGAAAGAAGCCAATCACAAAAGTCCAAAAATGTCCAGAATAGGAGAATCTATGGAGATAGAAAGTAGATTTAGCTGTTGCCTAGCGATGAGGGATGTGAAAATGAGAGGTGATGGCTAAAGGGTACAGTGTTTCTTTTGAGGGTAATGAAAATATTCTAAAATTGATTGTGGTGATAATTGCACAGCTCCGTGAATATAGTAAAAATTATCCAATTGTACATGTTAAATGGGTAAATTTTATGCATGAGTTATAGCTTAACAAAGCTTTTATTAAAAAAGACAGTGGCAACAGCAAACTGATTTGTGATTACAGAGAATCCTCAGTATAACCCATTACAAATACGATACCAAGATGTTAGTAACACACTTATTAATTCTGCATAATAGGATATGTTTTATTTAGCTGCTGTGAGGTGAGTTCAAATGATTACTGAGTGTAATGTGTTCATATGGACATTTCACCTCAGAAATGCAATTACATTTAGAAAAGCCATTAGCAATATTAAAGAAGTTTCAATGAGCTCAATGTTCAGTAATTACGCTAGAAAAGCAATACATGTTATCAAAGCAAAAAGAATCCTTGGTTCTGTGCAAAAAGTAGAAATCTTTCCATAAAATGAGACATAAAAAAAGGCATAACAGTAATTAAAACCTCTACACTCACGGCACCTAAAAGTACAACAATGTTTAAGTGAGTCTGATACACTTTATTGTTGTGCTATGATAGGTATACACCGGTTCAGAGTGTATAAAGATATATAAACAAAAGCATTTAAATGAAAAATTGTTTAGGAAACATTGTATTAAATTAATACATAGATATGTTAGCTCTTATTAATTTTAAAAGGTTAATTTGGTTAATTTTTAAAGGTTATATTTTTGTCTAAATAAAAATGTTTTCACTGTAAAACCTGTCCTCTACTTGTATTTTTTGTTCGGGGGATATCATTGGCTAGTTATAGAAAACAAATTTTCAGCCTCTGTTATATTGCATATCTCTAATATCATTGATATAGAATCACAAAATGAAGTTGTCAGTGATTAATAAATTTGTAAAATTATACACGACACATGTTAATTTTAACTCATATTCAAATATTAGTTGCAGGTGAAAACTAAAGTATCCAGGTCCCAAGTTATAGCATTAGATGAGAAACTGAATCAGCTGAGACAAAACCATATAGTAGCAACACTGGAATAGGATTCAGGAGATTGTTACTAGTTCAAGATCTAACATGTATAATTTCCTTGAAAAACCAATGCCTCTTCTCTGGCTTTCTCATGTTTTATGTGTCAAATGACAAAATTTTTCTAGATGATTTCAAAAGACCTTTCCTCTGTGACAGATACTAAAGATGCTCACTAATATGTCTGCTTTATTTGCCCCTCAGGACCCACAAAGCTAGGTGTGTGCTTGCTTTGGCCAATGAAATGTGTGTAGAAGTGATATGTGCCACTTACGGAGAGATGCATTTAAAAGTTTGTGGCCAATATTCTATGCTCTCCCTTTTCCTGCTGCAGCTACCAGCAATGTTACAGATTTTAAGGTCTCCATTACCCTGGACCCCTGAGTGAAAATGATGTGGAGCAGAGACCCACCCCTGTGAACACATAATTGGCATGTAGTAAAAGCAAGAAGCATGTACCTTGTTCTTTGTAAGCCACAGAGAGTTGGAGGTTGTTTGCCCCTTATGGCATAACCTAGCCTTTCTTGACTTACGCAAATGTTAGTACCAGAAGTAGAGTGCTGCCACAACAACAACAACAACAACAACAACTAATCCCTATGATAAACAGCATTAGCTTTAAAGCCCATAATATTTGGCAGAGAAAACTGCTATCTGAGGCTGGAAAGATAGGGATGCCTTGACAAAACATTCGCCAAACTGGTCTTCGGTTATAGATTCAAAGGCAGTTCATGTACCTAGTGAACTTGCAGTTTCACAAGCAAAAGATTGGAAAGAAGAATATTAGTAGCAGTAGTTATCTGCTTTAGGCAGTATTTGACAAGAAAAAAAAAGAGCCTAGAAAAAGAAAAAAATAAGAAAATAAGAGAATTAGAAATTGGAGGTATTACAAAACTGGAAAAAGTAACTACTTCTTGGGAGAGAAACAATAGGAGTTGAAATTAAGAGAGGTTTTAAAATATTAAATCCAAGTAAAACTGATCCTTGAGGCAAATATCAAATTAAAGATAAACTTCCACACTTACAGTTAAATTCTGCAGATGGATTTAGATGCCTCAAAACAAAGGTAAAATTAAGAGTGTTGTGACCAGTAAAACTTTTTCATTGAATAAAATGGCTCAAGCAAAAAAATTTAAGAGAATGTGTCTCATGCTGAAACCCTACAGGTTTAAGAAACTGGCCATAGATTCAATAGATACAAATAGAAGTTTTAAAGCCAATAAATACAGTATTTCTAGAAATTATGTTTTGAGCAGAACTGTTGTTAAGTATTTGGCAAGTGAAACTGACTAAAGTAAAATAGATAAGAAGCCTACTGAGTTTTAGAGAGTTATATTGCCAATTGAAGCATGCCACTATGACTATTACGATTTAAAAGGAAACTTGGGTCCCCAGCTATGTATACAGATTAAATTGGTTAAGAAATCTGTTCAAGACACTTCTCAAAAGAAGACATTTATGCAGCCAACAGACACATGAAAAAATGCTCATCATCACTGGTCATCAGAGAAATGCAAATCAAAACCACAATGAGATACCATCTCACACCAGTTAGAATGGCAATCCTTAAAAAGTCAGGAAACAACAGATGCTGGAGAGGATGTGGAGAAATAGGAATGCTTTTACACTGTTGATGGGACTGTAAACTAGTTCAACCATTGTGGAAGACAGTGTAGCAATTCCTCAAGGATCTAGAACTAGAAATACCATTTGATACAGTGATCCCATTACTAGGTATATACCCAAAGGATTATAAATCATGCTGCTATAAAGACACATGCATACGTATGTTTATTGCAGCACTATTCACAATAGCAAAGACTTGGAACCAACCCAAATGTCCACCAGTGACAGACTGGATTAAGAAAATGTGGCACATATACACCATGGAATACTATGCAGCTATAAAAAAGGATGCGTTCATGTCCTTTGCAGGGACATAGATGCAGCTGGAAACCATCATTCTCAGCAAACTATCACAAGGACAGAAAACCAAACACCGCATGTTCTCACTCATAGGTGGGAATTGAACAATAAGAACACTTGGACACAGGGCAGGGAACATCACACATGGGGGCCTGTCATGGGGTAAGGGACGGGGGAGGGATAGCATTATTAGAAATACCTAATGTTGGCCGGGCGCGGTGGCTCAAGCCTGTAATCCCAGCACTTTGGGAGGCTGAGACGGGCGGATCACGAGGTCAGGAGTTCGAGACCATCCTGGTGAACACGGTGAAACCCCGTCTCTACAAAAAATACAAAAACTAGCCAGGCGAGGTGGTGGCGCCTGTAGTCCCAGCTACTCGGGAGGCTGAGGCAGGAGAATGTCGTGAACCCGGGAGGCGGAGCTTGCAGTGAGCTGAGATCCGGCCACTGCACTCCAACCTGGGCGACAGAGCAAGACTCCGTCTCAAAAAAAAAAAAAAAAAAAAAAAAAAAAGAAATACCTAATGTAAACGATGAGTTAATGGGTGCAGCAAACCAACATGGCACATGTATACATATGTAACAAACCTGCACGTTGTGCACATGTACCCTAGAACTTAGAGTATAATAAAAAAACTAAAGATTAAAAAAGAAGAAATCTGTTCATCTCTTTAATAGTACCTAAACATGTCATCCAATTCATATATGGCAAATTCTATAGAGTATAACCAGTGACAATAGAGAAGAATGGACTGAGGGGCCTTTCCTAGAGAGCAGGATTATCCCTGTTCAAGTCTTGCTTTGGAATATGAAGTGTGAATAATCCAAGTTTGTAGGTTTTTGGATAATCAAGTGGAAAACACATAAGAACGCTCAATAAATATTTAAGATTTCATGAACATGGACATAGGAGACAATTTCCAGGCTTTTGATGATTACCCAGGGGTGAAAAATATATCCTTAGAGGTTTTAATTGAAATATGCTTCTTCTGACAATGTACAGATAGTTAATTCAATTCTAACCAGTAGAAATTCTAAGTTTTATTCTAATGAATGGCTTTTCCTTGCATGGAGTTTTTTGACCCCAATTCTAAAAAAGGGTGCTTGAATTTGAGGTCATGGTGAGCTAAGTAATTTGGATTGATACTCCCACTGAAGACAACCAAACAATGGTTGATTAAAGAGTAGAAATCATCTGCTTGGAAGTACTTACAAACTAAGAAAATAAAGAGAATTATTAGCTTTAAAGGAGTTGGGATTTGAGATAGTATGGAAGATTTGAAGGTGGGTGGACATATAGAGCCATTTTTTTTTCCTATAGCAGAACTGACAAACTATGTGGTGCATGTCTTATCCATCTCACCTCGTTTCCTTCAATAATGTTTTGCTGTAACTTAGCCACATTCATTTGTTTATGTATTGTCTATGGCTGCTATCATGCTTCAACAGCAGAGGTAAGTAGGTATGGCGAAGACCATGGCCTGCAAAGCTTAAAATATTTACTCATTGACTATTAAAGTATTGGAGGATTCCAGAAGAGGCTGTCTGAGGTGCCAGGCAGCACTTTTGAATGATTTTCAGGTTTAAGAAGATAAGGTTTAGAGTCCAACACCCACCAGTGTGTAGACAGGCCATCTCATTTCCTAAAATTAGATTGAGACTATCTCAAATTGCAAGTGCTGACCAGCATTCAGCAGAAGCAAATATATACCCTTTTTAGTGAGAGATTATTTCTGCAAACAATTGTGTGAATACAATGCCTAGAAAAAGTTTAAAATATCACATGCAAATGAAGACAAAGTTATATGAACAAAAATTAGCAGAAACAACAAACAATAGATACAGACCAAAATGGGCTCCAGAGACATACCTACAAATCCATCCAAGGGACCTGATATTAGTGGACATTTTTCATATCATCAGTTCATCAAATTTCTTTAAAAGACTTTTAAATCAACTAAGTGGGATGATTGGCTAGTAAGAGAAAATTGTGCTTTCTTCATAATATTTTAATATGTTGAATCATTGTCTATATCATACCTATTCATCTCTTTCCTATTTCTGTATTTTTATAGTCATACAATGTATGTACTTCCCCAAATTAATGCAAACTAGGGATGCTGTTCCCTCTAATTCACTTACTGAAGAACCATCAAGAATACTGTCTCTAAAAGTGAATGACTGAAGCTTCCAGTGCCTGACCTAATAACTGAAGTTTCAGATGGGCCAAAAAGATCAATCATTGTCTTTAAGTAGACAGTCAGAAACAAACTTTTATTCACATAAAATAAGTGTAGCTAAGTAAAGATACTAATGGAAGCTTGAGCATAAAGAAAACTGCCGGCCGGGCGCGGTGGCTCAAACCTGTAATCCCAGCACTTTGGGAGGCCGAGACGGGCGGATCACGAGGTCAGAATATCGAGACCATCCTGGCTAACACGGTGAAACCCCATCTCTACTAAAAATACAAAAAACTAGCCAGGCGAGGTGGCGGGCGCCTGTAGTCCCAGCTACTCGGGAGGCTGAGGCAGGAGAATGGCGTAAACCCGGGAGGCGGAGCTTGCAGTGAGCTGAGATCCGGCCACTGCACTCCACCATATCTGCTTGACAAGAGAGAAATGGGATTATCTAAAATCACACAGTATAAAAACTCAGTTGTTTTAAAGTGGTCCAAACTACCTCTAAATTTATCAGAGGGAAGTGAGGAGAGCCAAAAACAGCTCTGAAAAGGTGCTGATAGTGGGAACTTGCCATAGAGAGGTGTGGGGCAAGTGTCAGCCCAAGCCCTGAGTACTCAGCAGGGTGAGTCCAAGTTTCAGGGCATCAGCCTTAAGTTCAAGAAATGCTGTCCCAGACTAAGGGAGACATTCAGCAAGCATGAGACATTTCATCATAATTTTTCTGCATTTTATGTGCTCTGTCTCTCAGTTGGCACATCAATAGCTCTGACCTTTTAAAGTCATCCTTTATTGAGCCAGAGAAGTGAAAGGCCAGTGAAATATTTGAGGAGCAATGGAGAAGAAAGCAAATGCTTTGCAGATGTGGTCCCCTTCCTTCTCTAACAATAGACATTCTCTTTTAGCCCCAGCAAACAACTTAGGCAAATTTTTAAATCCATGAAAATAGTCAATTGCTGTCTACTGTCTCTCTGATTGCTTTCTTGATCTCTCCAATATTCTTTATATGTTGAAGACTTTAGCTACTTAAGAAGAATATGTAATATAAAAAGTGAATTAATTGTTATATTCTCAATTACTTAAATCATCTTAAACGAACACTTGAAGGTCTTGATAATTTGATCCTGAGCTACACGTTTAAATATACCCCGCACTGTTTTTGCATCTTTTTCTCAAAATGCATGTTGTCTTACTATCTCCCTCAGGAGAGATCTAAGTTCTCCTCATTATTGATCTCAGTGGTCATCTCTTTATGTTTTAACTGATCCTTTTGCTTCATACTTGGAATGGTAAGTAGCATTATCATTCTGGTATTGCCTTGCTGATCATATCACTTCAATGTGCTTTGGTCTTTGGGTTTCAGTTTATCTTTTGGTAAACATTTAGCCTTGCTCCTGTCCCTCTACCTTATAAGGGAGAGAATATTTTACCCTTAATACAGATATTACTATAAGATATAAGAGACAGTAGAGGATAGTATTTAAGTGTTTGGATTCTAGAAGGAGACTTCAGGGGTTCAGATCCTACTACTAATATTTATTAGCTGTGTGATGTCAAGCAATTTATTTTAGTCAGTTGCTGGGCAGTTGGATTATTTTCAGTTTTTGGCTATCATGAAAATATATTTCAAACATTTGCATAAAATCTTGGTTTTCATTTATATTTGTAACAGAAAAGTAAAAATTGCATATGTTTATAGTATACAATATGATGTTATAATGTATATATATATTGTGGAATGGCTAAATTTAACTATTTAACACATGATTATGTCATGCCATTTTTGTGGTGAGAACATTTAAAATCTACTCTCTTAGCATTTTCAGATATACAGTATATTGTTATTAACTATAGTCATCATGTTTTACAATAGATCTCTTGAAATTACTCCTTCATTCTAGCTGAAATTTTATGTCTTTTGACCAATATCTCCCCAGTCCAACCAATCTGGTAACCACCATTTTACTCTCTGTTTCTATTCTTGTTTTTTTTTTTTTTTTTTTTTTTTTTTTTTAGATTCCATATATATATAAGGTCATGTGGTATTTGTCTTTGCATGCCTGGCTTATTTGACTTAACCTAAAGTCCTCCTGGTTCATTCATATTATTGCAAATGATACGATTTGCTTCTTTTTAGAGGCTGAATAGTATTCCATCAAGTGTATATACCATATTTTCATTATGTTAAGTGAAATAAGCTAGGCATGGCAAGACAAATACTGGATGATTTCACTTATATGTTCGATCTAAAAGAGTTGACCTCATAGAAATAGAGAGTAAAATCGTGATTACCAGGGCTGGGGTAAGGAGTGGAGATATATTGGTTAAAGAATATAAGATTTCAGTTATATAGGAGGAATAAGTCTAAGAGATCTATTGTATAACAACATAGTGACTATAGTTAATAATAATGTACTGTGTTCTTGAAAACTGCTAAGAGAGTAGATTTTAAGTGTTCTCACCACAAAAAGAATAAGTATGTGAAACAATGCATATGTTAATTAGCTCAATTTAGCCATTCCACAATGTACACTTGATCCCTGAATAGCATGAGTTTCAACTGTGAAGGTCCACTTACATGTGACTTTTTTTCAACAAAATGCAGATCAAAAATACATTATTTGTGGGATGGCAAACCCACATATGGAGGGCTGACTTTTCCTGTACACAGGTTCCGCAGAGCTAATTATAGGACATGAGTTGTGCAGGTTTTGGTATGGGATAGGTGATGTTTCTGGAACCAATTCCCTGAAGAAGCTTAGAGAGGACTGTATACATATTTCAAGACAAGATATTGTATATGGTAAATATATACAATGTTTATTTAACAATTAAAACATTTTTAAAGTTAAAAAAGGCTTTATACGAAAAATTCACACCTAACATCATACTCAATGGTGAAAGACTGAAAATTTTTTCCCTAAGATTAGGAACAAGACAAAGATGTTCATTTTTACTGCTTCTATTCAACATTGTACTGGAAGTTCTAGCCACCATAATTAGGTAAGAAAATAATTAAAATTCAAATTGAAAAAGAAGAAGTGACATTACCTCTGTTTATAGATGACATGAACTTATATATAGAAAATTCTAAAAAATCCACAAAAAAGCTGTTAGTGCTAATAAATGAGTACAGCAAAATTGAAGGGTACAAGCTAAACATGCAAAAACTCTGTTGTGTTTTCATACATCAACAATGAGTAATTTGAAAAGAAAATTAAGAAAGTTCTATTTATAATAGTATCCAAAAGATTAAAATACCCAAAAATAAATTTAATCAAGGAGGTGAAAGATATATACACTGAAAACCACACAATACTGCTGAAATTAATTAAACATCTACATAAGTGGGAAGATATTCTAGGCTAATGGGTTGGAAAACTAAATGTTGCTATGATGGAAATACTTTTTAAAGTGACCTACAGATTCAGTGTAATTAATCTCTATGAAAAAGCAAATGATTTCTTTGGAGAAATGATTAAACTGATCCTAAAATTTATACAGTACCCCGAGCAGCCAAATTAATCTTGAAAAAGAACAAAGTTGGAGAACTCACACTTTCCATTTTCAAAACATAGTACTAAGGTATGGTAATTAAGCCAGTCAATACTGAGATAAAGATAGATCTATAGAAAAATGAAATAGAATTGAGAGCCCATAAATCCATAAATAAACTCATACATCAATGAGCAATTGATTTTTTGACATGAGTGCCAAGACCATGAGTGCCAAGAACATTTGATAGGGAAAGAATAGTTTCTTTGACAAATAGTGATGAGACAACTAGATAGCCACATGCACAATAATGAATTTTAATCCCTATCTCATACCATATCCAAAAATTAACTCGAAATGGATCAGCCACCTAAATTTAAGGATTAAAACTATGTAATTCTTAGAAGAATACATAGAGATAAATCTTCTTGATCTTAGATTTGGCAGTGGTTTCTTAGATATGAAACTAAACCCACAAGCAATGAAAGAAAAAAAATGGATCTATTAAACTTCTTCAAAATTAAACCTTTTGTGCATCAAATGACACTATCAAGAAAATGTAAAGACAACCCACAGTATGGGGAAAATACTCACAAATTACATATCTCATCAAAGTCTTATCCCATGATATATATTCCAGAGAAGATATGCAAATGTCTACCAAGCATCTGAAAGAATACTCAATGTTATTAGTCATTAGGAAAATGCAAGTTTGTATCAAAACATCATATGTATCCCATAAATATGTACAACTACTATGTTTGCATAATAATTATAAAGAAAATACAAAGAGAAAACACAAACAATACATTTTGGCAAGGATCTAGAGAAATTTGCACTCTCATACATGACTGGTGGGAGTGTAAAATCATGTACCTGCTGTGAGAAACAGCTTGGTGATTCCTCAAAAATGTGCACAAAATTATCATATGACCTAGCAATTTTACTCCTAGGCATATACCCAAAAGAATTGAAAGAAGACGTTCAAACTAATATTTGTCAATGTTGTATACCTGCACTATTCATAATAGCCAAAAGGTGGAAACAATCCAAATGTGAAACAACTGATGAATGGATAACAGTATGTGACATATTCATGTAATGGTGTATCATTCAGCTGTAAAAAGAAGTGAAGTACTGATACATGTTACAACAAGGAAGTACCATGAAAACATTGTGCTGAGTAAAAGTAGCTAGACATAAAAAGCCACAAATTGTATGAATCCATTTATGTGAAATATCCAGCAGACTAGTAGTACCCAGGAGCTGGAGAAGGGAAAAATAGAGAATAACTGTTTAGTAGACACGAGATTTTCTTTTTTGGTGGGGAAATGTTCCTGAACTACACAGTGGTGATGGTTAAACAACATTATGAGTTTACTAAATGCCACTGAATTGTACACTTTAAAAGGGTTTATATGGCAAATTTTATGTTATGTGTAGTTTGCCACAGTCATAAAACAAAGCCAAAAAAAAAAGTAGCTTTCATATGATATGCTCATATCCTTTAAATATTCATATTCCAGAGCTTATATTTGTTACTGGTAGTAAGATTAGTCTTATACAAGGTAACACTGCCATTACTGGAAACAGAACATGATCTGTGACATTGTAATCTTCGTCTAGTACTTTTAATCTGTGTCTGTTACTGTGACTCCCTGTACCTAGATTTCAAGAGCTAATTCTTTCTCTTGTTGGAACACATTTGTTGGTTTCTGGAAGATTCCTCCACTGAGAAGCTCTTATGACAGTTCTGAGTTGTGGGCAATACTTTTCCTCCCTGACTCTTTATGACTACTTTTAATTCATTCCCTAGATTCTGGCTCAGTATTCATTGTTTAGGGTCACCGACAGTGCTGTCAATGAGCAGAGTCACTTTCAAGACAATTCAGTTGTGTTTGCTTCCAGATGATACATAACTGTTCTGTGGTACTTATTTACTTTTGCCCTTATTTATTTAAGTGAAGCTCACTCTGAACACTTTCCCCTTGTCTCCCTCAACTCTTTAACCATAGGCTTATCAGGTCAAACTTTCATTCCTTTAGTCTTTTTTTCAAAACTGATTTTTTTTGCCTTCCCTTATGTGACTTGGCAATGGGTGCTTTCTATTGGCTGATTCACATAAAAAATATCTTATGACCATTTTACAATATCTTAGTATTGTTTGATGTACCATCTTACTTTAACATGTTAGGCTACTTGACCTTTATTTTGTTGTTCTTTTAACTTTTAAGTCTTTACTGAAACTCTGAACCCATAGAAAAAGTCATATTTAACAGCCTGCTTTGTTAATAAAAATCTTCCCTTGGTATTTTTTTATCGCCAAATTTTGTTTTCTTTTTGTTATGAGTATTGTTTAACTGTTGCTCTGCTTCTCTTATCTTGAATTTTTACAGTCATCACTCTGTATAGCAAACTAAGAAACTTCCTTAAAATTCACCCTTCTCAACACATTACAAAGTATTGTAAATAACAATTTCCCCTTGTTAAAATAATTTCTCTCTAACAATTCTATCTCTATGGTTTTTTAAATTAGAAAATGATAGCATCTGGGCAAAGTATCCCAAAGAAGGCTCTTCCTTTAGAAATAGTATATTCCATTTTTCTCTGCCTATTTTCAGTTTATAAATACCTTATCTGACAAATAAAAAACAACTGACAAATTTATCATGCATACTAAAAAATACCTGTGGACTTTTTATAAACTATTGCCATTCCAAGAACAAAGTTAACTTTTGGTATTCTAAAGTCTTTATCGGTCTCTGGGCTCATATCCCCTTATGCCAAATCAATGCAAAAAGCTCGTTACACACTGCTGTTAGCATTTTGCTTTGGAGAAAGAATCAGGATAAGAAGTGACAATGTGATTTACTTCATGCTGCATAGAAAACTCACTAACGGAGCCAACATGGAGTGCTCTGTTATTCCCAGTAAATACCATCATCCAAGCTAAATTATGCTACCTGTGAAACTTGAATAAAAACCAAACACTGTCTGATAATTCTTTGGAACTATTTTCTAACTATAAAAAAAGAACAGCGTTTCTTTACTTCCACTTTTCTTATCTCTTTTGCACCGAGTATGACAGTCAATCTTATGATCTACTTTGCCCTTCAGAAATGTGATTTCTATATTTCTTTTTGCCTCCTGAAGAAACTGCTTAATGTGACTCAAAAAAAAAAATGTGTAAAATGATTAAGGCAATATTCTGTAATTATGTACATCATTACAATTCATTTAATGAAAGAAATACACAAAGCTATAACATTAGATATGCTATACAACACATTTAGTGGAAATGGTAAAATTTATGAAGGCTGACAGCAAATCTGTCTTCCACCACACACACACTCAGGCCAAGTAAAAGAAGGGTGAAAAGCAGCAGCAATTTCAGTTTCAAGTGACTGCGAGTGCCTTAGGCATTTTGGTGATCTTTAAGTATACTGTCGGTCAAATAAATCTCTAAGCAGCATGACTAGACTGTATAATAAGCTTTATTCGAAGATTTTCCCAGATTTATCCCATCATCCATGAATGGCTGTATAACACATCTACAACATGAAAGACAGAACAACATATTTCAGAGCATCATGATGAATTCAATGTTATTTAACCTGGAGAGTTTGAGATGATCTTATCTAATGGTTTCTATGCTCCACTGCACATCAATATTAGCTGAGGGATCTTTTAAAAATCTGGATGCCTATGCTCATTCCTGGTGATTTTGACTCATTCTGGCCAAGTTGCAGAGAGGAGGTTAGGTTAGGACAACACTGCTTTAGTATGAACTCTATTTTAGTTTGTGATGAAACGGACCTAGAAAGGGGATTCTACATACCAAAGGTCACAGTAGCAATGCTAACACTCCTAACTATGATCATGGGCCTGTGTGTCTCAATCTTTTTGGTACCAAGTCTTTTTATGAAAAGTATTGGGAAGTAAAACTATAATCAATAATAACTAACATTTCAAAGTAAACTAAATGTCATGAAGACAAATTAATCAATGTGAGTATAATTTTAGAGGAAACATTATTTTTATATTAAAAAATATTTTTCCTTTGAAAATATAATGTGAATTGGTCTATATAGGCTTTCTTACCACAAGCGCTCCTATAATAGATATTGGGGAAGATTAAGATAAAGCCTGCTGCTGTACATTTCTTTCTCTTTCTCTTTCTCCTAACAACAATACAGTAGGTGAATTAATTCTGCTTCTCAGTTTATTGTACATATTTATCCTTCTTTCATTGGAATGCTTTATCATGTTATTTGTTTGTTTATTCTCTTTTATCTTCACTCCAAATTCCCATTATCCCCATAGGCAGTCACTGGTTAAATTATATTTTTTATGAGAATGTTCTCAACAATCTTTTACCTTTGTATGTAGTGTATAGAAATCATTAATTTTGAATTGACTTTATATCAATTTGCTGCCTTATAGTTTATGATTTTGAGATTGCATTTCAGACAACCTTCCCTACTCCTAGGTAACAAGGTTTTTAAAGATATATTCATGGTAAATACATAGTTAACTTTGATATTATAATCCTCAATAGGTACAACTTTATATTAAGTGTTAGGCAGAGGTCTAGTTTCATTTATTTCAATTTGGTGAGCCAGTTTCCCCAACATCATGTATTTAAAAAATTCATCCTTTCTTCGTTGGTTTATAGTGTTCCCATTATCTTATAAGTTTATACACACACATATCACATCACATCATATCACACCAGTCTGCCTCTGAGTGCTCAACTCTTCTCCATTGGTAGTTTTTCCCATTTGGTGGATACCACAGAACTGTTTTTAAATTACTAAGGTTTTAAAATATGTATTGATATCAAGTAAGGCATATCTTCCTTCATTACTTTTTAAAATTCAGATAAAGGTCTTTACTCCTGCATATAAATTTTGTCTTAAGTTTATCATGTTACTCAAAAAAATCCAACTAAAAATTTAAAGTGGATTTCTTTAAATTTACAGATCAATTTATAGACATTATGGTTATTAGACTATCAAATCATCCCATTGAAGAACATGGGATACCTCTTTTATTTTTATTTTCTAAATTTAATTTATTTTTAACTTTTATTAAATTCAGGGGCACAGGTGCAGGTTGGTTACATAGGTAAACTTGTGTCATGGAGGTTTGTTGTCTGGATTATTTTATAACTGAGGTATTAAGCCTAGTAGCCATTAGTTGTTTTTCCTGATCCTTTTCCTCCTTCCATCCTCCACCATCCAAAAGGCCCCAGTGTGTGTCATTCCCCTCTACTTGTCTATATTTTCTCATCATTTAGCTTCTCACTCATAAGTGGGAGCTAATGTGGCTCTTTTATTAATTTAAATTAATAAAAAAATGCAGATCTTTTATTAATTTAAATCATTTGCTATGTCCTTTATTATTGTTCTGAAGTTTTCATCAGAGAGGTCTTTATATTCTTTTTTAATTCCTAGTTACTTAACTATTTTTGTTGCTATTGCAAATTCATTTTACTTTAGTTATATATTCTAGTTGCTTATTTCTATTATAAAAATACTATTGATTGTGTAGGTTGCTCTTAAAATTGGCAAATCCTTTTTTCCATACTCTTATTAGTTCTAACAGTACTTTATTAATTCTGTATTCTTTCCTTATTTATTTCTACAATACGCAACCATTCCTTTTCTTAAAGGAAATAGTATGCTCATCAGCCATCAATATTTCTCCTTCCTAGGGCAAAATATTAGATTTGTAGAGATTTTATTCATTAATTCTTCTAATACATTTGTTGAGCAGTTATTATACTCCAGAAACCATGAAGAGAATGCAATGGTGAGCATGACCAACATTGCTGCTCTCCTAATGGAGCATACAACTCAGTGGGGAAAACAATCAGGTAAGCAATTACAATACATTAGGTTTTACTAACATAAAAGAAGAAAGGGTTCTGTAATGGCATATCACAGGGACAAGTAACTTAGCTTAAGAAATCTGGAAAGGATACTTGAAGGAAGTGTTTCAGCTAATATATGATGGTTGAATAATGATTATCTAGACAAAGATGAAGGAAAAGAGTATTATATGCAATATAGATTTCCAGGAGATCATGGAATTTATAGCAACTGAGTGAATTTTCTTATGACAGCAGTGCAGACTGTGAAAGGATATTTGCACAGGATAAAACTGATGTGACAAAAAGGGGCCAGATCACTGCCTAGACAGTGTGTAGTAAGGAGTTTTGTCTTTAGAGCAATGGACGGCTGTTGAAATACTTTTGGCAAAGAATTGACATGATTACATTTATAATTTGATATTTGAATTATTCTCATTTAAAGTACATAATGTGACCTGTGGCAACTCTCCTTTCTGCAACAATTTTTCAATTAAGAATATAAGGATTTGGCCGGGCGCGGTGGCTCAAGCCTGTAATCCCAGCACTTTGGGAGGCCGAGACGGGCGGATCACGAAGTCAGGAGATTGAGACCATCCTGGCTAACCCAGTGAAACTCCACCTCTACTAAAAAATACAAAAAAACTAGCCGGGCGAGGTGGCGGGCGCCTGCAGTCCCAGCTACTCGGGAGGCTGAGGCAGGAGAATGGCATAAACCCGGGAGGCAGAGCTTGCAGTGAGCTGAGATCCGGTCACTGCACTCCAGCCTGGGCGGCAGAGCGAGACCCCGTCTCAAAAAAAAAAAAAAAAAAAAGAATATAAGGATTGTGGTGTTTGCCTAAGCCTATATAACAGAATGATTAAACAAAAAGAATGTTATTACATCATAAAACAAGATGAACAGATACAGAATGTCTTCAGGGTTAGTAAATTCAGTAGCTAAACAACTTCAAGGTCTATGTTAGCTTCTTTGCAAATTGTTTTTTAATTTTTAATTTTTGTGGGTACATAGTAGGTGTATATATTTCTGGGTCACATGAGATATTTTGATACAGGCATGCCATGCATAATAATCACATCAAGGTAAATGGGGTATTTGACATCTTAAGCATTCATCCTTAATGTTACAAACAATCCGATTATATTCTTTTAGTTGTTTTTAAATGTACAATTAAGTTATTGACTATAGTCACCTTATTGTGCTATCAAATACTAGGTATTATTCATTCTTTCCAGGCACTTTTTTCCCACCCATTAATCATCCCCACCTCCTTCTCCCACCTGCCCACTACCTTTGGCCAACCTCTGGTAACCATCCTTCTACTCTCTATCTCCATGAGTCCAGTTTTGGTTTTTAGATCCCACAAGTAAATGACAACATACAGTGTTTTTCTTTCTATTCCTGGCTTATTTTATCTAACATAATGACCTCCAGTTTCATCCATGTTGTTGTAAATGACAGGATCTCATTTTTTTAATGGCTGAACAGTACACCATTGTGTGTAAGTACCACATTTTCTTTATCCATTCATCTGTTGATGGACACAGGTTGCTTCCAAATCTTGGCTATTGTAAACAGTGCTGCAACAAACATGGGAGTGCAGATATCTCTTGTATATATTGATCTCCTTTCTTTTGAGTTCAGTCCTACCAATGAGATTGCTGGATCACACAGTAGCTGTATTTTTAGACTTTTGAGGAACCTCCAAACTGTTCTTCATAGTGATTGTATTAATTTACATTCTCAGTAACAGTGTATGAGCATTCCCTTTTCCCCACATTCTCACCACCATTTGTTGTTGCTTACCTTTTATATAAAAGCTATTTTAACTGGGGCTAGATAATATCTTATTATAGTTTTGATTTGCATTTCTCTGATGACCAGTGATTTTGATAACCTTTTCATATGACTGTTTGCCATTTGTACGTCTTCTTTTGCGAACTGTCAAGTCGTCTTTTGCCCATTTTTTAACCAAACTAGTAGATTCTTTTCTACAGAGTTGTTTGAGCTCTTTATATATTATGATTATTAATCCCTTGTCAGATAGATAGTATGCAAATAGTTTCTCCCATTCTGTGGGTTGTCTCTGTTTACTTTGCTGTACAGATGCTTTTTAACCTGATGGTATTCCGTTTGTCCATTTTTGCTTTGGTTGCCTGTGCTGTGGGGTATTACTCAAGAAATTTTTGCCCAGACCAATGTTCTGGAGAGTTTCACCAGTGTTTTCTTATAGTGGTTTCACAGTTTAGGTCTTAGGTTTAAGAGTTTAATCCATGTTGATTTATTTTTGTATAGGGTGAGAGATAAGGGTCTAGTTTCACTCATCCACATAAGACCATCCAGTTTTCCCAGCACCATTTATTGAAGAGACTGTCTTTTCCCCAGTGTATGTTCTTGGCGCCTTCATCAAAAATGAGTTCACTGTAGATGTATGGATTTTTCTCTGGGTTCTCAATTTTGTTCCACCGATCTATGTGTCTGTCTCTATGCCAGTACCATGCTGTTTTGGTTACCATAGCTCTGTAGTATAAATTGAAGTCAGGTAATGTGATTCTTCTTGGTTTCGTTCTTTTTGCTCAGGATAGCTTTGGCTACTGTGAGTTTTTTTTGTGGTTCAATGCAAATTTTTGGATTGTTTTTTCTTATTTTTGTGAAGAATGTCATTGTTTTGATAAGGATTGCATTGAATCTGCAGATAGCTTTGGGTAGTATAAACATTTTAAAAATATTTATTCTTCTAATTCATGGACATAGAATATCTTTCTATTTTTGATGTTGTCTTTAATTTCTTTCATCAGTGTTTTATAGTTTTCATTATAGAGATATTTTACTATGTTGGTTAAGTTAATTCTTTGGCACTTAATTTTATGTGTGGCTATTGTAAATGGGATTAATTTTAAATTTCTTTTTCATATTGTCCACTGTTGGCATATAGAAATGTACTGGATTTGTATGTTGATTTTGTATCCTGCAGCTTAACTATATTTGTTTATAGGTGCTGATCGTTTTTTGGTGGAGTCTTTATGGCTTTCCAAATATAAGATCACATCATCTGCAAACAAGGTGATTTGACATCTTCCTCTCCGATTTGAATGCCTGTGATATTTTTCTTTTGTCTGATTGCTCTAGCATGGACTTCCAGTACTGTGTTGAATAACAGTGGTGAAAGTGGACATCCTTGTTGTTTTTCAGATCTTAGAGGAAAGGCTTTCAGTTTTTCCCCATTCAATATGATACTTGTTATGGGTCTGTTGTATATGTCTTTTATTATATTGAGGTATGTTTCTTCTACATCCAGGTTTTTTAGGGTTTTTATCATGAATGGATGTTGAATTTAATCAAAGGCTTTTTTGGCATCAATTTAAATGACCATATGGTTTTTGTCCTCCATTCTGTTGATATGATGTATCACATGGATTGATTTGCATATGTTTAATTATCATTGCATACCTGGAATAAATCCCATTTGGTCATGATGGATGATCTTTTTTATGTATTGTTGAATCCAGTTTGCTAGTATTTTGTTGAGGATTTTTGCAACAATATTCATCAGAGATATTGGTCTGTAGTTTTGTTGTTGTTGTTTTTCACGTGTCTTTGTCTGGGTTTGCTGTCAGGGTAATACTGGCCTTGTAGAATGAGTTTGAAAGTGTTCCCTTCTCCTCTAGTTTTCGGAAGAGTCTGAAATTTTGTTGTTTCTAAATTTACAGGATAGGTGAAGCTCGCACAATACTGTTCGAAGGCAGAGTTTCTCTTTATGGGTGTATTTTTTTATCAGGGAAGAAAGTCATTTGAGACACTCCTTTAGACACATCACCCAGTGACATCATCTCATTGCCTAGTGCTGGATCACGTACCCGTTCAATGAATGACCAACCACAGAATGACCATCATCATCTTAGATCAATCAAACTTCAACCTCTGGGACCAAGGGAGGCATGTAGGCCATCTTATCTGAGTGCAAAAAACAGAACTCTCTCAGCAATAAAGAAAGGAAGTAGGGGTGGATTTGGGGTAGGCAAACAATAGTGTCTGCTGTACTGTACAGTGGCCAGAAGACTTTATGTAATCTAGCCCATGCTATTCTTCTGTCCTTACATTCTGCCCTTACTCATTGTAGCAAGGATGTTATCATCCAAACAAATTACCTTTTGTTTGGTAATTACCTTTTGAGTCAGAAGTGGGAAACTTAAGGTGGGGGCTGTTTTATCATGCCCTTTCTAAAACTCCTCGCTGTATTAATCTCATTCACATTCTCTTTCAATCTAACTTAATATCTCATATTGGTAAAGTGTGTTGTGTATTTACATGCCTTCTCATATGGTACCTCATCTGATTCTTCACAAGTGCTATAAAGTTGGCAGAGGAGCCCAGAGTGGTCATCTCTATTCAGAATTGTCCAAATGTCTTCTGGATCAAAAATTACTTCACTCAACTGTGAGTCCTCAGATACTGGTTTATGAATTCTTTCAAGTTATCATCTACTATTAACTGTGATCATACTCTCATTTCTTTCATTTGAGAAGCACTGTACAAAGTAATAACAGGGTATGATTTGGACAAAAGAGCTAAAGGAAACTGTTGAAAAAGAATAAATTAGGTTGGGAGGGAAATATAAGCCAAATCACGCCTGAATCTCAGTGCTCTGGCTGTAGGAAATCTGAGCCCACAGTCCAGTTAAGCCAGCTATTTGCATAAACCTCAGCAGGAAACTCCAGAATGGCTTTGCACCTGCTCCAAAATATTGACAAATGGAATTTTTTTGAAACAGGCAAACCAGGGAGCATTGGAATTAGGCTTCAGAGGATCACTCATGCCTAGCTAGTTTTCAGGATAATGACAATAAGCCCAGATGGTCTGCATACTGTGTTGTCTATATTGTACCGGACGGCTGTGGACGCTGATATTAAAGTATCCATTGGAACGTCAATTTTCATTATGTAAGCTCCTCCACTAAAAAGCAAAAGCAGAAACCCCAAAATCCCCCTCCTAACTAAAAGCTAACTAAAATCAGATACTAAAATTACCATTATCTTTTATCATGAGTTATATATTTTTTGTTTACCTCTTATTGCTTGAGGCATCACAATATGCTTACAGGATCAGACCTGAAAAGTCATTTTAATTCAAACATACCATCTGAAAGAAAATAATTTTCTTTATTTAAATGTCTGTGCTTAAATGTTTATGTCTGAACGTTTGTGCAGGAGTTTTGTATTTTAATGTTTGCATGGAGGAAATTATTTTTGCTGTATTATTTTTTTTCTCAATGACAGCATGGCTAATAGGGCATTCATATGGCTATAATTGACTTCAATCAGAAAGATGCAGTTAATACAGTGACTCTTATGTCTTGCTTCTTACCAGTGTGCTGCTCTGTGCCTCCCTTGACCCTCACCTGCAAATTCCACTTCCGTCTCTACACATATTGTCTACATTATATTTGAGTAGAAAGCTAACATACATTTTCCCTTTACCATTGGAGCAAATGTTTTGAATGCTTTGCTTGATTTCAGAAAATTCATTTTTTTTCCTAAAATTCAGTATTTGAAGACCTATATTTTAAGGAGTGGAGTATTTAAAAGCAAAATATTCAATGGAACAGAATACTCTTTATAGACTGGGCCCATGGTTGGGTTCTACTACTTACTATCTGTTTGATCTTGGGCGAGCTACTAAATTGACCTAAATTTTAGCATACTCAGCAGGAAAATGAAGATATGCATATTTCTTTAAAAGGTTCAGTAATTGCATACTTACGAAGCGTGTATCATGGTGCTGGACACATAGTGAGTCAGAATCATTGTTTACCCAGCTTATTATAAAAAGAAAACAAAGCACTCAAAACCCATAAAAGGTAAAAGTTGTGCATATGCTGGGGAAAAGGTCATACCAAATCAAAAAGAGGTTCAAAACAATTTGTACAACATGATTCCATTTATTGTTAACTAAAACTCTGAAATAAAAAATAAAAAGGTAAGTACAGTTGAACTCATAATCATGAAAATTTCCCATGGTAAAGAAACCCAACCCACTCACCTACCCCCAAGAGATGCATTATAGATTGGTAGAAACATTTTTAAACATATTTTCCAAATATTACAATGCATAAACTTTATACAACTTAGTAATAAATGTGAAAACAGACTAACATCTCAGTAGAATTAAAGGCAGAAGCCATGAAGAGGTAATTTGCATAAAAGGAAGTAGAAATGCAGACATACAGCAAGTTGCTCAAACTTTGTTAGCAATTAGGGGATCTGTTGAATCCTGAATTCTCCTCCCTATACCACGGCCTTTCATGTGATGTCCACAGGGGAGGAAGTGTGATATCCATGTCATAATCCCCAGAACCTGTGACTATGACACTATATGGCAGAAGAAAGACTATTACTTTATATGGCAAAATATGTAATTAAGTTAACGATCTTGAGAAGAGTGTATCTTGGATTACCCAGGTGGGCCCTAAATGCCATCACATGTATTTTTATGAGAGAGGCAGAGGGAACTGTGACACACAGAGGAAAAGGCAATGTGAACAAGGAACCAGAGATTGGAATGATGCAGCCACAAGTCCCAAAATACCAAGAAATGCTGACAGTCACCAGATGCTAGAGGAGGCATGAAAATTGTTCTTTCCTAGAGCCAGATGGAATGTGGCCCTGCCAACATCATGGTTTCAGAGTTCTGGCATCTAGAATTGTGAGAAAATAAGTTTCTGTTACTTCGAGCCACTAAGTTTGTGGAAATTTGTTATGGCATCCCAGGAAACTAATACACTAATATTTGTTTTTTCTAATCTGGTCAAGGCAATAGAAAGGACTGGCAGGTGTTAACATTTCCTTAAATGCAGCAAAATTGTTTTCTCTTTTCCTCAGTACTATCCATATAAAAACAATCATTTTCCCTCTTACTGGAAAGAAATTAAAGATGGATAATATCTTGTGTCAGTAAAATGTGAAGCAAGGATACATCTCATACACTCCTGATGGCATATAAATTAATACACTCTTTTAAGAGAATAACTGTCAATGCCTATTAAATTTTAAAGTATGCACAGCAACTCCACTGGTACATATTCACAATTAGGCACTTATAAGAATATTCATAGAAACATTATTCAACAAAGGGGAGATAAAGCGTATTTACCTAAATGTCCAGCAATAAGAAAATATATAAATATATTTAATTTATTAAATTAAATTTTAGAATGACTTAGAATGCTATGTGAAAAAGAAAGCAACAAATCTATATAACTGACATGCAAGAATCTCTAAAGTATATACATTGTATATTTAAAAAAGGAAGTCAGAGAATGATATGTATAATCTACTAAATGTATTTGTGAAAGGAAAGACCATGAGACTATCTGCAGGACACTGTTTCCACCCTAGTCCAATATATCCTCTTCTCTCCCTGTACTACTGCATAGCCTCTTAACTCTTCTCCTTGTCTTCTCTCTTGCCCCTTCAATGCATTGTGTGCACAGGAGCTTAAGAAATGCTTGCACAATGTAAATTACATCAGTCATCTCTGCTTAAAATCTTTCTATAGATTATCTCTGCTCTTTGTTTAAAAAAGAAGAAACGAACCCTCTTTATCATGGCCTTAATAACCCTACATGATCCGGTTCTTGCCTCTCGCTGAAACTTCTCACACTACAATTTCTTGCAGTCTAGGAGCTCCCATTCTAATCCTGGGTCAAATCATGTGTTTCCTAACTCAAGTCCTTTGTACTTGCTTGTCACTTTCACTAGGACACACTTTCACTAACGCTTAAAACCACTGGCTCATTCTCATCATTAAAGTTTCAACTCAAGTTTCAATATTAGTAAATATCTCTGAAATCTACTCCCAATGTTTTATTTTTATAACCACTCTGTTATTCCAGTCATTCATAATCACAATTCCAATAAGCTCAAAAGTAGTCCTTAAGCTTGTATATTAGTTTTCACAATCTATACTCCACAGTGCCGTCAGTGATCGTTTTAGAACAAAAATCTGATCATTTTATTCATCTTAACACCTATTATTCCCAAATTTCTGATCCATACTATTCACTCTATTGTGGGAAAAAGTTGTAACTTTTAAAAAATATTCATTTTACATCATCATTTAAAATTTCATTTTATATGCTTTATAATGTATATCTTATATTCATTAAGTAATTCATAAATAAATAAATAAATAAATAAGGGGCAGGGCGCGGTGGCTCAAGCCTGTAATCCCAGCACTTTGGGAGGCCGAGACGGGCGGATCCCAAGGTCAGGAGATCGAGACCATCCTGGCTAACATGGTGAAACCCCGTCTCTACTAAAAAAAAAAAAATACAAAAAACTAGCCGGGCGAGGTGGCGGGCGCCTGTAGTCCCAGCTACTCCGGAGGCTGAGGCAGGAGAATGGCGTAAACCCAGGAGGTGGAGCTTGCAGTGAGCTGAGTTCAAAATTCATATAATATCAATTATTCTCAATTCTATTCTCACATTTTAATCAGCTGGGGAGTCTTTTTGAAAGCATTACTATAGACCAATTAATTTAGAATACATATGGGTGGGACTTGAGCATTTGGGGGTTTTAATTTATCTAGGTGATTCTGATGTGAAGTCAGTATGGAGACATTTTTGTAGAAATCTTTATCTCAGTTGCTTTATATCCTCTCTTCCAATAAGCTGGTCCTCCAACCTACCTCAATCACACACTCCACAAATTGTACCCTAGACCTCTCCATTACCAAAAATAGCTCCATCTTCTTAATTTTAAACATTCAATTACTCTTCAACTACATGCACTATCTTTCTAGCTAGTTTCTTCTAGAACCTTGATTCCAATAATGGATTACACCAGGAAAAATTATTTCCACTAATTATTTAACTACATCCATTGTTTCTATTATCTTTTTGGCTATCCCCCAAACATCTGCTATATTCACTTGCCTCTTTATACCGTTTAAATTCCATGGACAATCATGATACTCCATCCCTTGTTTATCCGTTTACTTCTCTTGCCTTTTTCTTTCTTTCTCATTTTTGGCTCCCAAATCATTAATTCTGTTTAAATTTAACTCTATCTTTTCTCCACTTTTATACACGCGGCTGAATATGGATGGAGAAAAATCCACTATCGTGATGACTGAGTTCATTATTTAAATTCAGAAATATTAACTTTAGGTGGACCCTCAATGTTCCTTGAACTTCTATTGTATTATTATACTAAGCCATTCATTTTGCACTATTTTTGAAAACTATCGTAGGTTTTTCTTACTGCTCAAATTCCCAATACGTTCTGTTTCATGTTTCCTCTTAGTTGCTTCTCCTTAACTGTGGAAAATAAAGCAATCATGAAATAATTTCCACAAACTCCCAGTCAGTACATCTACAGTCAGTACACACATACTTGGCTTTCCCTTCCATTACTGTGTGGACTGTTTGTGATTCAGTCAAAGTGGAACCACTCTGAATGATACTGCAGAGTGCACATTATACAACACAAGGGTCAGCATTATTAAACCAGTCTCATTACTCAACTTGATCTTTACCATCAGTAAACAAAACATGCTGTTAATTTTATACTCCCTTCATCCCACATATTCCTCTATCTACTAAAAGACATGCCATTTTACCTGCTCCCCTTTCTGTCAAAATTCCATGAAACAATTCTCTATAATATCTCTTACTAGTTTGTCTCCTCTATTTCTGTCTTGAAATCCCCCCAAATAAAGCTTTAAACCCCAACCCCACTAAGAAAGCTCTTGTAAAAGTCATCAATGACCTCCACTATGCCAAATACAAGGATCATTGCCTGCTCTACTTGACTTTGACAAGTTTGTCCACAAAACATATTCTCTGATCAAGTTGCAGAATACCATTTTCTCAGATCTATTATTTCACCAGATGCTCCTTTCTAGTCTTATGTCCCTCTCATTTATTCAGTTTAACATAAGTAAGTCCCAAGAATCAATACTAAGGCATCTTTTTCTATCTACACTTCTATGATCATCTAACAGTCTAATCTCATGGTATAAAATAACATCTATACAATAAAGACCTCCAAATTTCTTTCTACATAGAGTGCTATCTCCTCCACTAAAACAAAGGCTCCAAACAGGGACCTTTTTTGCCCACTGCTGCATCACCAATGCTTAGATCAGCACCTTGGGAATAATAGGTGCTCAATAAATATGAGACCAATAAATAAATTAATTAATTCCACTCTTTGATTATGTCCTAGGGTGATTACTACATATGTATATAGAGATGTGCTTTGCAACATACTTTTTAATTTTAAAATATTTAAAAATGCCTATCAACCTGTAAATATATGAAGAAACTATGGTATATTCATACAATGAAATACAATTCAGTAACATGCGTTTCTAATTATCTAAATCAGGTAAAACAAAACATTACATGAATGAAACAAGTTGAAAACTGTTACATGCAACATGATACCATCTATACAATGCACAAGAATTCTTCATATTTTATATTTTATTCCTACTTTTACATATATTGTAAAAGATTTTAAAATGCCATGAAAATTATAACCGCCAAATTATCAAAGAGCAGTGAGGACATGGAATAGGATTAAGGGTGAACTTCAAACAAATCAGTTACTCTTTGTTTGTTTGAAATAAAATATCTGAGGTAAATATAGGAAAATGTTACATTTTCTTCAGGTAAGTGTGTAGGAACATGGAAGCCTGATGTTTATAAGCATAAAATAAAAAAATTACGATAGACTCATACATTGAATCATGTTATGAGGTTGCTCATAAGCTATTTCCCTCCTTGGGACCCTATATATACATCCCATTGTTCACAAAACAAGTGTAGGGATCTTAAATAGACTCTCATAGTCCTCACTTGGTAAGAAAATGATGGTATCTTGCAGACACTGAATGAAAGAACAAGAGGAGTTTCTAGTATGTCAACAGTAAGCATGAAAATACTACACTTTCTTAGAGTGTTTTTTTTTTTTTTCCTTAAATCTTTCTCCCGCTCTCTCCTTTCCTTCTTTCTGGACATGGCTTATAAATTTTATGAAATGTCTTTTGGCAATATTTTGGTATAATTATATGTTTCTCCTGTTACAATTTTTTAATATGAGAGATTGTTAATAATTTTCCTAATGTTGAGCTATCCTGATGTGGTTTGGATATCTGTTCCGTCCAAATCTCGTGTTGAAATGTGAGTCCCAATATTGGAGGTGCGGCCTGGTGGGAGGTGATTGGATCATGGGGGTAGCTTCCTCATGAATGGTTTAGCACCATACCTTTGGTGATAAGTGAGTTCTTGCTCAGTTAGTTCACAAGATATCTGGTTGTTTAGAAGAGTCTCGGACCAGACCGGGCATGGTGGCTCACATCTGTAATCCTAGCACTTTGGGAGGCCAAGGTGGGTGGATCACTTGGGGTCAGGAGTTTGAGACTAGCCTGGCCAACATGGCAAAACCCCGTCTCTACTAAAAATACAAAGCTGGGAGTGGTGGTACACACCTATAATCCCAGCTACTGGGAGGCCAAGGCAGAAGAATCACTTGTACCTGAGAGGCAGAGGTTGCAGTGAGCCAAGATCACGCCACTGCACTCCAGCCTGGGTGAGACAGTGAGACTGTCTCAAAAAAAAAAAAAGAGTCTGGGCCCTCCTCCTTCCTCCTTCTCTCTCTTGCTCCCTCTCTCATCATGTGACATGCCTCCTCCTAGTTCATCTTCCCCATTAGTAAAAGCTCCCTGAGGCCTTACGGGAAGCAGATGTCTGCACCATGCTTCCTATAAAGCCTGCAGAAATGTGAGCCAATTAAATCTCTTTTCTTTATAATTACCCAGCCTCAGGTACTTCTTTATAGCAATGCAAGAACAGCCTAATACATATCCTTACATTCCTGCTATAGTCTGATTGTTTCTGTCTTCCCTAAATCCACATATTGAAATCCTACTGCTCCAAGGTGCTGGTATTAAGAGGTGCAGCCCTTAGGAGCTGATAAGGTAATAAAGGCACAGCCCTCATGTATAGGATTACGCCCTCATAAAAGAGGCCCCAGAAAGCTCCGTTCTTCTTTCTGCCATGTGAGGGCACAGCCAGAAGTTTGAAGTCTGGAAGCCAGCCCTCACCAGAACCTAACCCTATTGGCACCTTGATCTTGGACTTTCAATTTCCAGAACTGTGAGAAATAAATTTCTGGTGTTTACTTAAAACAACAATTTTTAGTTGTTGACATGGTAATGTACTTTAATAACAACACATATACCATATTAGCCCCATGGAATGCAAATTTAGGTTAGGCAAGAGAATTTCACAAATGTAATAAAGCATTCTGTAGTACATAAAAATTTGCATATGTTGTCTGGTAAAACCAGCTTGCTCATAAATCATTAATTCTATTATAGGCAATTTGTTTAGTTTAATATTTACAGCTCTTACGGAGAAAATAAACAATGTACACATTTTAAAAGTGTTCTTTATTTACCTTTGCATTAGTGCTTAAAATATGCATTTCTATTTCAAGATGACATTTGAAAATTATTCTACTATAACAGCAGCAAAAGTATAATTTTACAATTACAAAAGAACTAAACTAGAATCCATAATTAAGTTGTTCTCACATTTACAATTGTGATTCTTTAATAAATACCACTACTATGCAACTCTACTGTATGCTTTCTAAATTTGGTTTAAACACACACACATATACTTTCAGTTGTGAGTGGCTTTACAAATTATATTCCATGCACTTTTTTGACAGAGTTCTAAAACAGACAGCCAGTCCACAAGACAGGGAGAAAAAAATTTACATTAACTGGGGTAAACAGGACTCTAACATCCAAAACATGTGAGATTCTGTAGCAAACTGGGAGTACTTCCGGGTTAGCCTGCTATTTTCTCTAGAACTAATTTCATCTTAGCAGTTTAAGAAGGTGGACATTTTAACACCATCAAGTGCATTTAGGTGACATATTTCTTTTGTGTTAACTTGACTTCCCTGAATGACCTAGTTGGTGAATTAGTCACTAGTAATTTGGTCTCCAGGAAAATCAAACCTTCAAGAAAGGAAGCCAATGTTCAAAATACTGTGTTATCATCTGAACCCACTCACATAGTTTCTTTTCAACATTTACATGTAACTTCAGTAATGAGATGTTTAACTAAAGCAAGATCCTCTAACAAGACTGATGTGGTTTGGCTGTGTCCCCAACCAAATTTCATCTTGAATTGTAGTTCCCATAATCCCCATGTGTCATGGGAGGGACCTGGTGGGAGGTAATTGTATCATGTGGGCAGTTTCCCTCATGCTGTTCTCACGATAGTGAGTAAGTTCTCATGAGATCTGATGGTTTTATAAAGGGCTTCCCCGTCACTTGGCTTTCTTTCTTCCCCTGCCTGTTGCTATGAGAAGAAGAACGTGTTTGCTTCCCCTGCCACCATGATTGTAAGTTTCATGAGGCCTCCTAGCCCTGCGGAACTGTGAGTCAATTAAACTTCTTTCATTATAAATTACCCAGTCTCAGGCATGTCCTTATAGCAGCATGAGGACAGACTAATATAGTAAATTGGTACCACAGACAGTGGGGTGCTACTATAAGCACAGCTCAAAATGCAGGAGCGACCATGGAACTGAGTAACAGGCAGTTTGGAAGGCTCAGAAGAAGATAGAAATATGTGGGAAAGTGTGGAACTTCCTAGATACTTGGAGGGTCAGAAGACAGGAAGATGTAAGAATGTTTGAAACTTCCTAGAGACGTGTTGAATGGCTTTGACCAAAATGCTGATAGCGATATAGACAATGAAGTCCAGGCCGAGGTGGTCTCAGATGGAGATAAAGAACTTGTTGGAAACTGGAGGAAGGGTCACTCTTGCTATGCAAAGAGACTGGTAGCTTTTTGCCTCTGCCCTAGCGATCTGTGGAACTTTGAACTTGAGAGAGATGATTAAGGGTATCTGAGAGAAGAAATTTCTAAGTGGAAAGTGTTCAAGAGGAAGCAGAGCACAAAAGTTTGGAAAATTTGCAGCCTGATGATGTGATAGAAAATAAAACCCCATTTTGGGGTGAGAAATTCAAGCTGGCTGCAGAAATTTGCATAAGTAATGAGGAGCTGAATGTTAATCACTAAGACAATGGGGAAAATGTCTCCAGGGCATATCAGAGACCTTCACACCAGCCCCTCCCATCACAGGCCTTAAGGCCTAGGAAGAAAAAATGGTTTTGTGGGCCAGGCTGAGGGCCCCCACTGCTCTATGCAGCCTCAGGACATGGTGCTCTGTATCCCAGCTGCTTCAGCTACAGCCTGGCTAAAAGGGGCCAATGTGCAGCTCAGGCCATTTCTTCAGAGGGTGCAAGCCTGAAGCCTTGGTGGCTTACACGTGGTATTAGTCCTGCAGGTGCTCAGAAGTCAAGAATTGTCTCCTAATCCATAGCCTCCTCCAATGCTCACAGCCCAAATTTCTGGTGATGTTTATAAGCCACTCAAGTCTATGGTATTTTGATATAGCAAGCTGAACATACTAAGATAGCAAATTTATACCAAGAATTGGAGGTGCTACTGAACAGATGCCTAAAAATGTGGGAGCAGTTTTTAAAACAGGTAATGGGTAGAGGCTGGAACAGTTTTGAGGTGCATGCTAGAAAAAGTCTACATTGCGATTAACAGACTGTTAAGGGTGATTCTGGTTAGGACTCAAAGAAAAGGGGACAGGTGTAGAGAAAGCCTGAATCTTCTTAGAGAATACCTAAGTAATCTTGAACAGAATGTCGGTAGACATATGGATGACAAAGTCCATTCTGATGAGGCCTCAGAAATGAGGAATATGTTATTGGACTATGCAGGAGAGACCATTCTTGTTATAAACTGGCAAATAAGTTGTTACAGAAACTGACTGGGGTCCACTCGTCCAGCAGAGTAAAACAAAACATCCACACCAAGGTTTTGCAATGAGAGAAAGGAGGGCATTTATTTTCAGAGTGCCAAGCAAGGAGAATTGGGAAGCTCATCCTTAAGACAGGGACTCCCTGATGAATCACATGTAAGGGTTATTAAAGGTGGGGAGACAGAGGTTACAGGCAAAATCATAAATCAATACACAGAGGCTATACATTGGTTTGACCTAAAAAGGCAGGACATATCCAACAGCAGGGGAGGGAGGTTGTGCTCACAGATCATAGGTAGATTCACAGATTTTCTGATGTGATTGGTCAAAGAAGGGAAGCTTTGTCTAAAGACCTGGAGTCAGCAGAGAAAAATGGTAAGTCTTGCCCATTGGCATGACTTCTTCCAGGACCCTCAGGAAGAAACTAAGAACAAAAAGCGGTGGTCAACGTTCAGTCCTCATTTTCCCCTTATCTGAGGTCTACATGCCAGAGGATCCATTTGGTAGAGGGTCCAGGTTTCTGAAAAATAACTCGGCGATATGTTAAGATGTTCTCTTTGGTTTCTATAGGGAACCAAACATCTCATGTCTCTAACTTCTGTGGTCATTGTTTTAAGCTACTACTTTCTTGCTTATCAGGTTGCTCATTTACTTCTCAAAGCTTGCTAGGTGCCAGAATTTCCCTTGAAGGACCTCGAGACTTTTTTTTTTTTTTTTTTTTGAGACAGAGTCTTGCTCTGTCACCCAAGCTGGAGTGCAGTGGCACAATCTCGGCTCACTGCAAGCTCTGCCTCCTGGGTTCACGCCATTCTCCTGCCTCAGATTCCCGAGTAGCTGGGACTACAGGTGCCCGCCACCACATCCGACTAATTTTTTGTATTTTGGTAGAAACGGGGTTTCACCATGTTAGTCAAGATGGTCTTCATCTTCTGACCTCATGATCCACCCACCTCGGCCTCCCAAAGTGCTGGGATTACAGGGGTGAGCCACCGTGCTGGGCCAACTCAAGACTTTTCATTATTTTTATGCTTAGAGGGGGCTCCCCAGCAGGCCCATAAGAATGTTCCCTGCTCCATTTCAAACTTAGTTGAATTATGTTAAAGTCCCAGTGTTTCATTGAAAGTAGAAGTTGTGAGTAGTGAAATTGGATACATGGCTGAGGAAATATCTAAGCATAGTATCAAAGAGGTGGCCTCTTCCTCTCAATGACTTACAGTAAAATGTGAGAAGAGAGATATAATTTAAAGACAGAGTTGTTAATCAAAAGGGAAGCAGAACTTAATGATTTGGACAATTCTTAGCCTATCTCTATCGTGAACAATGAGAAAGCTTGTTAGCAGGAGAATGCCAAGGTATGGTGATGGTGTGGCCAAACAACAATCTAATAAGATTAGTCTGACATCTAAAGAGAATCAGGACCTGTTGTCCAAGACAATGGATGAAAGACCTTGAAAGTAGTGCAGAAATCATCAGGGCTGCCTCTCCCATCACAGGCTGAGATTGCAAAAGTATCAGCAAGTGAGAGGCCACCTCAGAAAACCACTGTGGGGGTAGGGCTCAGGCACAAGAGCTGCCACCACTGGGGAGCATAGTGCCCAGAGATGTCGGGGGAGGGCCACAATACCAGTGGGTTGTGAAGGCAAGACCTCCATGCCAGTGGTTCTAGAAAGTGGAATTCTCACTTCTCCAAAAAGGATTATTTTTGAGCCTTAAGGTTTAATGTTATTTCCCCAGTGCATTTCAGATTCACTTGATACCTGTTACTCCTTTCTTTTTTTCTATTTCTCATTTTGGGACTGACAAAGTCTATTCTATGCCTGCCCCGCCATTGTGTTTTGGAAGCACATAACATGTTTAATTTCACAGGTTCACAGATGGAGAGCAATTCAACTCAGAATGAATTTTACCTCAGGTTTCACCCATATCTGACTTAAATGATAGTAGATGACACTTTGGACTTTAGACATTGAGTTGATGCTAGAATGGGTTAAGATGTTTTTGGGTGATTGGGATGCAATGAATGTATTTTGCATGTAAGAAGGACACGAATTTTGGGAGCCAGAAGTGGAATATTATGTTTGCTTCCCCCTCAAAATTCGTATGTTGAAACCTAATCCCAAATGTGACAGTGTCTTTGTTTTGTGCTGCTACAATGAACACCACAGACTGGCAGACACATTCAGATCACAGTAGATGTTATTAAGAGGTGGAGCTTTGGGGGATGATGAGGTCATGAAGGTGGAGTCCTCATGAATGGGATTAGTTCCCTTATAAGGAGCTGAAGAGACCAGAAGCCTGCTCTTCTATCCATGTAAGGGCACAGCTAGATGGTGCCATTTATGAGCCAGAATGTGTGCCCTCACCAGACATCAAATCTGCAATTGTCTTGATCTTGGAATTGCAGCCTTCAGAACGGTAAGAAATAAATTTCTATTGTTTATAAACACTCAGTCTGTGCTATTTTGTTATAGTAACCTGAATAGACTGTGACAATTCCCATAGCTAACTCCACCTTTATTTGCATATCCTGTTACTTTTCTCTTTTAATAACATTTATTATGAGTTTATCTACATTATTCACTTTTCAAAGGATCCAGGTTTAGTTGTATTTATTCTTCCTATAATTTTATAGCATCGTTTCCCATTTCATTAATTCAACTTGCCTTTTCTATTGCTTCTCTTCTCTTACTTTCCTTACTTGACTTCGTTGTACTTTTTCTAATCTCTTAGAATTAGACTATTAGGATAACTTTTCAGTCTTTGTCTTTTTAAATAATATATGTCTGTCGATCTAGACATTTCCCAGTGAGTACAGTTTTAGTCTTGACATACAGGATTGAGTATGAAGGTTTTTAAAATTGCATATTCAATAAAATATTTAATTTCAGTTTTGATTCCTTCTTTAATCTCAAATGTAATTCAGAAAAGCGCTTCTTCGTTTCGAAGTAGATTTATAATAAGTATTGATATCAGTAGTGTAAGTCCTGCAACTTTGTCTTTTTGAAGGTTATCTTGGCTATTCTGTCCTTTGCATTTCCATATGTAATTTTTTGGTCCATATTTTATTTTAAATACATTAATTTTTATTTTTATTTATTTCTTCAACTTTTATTTTACATTCTGGAAGTACATGTGCAGGTTTGTTTCAAAGGTATATTGTGTGATGCTGAGGTTTGGAGTATGATTGAACCTGTCACCCAGGAAGTGAATGCAAAATCCATAGGTAGCTCATACAAATTTCAATATCAACTTGCTGATTTCTACGAAAACTCCATATGGATTTTGATTGAGATTATATTTTCTCTACATATCAATTTATAGCAAATTGCCATTTTAACCATATTTAATCTTCAAAATTATTAACGGATTATGTCTCTTCATTTTTGTAGGCCTTATAAAATTTGTCTCAGAAAAATTTTGTAGTTTTCAGTGTAAAGGTGTTGTACAACTTTCATTAGTTGTATTATAATATATCTACATTTTTGATACTATTATATATCTACATATTTGATACTATTGTACATTCGTTTTACATTTTATTTTATATATTGCTGTATTTGATTTGTTAATATTTTATTAATAGTTTTGCAACTTTGTACATGAGGAATATTGGCCTATAATTTTATTTACTGATGTGCTTACCATGTTTTACAATCAAGGTTAATAAATTGCAAATTTTATAAAACTTGTAAAATTAATATTGAAAGTAAATTACAAAGTTTTCCCTCTTCTGTTATTTACTGAGTGATTTTTTTTGTTTCCTGTAATGTGATCAAACTATTTCTAAGCAGCAGTGACTACTGTGGCTCCTATGTTATTGGCCACATTTTCATAGATTCAGCCTATAAGGAAACAATGAGCCCAAATGAATTTTAAAAGTTTATTACTCATGACATAGCAGGCAGCATAAACTACCTGTTCTCATCAGTTGCCGTTGTCCTACAAGTTCCATGGGGGTGATGTGGAGTGAGCCCAGGCAGATACTGCACATCAGACTGCAGCCATTACTTTTAATGGCAAAAGCTGCAATTACTATTGCATCAATCTAATACATCTATGAGTTTGACTTTTTTGGGAATTAAAATTAGTACACCTCCTTGACTTTTTAAGGTAGAAGTTTTCACCACTATTTTAAAAAGGTTCTATGTTCCAGTAGAAGAATTGTTTAAAATTCCTTATTGATTTAGCTGCATTCCACTTGTGTTTTCCTTATCATTTCGTTATTATACAGTTCTAGATATTTTTTCATTTCCCTTGGAATTTCATATTTGACCCTTTAATTATTTAGAAATATATTGCTTAATTTATAAATATTAGTAACTTTCTGGATAATTTATATTCAGTTATTTGTGGTTTAATTATGTTGTGGCCAGAGAAAGCGTCCTCTCAGATATAAATCACTTGAAATATATCGAGATGTGTTTTGTTGCCTACATAAAGTTTGTCTTGGTGAACATTCCATGTGTAATAATAAGGAATATATGTATTCTGCAGCTCCTGGGAGTATCCAAGTGTTGTATAACTGTTATTTATATCATGTTTATTGACAGTATTTTTCAAATAATCTATATTGCTACTGACTTTTCGGCTAATTGTTCTGACAATTACTAAGGCAGGGGTGTGGAATTTTCCAAGTATGTTTGTAACTTTTTCTTCTCACTTTATTCCAGACTGTTTTTCTTTATTGCATTTGAAGCTCTGTTATTAGGTGCCTCCACATTTTTGGTTGTTAGTGCTCCTTGATTATTTGACACTCTTACGTTTATCCTTAGTGAAGGGGCCAAGGGAAACCCTTGGTCCTCTGCAGGTTCAGTGAAAAATCAACTCAGAAAGGCAGACTGATAGAAGAAAAGGCATAGAGATTTATTTAATGTGTATACATAGGAGCCTTCCGAATGAAGATCCAATCTCCCATGGGGTACAGAAACCTATATGTCATCTTGAGTTTGTAGAAATAATACGGGCTCAGAGCATGGATAAAAATAGGCTTTGGTGGCAAGACAGGTTATGGGAGGGAGAAAGGAAGAGGCTTAGTAAACAAACGTGGTCTCCTTATGCAGTTGAAATCTCACAGGTGGCGAAATAGATGGTAAATATGTCTTTACAGACCTTGAAAGGTGTCAAACTCTCAATTAATCTTTCCTAGATCTGGACAAGAGAAGGCCTGGCTGCATTAATGCAGATTCTCTGCAGATCCACAGATGCAAATTTCTCCCACAAAATACAGCTTTGCAGGACCACTTCAAAATATATCAAAAAAATATATATATATAGGGGTAAAATATTTCAATTTCTTTCATGAGTAATACTCTTTGCTTTGAATTCTATTTTATCTGATATTAGTATAGCCATAGTGATGCTGACAAACCTCCAAATTAGGGCTCAGCCTGGGATGGTTCTTGGCTTCCCTCAGGAAAGAATTCAAGAGTGAGCCAACAGGCCTGGCACGGTGGCTCAGGCCTATAATCCCAGAACTTTGGGAGGCTTGAGGCGGGTGGATTGCCTGAACTCAGGAGTTTGATCGAGACCATCCTGAATAACATAGCAAAACCCCATCTCTACAAAAAATACAAAAATTAGCCAGTCTCATAACCCAGTCTCAAAATAATAAATAAATAAATAAATAGATTAAAAATAAATAAAAATACATTTAGAAAAAAAAGAGTGATCTGACAGTGAGAAGAAAGCAAGTTTATTAGAGCAACAGCGTAAAGCAAAATGGCTCCTCCATAGACAGAGCAGGGCTATTTCATAGGCAGGGTAGCACAGAGTAGCACTCATGGATTGCTGGCTAGCTATATTTATACACATTCTTAATTTTATGCAAAATAAGGGTTATTTATGAACTTTCTGGAAAAGGGGTGAGGAGTTCCCAGAACCATATGAGGCAATTTCTGAGCCATTGCCATGGCATTTTTTAACTGTCATGGCATTGGTGGGATTGTCCTATGCAAATGTATTATAATTCTAAGTCCCAGATGGTTTGGGCTGGTTTCTTTGCTACATCCTGTTTAGAACAGCAGGATCATGACCAGTGCTGAGAAAACAAGTCCTGCTGATTTCCTACCTCAATAGGTTTTCTTATGCTTAGTGTCTGCATTTGCTTTATCATTACCCCTTTCCCCTTTCAGTCTTTCTGTAACTTTTTTATAGCATGTTTTTTTTTTTTTAATAAACAGCAGAGTTGCATCTTGATTTTTTATCCAGTCTGACAATCACTGCCTGATAAGTGGATCATTTCTCTTTTCATATTTACTGTAATTCTTGATATGTTTTGTTAAAAACCTACCACTGGGTATTTGTCTCATTTGTCCTTTTTTCCTCTGTTCCTCCTTTTCCTCCTTTTTATGTTTAAATTAAATACTTTTAGTATTCAATCTTATTTCTCCCATAGACTTTTTGGCTCTAACACATTTTTTAATGAGTACTCTAGGAAATAGAATATAAATCTTTAATTTATCATCATCTATCTTCAAGTAATAGCATATCACCTCACAGACAATGTACGAACCTTCAAACAGTATAATTTCATTTATCCATTTCCAATTATTGGGTTATTTTTTCAATATATTTTTCTGTATGTGTTATATACTCCATGAATACACTATTATTATTGATTTTCAGTGTCAATAGTCTTATAAACAATGCACACACATGTATACATATATTGTTGCATATATAGTTTGGTTTTCTGGGGAAGCAGACTCTTAGATGAAGATTCCTGTACAGGAATTTTATTGGGGATATTCTTAGGATTACTAACTGCAGAAAAAAAGGAAGCAAGATTTGGTAGAGAAGCTAGGATGTAAAACAGTCTCAACCAAGGCCTTAGCCTAGTCTAGGGAGTCATGAAACTGGGATAAGCGTTCAAACTTGTTTGACAATGCACTGAGGGAACCAAGGGTTTATATTCTCATATTGACACTAGTAATTGGATATAGGCTGTTCCCAGAAAGAAGCTGTGACCTTGAAGTTATCTCTGTCTAATAAGGACAATTTCTGGAAAGGGCTGAAAGTTGAAGGCTCAGTCAAGAGTATGTCTAATAACTTGAAAATTAAATCCCTTGGCTCCGAACCTGAGGAGGATCTTGGCAACAAATCACATGGCTCACTACCTATAGACGGATAATAGATACATAAATACATACATACATGAATGCATAGATAAATTATATATGTATTTTGTTTTTAGTAGTTTGACAATGATTTGCCTAGATGTGACTTCCTTTTATTTTAACCTGTGTCATAAATTTAATGTAGTTCCTGCCTCAGCATCCATTTTCTGACCTGAGATAAGTTGCTGGAAACTCAGTTATACCCCATCACATTTAGCCTAGTTAAAATCTCCCCTCCCTGTGTAGATGTTTGCCATATGGCTCACTTGTTCCTCATCTCACTGACCCCAAACTCAACACATTCTACAGCTGCTGACCACCATAAAACCTAATGGTTGGTCAATACCAGACTCATGTCAATAAGTTCCCTGCTTTGTTTATGTTGTCTTAAACTAGCCAATCCACAGCCCCCATTGGAAAGCCTAAGGGTTAATGCCCATGGACCTTAATAAATGCATAGTCCCATAAGTTCTCTCTCTCTCTCTCTCTCTCTCTCTCTCTCTCTCTCTCTCACTCTCTTGCTCTTGCTCTCTCTCTGTCTCTAACTCTCCACCCACTAGTTGAGCTCCCTATGGCCTCCTGACTCCCCATTGACCTCCTGCTGGCACCCCTAACCTCTCTGGGATCTATAAGCAATAAATTACTTGTTCTGTGTGTTGGAGCTCAAAAAACAATACCCTAAAGTGAAGGCCTCAGAAGCAGCCTCAAAAGCAAAAGTTTTTCTCTGACTTTCTCCTGCCCTCCTGTCTCTTAGTTCCATTCTCCCCCAGCGCTAGCCAAGGAAACTAGAATCGCTCTTCCCCAAAACAGGTCATGGACACTAGAACCCCTTTTCCTGAAAGCCAGCCATAAAACCAAAAAATATCACCCTAACTTTCTCTCCACCTTTTTGTGTAAAAATTGACCGTAAAGAAATTATCTGACCTACCTTATTTGACTGTAGGTCATAAGACCCACGTTCCAGAGAGGGCCCTGCCCCACAGCCAGAATGAAGGAATGTGTGCTCAGAGAGGCCTAGAAAAATCTAGACAGGCCCTGCTGGGTTTCCCTACTCTTTCTATCAGCATTAGATCATACCCTTTTTGTCCTATCATATGCCTACATGACAGTAGACAGTAGACAGATTAGGTTCTACTCTGTTGAACCTAAGCATAAAAATGCACAATTTCCCCCGTATCTTTGGGTCTTCATTCTGAAGGTTCCTGTATATACATGTTACATAAATTTCTATACTTTTTCTCCTGTTAATTCATCTGCCTCATGTCAGTGATTTTTCAGTGAACCTTTAGGAAGTGGAAGGCCTTGACCTCCGCATATGCATTTTGGTTTTACCTCCTCATGGTGTATCACCTGACACATACACCAAGCCTAACTCCCTCCCTTCAGCCCCAGGGCTCTCCTAGAGAGTGCCTATCTTGGCTTGTGGCCACTCACAACAGAGACCTCAAGACCAAATTAGAAAGAAACCAGAACGAACTGCTTCAGATTCACTGACGTTCTGGGATCTGTGGGGTCTTTTAGCAAACATGGAAAATTCTTAGTTGTTATCTCTATAAAATTTTGTTCTGCTGTATTCTTACTCTACTTTCTTTGTTGGACTTTCATTACAAAGACAACCTATCAGATTTTTTCCCCTTTGTTTCAGTTAGGATAAATTTCCATTTACTGTCTTCAAGTTCACTGCCGTGTTTATTCTGCTGTGTTTGTTCTTTTATTCTGCTGTGTTTGTTCTGTTATTCAGCCTGCTGAATGAATTTTTAATTCTGATATTGTAGTTTTTAATTTTAGAATTTCCATTTATTTTATGTTCTATATAGCTGGCATTTCTATGCCTATCTTTCATATCTCTTCATGCATGTTGGTCAGTTTTTCCTCTAGACTATTTTACACATTTATCATGGTTATTTACAAATTTTTCTCTGCCAGTCCCCGGATCTGAGTGGCCATGTGTCTTCTTTTGATGGATTTTTCCTCTTAATCATGTGTCATATGTTCCTTCTTTGCATCTTTTATCTTATTTTTATTGTATGCCAGATATCGTATGTAAAAAATGGTAGAGACTGAACTATATTATATTAATCCTGAGAAAAAGGTATACTTTCTCCTGTGTCAGGCAATAAGGTGGTAGTCTAAGTTCACACCTAAGCTGTGATTGAACTGCGTCTGTGATTTGTTATACATTCAATTAACGCAGTTCTCCACAGAATCTAAGTATTTTAAGGACTTTCTTGACATTATCTTCAGCATTGCTTGAGCATTTTTTCTGTACTTTAAGTTCTGCTTTCTGAAATTTGAAGTATATATACTGTTTTTCATATCCTTTATCAGTTTTTTATGTCAATCGGGACTTCTGTTTAATTTTCATATCTAGCCTGGCTTTTGGTGCCTTAGGGAAGTTCTACACTCTGCTCCTCTGACACCAGCTTTTAGAAGGCCACACTCTGGGGAAACTTGGCAGGTAATTGGTAACTGGTTCTGAGTTACCACTCTCATTGTAAACCACATTCAGCTGGCCATTAAACATTTGTTAAGTTTGCCTGGCATCATCTTACCCTATCTGCAGTGAGTTTGGTCTTCTACAGCACCTCCAAGGTTATAAAGAGTCACACAGCTCTCTTCTATCTTAATAAGCATTTTCCCTATTCTGGAAGTTAGCTCTCAATAGCTTTGTCAACACTTGGAATTTTGATATAATTGCATACTGTATAACCGTATCTCAGACTTACTGAATCAGAATTTACTTTTTAATAGAACCCTAGGTCATTTCTACATACATTAAAATTTAAGAAGCATTGTTCTAGCTTTCCCCTTTTGGAATGAAAAGTCTGATACTAGTCTGATTTGTTTGCTTTGTGAGCAGACGGATCTTGCTAACTGAAAGCTTTTTATGTTTTTTTCTTTGAAATTAAGGAATTTTACCAGGAATTTGGGTTTTCATCAATCCTGCCTAGTAGCCTTTTCAATCTGCAAACTGGAGTATTTTTATATCAAAAAGTTATATTTTATTATTTATTTTAATATCAATTATCTTCCATCTATTCATTTTTCTCTTGCACAAAAAGTATAGTACACTGGTTGAGTGCACAAACCACTTTGGTTCAAATCTCAACTTTCCCACTTAAAAACTCTTTGACTCTGGAAATTTGCTTAACTTCTCTATGCTCCTGTTTTCTTACCTATAAAATAGAGTTAATGATCATAGCAATACCTGCCTCATATGGTGTTTTGCTTTGTTTTGTTGCTGTTTAAATTAGTTAATACATATAAATCCCTTAGGAAGATTGTCTGGCAAATTTCAAGTGCTCAGTAAATGTTAGCTAATTCTCTAGACCTGCAGTTATTGCCAAGTCAGGACTTCTGGCATATTCTTCCAAATCTCTTATCTTTTCCCTTTATATTCCCAACTCTTCATGTTTTTGGTCTATATAAAATATTTTTACACTTAATCTTCCAGATCACTCAGTAATGTTTCAGCAACGATTATTTGTTGAATTTCAAAAATCAAGAATCTTTTCTTTAATAGAACCATAAAATATATTGTGTGTTCTAACAGTTCTCCTCCTCCCCCTCCTTCTTTTTCTTTTCCCTCTATCCGTTAGCATTGCCATCAGTTCGATTTCATTGGGATACAATTTTTCTAGATATTTAGCCTGATTTTTGTCCTCCATGTTACTCATTTTTTAACTGAGTTTTTCTTTTTCTCTATTTCCTCATGACTATGGGCTTCCACAGAATTATACGTGCCACACCATTATAGTTCCTTGACACACAGTCAACTAGCAAGTAATGACTGACTCTCAGACATCTGCTAATTTTTCCTCTCTGCTAAAGTGCATGGAGAATGCCTCTTTGCTCTTGGGTTTCCCAATTTCTCTCTCATCTGCAAGGTCTAGAAGCAGTTCAGGTCACCAGTACATCAACCTTTTTAGGACCACTGAAGTCAGAATAATCTGGTAAGCATCATGGAACCATATAAACAAAGGAGCAAGTGTACCTCATTCTGATATGTTTGTGCCAGATGGGTTCCCTCAGATGTCTATGAAATCTAATCACTTTTTTAAAAAACAAAAAACAAAAAACCATTGATTCTGTTGCTGGTCCCTTGACTCTTGCACATTATCAGGGAGAATCAAATTCATTACCTTCTTTCTTCTCCAAGTGGTTGGAAAACCTCAGATGGATTCTCTAGGTTACATCAGCATATCTGCCCCAATGCTTGTTCCCAGAATCCACCTTTGAAGACACACACACACACACACACGGTATATATATTTTTATATGTTAGAATTACATTTTTCAAAAGGAATATGTATTATTCAAAATTGTAAATAATTCATTTTTTTAATGAGTGAAAAGTTGGATGAGAAAATGTGGGTGACCACTACAGAGTGCCCTTCTGGAACTATGACTAATAAGAAAAGGGCTGGGTGCAGTGGGTCATGCCTGTAATCCCAGCACTTTGGGAGGCCAAGGTGGGCAGATCACCTGAGGTCAGGAGTTTGAGACCAACCTGGCCAACATGGTGAAACCCCATCTCTACTACAATTACAAAAATTAGCCAGCTGTGGTGGTACATGCCTGTAATCCCAGCTACTTGGGAGGCTGAGGCAGGAGAATCACTTGAACACAGGAGACAGAGGTTGCAGTGAGCTAAGATCATGCCACTGCACTACAGCCTGGGCAACAGAGAGACCCTGTCTCAAAAAAGAAAGAAAGAAAAGGAAAGAAATATGTTAAAAGAGAAAAACCAGATTCAATAGCTATTTTGTCTGATTGGTTTTTGATTTGTTTTTAAATATGCAATGGGCTTTTGCATATTTACAAGTTAAGGTGCGGGGACTGTGAACAGAAAGAGGTTGAAGATACAGGAGAGGCATCTGATGATAATATAGTTTTTTTTTTTTTTTTTTATCAAAACCCAGGATGTTTGAGTTATAGTCATATTCTAACAATTGGGTATTAGATGGTCTTTTTTTTTTTTTAATCATATTTTGGTTGAAAATCCTCTTTAAAATCCCAAATCCACCTTCATGCCCTTGGTAAATTTATTCTAATGAAGATTTTCCTAACATATCTGGGTCATAATAGGTATTTGGAAAATGAGATTTGTGTAGAAATAAATGTTTTCTAATAAACTTTTTTTAAAAGAGTGGTTTAGATTCACAACAAAATTGAGAAAAATGTATAGAGATTTTGCCTATACTCCCTGCCCCCTGACATGCATAGCTTTCTCCACTGTTAATATCCCCCAACCAGAGTGGTACATTTCTTACAATTGATGGACCTACATTGACCATCATTACACCCAAAGTCCATAGTTGACATTAGGATCCCCTCTTGGTGTTGTACATTCTATGGGTTTGGCCAAATATATAATGACATGTAACCACCATTATGGTATCACAGAGAGTAGTTTCACTGCTTTAAAAATCCTCTATGCTCCACCTATTCATCCCTCCTTCCTCCATAACCCTGGGAACCACTCATCTTTGTATCATCTCTGATATGGTTTGGCTGTGTCCCCACCCAAATCTCAGCTTGAATTGTAGTAATCCCCACATGTCAAGGGTAGGGCCAGATGGAGATAATTGAATCATGGGGGTGGTTTCCCCCATACTGCTCTTGTGATGGTGAGTAAGTGTCATGATAGCTGATGAGTTTATAAATGGGAGTTCCCCTGTCCAAGCTCTCTCTTGCCTGTTGCCATGTAAGACATGACTTTGTTCCTCATTCATGATTGTGAGGTCTCCCTGGCCCTGTAGAACTATGAGTCAATAAAACCTTTTTCCTTTGTAAATTACCCCGTCCTGTGAGAACAGACTAGTACAGTAAATTGGTACTGGTAGAGTGCAGTGCTGTTGTAAAGATATCTGAAAATGTAGAAGCGACTTTGGAACTAGGCAACAGGCAGAGGTTAGAAGAGTTTGGAGGGTTCAGAAGAAGACAGGAAAATGTGGGAAAGTTTGGAACTTCCTAGAAACTTGTTGAATGGCTTTGACTAAAATGTTGATAGTGATATGGACAATAAGGTCCAGGCTGAGGTGGTCTCAGGTGGAGATGAGGAACTTTTTGGGAACTGGAGTAAAGGTCACTCTTGCTATGAAAAGAGACTGGCAGCATTTTGCCCCTGCCCTAGAAATCTGTGGAACTTTGAACTTGAGAAAGATGATTTAAGGTATCTGAGGGAAGAAATTTCTAAGTGGCAAGGTGTTCAAGATGAAGCAGAGCATAAAACTTTGGACAATTTGCAACACGATGATGCGATAGAAAACAAAACTCCATTTTCTATGGAGAAATTCAAGCCAACTGCAGAAATTTGCATAAGTAATGAGGAGCCGAATGTTAATCACCAGTACAATGGGGAAAATGTCTCCAGGGCATGTCAGAGACCTTCACACCAGCCCCTTCCATCACAGACCTGAAGGCCTAGAAGGAAAAAATGGTCTCCTGGGCCGGACCCAGGGCCTCCCTGCTGTTTGCAGCTTTGGGACATGGTGCCCTGTTTCCCAGCTACTTCAACTCCAGCCCTAGCTAAAAGGGGCCAAGCTTGGTACAGCTCAGGCTATTGCTTCAGAGGGTGCAAGCCCCAAGCCTTTGTGGCTTACATGTGGTGTTGGGCCTGCAGGTGCATTGAAGTCAGGAATTGAGGTTTGGGAACCTGTGCCTAGATTTCAGAGGGTGTACGGAAATGCCTGGATGTCCAGTCAGAGGTGTACTGCAGGGACAGAGCCCTCATGAAGAACCCCTGCTAGGGTAGTGCAGAAGGGAAATGTGAGGTGATAGCCCCCACACAGAGTTCCCATTGGGCACTGCCTAATGGAGCTGTGAGAAGAGGGCCACTGCCTCCAGACCCCAAAATGGTAGATCCACTGACAGCTTGCACCATGCACCTGCAAAAGCCACAGACACTCAGTGCCAGCCCATGAAAGCAGCCAGGAGAGGGAATGTATCCTGCAAAGCCACAGGAGTGGAGCTGCCCAAGGCCATGGGGATCCACCTCTTGCATCAGCATGACCTGGATGTGAGACATGGAGTCAAAGGAGAGCACTTTGGAGCTTTAAGATTTGACTGCCCAGCTGGATTTCAGAATTGCATGGGGCCTGTAGCCCCTTCATTTTGGCCAATTTCTTCCATTTGGAATGGGTGTATTTACTCAATGCCTGTACCTTCATTATATCTAGGAAGTAACTAATTTGCTTTTGATCTTTCAGGCTCATAGGTGGAAGAGACTTGCCTTGTCTCAGATAAGACTTTGGACTATGGACTTTCAAGTTAATGCCGAAATGAGTTAAGACTTTGGGGGAATGTTGGGATGACATGATTGGTTTTGAAAGGTGAGGACATGAGATTTGGGAGGCACCAGGGGTGGAGTGATATGGTTTGGGTGTGTCCCCACCTAAATCTCAGTTTGAATTGTAATAATCCCCACATGTCCGAGGTGGCGCCAGGTGGAGATAAATGAGTCATGGGGGCAGTTTCCCCTATACCATACTCATAGTAGTGAATAAGTCTTACAAGATCTCCTGGTTTTATACATGGGAGTTCCCCTGTACAAGCTCTCTCTTGCCTGCTGCTATGCAAGACGTGACTTTCTTCCTCATTCATTTTGTGCCATGATTGTGACACCTTGTTAGCCATGTGGAATTGTAAGAATGAAACCTCTTTCCTTTATAAATTACCCAGTCTTTTGTATGTCTTTATTAGCAGCATGAGAACAGACTAATACAATCTTCATAGTTTTGCCTTTTCCAGAATGTCATATAGTTGGAATCATGCATTATGTTGACTTTTCAGTTTGCCTTCTTTTGCTTAGTAATATGCATTTTAGGTTCTGTCATTTCTTTTTATGTCTTGATAGCTCATTTTTTAAGTGTGGAATAATATTCCATTGTCTAGATTGCCATAATTTATTTACCCATTCACCTACTAAAGAACATCTTAGTGGTTTCTAAGTTTTCACTGTTATAAATAAAGCCACTGTAAACATCTATGTGCAGGTTTTTGTGTGCACATAAGTTTTCAAATTTTTGAGTAAATACCAAGGAACATGACTGCTTAGAACAAATGGTGAGAGTATCTTTCATTTTATAAGAAACTACTAAATTCTCTTCCTAAGTGACTGTACCATTTTGCATTTCCACCAGCAATGAATGAGAATTTCTGTTGCTCCACATCCCCACCAGCATTTCATGTTATCAGTGTTCTGAATTTTGGCCATTCTAATAGTTGTGTAGCAGTATCTTGTTTTAATTTGCATTTTTTGACTACACATGATATGAAACATCTTTTAATATGCTTGTTTGCTATATGTATATCATCTTTGGTGTGGTGTCTGTTAAAGTCTTTGCTCATTTTTTAATATGGCTATTTGTTTTCTTATTGTTCAGTTTTAAGAGTTCTTTGTACATTTTAAAGAACAGTCCTTTATCACATAAAAGTATTTTGCAAATGTATTCTCCCAATCTGTGACTTATCTTTCTATTCTCTTGATTGTGTCCTCACAGACTTAGACATTTTTAATTTTAATAAAAGCCAGTTATCAATTCTTTCTTCTATTGATAGTGCTTATGATGTTGTTTCTAAAAAGCCATTACCAAATGCAAGGTCATCGAGATTTTCTCCTGTATTATCTTGTAGGAATTTTTATAGTTTTGCATTTCACATTTAGGTCTGTGGTCCATTTTGAGTTATTGTTTTGAGAAAGATGTAAGGTCTGTATCTAGACTCCTCTCACTTTTTTTGGTATAAGGATATCCAGTTGTTCCAGCACCATTTGTTGATTTCTTTCGTTGGGATTTTAAAAAATAATTTTAGGTTCAGGGGGTACATATGCAGGTTTGTTACATGGATATATTGTGTAATGGTAAGGTTTGGGCTTCTAGTGTACCCATCACCAAAATAGTGAACACCCTACCTCATAGGTAATTTTTTAAACCCTCCTCCCAAATCCTCTCCCCTTTTGGAGACCTCAGTGTCTACTATTTCCATTTTTGTGTCTATGTATACCCATTATTTATCTCCCACTTATAGCAGAGCATTTTGAATGAGAATACTGCATGAGAACATGCAATAATTTGATTTTGTTTCTGATTTAATTAACTTAGGATAATGGCCTACAACTCCATCCACATTGCTGTAAGTGACATAATTTCATTCTTTTTTATGGCTGCACAGTATTCCACAGTGTATATGTACCACACTTTCTTTTTCCAATCATCTGTTGACAGACACTCAGGTTGATTCAAAATCTTGGGTATTATGAACAATGCTGCAATGAACATAAGGTATAGGAAATCTTTATATAAAAATAGTTTCATAATTTTCTCAAGTAGATCATATTTTGTTGAAATTAAGCCTAAGTATTTAATTTTGGGGGTCAGTAATATAAAGGATATTGTGTTTTTAATTTCCAATTTCAGTTGTTCATTGCTGGTATATAGAAAAGCAATTGACTTTTGTATATTGACTTTGTATCCTGTAACCTTGTTATAATTGCTTATTAGTTCCAAGGATTTCTTTGTCAAGATTTTTGGATTTTTGACATATACAATCATGTCGTCTGCAAAAATTACAGTTTCATTTCTTCCTTCCCTATCAGTATACCTTTTATTTTATTTTCTGTCTTACTATATTAGCTAGGACTTCCAATGTGATGTTGTAAAGTAGTGAGAGGAGACAGCCTTACCTTTTTCTCTATCTTAGTGGGAAAGCTTTTAGTTTCTCAACTTAAAGTATGATATTAACTATAAGTGTTTTAAAGGTACTCTTTATCAAGTTGAAAAAATTACCCTTCTATACTCAGTTTACTGAGAGTTTTTGTCATAAATGGGTATTAGATTTTTCAAATGCTTTTTCTGAATCTATTGATATTAACATGCATCTTTTTTTTCTTTAGCTTGTTAATGTGATGGATTACCTTAATTGATTTTCAAATGTGAAACCAGCCTTGCATTCCTGGGAAAAAACTACTTAGTCCTGGTATATAATTCTTTTAACACAATATTGGATTAAATTTGCTAATATTTCGCTGAGGATTTTTGTGTCTGTGTTCATGAGTGATATTGATCTGTAGTTTTCTTGTAATGTCTCTATCTGGTTTTGATATTACTATGATATAGGACACATAGAACGAATTGAATGTATTCTCTTTGCTTCTATCTTCTGAAAGAGATTGTAAAGAATGGGTATAAATTTTCCTTAAATGTTTGGTAGAATTTATCAGTGAACCTATCTTGGCCTGGTACTTTCTGTCTGAGAAAGTTATAATTTACTGATTATGTTTATTTTTTAGATATAGGCCTATTCAGGTTGTGAGTTTTGGCAGATGGTGTCTTTCAAGGAACTGGTCCATTTCATCTAGTTTATTGAATTTGTGGGCATAAAGTTGTTCATAATATTCCTTAATTATTCAAGGTCCAGGTCATCTGTACTGATATCCTATGTTACACTTCTGATATTAGTAATTTGTGTCTTCTTTTTAATTGTTAGTTACCCTGGCTAGAAGCTTATTGGTTTTATTGTCCATTTCAACAAACTAGCTTTTGGTTTCATTGGCTTTCTCTATTGATTTCCTGTTTTTAATTTCATTGCTTTCTGCGCTAATTTTTATTATGTATTTTCTTCTTCTTCCTTGGGATTGGATTTGCACTTACTTTTCTAGTTCCCTAAAGTGGAAGCTTAGATTGCTTTTTGATCTTTCTTATTTACTAATGTATCTATTCAATGCTGTAAATGTCTCTTTATACACTGCTTTGCTGCATCCCCGTGATTTTGACTAGCCTTCCTTTATTTCAAAATGTATTTATATTTCTCTTGAGATTTATCTTCTAACTCATTTCTTATTTAGAAACATGTTGTTTAATCTCCGAGTGATTTGGGACTTTCCACCTGTCATTCTCTTATTGATTTCTGTGACCTAAGAGCAGGCGAGCAGGCACTGTATAATTTCTGTTATTTTAAAATTGTTGAGTTGTTTTGTTGTCAAGAATGTCATCTATCTTAGTGAAAGTTTCATGTGCACTTCAGAAGAATGTGTATTCTTCTGTTGTTAAATGAAGTAGTCTATAGATGTCAGTTATATGCAGTTGATTGATGATGTTGTTGACTTTAACTGTGGTATAACTGATTTTGCCTGCTTGATCTGATCATTTCTGATAGAAGGGTATTGATTTCTCCAACTATAATAGTGGATTCATTCATTTCTTGCAATTCTATCAATTTCTGCCTCTTGTGTCTTGATGCTCTTTTCTTAGGCAAACAGGGTTGAGGATTCTTGGAGCATGGACTGCTTTATTTTTATATAACGCTCCTCTCTATTTCCTTTCTCTGAACTCTACCTTGTCTGAAATTAATAAAGCTACTGCTGTTTTCTTTTCTTTAGTTTTAACATGGAATATATTTCTTTATTTACTTTTAATATGCATTTTTCTTTATATTTAAAGTGGGTTTGTTGTAGACAACATAGAGTTGGGTCTTCTTTTCTGATCTATTGTGACAATTTCTGTTCTTTAGTTGGTGCCTTTAGGCCATTGACATTGAAAGTGATTACTGATAAAGTTAGATTAATATCTACCATAGTTGTTATTATTTGTTATTTGTTGCCCTTGTTCTTTGTTCCTATTTTTGTCTTCCACCTTTTTTCTGCCTTTTGTGGTTTTAATTGGACATTTTGTACGATTCAATTTTCTCCCTTTTTTAGCACATAAGTTACATTTCCATTTAAATTTTTTTTTTGGTTGTTGCCCTAGAGTATGCAATATACATATTTTTTTCTTTTTTACCTTTTTTTTAGACCGAGTCTTGCTCTTGTTGACCAGGCTGGAATGCAGTGGTGCAATCTCAGCTCACTGCAACCTCCACCTCCTGGGTTCAAGTGATTCTCCTGCCTCAGCAACCACTCCCCCACCCCACCCAGGTAGCTGGGATTATAGGCGAGTGCCACCATGCACAGCGAATTTTTGTATTTTTATTAGAGACAGGGTTTTGTTATGTTGACCAGGCTGGTCTCAAACTCCTGACCTCAGGTGATCCACATGCCTCGGCCTTCCAAAGTGCTGGGATGACAGGTATGAGCCACCGTGCCCAGCCTGCAGTGTGCATTTATAACTAATCCATGTCCACTATTAAATAACATTATATTGCTTTATGGGTAGTATGAATGCCTTATAGTAACAAAATAATACTAACTGTTGCTACTATGATTTTGAACAAATTGATATTTATTAGCTCAATTAAGAATTTTAAAAATCAAATTGTTATTTTACCCTCATTTACTGCTTCTTTGATACTCTCTTCTGTTCTTTAGATAGCTCTGAGTTTCTGACCTACATCATTTTCTTTCTCTCGAAGGAATTTCTTTTACCATTTCTTGCAAGACATATCTACTGGGAACAACTTCCCTTAATTTTATTTGCTGAGACAGTCTTTATTTGAAGGATAACTTTACAGAGTACAGAATGCTGCGTTGATAATGTTTACTTCTTTACCCTTTAAATATTTCATTCCACTCTCCTCTTGCTTTGCACACTTTCTGAAAGGAAGTTTGATATAATTATTATCTTTGCTTCTCTCTAAGTCAGGATTATTTCTTTATCAGTGATTTTCTCCTGTTTAAATATAATAGCAGAAAATACCTAGGAATACTTTTGTCAGCATTTATCCTACTTGTTTTTCTCTAAGCTTCCTGGATTTGTAGTTTGGTTTCTGCTATTACTTGGGGAAAATTCTCAGTCATTATTGCTTCAAGTATTTCTTTTAATTAATTAATTAATTTTATTATACTTTAAGTTCTGGGGTACATGTGCAGAATGTGCAGGTTTCTTACATAGATATACATGTGCCATGGTGGTTTGATGCACCCATCAACCCATCAGCTACATTGCATATTTCTCCTAATGCTCTCCCTCCTTTAGCCCCCCACTCCCCAACAGGTCCTGATGTTTGATGTTCTCCTCCCTGTGTTCATGTGTGCTCATTGTTCATCTTCTGCTTAGGAGTGAGAACATGTGGTGTTTGGTTTTTTGTTCCTTAGTTGCTGAGAATGATGGTTTCCAGCTTCATCTATGTCCCTGCAAAGGATATGAACTCATCCTTTTTTTATGGCTGCATAGTATTCCATGATGTATATGTGCCACATTTTCTTTATCCAATCTATCATTGATGAGCATCTGGGTTGGTTCCAAGTCTTTGCTATTGTGAATAGTGCTGCAATAAACATACATGTGCATGTTTCTTTAGAGTACAATGATGTATAATCCCTTGGGTATATACCCAGTTAATGGGATTGCTGGGTCAAATGGTATTTCTGGTTCTAGATCCTTGAGGAATCACCACAATGTCTTCCACAATGGTTGAAGTAATTTGCACTCCCACCAACAGTGTAAAGGCATTCCTGTTGTGTCTGGAGTTGGTTCCTGCTGGTGGGTTCATGGTCTTGCTGACTTCAAGAATGGAGCCACAGACCTTCATGGTGTTACAACTCTTAAAAATGGCAGGCACCCAAAGAGTGAGTGGTAGCAAGGTTTATTGTGAAGAGCCAGAGGACAAAGCTTCCAGAGCTTGGAAGAGGAGGCCAACCGGTTGCCACTGCTGGCTGGGGTAGCCAGCTTTTATTCCCTTATTGTTACCTCCAATGTTCCATTTCTGCCCTATCAGAGTGCCCTTTATTCAATCATCCCTGTGATTGGCTACTTTTAGAATCCTGCTGATTGGTGCATTTTACAGAGCACTGATTGGTGCGCTTTACAAACCTCTTGTAAGACAGGAAAGTTCCCCAAGTCCCCAGTCACCCAGGAAGTCCAGTTGGCTTCACCTCTCATTATTTCTCCCCACCCTCTCCAGCATCTGTTATTTCCTGACTTTTTAATGATCACCATTCTAGCTGGCGTGAGATGGTAGGTATCTCATTGTGGTTTTGATTTGCATTTCTCAAATGCCCAATGATGATGAGCTTTTTTTCATGTTTGTTGGCCACATAAATGTCTTTTTTTGTGAAGTGTCTGTTCATATCCTTTGCCCACTTTTTGATGAGGTTGTTTGTTTTTTTTCTTGTAAATTTGTTTAAATTCTTTGTAGATTCTGGATAGTAGCCCTTTGTCAGATGGATAGATTGCAAAAATTGTCTCCCATTCTGTAGGTTGCCTATTCACTCTGACGATACTTTCTTTTGCTGTGCAGAAGCTCTTTAGTTTGATTAGATCCCATTTGTCAATTTTGGATTTTGTTGCCATTGCTTTTGATGTTTTACTCATGAAGTCTTTGCCCATGCCTATGGCCTGAATAGTATTGCCTAGGTTTTCTTCTAGGGTTTTTATGGTTGTGGATTTTACATTTAAGTCTTTAATCCATCTTGAGTTAATTTTTGTATAAGGTGTAAGGAAAGGGTCCATTTCAGTTTTCTGCATATGGCTAGCCAGTTTTCCCAGCACCATTTATTAAATAGGGAATCTTTTCCCCATTGCTTGTTTGTGTCAGACTTGTCAAAGATCAGATACTTATAGATGTGTGGTATTATTTCTGAGGTCTCTATTCTGTTCCATTGGTCTACATATCTGTTTTGGTACCAGTACCATGCTGTTTTGGTTACTGTAGCCTTGTAGTATAGTGTGAAGTCAGGTAGTGTGATGCCTCCAGCTTTGTTCTTCTTGCCCAGGATTGTCTTGGCTATGTGGGCTCTTTTTTGGTTCCATATGAAGTTTAAAGTAGATTTTTCCAATTCTCTGAAGAAAGCCAGTGGTAGCTTGATGGGGATAGCATTGAATCTATAAACTACTTTGGGCTGAATGGTCATCTTCACGATATTTATTCTTCCTATCCATGAGCATGGACTGTTTTCCCATTTGTTTGTGTCCTCTCTTATTTCCTTGAGCAGTGGTTTGTAGTTCTCCTTGAAGAGGTCCTTCACATTCGTTGTAAGTTGTATTCCTAGGTATTTTAGTCCCTATGTAGCAATTGAGAATGGGAGTTCACTCAGGATTTGGCTCTCTGTTTGTGTGTTATTGTTGTATAAGAATGCTTGTGGGTTTTGCACATTGATTTTGTATCCTGAGACTTCGCTGAAGTTGCTTATCAGCTTAAGGAGATTTTGTGCTGAGACAACGGGGTTTTCTAAATATATAATTATGTCATCTGCAAACAAAGATAATTTGACTTCCTCTCTTCCTATTTGAATACGCTTTATTTCTTTCTCTTACCTGGTTGCCTTGGTCAGGACTTCCAATACTATGTTGAATAGGAGTGGTGAGAAAGGGCATCCTTGTATTGTGCCAGGTTTCAAAAGGAATGCTTCCAGTTTTTGCCCATTCAGTATGATATTGGCCATGGGTTTATCATAAATAGCTCTTATTATTTTGAGATATGTTCTATTGATACCTAGTTTATTGAGAGTTTTTAACATAATGGGGTGTTGAATTTTGTTGAAGGTCTTTTCTGCATCTATTGAGATGATCATGTGGTTTTTGTCATTGGTTCTGTTTAGGTGATGGATTGTGTTTATTGATTTGCATATGTTGAAACAGCCTTGCTTCCCAGGTATGAAGCCGACTTGATCATGGTGGATAAACTTTTTGATGTGCTGCTGGTTTTGGTTTGCCAGTATTTTATTGAGGATTTTCACATCGATGTTCTTCAGGGATATTGGTCTGAACTTTTCTTTTTTTGTTGTGTCTCTGCTAGGCTTTGGTAACAGGATGATGCTGGCCTCATAAAATGAGTTAGGGAGGATTCCCTCTTTTTCTAGTGTTTGGAATAGTTTCAGAAGAAATGGAACCAGCTCCACTTTGTACCTCTGGTAGAATTTGGCTGTGAATCTGCCTGGTCCAGGACTTTATTTTTGGTTGGTAAGCTATTAATTACTGCCTCAATTTCAGAACTTGTCATTGGTCTATTCAGGGATTTGATATCTTCCTGGTTTAGTCTTGGGAGGTGTATATGTCCAGGAATTTATCCATTTCTTTTAGATTTTCTAGTTTATTTGCATAGAGGTGTTTATAGTATTCTCTGATGGTAGTTTGTATTTCTGTGGGATCAGTGGTGATATCCCCTTTATTATTTTTTATTGTGTCTATTTGATTCTTCTCTCTTTTCTTTTTTATTAGTCTGGCTGGTGGTCTATTTTGTTAATCTTTTCAATAAACCAGCTCCTGGATTCACTGATTTTTTTGAATGGTTTTTGTGTCTCTATCGCCTTCATTTCTGCTCTGATCTTAGTTATTTCTTGTCTTCTGCTACTTTTGAATTTGTTTGCTCTTGCTTCTTTAGTTCTTTTAACTGTGATGTTAGGCTGTCGATTTTAGATCTTTCCTGTTTTCTCCAGGGGCATTTTAGTGCTATAAATTTCCCTCTAAATGCTGCTTTAACTGTGTCCCAGAGATTCTGGTATATTGTGTCTTTTATCTCATTGGTTTCAAATAACTTATTGATTTCTGCCTTAACTTCGTTTTTTACCAGGTTGTTCAGTTTCCACATAGTTGTGCAGTTTTGAGAGAGTTTTTTAATCCTGAGTTCTAATTTGATTGCACCGTGGTCTGAGAGATGGTTTGTTATGATTTCCTTTCTTTTGCATTTTCTGAGGAGTGTTTTACTTCCAATTATGTGGCTGATTTTAGAATAAGTGTGATGTTGTGCTGAGAAGAATGTATATTCTGTTGATTTGTGGTGGAGAATTCTGTAGATGTCTATTAGGTCCACTTAGTCCAGAGCTGAGTTCAAGTCCTGCATATCTTTGTTAATTTTCTGTCTCATTGATCTAATATTGACAGTAGGGTGTTCAAGTCTCCCACTGTTATTGTGTGGGAATCTAAGTCTCTTTGTAGGCCTCTAAGAACTTGCTTTATGAATCTGGGTGCTCCTGCATTGGGCGCATATATATTTAGGACAGTTCGTTCTTGTTGCATTGAATCCTTTACCATTATGTAATGCCCTACTTTGTCTTTTTTGATCTTTGCTTGTTTAAAGTCTGTTTTATCAGAGACTACGATTGCAACCCCTGCTTTTTGTTTTTGCTTTCCATTTGCTTGGTGAACATTCCTCCATCCCTTTATTTTGAGCCTATGTGTGTCTTTGCATGTGAGATGAGTCTCCTGAATACAGCACACTGATGGGTCTTGACTCCTTATCCAATTTGCCAGTCTGTGTCTTTTATTTGGGGCATTTACCCTGTTTACATTTAAAGTCAATATTGTTTGTGTGAATTTGATCCTGTCATGATGCTATCTGATTATTTGGTCTGTTAGTTGATGCAGTTTCTTCATAGTGTTGATGGTCTTCACAATCTGGTATGTTTTTGCAGTGGCTGGTACTGATTGTTCCTTTCCGTATCTACTGCTTCCTTCAGGAGCTCTTGTAAGGCAGGCCTGGTGGTGACAAAATCTCTCAGCATTTGCTTGTCTGTAAAGGATTTTATTTCTCCTTCACTTATGAAACTTAGTTTGGCTGGATATGAAATTCTGGGTTGAAATTTCTTTTCTTTTAGAATGTTGAATATTGGCGCCCACTCTCTTCTGGCTTGTAGGGTTTCTACTGAGAGATCCGCTGTCAGTCTGATGGGCTTCCCTTTGTGGGTAACCCAACCTTTCTCTCTGGCTGCCCTTAACTTTTTTTCCCTCATTTCAACTTTGGTGAATCTGACGATTATGTATCTTGGAGTTGCTCTTCTTGTGGAGTATCTTTGTGGTGTTCTCTGTATTTCCTGAATTTGAATGTTGTCCCGTCTTGCTAGATTGGGGAAGTTCTCCTGGATAATATCCTGAAGAGTGTTTTCCAAAACTTGGTTCCATTCTCCCTGTCACTTTCAAGTACACCAATCAAATATAGGTTTGGTCTTTTCACATAGTCCCATATTTCTTGGAGGCTTTGTTCGTTCCTTTTCATTCTTTTTTCTCTAATCTTGTATTCACACTTTATTTCATTAAGTTGATCTTCAATCACTGATATCCTTTCTTCTGCTTGATCAATTCAGCTATTGATACTTGTGTATGCTTCACAAAGTTCTCATGCTGTGTTTTACAGCTCCATCAGTTCATTTAAGTTCTTCTCTAAACTGGTTATTCTAGTTAGCAATTCCTCTAGCCATTTTTTAAGGTTCTTGGCCTCCTAGCATTGCATTAGAGCATACTTCTTTAACTTGGAGGAGTTTGTTATTACCACCTTCTGAAGCCTACTTCTGTCAATTTGTTAAACTCATTCTCCATCCAGTTTTGTTCCCTTGCTGGCAAGGAGCTGTGATTCTTTGGAAGAGAAGAGGCATTCTGGTTTTTGAAATTTTCAGCCTTTTTGCACTGGTTTTTCCTCGTCTTCATAGATTTATCTACCTTTGATCTTTCATGTTGGTGACCTTTGGATGGAGTTTTTGTGTAGACATCCTTTTTGTTGATGTTGATGCTATTCTTTTCTGTTAGTTAGTTTTCCTTCTAACAGTCAGGCCCCTCTGTTGCAGGTCTGCTGGAGTTTGCTGGAGGTACTATCCAGACCCTATTTTCCTGGGTATCACCATCAGAGGCTGCAGAACTGCAAAGATTGCTGCCTGTTCCTTGCTCTGGAAGCTTTGTCCCAGAGGGGCACCTGCCAGATGTCAGCCAGAGCTCTCCTCTGTGAGGTATCTGTCGATCCCTGCTGGGCGGTGTCTCCCAGTCAGGAGGCATGGGGGTCAGGGACCCACTTGAGGATGCTGTCTGTCCCTTAGCAGTACTCAAGCCCTGTGTTGAGAGATCTGCTACTCTCTTCAGAGCCAGCAGGCAGGAACTTTTAAGTCTTCTGAAGCCACACCCACAGCTGCCCCTTCTCCCAGGTGCTCTGTCCCAGGGAGATGGGAGTTTTATCTATAAGCCCCTGACTGGGGCTGCTGCCTTTCTTTCAGAGATGCCTTGCCCAGAGAGGAGGAATCTAGTGAAGCAATCTGGCTACAGAGGCTTTGTGGCACTGTGGTGGGCTTTGCCCTGTTCGAACTTCCTGGGGGCTTTGTTTACCCTGTGCAGGGAAAACCGCCTACTCAAGCCTCAGTAATGGTGGATGCCTCTCCCCCCACCCATCTTGAGCATCCCAGGTTGACTTCAGACTGCTGTGCTGGCAGGAAAATTTCAAACTAATGGATCTTAGCTTGCCGGGCTTCGTGGTGGTGGAATCCACTGAGCTAGACCATTTGGCTCCCTGGTTTCAGCCCCCTTTCCAGGGGAGTGAATGGTTCTGTCTCGCTGGCATTTCTGGCACCACGGGGGTATGAAAAAAACTCCTGTAGCTGGCTCCATGTCTGCCCAAGTGGCCGCCCAGTTTTTTGCTTGAAACCCAGGGCCCTGGTGTTGTAGACACCAGAGGGAATCTCCTGGTCTGCGAGTTGCTAAGGTCATGAGAAAAGCGTAGTATCTGGGCTGAAATACAATGTTCCTCATGGCACAGTCCCTCATGGCTTCCCTTGGCTAGGGGAGGGAGTTCCCTGACCGCTTGCACTTCCCAGGTGAGGTGACACCCCACCCTGCTTCAGCTTGCCCTCTGTGGGCTGCACCCACTGTCTAACCAGTCCCAATGAGATGAGCCGTGTACCTCAGTTGGAAATGCAGAAATCACCTGCCTTCTGCATTGATCTCACTGGGAGGTGCAGACCAGAGCTCTTCCTATATGGCCATCTTGCCAGCCCAGTCCCTACTTCAAGTATTTCTTATGTTCCTTTCTGTCTCTCTTCTCCTTCTTGTATCCCATTACCTGTATTTTACACCTTTTATAGTTGTACCACAGTTACTGGATACTCTGTTCTGGTCTTCACTGTAGTAATTTTTTTTCTCTTTACTTTTCAGTTTTGAAGGTTTCTGCTGAGATGTCCCCAAGCTCAGAGATTCTTTCTTAATCTATACCAGTCTACTCAAACCCATCAAAGGCATTCATTATGCCTGTTACAGTGTTTTTAATCTCTAGTATTTTTTTTTATTCTTAGAATTTCCATCTCTCTGTCATACTTGCATAATGACTATTTAGTAAAGACCTTAGTGTATCCATTAGAGCTATTTTAAATCTCCAGTCTGAAAATTCCAACATCCCTGACATAGCTGAGTCTGGTTCTAATGCTTGTTTTGTCTTTTCAAACTATGCTTTTTACCTTTTAGTATTTCTTGTAGCTTTTAGTTGATACTCAGACTTGATGTACTGGGTAAAAGAAACTATTGTAAATAGGCTTTTAGCAATGTGGTGGTAAATTACTAAAGTCATGTGGGGGGATAGAAGTGTTCTATAATTCTATAATTAGTTCCCCATCTTTAATCGAGTCTATGCCCTTGGACTGTGTACTTCATAAGTGTTTCTCCTTTTTAAAAAATTTTTCTCCCTTATATGGGACAAGATGGTCGGAAGGGACTGGAATTGGGTATTTCCCTTCTCATGGGTCTTTTAGGCTCTGAAAAAGCTCCAGTAGTGCAGGTTCTAGTTAAGCACTTTTTCCCGAGGGCAGGACTCATTTAAAAGAACAGAATGCTCTGGCATATTTCAAAGTGCTAACTTTTTGTCTTTTTCAACTTTTCTCTTGCCAGAAGCACAGAGGTATTTTTCTCCAATATTCTCTGTCAGAACCTGGTCAAGCTCTTGGAAGCAAAACTTGCAGAAACGTGCATACCCCCAACCCCCACTGAGTTCCCCTGGAGTTTTCCACCTTCAAATTTGTCCAACTTCAGCCTCCAGCAATTTGTTAATTACAGTTCTGGTTTTCCCACCCTACCCTGGTAGTAGTATCCACAGAGGTTTCTACTTATGGGTTTCTGCTCCAGTAAGCTGTGTCTCTGTATTCACCTGTCTCCAATTCGGGGGGCAGCAATTTGCCCTACAGACTCACTTCTCTTACAGATCTAATAAAAGTTATTGATTTTTCAGTTTGTTCAGCTTTTTACCTGTTGTTAGGATAGAGAGAAGACTTCCGATCTCCTTATCTGCTGAAATAAACAAGTTCTTTGAATTCTACCCTTTTTATCACTATTAATGTGGCTCAATGATTTTCCTTTTGTCGACAATGTTCCATGTTTTGAGACTTATTTCAGGCTAATTTTCAGTTCCTTTATTTTTAGGCTGCTCCAAATAGATTTCTAAAAACAAAACAAGGGGGCGGAGCAAGATGGCCGAATAGGAACAGCTCTAGTCTCCAACTCTCAGCGCAAGCAACACAGAAGACCGGTGATTTCTGCATCTTCAACTGAGGTACTGGGGTCATCTCACTAGGGAGTTCTGGACAATCGGTGCTGGTCAGTTGCTGCAGCCTGACCAGCGAGAGCTGAAGCAGGGCGAGGCATCACCTCACCTGGGAAGCGCAAGGCGGAAGGGTATCCCTTTTCCTAGCCAGGGGAACTGAGACACACAACACCTGGAAAATCGGGTAACTCCCACCCCAATACCGCGCTCTAAGCAAACGGGCACACCAGAAGAATATATCCCTCACCTGGCCGGGAGGGTCCCACGCCCACGGAGCCTCCCTCATTGTTAACACAGCAGTCTGCGGCCATCTAACCGCAAGGCAGCAGCGAGGCTGGGGGAGGGGCGCCCGCCATTGCTGAGGCTTAAGTAGGTAAACAAAGCCGCTGGGAAGCTCGAACTGGGTGGAGCTCACAGCAGCTCAAGGAAACCTGCCTGTCTCTATAGACTCCACCTCTGGGGGCAGGGCTCAGCTAAAAAAACAACAGGGGAAGGAGCAGAGGCCTGAGCAGATGTGAACAACTTTGTCTGACAGCTTTGAAGAGAGCAGTGGATCTCCCAACATGGAGGCTGAGATCTGAGAATGGACAGACTGCCTGCTCAAGTGGGTCACTGACCCCTGAGTAGCCTCACTGGGAGACATCCCCCACTAGGGGCAGTCTGACACCCCACACCTCACAGGGTGGAGTACACCCCTGAGAGGAAGCTTCCAAAGTAAGAATCAGACAGGTACACTCGCTGTTCAGCAATATTCTATCTTCTGCAACCTCTGCTGCTGATACCCAGGCAAACAGGGTCTGGAGTGGACCTCAAGCAATCTCCAACAGACCTATAGCTGAGGGTCCTGACTGTCAGAAGGAAAACTATCAAACAGGAAGGACACCTATACCAAAATCCCATCAGTACGTCACCATCATCAAAGACCAGACAGATAAAACCACAAAGATGGGGAAAAAGCAGGGCAGAAAAGCTGGAAATTCAAAAAATAAGAGCGCATCTCCCCCTGCAAAGGGGCGCAGCCCATCGCCAGCAACAGATCGAAGCTGGTCAGAGAATGACTTTGACGAGATGAGAGAAGAAGGCTTTAGTCCATCAAACTTCTCAGAGCTAAAGGAGGAATTACGTACCCAGCGCAAAGAAACTAAAAATCTTGAAAAAAGAGTGGAAGAATTGACAGCTAGACTAATTAATGCAGAGAAGGTCATAAGCGAAATGACAGAGATGAAAACCATGACACGAGAAATATGTGACAAATGCACAAGCTTCAGTAACCGACTCGATCAACTGGAAGAAAGAGTATCAGCGATTGAGGATCAAATGAATGAAATGAAGCGAGAAGAGAAACCAAAAGAAAAAAGAAGACAAAGAAATGAACAAAGCCTGCAAGAAGTATGGGATTATGTAAAAAGGCCAAATCTACGTCTGACTGGACTGCCTGAAAGTGAGGGGGAAAATGGATCCAAGTTGGAAAACAATCTTCAGGATATCATCCAGGAGAACTTCCCCAACCTAGTAGGGCAGGCCAACATTCAAATTCAGGAAATACAGAGAACGCCACACAGATACTCCTCGAGAAGAGCAACTCCAAGACACATAATTGCCAGATTCACCAAAGTTGAAATGAAGGAAAAAATCTTAAGGGCAGCCAGAGAGAAAGGTAGGGTTACCCACAAAGGGAAGCCCATCAGACTAACAGCAGATCTCTCAGCAGAAACTCTACAAGCCAGAAGAGAGTGGGGGCCAATATTCAACGTTCTTAAAGAAAAGAATTATAACCCAGAATTTCATATCCAGCCAAACTAAGTTTCATAAGTGAAGGAGAAATAAAATCCTTTACAGATAAGCAAATGCTTAGAGATTTTGTCACCACCAGGCCTGCCTTACAAGAGACCCTGAAGGAAGCCCTAAACACGGAAAGGAACAACCGATACCAGCCATTGCAAAAACATGCCAAAATGTAAAGACCATCGAGGCTAGGAAGAAACTGCATCAACTAACAAGCAAAATAACCAGTTAATATCATAATGGCAGGATCAAGTTCACACATAACAATATTAACCTTAAATGTAAATGGACTAAATGCTCCAATTAAAAGACACAGACTGGCAAACCGGATAAAGAGTCAAGACCCATCAGTCTGCTGTATTCAGGAGACCCATCTCACATGCAGAGACATACATAGGCTCAAAATAAAGGGATGGAGGAAGATCTACCAAGCAAATGGAGAACAAAAAAAAGCAGGGGTTGCAATCCTAGTCTCTGATAAAACAGACTTTAAACCATCAAAGATCAAAAGAGACAAAGAAGGCCATTACATAATGGTAAAGGGATCAATTCAACAGGAAGAGCTAACTATCCTAAATATATATGCACCCAATACAGGAGCACCCAGATTCATAAAGCAAGTCTTTAGAAACTTACAAAGAGACTTAGACTCCCATACAATAATAATGGGAGACTTCAACACTCCACTGTCAACATTAGACAGATCAACGAGACAGAAAGTTAACAAGGATATCCAGGAATTGAACTCATCTCTGCACCAAGTGGACCTAATAGACATCTATAGAACTCTCCACCCCAAATCAACAGAATATACATTCTTCTCAGCACCACATCGCACTTATTCCAAAACTGACCACATAATTGGAAGTAAAGCACTCCTCAGCAAATGTAAAAGAACAGAAATTATAACAAACTGTCTCTCAGACCACAGTGCAATCAAACTAGAACTCAGGACTAAGAAAATCAAAACCACTCAACTACATGGAAACTGAACAACCTGCTCCTGAATGACTACTGGGTACATAATGAAATGAAGGCAGAAATAAAGATGTTCTTTGAAACCAATGAGAACAAAGATACAACATACCAGAATCTCTGGGACACATTTAAAGCAGTGTGTAGAGGGAAATTTATAGCACTAAATGCCCACAAGAGAAAGCAGGAAAGATCTAAAATGGACACTCTAACATCACAATTAAAAGAACTAGAGAGGCAAGAGCAAACACATTCAAAAGCTAGCAGAAGGCAAGAAATAACTAAGATCAGAGCCGAACTGAAGGAGATAGAGACACAAAAAACCCTCCAAAAAATCAATGAATCCAGGAGTTGGTTTTTTGAAAAGATCAACAAAATTGACAGACCGCTAGCAAGACTAATAAAGAAGACAAGAGAGAGGAATCAAATAGACGCAATAAAAAATGATAAAGGGGATATCACCACCGACCCCACAGAAATACAAACTACCATCAGAGAATACTATAAACACCTCTATGCAAATCAACTAGAAAATCTAGAAGAAATGGATAATTTCCTGGACACTTACACTCTCCCAAGACTAAACCAGGAAGAAGTTGAATCCCTGAATAGACCAATAGCAGGCTCTGAAATTGAGGCAACAATTAATAGCCTACCCACCAAAAAAAGTCCAGGACCAGATGGATTCACAGCTGAATTCTACCAGAGGTACAAGGAGGAGCTGGTACCATTCCTTCTGAAACTATTCCAATCAATAGAAAAAGAGGGAATCCTCCCTAACTCATTTTATGAGGCCAACATCATCCTGATACCAAAGCCTGGCAGAGACACAACAAAAAAAGAGAATTTTAGACCAATATCCCTGATGAACATCGATGCAAAAATCCTCAAGAAAATACTGGCAAACCGGATTCAGCAGCACATCAAAAAGCTTATCCACCATGATCAAGTGGGCTTCATCCCTGGGATGCAAGGCTGGTTCAACATTCGCAAATCAATAAACATAATCCAGCATGTAAACAGAACCAAAGTCAAGAACCACATGATTATCTCAATAGATGCAGAAAAGGCTTTTGACAAAATTCAACAGCCCTTCATGCTAAAAACACTCAAGAAATTCGGTATTGATGGAGCGTACCTCAAAATAATAAGAGCTATTTATGACAAACCCACAGCTAATATCATACTGAATGGGCAAAAACTGGAAAAATTCCCTTTGAAAACTGGCACAAGACAGGGATGCCCTCTCTCACCACTCCTATTCAGCATAGTGTTGGAAGTCCTGGCTAGGGCAATCAGGCAAGAGAAAGAAATCAAGGGTATTCAGTTAGGAAAAGAAGAAGTCAAATTGTCCCTGTTTGCAGATGACATGATTGTATATTTAGAAAACCCCATCGTCTCAGCCCAAAATCTCCTTAAGCTGGTAAGCAACTTCAGCAAAGTCTCAGGTTACAAAATTAATGTGCAAAAATCACAAGCATTCTTATACACCAGTAACAGACAAGCAGAGAGCCAAGTCAGGAATGAACTTCCATTCACAATTGCTTCAAAGAGAATAAAATACCTAGGAATCCAACTTACAAGGGATGTCCAGGACCTCTTCAAGGAGAACTACAAACCACTGCTCAGTGAAATCAAAGAGGACACAAACAAATGGAAGAACATACCATGCTCATGGATAGGAAGAATCAATATCATGAAAATGGCCATACTGCCCAAGGTTATTTATAGATTAAATGCCATCCCCATCAAGCTACCAATGAGTTTCTTCACAGAATTGGAAAAAACTGCTTTAAAGCTCATATGGAACCAAAAAAGAGCCCGCATTGCCAAGACAATCCTAAGTCAAAAGGACAAAGCTGGAGGCGTCACGCTACCTGACTTCAAACTATACTACAAGGCTACAGTAACCAAAACAGCATGGTACTGGTACCAAAACAGAGCTATAGACCAATGGAACAGAACAGAGTCCTCAGAAATAATACCACACATCTACAGCCATCTGATCTTTGACAAACCTGAGAGAAACAAGAAATGGGGAAAGGATTCCCTATTTAATAAATGGTGCTGGGAAAATTGGCTAGCCATAAGTAGAAAGCTGAAACTGGATCCTTTCCTTACTCCTTATACGAAGATTAATTCAAGATGGATTAGAGACTTAAATGTTAGACCTAATACCATAAAAACCCTAGAAGAAAATCTAGGTAGTACCATTCAGTACATAGGCTTGGGCAAGGACTTCATGTCTAAAACACCAAAAGCAACAGCAGCAAAAGCCAAAATTAACAAATGGGATCTCATTAAACTAAAGAGCTTCTGCACAGCAAAAGAAACTACCATCAGAGTGAACAGGCAACCTACAGAATGGGAGAAAATTTTTGCAATCTACTCATCTGACAAAGGGCTAATATCCAGAATCTACAAAGAACTCAAACAAATATACAAGAAAAAAACAAACAACCCCATGAAAAAGTGGGCAAAGGATATGAACAGACATTTCTCAAAAGAAGACATTCATACAGCCAACAGACACATGAAAAAATGCTCATCATCACTCGCCATCAGAGAAATGCAAATCAAAACCACAATGAGATACCATCTCACACCAGTTAGAATGGCAATCATTAAAAAATCAGGAAACAACAGGTGTTGGAGAGGATGTGGAGAAATAGGAACACTTTTACACTGTTGGTGGGATTGTAAACTAGTTCAACCATTATGGAAAACAGTATGGCAATTCCTCAAGGATCTAGAACTAGAGGTACCATATGACCCAGCCATTCCACTACTGGGTATATACCCAAAGGATTGTAAATTATCCTACTACAAAGACACATGCACACGTATGTTTATTGCAGCACTATTCACAATAGCAAAGACTTGGAATCAACCCAAATGTCCATCTGTAACAGACTGGATTAAGAAAATGTGGCACATATACACCATGGAATACTATGCAGCCATAAAAAAGGATGAGTTTGCGTCCTTTGTAGGGACATGGATGCAGCTGGAAACCATCATTCTTAGCAAACTATCACAAGAACAGAAAACCAAACACCGCATGTTCTCACTCATAGGTGGGAACTGAACAATGAGATCACTTGGACTCGGGAAGAGGAACATCACACACCGGGGCCTATCATGGGGAGGGGGGAGGGGGGAGGGATTGCATTGGGGAGTTATACATGATATAAATGATGAATTGATGGGTGCTGACGAGTTGATGGGTGCAGCACACCAACATGGCACAAATATACATATGTAACAAACCTGCACGTTATGCACATGTACCCTAGAACTTAAAGTATAATAAAAAATAAAATAAAACAAAACAAAAAACAAACAAACAAAAAATTTATAACACTTTTTTTCAGTAGAACTTCTGAATCATATGTTATATGAAAAATTAATCATTCTTTCCTGAAGTTCTTTGATCATGGAGTTTTTTACCTGTACGAAACCTGAGAGCATCTTAGGAGGCTGCTATCATGTAACACACATTGGGAAACAGTGTTCAAATCACTAGATTTTTGTGAGTTTTGTATCAATTAGCTGTTGTTGTAGAACAAGAAAATCTCAGTGGTATATAATAATACACATGTATTTCACATTTTCAGTGGTGGTAACAAGGGATATTTATTTCCATGTGTTTCTCATCTTTCTCCGAGGTAAGTGGCTTAATTAAAGTACAGTTTTCCAGTGGTGATAAGATAAGCAAAATAGATCACATCCAGTTTTGTGAGCACAGCTCAAGTACCTGCTTTGTATTAGGTCTACTCACATCCCATTAGCCAAAGCAAGTCACATGAACAAGTCCAAATGCAAAAGGCTGGGAAGCATATGGCTGCTTTTGTGTAGGAACTACAGTGATACATGGAAGCTACAGGGTATGTTGAAAGATCGAGGCTTGTAATTCAATTTACTAGAGTTCTCAAAATTATCATTTTGAATGATGCTGCAGGTAGGAGCCATCATACCTGAGCTTGCAGTGTTTCTCAATGGGGATTCTATTTTCATTTCACATGGGGCAAACCCTCCTGGATGTTGTTCAATTTTAGCATTGCTGGCTCTTACCCACTTAACTCCAGTAAGCATCCTGACAAACTTTTCCAAAATACTCCCTATCTAATCAATAACACTCCTAATTTGAAAGGCACTGGTGAATTCTACTGTTAATTAATTGTGTGAACTTTGGCAAATAATTCAGCATTTCACTTTTTCGGTTACAAAGAATAAGTTAAAGTTAACAAGCTATAAGTTCTATCTCAGTGTAAACATTTGCTAAATTGAAACATAGCAGATAGAGGCGACTAGAATAAAGTGTGAGAAAAACAGCATATATGCTTCAGGCCATCTCTTCTGCCTTCAAGTCATCCTGGGAGTATATAGTTTCATTCTCATACTTTAAGATAATAGTAACAAGTTAAAAATGTCAGAGGAAACCAATTATAAATGTTGTTGAGGATTGAATAATATGTCATGTTAGCGATGTTTAATCCGACTGGGGTTGTTTAGTCAAGAAATCAGTAATGAACTTGCTTAGAAAAGAGAATTGGAACATGAGGATGAGAGCTCAATTTGAGTTTTATTTGCTCATTAGACAAATCATTATTGAGTACCTGATACAGACTAAATGCAATGTTGAGCCTTTTAAAATTTATAATATAAGATAGACTTATTAAGTGTTGCCCAAAGAACAAAGCTAGAGGGATCGTGCAAAATGGCAGGTAAATGACTTTAGGCTTAACATAAGAAAAAAGAAACATAATTACCAGGGAGACTGGAAATGAAATGAATGATTTTAGGAGGAGTCACTGAAGTCCCTATAGTTTGAAATATTCAGCTTTTCAGAGAGTTAGAAATGAATCTTATCTCTGAATCTCTAGCACCTTAGCACATGGCTGGGCACAGCATAGATGTTGAATAGGAATTTGTCGAATAAAATGTGAGATTAAAAAATGTTAATTTCTGGCTATCCAAGATTCTGTGTTTTTCAGAGAACATGAGACCCCACAAAGTCAGTCTCTGTCTTTTCTACTCCTCATTTCCCTCATAAAGTATGTCAAAAGGAAACATCTCTTCAAAAGTAGTTCAAAGGCAATAAAGAACAGAAAACAATATATTCAAGGGTAGCCAGAAGAGTGTATGTGGAAGGGGATATAAGCAGTACAGGGCTTTCCATGATGTTAGGATGGGATCTGAGAGTATGCATGTGATTCATCATTCTCTTTTTACTACCACTTGTAGTACATTGTAAAGCAGCAAGTTAAGTTCTAGAGAAAGTATCATAATTCTCCATTTTCCCTCATTACTTTTGAATGAATACAGCAAATTGTTTCTTGCTGTTACTTTCCTTTGAACAAATAAAACAGAAAGACAGGACCATAGAAAAATACATCAATTACAGGCTTAGTTAGGTTGTGGTTAATCAAGATTTTATCTTACTAAAATGTAAGAAAGGAAATTTTTATTGAAGTAAACAGTTGTGAGATAAAAGCAAGTGAATGAGAACACACGTTTGAGTAACCCATGTCTCCCCAAGGAAAATCTCAGAGTTAAAATGGCCTTTCTTGATACCACTTGATCATTCAGATATAATTTGCACTTTCACAATACATAAATTTTAATGCCAAGACAGGAAATTCAATCTAAAAAATGATCACTTGCCAAATTAATGATCCGTTTACATCTGAGGTTAGGGCTGAGTCATAATTATATTGAAATTAAAAGATAAGTCCTGGATGTCTTCAATGATCTCAATATTTGCACATTTATTTAGCACTCACCACAACACTAGAAATGTGCTGTGGGCAATCGAAAAGTACATAACATGTATTTTTTTTTTATTTTTGGATATGATGAAATATCAGAGATGGGATTTATCTTCCCACTGAAACTAACTAGAAAATTGGACCAAATATATGAAATAACTGTTTTCACACATTGGACAACAGGCAACACAAGGAAAATAAGTGAGGTGAGCCTTATGATTACTACTGACCTTCTGTGTGTAGGCACATTTCACAACAGAAAGTAGTAGGGGCAGCCCATCCAGAACAGGGTGGTTTCCCGGAATTGAGATGGAAATTAGGGAAGCTGAGGGGGCTGGAACATATTGGGCCGAGTTCTGCGAAAAGAGAGCTACCCAGAAAAAAACCCTGACTCTTGATTGAAAGTCTTACTGATTACATAAACAGTTGATTAACACATATTTTGTATGTTACATGTATTGTGTACTGGATTCTTATAGTAAAGTAAGCTAGAGAAAAAAATGTTTTTAGGCAAGTCATAAGAAAGAAAAAATATGTTTCCTATTCATTAAGTGAAGGTGGATTATCATAAAGATCTTCATACTCATTGTCTTTATGTTGAGTAGACAGAGGAGAAGGAAGAAGAGAAGGGGTTGGTTTTGCTTTCTCAGGGGTGGCAGAGGCAGAAGGAAATTCACATGTAAGTTCAAACCCGTGTTGTTCAAGGGTCAACTGTAATCAGTCAAGTAAGTGCTAAAATCTAAAATACATCAGTGAAAATGGCAGAGTGAGAACATCTGAAAATCAACAATAACAATGGCAAAAATTGCCTAAATCAACATTTTCAGGAAGCTGAAAATTAACTAAAAGCTTGCAGCAACTCAGTGAGCACTTATTTTAGAAAGTAAGCTGAATCTCGGTACAAAGAGTGAGTTTTGTGGCTTTTTAACTGGCTCAGTTCCTACACTTCTCCATTGAGGTCTGCAAGAGCTTTGAAAAACAACAACCCACAATCATGGTGAAAACCAGCAGTCTGGCAGCCATTAAGAGGGACAGAACAAAGTTGGAGCCTCAGTCCCAGAAAATTGTCTTGTGATTATTTACTTGTCTTGTGATTCACTGAAAGATATCGTTTGCTAGGCTGTCTTTATACGACTGCACTTGGAGCTGGCCCAACAAAAGAGCCTTTTTCCTGGGGTGATTGTCAAAAACATTTAGAGAAAAATGTTTAAATTCACAGATGCTTAAGGTGCATATCAGGTGGGGCCAAAAAGAGTAGCCAAAATCCTTAAAAGGAAATCCTGGGGAATGAGATGTCCATAGGGGCTTTGAAAAGATCACATTGATTGGGAATCTAGAAGGAAATGTGAATGTCATATCTATATAGGACATTCTACCCAACAACAACAAAATACACATTCTTCTCAAATGCACATAAAACGATCTCCCAGAGATGTTAGAACACAGAATAACTTTCATTAAATTTTAAAAGCTTGAAATGATATGAAATATCTTATTTGACCAAAATGGAATAAAACTAGAAAATAGTAGTAGTAGAAAGTTTGGAAAATTCACAAATATGTGTAATTTAAGGACTGCACTCTTAACTAACGGGTCAATGAAGAAACCATGAAGGAAATTAGAAAATATTTTGAGATGATTTAAAATGAAAACATGTTAAAACTTGTGGAATGCAGTAAAAACAGTACTGAGAGATACATTTAAAGCTATAAATTCCTACATTAAAAAAGAGGATGAATCTCTTTGAATATGACACCAAAAGGACAGCCAACAATAGAATAAACAGATAAATTAGTTTATACCAAAATTCAAAATTTCTGCACATGAAAAGACACAATCAACAGAGTAAAAAAGGCAGCCCAGAGAAAGGGAGAAAATATTTGCAAATCATATGTCTGATAAATGTTTAGTGTCCGAAAAATATAAAGAACACCTACAACTAAACAATGACAATAAATAAATAATCTGGTTAAAAAAAAATCAAAGGGCTTCAATAGACATTTCTCCAAAGAATACAGATAGTCAGTAAGTACCTGAAAAATAGTTTGGCTGGGCATAGTAGCTCACGCCTGTAATCGCAACAATTTGAGAGGCCAAGGCAGGCAAATGTCTTGAGCCCAGGAGTTCAAGACCAGCCTGGGCAACATGACAAAACTCCATCTCTACAAAAAATACAAAATAAATTAGTCAGGTGTAGTGGCATGAGCCTGAAGTTGCAGCTACTCGGGAGGCTGAACTGGGAGGATAATTTGAGCCTGGGAGGTCAAGGCTGCAGTGAGCTGTGATCATGCCACTGCACTCTAGCATGTGTGACCGAGTGAGACCCTGTCAAAAAAAAAAAAAAAAAAAAAAGCAAAAAAAAGTCCAGTAGCACTAATTGTTAGGGAAATGCAAATTAAAACCACAATATGATACTCATTAGAGTGGGTACTATGAAACAGAGAAAATAAGTGGTGGTGAGGATGTGGAGAAACTGGAACCCTCATACAATGTTGCATGGCTAAAGTCATGCAGCCACTGCAGAAAACGGTGTAGCAATTCTCCCACATTTTAAACATAATTACCATATAAGTTAGCAATCCCATTCCTCGGTATGTGCCTAAAAGAATTTAAAACTAGTATTTGAATAACTTGTACATAAATGTTTATAGCAGCATTATTCACATATAACCAAAAAATGGAATCAATGCAAATGTCTATCAATGGCTTCATAAATATTAATCCATTAATGTGATATATCCATACAATGGAATTTATTATTTTATCATTCAGAAGAGTAAAGTACTGATTCATGCTACAACATGGAGGGACCTAGAAAACAACTTGCTAAATAGAACAAGCCAGGCACTAAAAGCCATATATTGTATGATTCCATTTATATAAATGTCCAGAATAGGCCACTCCGTAGATATGGAAATCAGATTGGTTGTTTCTAAGGAATAGGGGCAGAGAGAAATGGAGAGTGATTGCTTAATGGGTATGGGATATTGTTTTACAGTGATAAAAATGTCCAGGAATTAGATATGGTTATTGGTTGCCTCATATTGTGAATGCACTAGAAGCTGATGAATTGTATACTTTAAAGTTATTGAAATGATGAATTTTATTTAATTGAATTTCACCTCAATAAAAAATGAAAAAGTTAAATATAAAATTACCATATGACCCAGCACTTCCATTCTTAGGTATATATCTAAGAGAAATGAAAGTGAATGCCCCCCAAAAACTTGTCTACAAATGTTCATTATCACTAAAGCAGCAAATTAGTAATGTTGTAATGTTTCATTTTTAAATAGAAATAATAGGATATGAGCCTGATGAAAAGATGATTGTCTTTCTACTTAGCTAGAACACATTTTCATCTTTAAGATGAATTTATCTTTCAAATCATTTTGCTTGTAGAAAGTTTTCATTCAACATTTCACATTCTTCACTTAGCAGAAGGCTTACATGATATCATTGAGCCATTCAAGAATTATACAACCACATTAAATTCCAGCAATGAAAACTGCTGAAGAAAATAGTAAGTCTCCTAGTTTTACCACAAACAAGAATTTGAACTGATAGTTTAGTAGTGAATGTCATTTTAAAAATAAATTGTGAAGGACATTCATATCACATTGCTTCTTCTTAGAGTATGAGAAATAGATTATTACTGCAAAACCACACAAAGACTATCTGAAGTCTGAAAACTGGAGCTACCACTTTGACTTATACTTAAGGAAATGGATATTGCAACTGCAGCCTGAGCTTAGAGTCCTAGTATTCACTTGTGATGTTTCCTTGTTTTCAGCATCAAGGGTTATAAGGCAAAGCCTTGGTTTTACAGTGGAATCCCTTTACTGTACTCAGACCAAGAAACCAACTGCCCATTTCCAGTGATCTGGACTATTATATCCCACTTTGCCCATGTAAATGTATGTGTTTTGCCACTAAACTATCAAAACCCAAGTAAGAGCAGAGTCCTCCCATTAAATGGGACTTTTCTGTGTCTTATTAAACTACTTACCATGAATTCTTTTACTACACAGGCAACTAATTAATATTGTTTTCTTATATTTCTCTAGTTGTATCTAAACACATAAATCAGTAGTAGAAAAACAAAGCTTTTGGCAGTTTCCTGATCAAAATCTTTTAGAACCTCTTGAGATACAGAATATATATTATTCAGCTTTGCACCCTCCGTGTTTTGAATAGTGCCTGGAAAATGAGTATTGAAGAAATTTGTATTTAATAAGTGTGTGTATGAATGAAGTGAAACAGCTCCACTTTAAAAACATTCAGTGTTGTTGGGTGCAGTGGCTCACACCTGTAATCCCAGCACTTTGGGAGGCAGAGGCAGGCGAATTGCTTGAGCCCAAGAGTTCGAAACCAGCCTGGGCAACATGGTGAAACTCCATCTCTAGAAAAATACAAAAATTAGCCAGGTGTGGTGGTGTGAGTCTGTAGTCCCAGCTACTCAGGAAGCCAAGGTGGGAGGCTCGCTTGAGCTGGGGAGGTGGAGGCTGCAGTGAGCCCAGAATCCACTCCACTGCACTCCAGCCTAGGCAAGAGAGCAAGACCCTGTCAAAAAAAAAAAAAAAAAAAAAAAAAAAAAAAAAAAAAATCAGTGTTACCATAAGTGGTTTCATTGACTTTCTTCCCAGTTTCAAACCTATCTAATTACTACAATCCTTCTAATCAAAGGCAAAAGAGTGAAAATTAAACTGGTCTTTTCCGTGTCTCATGTATTTTTCTCTGGGAAAGCCAGAGACGTTTCTTTTGAGATCAAGCGTGCCATGTCAGGATCATTTTCTACTCCTTTCTACACATTCAAAGCATGACTCAGTCTATTTCCACTGCTTTATCATTTCCCAAGCCCTTCTCCCTGTCACTAGGCTTATAGACTCTGTTCATGTTCTGGTTACCAAATTACTTGGTTATAACTTTCTTTCTGACCCTCTTTGCCCTTGTGGCTGGTACTACAGCATAACGAAATGACCAACACTAAAATTAGTTTCTTTTTATCCCATTGCACCTCTCTTCATGTTCTTGTAAGGGTTTCCTACTGTGGCACAGGTTATTCAAACATCTACTTTGTACACTCACTGTAAGCAAAATATAGTACACAGCAGGAGATGATGTGTGTACACATATGTGTTTGTGTAGATACAAAAGAAAAGGGTTCACAATTTTAGAATATTGTGATCTATAGGGGAAAGTAAATATAAACACTTAAAGGCATATTTGCAAATCAGTCATCTAAAACTCCTTTGTACGTTAATGAAAACGGAATCCAAATTTTATACACACATCAGAACTAATTAGTAATATTGATCGATTTTGAGAGCAAACTAATTTCATGTCCCCTGCAAATGATACTTTCCTAATCTTAAGCCCACACTCTTTCTTGATATCTTTTTGAAAATGCAAAATAAATAGTCTACCATGTGTAATTTGTGAATTTGGCTTGTCCTTCGTTAGATTGTAAGCATTGGAGGACTGATACTGCTTTATTCCCCTTTATAACTCCCTGAAGCCTCAAATGTAGAACGTGGTTCAGTAAATATTTGATTCAAAGCAGATCAACAAGTGCTAATTAAAACATGTGGCCTACATCCTGAGAGATCACAAAGTGTAAATGTGATCAGCATTCATATCAGTTAGGGAAGTTGCTTGGTGGGGGTAAATTTGATCCAGTTTTAAGGCTGTAATTTGTGAAGTTTTTAGCCTAAGTTCCCATTTATTCCCAGTACATAGTCCCTCACAGCCTCGTAAGCTGGTATTTATCAAGGACAATTTTATTTATAAATATCGTTTTCTCATTTCCTTACATTAAGCCTGGGCTATTTCTCCATTGTCCACATAACTTGCTATGTTTTCTCATTAAAATAGTTTATATTATCTTTAATTGTTCTCTAACAAAAAGATTCACTAGAAATTCCAGATTGTTCTTTCCAGAAAGTTAAAAACAAAAACAAAAACTCAGCCACCTGAATCAAGTTTGAACAATGTAGTATGTACAATAAAAAACAAAATGATTTATGAGGCAAGGGAACACATTTGTCAAATTAATCTTAGCATATATGAGATAGGAAACATTCATTTTAACAAGAACAACACAGTAACATTCAATTTTGATCTTGCTTATCTGGTAAATTGATATGTGTGATGGTAGCATGAAGGAATATAAAAAAGCATGATTTGTAACCATAACATCTGAATTAGAGCATTGGTTCTGCTACTTTCTGGTCATGTGAATTCATAAAAAATTATATACTTTGTATGGCCTTCAGTATCTTCCTATATAAAATAGATCTATAATTATTACAACTTCAGAAAATTTTTCTGAGGAAAAAATAAGATAAATTTTTTTGTAACTGTTTAGTGTCATAGACAAGCAATGAATTATTCTTTTCTTGAAAAATCCTCTTGTACAATGTTTGCATTCACTGGAGAAAAAGTATCCTTCAGAAGTTTCTCTGGACTCTTTGATGCTCTTCTAATGAGATACTTGATCAAGGGTGGCAACATTCTGCAGGAAAAGCAGCCGATAACATCTGAGTAATGCTCTGTCCCCTCTGGATGTATCTTCCTCCATCTTTGTGCTAAAGTCCACAGTGTGTATCTCAGAAGTCAAGATTAAGTATGTGCTTTGCTTCACGTTGAGATTCTTGGTTGGGCTTTATTTGACAAAAGAAATGAGACTTCTAGGTCTTACCTGTTTTGGTAAAGGAATATTTATTCACAGTCATATCTTTGCTAAGCATCATCTATAATAAAGTTAGCTAATTAGTGATCATTTTATAAGAAAATAAAATACCATTTTGCAGCTTAAAGAGGATTTTATGGTCCGATATTTGAGAGTAGAGGATGATAATACTGAAAAATTTAATATTTTTTCTGTCAATTTCCTGAGCTCCTATACTATATAGTCGTACCAAACAATCTAATATTTTGTTATAAAGTTGCAAGATTTTCTAGTCGTTTCATAAGTTTATGGTAGTCATGACTGTTGGAAAGGAGCCTCAAGTGATCAGCTCTGCTAATTAAGAAGACATATTCTGTTCTCAATGTCATCATATTTAGAATAAGGGAGTTAGTATATAATCAGAGGCTGCAAACAGTATTCGGTTTGTCCAGATTAGTTTATCCAGATTAGTGTTAGATGTTTTTAAATGCTCTTAGGTGGGTCAAACCGTTTCCAGATGTACGACAAGGTTGCACCACTTCTTACTGTCTTGCATCCAGACATTTCACACATTTTTGTGTCTTTTCTGATTCCTAGAAACTTACAGTTTGGAATTTCTGGAATAGATTATTAGCTAATTTCTTTCCAGTTTAAACAGTCTATGAAAGTGATAAAGTAAATCCTAATCCACTCTATGAAAACTGGACAACTTCTTTTTTTTTTTTTTTTTTTTTTTGTATTTTTTAGTAGAGACGGGGTTTCACCGTGTTAGCCAGGATGGTCTCGATCTCCTGACCTCGTGATCCGCCTGTCTCGGCCTCCCAAAGTGCTGGGATTACAGGCTTGAGCCACCGCGCCCGGCCTGAAAACTGGACAACTTCAACAGAAATTTCTGATATCGTCAATGTGGTCATCTAAATTAATCTGGAAACCATGCTCTATGAACATTTTTTAAATGCTAAAGTATTGTTTAAAAAACTTACAGTAGACTTTTTTTTTTTTTTTTTTTTTGAGACGGAGTCTCGCTCTGTCACCCAGGCTGGAGTGCAGTGGCTGGATCTCAGCTCACTGCAAGCTCTGCCTCCTGGGTTTATGCCATTCTCCTGCCTCAGCCTCCCGAGTAGCTGGGACTACAGGCGCCCGCCACCTCGCCTGGCTAGTTTTTTGTATTTTTTAGTAGAGACGGGGTTTCACCATGTTAGCCAGGATGGTCTCGATCTCCTGACCTCGTGATCTTCCCGTCTCGGCCTCCCAAAGTGCTGGGATTACAGGCTTGAGCCTCCGCGCCCGGCCGAACAACAATATAAGTTTCAATAGCTAGAATGAAGATATTGAATTGTTTCAAACACAAGGAAATAATAAATGCTTGAGATAGTGAATGAATATGCTAATTACCTTGATCTGATCACTATACATTATATGTATTGAAACATCACTATGTAACTAATGAATATGTACAATTATTATTTGTCAATTAAAAATAAAATAGAATAGAATTTATAAAATATATTATCTTTAAAACTTACAGCAGACTTTACAAGAAAGAAAAATAAAATGCTACATGCAAAGAGTATAAATAAGAGGAACAAGAAAAGGGAGTGGAGAAGGAAGAGGAGGAGGAGAATGGGAAGTCAGAGCAGTAAGCAATGAGTTTACTCATGGTCTGTTCAAAAAAAAAAAACAGAAGGGAGGGAAAGGTTTGGAGGTTATTAGATGATAAAGCTACTTGATCATAAAAAAACATGTAAAAGAAGAATTCAAGGCCTTGGGAGTGTGCAAATGGGAACTGGAAATGGGATTTCTACATAAAGATGGGACCCTCAAAGTTTATACTTTAGGCAAAATGGGAAACTCAATAAAATCCATCCAATGGCCACAAGAAATAACAAGGGAGCTTATTGCTCTACACTAAAGAAAAGCTTTCCATTCAAATTCAGGGCCTTGACCCATTCCTTACTTGGAGTTAGAGCAAAAATAGCAGTAGTTCTTATATGGCCCAGCCATGCAAGAAATTGACTTAAATTTGATTCTGAGCCAGTGGTAGTCTAGGGTACATGATATAAGTGAAATGCAAAACCACTTTGGAGGGATATTCCCATGACCAAAGTGACAAGGGATTCTCATAGGACCACATTTAAGATGACTTAACTTTTTCAAATTACACAGCATGAAATAACACAATCACTACAAATGCTTGATAATGTTTCTCTTCTTTCTTGTGTCTGCTCAGAATCTGAGGCAATAAAAGAACCATCTGAGAGTGACTATAAAAAAATAAATATTTTAAATGGCAAACTACATAAAAGAAAGAATTAAAAGTGTAAGAAAAAAATTAGATACTTAATTAAATATAGGCCAATTTGACCAAAACAAGAGTAAACACTTATAAATGAAAATGCAGTCTTTGATATAGAAAACCTCAATTGATGAGTTAAATACCAGATTAGCCAAGGTTAAAGATAGAATTTCTTGAGGTTTTCATATCTTTGATCAAAAAGGGGGAAAGGGTGTGTTTTTTGTTTCTTTATTCAAGTCCACATCACACATAATTCTAGATATTAAAAAATCTTTTTGAACATATTTAACTTAAATATCCTTTTAACGTTTGGTGCCTTTTTCCCATAGAAATTCAATTGGTTCTAAAAGTTTAACAAAAATGTACATACATATGGATGATGAAGAAGAGGTAAATAGAATTAAAATGTATGTACAGTCATTCATCATACACAGATTTTATTCCAGAAAGTAAATAACTGAAGTCAATATGTATAATATCTCATGAACCCAACCTTATTAATAGCATAGTTTAAACTTTCTATATCTTCATAATATTTAGTGTGATGTATTTATCAGTTACAGTAAGTATACTAACATAAGTGTGATTTTTCTCAATTCCTCATTGTAGATCTATCCATTTTTGTTTTAAGTATTTTGAAGCTCTGGTAAGCACATCAATATTCTAAATAATATTTTTATCCTTTGGTAGTGGATGGGTTTATGCATAATAATATTTATTTAATATTTATTTGGTTTGTTATTACTTTAATCGTACTATTCTTAGTTGATTATATTTGCCTGGTATAAATGTTTACTTCTTTCCTTTTGGTCTTTATGATTCATTATGCTTTGAGAGAAGTTCTGTTTCTCTCAAAGAAGGAATGGGAGCTTAATTACCTGATCTCTCAGCATGTAACAGCTATGCATTCTATAAAAAGTATATTTAAAAAACTACCTGAGTGTTGTTAGAATACTACACTAACTGCACAATACACCTTCCATAAAATGAATATGGTATGTTCACCAACATAGGCCATTTGCAGCATCATTACACAAGTCCCAATAAATATAAAATGATCAAAATACTATAAAACAATTTACCTGATAACATTAAATGAAATTATAAATCGAAAACTTTAAGACATCTAGGAAAATGCCACTATGTTTTCTTTTAAAATCGAGCACACATGCAGAAAGAAACTGAAAGGAGAAACATACGATGGCAAATCTCACAAAGAGCCAGAAAATTTCAATTTCATAAAGTAAGGTGAGCATGTTGATATGTGAAATGACAGCTTCTCAATTTCAACAGCAGGTAAAGTATGCATGCACTGACTGTGAGTTTCTGCAGATCTGGTTTTCATCTTAGAAACAAAGGGGGTAATAGTGAACACGGAATCCCACAGACAATTCGTATTTCCAGGAAGCAACATGTATTTGTCGCATTGTGATTGTTATTGTGAACTATCTACAGCTGTCTATTTCCTTAAACTAGGAACAAATAAAAGTTAAAAGAACAACCACAAAAAAAAAAAAAAAAAAAATCCTCAGGCACAAATAAACATACCTGTACCTTAGAATAGAGTCCAGTCCTCTCCAAGACAATAACTTCTTACAAATGGCATGCCCGAAAAAAAATTCATCTGATTCAAAGATAAGAACAAAAAAAATCACAGAAACAGAATCTATACAGTTATACTTCCAGAAATGTGGGAAATAGGGACAGAATAAACACGTGGCATTTTTTTTTTTTTTAATTTACCAGAACAATGTTGCAATATTAGAGATGAAAACTATGGCAATATACTTTACCATAATTTTTTTAATCATCAAAGCAATATCCTCTCTAGAAGACCATAGAGATGCAGGACCTATCATAATATCTTAAGAGACAACAGATGGAGATGTGACGAGCTTGAACATTTCAGAAAAAAATCAAAGAAAACAACACAGAAACGAAGGCAAAATTAGAACTAGCACAAGGAAAAACAGATACTGCGATAAACTCAGTGAGTTACAAATAGAGTAAGAAAAAATATGCAGTTTTTTGTTTGTTTTTGTTTTGTTTTGTTGTTGTTTTTATTCTGAGACAGAGTCTCTGTTGCCCAGGCTCGAGTGCAGTGGCATGATTATAACTCACTGCAGCTGTGAACTCCTGGGCTCAAGTGATTCTCCCGCCTCAGCCTACAAAATAACTGGGACTACAGGTACACACCACCACACCTAGCTAATTTTTCTTATATTTTTTGTAGAGACAGGGTCTCACTATGTTGCTGAGGCTGGTCTTGAACTCCTGGGCTCAAGCAATCCTCCTGCCTTGGCCACCCAAAATGCTGGGATTACAGGCATGAGCCACTATGGCTGGCCCAATAAGCAGAATTTAACAGAAAAAAGTGCTATGAGAATCAAAGAGTAAATGACATAGAAGAAAGAAAAATTTCAATGTATACCCAATTGAAATTTCTCAATAGGATTTTTTTAAGTAAGGAAAGAGAAGGAACAAGTTACCGTATAAACAAACAAACAAAGCCTTTCCAGAAATAAAGCTAAAACTAGAATCCACATATTGAAAATATATGCTACATCTCCTGGAAAATTGACCCTGAATGGTGAACACTGAGGTATATCGTAGTAAATACTTGAATCTCAAAGATGAAGAGCCCTTTGGATATGCAGGCAGAAATACCAAGCAATTGGTATGGAGAAAATAATTAGATTGGCTTCATATTACTCCACAACCACAGTCAATTCTAGAAGAAAATCTTCATGAAATCTTCAAGGAAATAAAAACAGTTCCAATAATTTAATCAGTGAAGAAATAACTGGGGAAAATTTATCAAAATGACTCTTCAGTATTGACCCCATGGGACTAAAATTAAAACAACTGTGCGGGTTATGGTACCAGAGTGGGATGTAAATGTAATAATCTTTGGGAATGAAATTTGATAGGAGGAAGTGAAGAGGTGGGAATTCATCTCTGTGTACTTTATTTGTAATATTCAGGGCAAAAATAACATTAAAGTTCGTATATAAAGTAATAGAGGCATACTATGATTCAGCAGTATGAAGTCAAACACTAAGAACGATGACATAATTAGTTGTAATTAGATGATGGATAAAAGGCAAGGTGAAGGAAGGAAAGGGAGATACAATAGATACAAAAGGACAGTGTTTAAGATCAAAGATTCTGGAGTCAGACTACCTGTGTTTAAATCCTGACTCCACTAGTTTCTAGTTGCAAAACCTAGAGCAATTTGCTTAACCTTTCCTGCCTTGGTTCTCCAGCATAAAATTTAGTGTAACATTTCCACTCACTTTTATAGCGTTGTTATGAGGATTAAATATCAATATATGCAAAGCACTTAATCTGACTTATCAGTTTATTATATTGTTTATGATGCTAATTTAATAATAATAATAATAATAATAATAATAATATTATCTCCCTATCATAAGTATATCCATCAGGGCTGGTCAGTAAAAAATAAAACCACTGTGGTGCTCCAGCAAAGAAGGATTTTAATATAATTTTGTAGTTTTATTGTTCTGTCTGCTTATTATTACTGCCATCCTCTCCTACAGTTTCCTCCTCATTGAACAGAAGAAATCTGAAACTACATTTCCCAGAAACCCTTTCCTTATGTGATTCCAAATTAAAGTCTTTCAAGAAAAAGGCACTTGTGTGGGAACATGAAGACAAAACAAAAGAGCCAGTTGGCAACTCTGAACGATGGATGACAATTGTGAGCAGCTGCATGAATAGATAATATATAAAAGTTTTGCAGTGGCTTGAGGCAACTTTCTGAAAAAAATCGCTCTTTTAAAACTATTAGCAGCTGAGATTAGTGATGGTTGCTTTCTTTGAGATTCATGTTTATTTTAGGTTCTGGATAAATTCCTATGAATCACCTTTTTCAATACTTCAGGCAAGTGAGATGGTCATATGGATTTTTGTATAATCCTGCCACTTCTTGATTTTATAAACTGCAGCAGAAGCTTCCCTGAACTTCATTTCCGCAGCTCTGACAAAGGCTTGTGAACCTCTAAATCCTTGTATTAAAATCTTTCCTACCGAATTCCTAGAAAGGACATCTGGGAGAAGAGGGGCTTCAAAATGGCTGACTAGAGGCATCGGGTACTTGCCTCCTCCACAAAGAAGAACCAAAACAGTGAGCAGATAATCACACTTTGAATAGATCATGCAAGACAGAACACTGGAATTCAACAGATAAATGACAGGAAACATCTAAGACAAGGAAGGACAGGGAAGCGAAGCAACTTGCACAGCCAGAATCAGCTGAGAGCCTGAAGAGGCTTCCCAATTCAGGGGAAAGGGTAAGTGAGACACCCCCAGTGGTTCACATTCCCACGGTAGACTCCTGCAATCCTAGCCATAGGAGAGCCCCTTGACCCTCCCAGGCCCTGAGACTAACACAGGAAGCTGCCTGGAGACTATGCGATGGCATTGCTCCAGAGAGGGGAGCTCACGCTGGATCTCACACACCCCCTGAGTCCTCAGCAGTTACAGCACAGCACCATTTTAAGAGTCCAGCCCTCACCAGGCTGCATCCAGCCTTGGGGTTCAACAACCCCTGTGTCTCCACATCCCTGGAGCCCCACTGACATCCTTCAGCCACAGCCACGGCCGCTGCCAGCTGCTGCTGCCTAGGTTGAAGTGCAAGCCATCGGCAGTTACCTCTTTGCCCCCAGCGATAGGTCTGCTGTGCATTTACAGGCGCCCTGAGGTGAGGCTACTCGCCCACAGCGCCACCTAGAGCCAAAGTGCTCGCTTTCCAGCCACCTGCCTGTGGCTGCTGCCACTGAAAGCAACACCACACTCCCAAGGAGTAGGGCCGTAGTGCAGCTGCTGCTGCCTCCACCTGAGCATTTCACTGGGGACCTGGTGAGCACCCCACCCCTGCCTACCACAGCCAACATTTGCACACATCAACAGGGGGTCTGAGGACAAGCCCTACCAGCCCAACTTTGCCTCACCCCTGCAGTGCCCAAGCACATCATCTTTTGATAAAAGTGTCAAGAACATACACTGGGAAAAGTACACCCTCTTCAATAAATGGTGCTGGGAAAACTAGATATCTGTATGCAGAAGAATAAAATTGAACCCCTGTCTCTCACCATATACAAAAATAAACTCAAGGTGGATTAAGGTCTTAAATTTAAGACCTAGCCGGGCGCGGTGGCTCAAGCCTGTAATCCCAGCACTTTGGGAGGCCGAGACGGGCGGATCACGAGGTCAGGAGATCAAGACCATCCTGGCTAACATGGTGAAACCCCGTCTCTACTAAAAATACAAAAAACTAGCCGGGCGACCTGGCGGGCGCCTGTAGTCCCAGCTACTCGGGAGGCTGAGGCAGGAGAATGGCATGAACCCGGGAGGCGGAGCTTGCAGTGAGCTGAGATCCCGGCCACTGCACTCCAGCCTGGGCGACAGAGCGAGACTCCGTCTCAAAAAAAAAAAAAAAAAAAAATTTAAGACCTAAAGCTCTACAGTTGCTAGAAGAAAACATAAGCAACACAGTCAGGGCACTGATTTAGGCAAAGGTTTTATGGCTAAGACCTCAAAAGCATAGGCAAATAAAACAAAAAATAGACAAGTGGGACAAAAGCTAAAAAGCTTCTGCACAGCAAAGGAAACAATCAACAGAGTGAAGAAATAACCTCTTGAATGGGAGAAAATATTTGCAAACTGTTCATCCATAAAAGGACTAATATCCAGACTATACAAGAAACTCAACTCAGTAGTAAATAATCCAGTTTAAAAGTGGGCAAGAGACATAGACATTTTTCAAAAGAAGACATATAAATGACCAATGGGTATATTTTTTTAAATGTTCAACATCACTAATGGTTAGAGAAATGCAAATCAAAGCTATAATGATTTATCATCTTACCCCAGTTAGAATGACTATTATTAAAAAGAAAAAAAAAATAACAGATACTGCCAAAGATGCAGAGAAAATGCAACTCCAGTACACTGTTGGTGGGAATGTAAATACGTACAGCCACTGTGGAAAACAGTATGGAGATTTCTAAAAAAAAGAATTAAACATATAATTATGATACAATTCAGCAATCCCACTACTAGGTATTTATCCAAAGCAAAGGAAATCAGTATATCAAAGGGATACCTACACGCCCATGTTTATTGCGGCACTATTCACAATAACCAAGATATAAAATCAACCTAAGCGTCCATCAATGGATGAATGGATAAAGAACATCTGGTATATGCACTTGATGGAATACTATTCAGCCATAAAAAAAATGAAATAATGTCATTTGCAGCAACATGGATGGAACTGATGGTCATTATATGAAGTGAAGTAAGGCAGGCACAGAAAGACAAACATCACATCTCCTCACTCATATATAGAAGCTATAAAAGTGAATCTCAAGGAGATCAGAGGAGAATGATACATATCAGAGGCTGGGAAGTATGTGTGAGTGAGGGTGCCAGGAGAATAAAGAGAGGTTGGTTAATGGGTAAAAACACACAGTTAGATAGAAGAAAATAAGTTCTAGAGTTAAATAGCACAGTAAGGTGACTATAATTAGCAATAATGTAGTGTATATTTCAAAATGGCTAGAAAATAGAACTTAATATGCTCCCAACATATAGAAATAAGTAGTGGAGGAGATGGATACACAAAATAACCTAATTTGATTATTATACATCCTATGCATTTAGAAATATTTAATGTACCCAATAAATATATACAAATATTATGTGTCAATAAAAAATAAAATGAAAATTAAAATAAATTTTTAAAAATTCCTAGAATGGCTTCTGCTTTACTGACCAACACTAATTAATATGTACATAAAAATAAACATAAAAATAGAGAATTATAATGATTCAATAAAATACTCATGGTAAATGAATAAAATGTTATTACATATTAATCTATAAAAGCAAACTTTTCTAAATATCTGAAGAAACACAGAAAACAAAGCAAAGAAATAATTCAATTAATAAATAATTTTTTAAAGGCATACAAAGAGAAAACATAACAAAATTTTGATGAAAGTAACCGAACTCAACACAGTCACTAAAAGAAAAGGTTATGTGGATCACGAAATAATTGCTGTGAAAAAAATACACCTACAACAAAGTGATTTAAAAAGACTGAAAACAAAAGAATGTGCAAAGAACAGCAGATATCATAACCTTAATATCAGACAAGGATGAATCTGATGTAAAAGCTCTAAATGAAAGAACAAAAAAGTACTATTGTATAATGCTAAACATTAAAATTCACAATGAAGTTGTAGCAGTTAGAGATGTTACAACTAACATTTTACAGTTTTAAATGTTGCACCAAATAACGTGGCTCAACATTATTATAGAGTCAAAACAATAAGGTATAAATTTTTAAAGTAGACAGAAACTATTATTGGCAGTAGTTTTATTCATGCACTCATTTTGTGTTAGGCCAAGTGGACAAATAATAAATGTACAAGACCTGAATAACACAATTAGGAAGGTGAAGTTATTGGATATGTATCATATTCTATATGCTGAATACAGAATTCATTTTCTATTAAGAAACACTTGAAACACTCTCACCAAAACATGACTGTATATTTTGCTAGAATAAAAATAGTTTTTCAAAATGTAAGAAAAATAGAACAGTGAGAATAATATTCATTAATCATAATTCAATTAAAGTTAATGACAAAACCAGAAACAAACAAAAAAATGTGTTTTAGATGCTTTCTGTCAAACAAATCAGAGAGAAAATAAAACCGTAAATTGTAGAATACCTAACAAATAATGATAGCTAAAACACTACTTATTAGAACCCATGTGATGCTTCTAGAGCAGACTTACATACTTATATTTCACAGACTTACATATTTATACTAGCGAGCAAATTTAAATATATGATCATCAAGCTTAAAGTGTTAGGGGGGAAAAAACAGAAAATAAACCAAAGGAAATCAGAAGTCTGAAATTAAAATGATAAATATTAATGAATTTTATTAAAATAGTTGATCCTTTGAATAAAACCATAAAAGCCATTAAGCTACTCTAATCAAAATAAAACATGAGGGTGTTTCTTAAAGGGAAGAATATTAAAATATCTTTAATATTTAATATTTATATATATAATATAAATTTATATTTATATTTTAATTTAATATTAAAATATTCTTTAAACACATGGAGACATCTAAAAGAATAATAAGACTTCTTTATTCAAGTTTATCCAAACAAATTTACTACAATGAAATGCATAGTATTTTAGAAAAATGTAATGTACCAAAATTTACTCAAGAAAGCATAAAAAAATCTATCACTAGTATTGGAGGGTCAATAATTTCACAGCATTTCTATCCTTGGAATTTATCTTGCAGATACATCTGTATATAGGAAAAATGATATGTGCCCAAGATTGTTTACTGAAAATTGTTTGTAATAACAAGAAATTTGAACAACCTAAATACTGTCTATAGGGAATGGGTTAAAATGAATTATGGTACAGTCATGAAGTGGAATGCTATGTAGCTCAAACGATCAAAGAAGCAAAAATAATACATTATTAATATATAAATAAATATACACGTGGGACAATCTTCAAGATATATTATAAAGTAACAGAAAGTGAAGTGATAAATGAATGTATAGTACTCCAGCAGTGCTTTAAAAATGAAAACAAAAGATAATCATATTTACTTGTAACTTGTATGTGTGTTTGTTTATGCATATACATATATATATACACATATGATTTTTCTGAAAGTATAATGGGAACCTTATAATAGGTTCTATGAAATGGAGCTAAGTGCTTAGAGGACAGAAGTAAGACCTTTTTTTATTTTTTACCATTTTGTACATTTTGATTTTTTTTTTTTTTTCTCACTGCAACTTCTGCCTCCCAGGATCAAACAGTCCCTCCCACCTCAGCCTCCTGTGTAGCTGGTGCTGCAGACACAAACCACCATGTTTTTAATTTTTTTTTTTTTTTTTTTTTTTTTTTTTTTTTTTTTTTTTTGCCTTTTGTAGAGGTGGGAGTCTCACTTTGTTGTCCAGGTTGGTCTTGAACTCCTGGCCTCAAGCAGTCCTCCCTCCTTGGCCCCGCAAAGGGCTAGGATTACAAGCGTGAGCCACCACACCTGGCACACTTTGAATTTTGAATCACGAGAATGTTAATTTTAAAATACATTTAATTTAAAGAACAGTAAAAGAACAGCGACAGAATCAAAAACCTCTTTATCAAGAGGGCAACTGAAAATCAATGGTCGATTTAGGTATTTGGTCTCCAAATCATAGCCCTTACCTCCCACAATATACCCAAAGAAAAACTGGGAAAATCTAGTATTTTTCTATTTTACTCAATCACCTTGTCCTTCCGTTTCCAAGTGAAATGGGAAAGTTAATACATGTGGAGACAAAATGGAATATCGTTTTAAAATTCAAATTAAATATTTTAAAATAATTGCAAGTCATTAGAAATAAAATCAATTTCAAAATTTAACTCACAAAACATACATAGTTGTTTGGCTACAAAGAAAAAAAGGCTTTGCTATGGAGACCCCTATTTGTAGTACATACCAAGGAGTAATTGAATCTTAATTCAGGTTTAATAACTCCTTTCTGGTTTGGAAATTTTCTGCTAAAGCTTTTCTAGAGTACGGAAATGAAAGAGTTCTAACAGACCTTTCCACCTCAATTATAGTTGGCTTTCAGAAAGCAGGAAAGAACTTACACAAGTAGAACAAGGTTTGGTACATCCTAACCTTCCTCGATATTTCATTAATATGTCATTAAGAAAAGTCAGTTCTCAGAGCCTATTTTTTATTTCACAATCTTAAGTTGCTCTAGTTGGTAGAATGTAACATGGGTCTCATTCAACCATTGGAAAAATAATTCTAATCTTTAAAAGGTCTGTTTTTTATTTCCAGATTTGCAAACAGCTTGTGGTGTAACATTGGATGACTCATAATATTTTTATTTCCAAGTCTAAACCTTTCCAAATTGGGCTGATAATATCAACAGCTTGAAGCCATCTCTTTGTAATGTTCTTAATGAAATAATGTTTCAGTAATAGTCAGTCTTGGGGTCTGAAACAGTCCCTTAGGTTTGAACAATACAAGCCTGAAAGATTTAATCTGCTGAAGGCAGAGTAAAGCAAGAACAGTTTCAGCGTATCAGGAATCATTTAAGCTACATCTAAGCATAGCTGCCTGCTAGTTTAACTATTTTGTATAAACTAATTGGCATGTTAGAACAGTGTAGTCAGCCACATGATCCATTAATAATTTAGTGCTAACTGCCTAAAGAGTAATTAAGGACCAATTATTTTAGATTGGTCGAATTGGTTTGCTATATAGATATATAACTTTAGTAAGCTTTTCTTCTAATTTCCTTAATGTTTATTAATTATTTCGTTTATTAAGCAAACTGCAAAATTCTTAATCCAGAGCAAGCACTTTCTAAAAAATATCCTTTAGGGGCTGGATGTGTTTGCTTATGCCTATAATTCCAGCACTTTGGGAAACGAGGGCAGGAGGATAGCTTGACCCCAGAAGTTCAAGATCAGCTTGGGCAACATGGCGAGACCCCATCTCTACAAAAGAATTAACCAATTAGCTGGGCCTAATGGTGAGCACCTGTAGATCCAGTTACTCAGGAGGCTGGGGCAAGAGGGTTGTTGGAACCTAGGAGTTGGAGGCTGCAATGAGCTGTGATCACGCCACTGCACTCCAGCCTGGGCAACAGAGACCCGGTCTCTAAAAAAGTAAAAAAATAAAAAATGTTGCCGGGCGCGGTGGCTCAAGCCTGTAATCCCAGCACTTTGGGAGGCCGAGACGGGCGGATCACGAGGTCAGGAAATCGAGACCATCCTGGCTAACACGGTGAAACCCCGTCTCTACTAAAAAATAGAAAAAAACTAGCCGGGCGAGGTGGCGGGCGCCTGTAGTCCCAGCTACTCGGAGGCTGAGGCAGGAGAATGGCGTAAACCTGGGAGGCGGAGCTTGCAGTGAGCTGAGAACCGGCCACTGCACTCCAGCCCGGGCGACAGAGCGAGACTCCGTCTCAAAAAAAAAAAAAAAAAAAAAAAAAAAAGAATTAAAAAAAAAACATGTACACTGCAGTGTCTTTCATGAATAGCAGCAAATGTCTTACCTGCTAGTCTTTGGTAAAACTATTCATCTTTAATCTGCAAGTTTAAATCCTGCCATGCTGGGGTTTTATTAAGCTTTTTTTTTTTGAGACAGGGTCTTACTCTGTAGCACAGGCTGAAATGCAGTGGCACGATCACGTCTTACTGCAACTTCCACCTTCCGAGCTCAGGAGATCCTCCTCCAACCTCAGCATCCGGAGTAACTGGGACTACAGGCACGCACCACCATACTTGGCTAATTTTTAAATGTTTTGTAGACACGAAGTCTCACTATACTGGCCCAGCTGGTCTTGAACTCCTGGACTCAAACAATCTCCTGCCTTGGCCTTTCGAAGTGCTGGGATTACAGGAAGGAGCCACCCTGCCTGGCCTAAACATATTGTTCATTGTAGTAAAATATACATAAAATTTACCATTTTAACCATTTTAAGGCGTACATTTCAGTAGTGTTAAGTACCTTGTTGTGCAACCATCACCATCATTCATGTCCAGAACTCTTTTTACCTTTCCAAACTGAAACTTCCTTCCCATTAAACAACTTCCCATTCGCCTCTTCCCAGCTCCTGGCAACCACCAATCTACTATCTATTTCTATGAATTTGACAATTTGACTACTCCAGGTATCATATATAAGTGGAATCATATAATATTTTTCCTTTTGTTACTGACTTATTTCACTTAGGCTAATGTTCTCAAGGATCATCCACATTTTCACCTGTGTTAGAATTCACTTCCTTTTTGATAAAAATATTCCTTTGTCTGTATACACAACTTTTTATTGTATTAATTTATTGATAGACACTTGGATTGCTTCTGCCTTTTGGATATTATGAATAATGCTGCTACGAACATGGTCGAACAAATATCTCGTTTAGTCCCTGTTTTTACTTCTTTTGGGTAAATACTGAGAAGTGAAATTGCTGGATGGGATGGTATTTCTATGTTTAATTTTCAGAGGAATTGTCATTCTATTCTCCATAAGGCAGCACCATTTTACATTCCCACCAACAATGCACAAGTTTTCCTATTTCTCTACACCTCCACCAAAATTTATTTCCTTTATTTTTTACAATAGCCATCCTAATGGGCGTGAACATATAACCTTAGTGAATCTTGACTAAATGAAATGAACGAAAACAAGTAAATAATGTTCAGTGTTGTTTAAAAGCTTTTAAGCCATGAAATCCATTGTTGAGACTATGCAAACGCTTACTCTTCAAAAGACATAGCAACATGGCCATTCTGTTTGAAATGAGGTTGGGGCAGCAGAGCTCTGCCAAGTTTCCAAACTTCCAGCCCTCTTTCTTTCCTGTGATACTGTAAGGAAACACCCCAAATCAGTAAACAGTAACAAATGGCTCAAAATATCACTACTTCAGACCCGTAAGTGTTCAGACTTGTAACCTATGCTTCGGTGCCTGGTATAGCCACCATTTCAGTCTATAAAGTTAGTTTCAAAAATGAAAGCAAAGAATTTAAAACTCAGAGCTACACTTAAATCTGTTAAATATACTGTGTAATCCTACAAGTGCCCTCACAGTTCCTTGGCATATAAAAGTATTTTGCAAATCCATATTATCCCTTAATCCTCTCAAATTGACTCGAAATGCATTGACATCATTTAAAAAGTAATTTCAAGTTGATGAACCTTTTACTGTCCTTGTATTTTAAATCTGAATAGTGTGGAATCTAAATTGCTTGAACATCCAATCATGTTTAAATGCGTGATTATCCAACAAATATACTCTACAGGAGACACTACTTAGTGTCCCAATACCCCATTACCCTCTTAGTGAAATATAGATTCATGAGTGCTTTTTCTAATATGTGTATGCATACCATAGTTTCTAAGTCGATCAGACAACAAAAAGGCAGCATAGTGTAATGGTCAAGTGTACAGACTCTGGAACCAGGCTGCTTGAGTTAGAGCCTAGTTCCACTACTTACAAGCTGTGCCACCTTAGGTAAATAAGTCACTTCTCTGAGCCTCAACTGTGATTGGTTACACAGGGATAATGTTGGAACCTATTTCAGAGAATTGCTATGAGGATTAAATGAACCAATATTTATGAAGCAATTAGAGCAATGCTTGACATGAACACTATAAATCAAATTTGATGAATTTTTTTCTCTTCCAATAAAAGTTATGTTATAGCTATATTTCCCTAGAGATCTGTTTCATTCTGATATATGTTGTCTATGTGCTACCTCACTTAGTAAAGCCAAGAAACTGCATATGGACTTAATCAGTGTCCTTCCAGAAAGGGTTTTAAATGCCACTGGGATGGGAGCTGATTACTGAGAGCACTTTCTAATCTGGTGACTGCTACAAATTTTTGTCAGCTCCCATCAGTTTCTTACATGCCTCTTTGATTCAAGTCATAATGAAATATTTGTAATTATCCAAAAGAATGATACTTTTTCAAACCTCTACACCTTCCCACATCTTGTTCCTTCTACCTGAATTATCCTTGTAACACTTTTTCTTCTAGCTAAATAACATGAGTTTTCAGTATTGATTGAGAAATCATGATTAACTGTTGAATTTTATTTGAGTTCTGGGCATAATGACAGACTGTCAAAACAATCCCTAAATCAAGAAACTCCATGGGGAAGCAAACAGTAGATATTCCATATTAGCCTTCTCACCATGTGTTATAGCGTAAAATCATTCAACCTAATATACAACTTAAGTCTCTAGAAAAAGAAACCAGGTCATCATGGCCACCATACTGCATGTAACCAGAGCACTGGTTCCTCCTCTGCCTTTACTCCATTCTCCCTCTCTTCTCTCTGGAGTCTGTCTCTTGAGAGTGCTCTTAGTACTCCTGGTTCAACTATACACCATTATTAAGCACTCGTTACCCCTCAGAAATTCTGGGCAGTTTCCTCATAAGTTGTCATTCCTTTTCCGTGCATGCTAGTGGATACCCCTGACCTCATTGGTATAACTACTACCCAGATGTAGAACATACTCAAAACCCTCATACTACTTCCGGGTCAGTAGTCCCCTGATGTAAACACTATTTTGACTTCTGTCATTATATATCAGTACTGATTGTTTTTAAACTTCATATAAATAAAATAAATATAGTATGCACTTTTTCACCCGACATTATTGTAAATGAGATACATTCATGTTGTTCCATGTTGTATTAGTTTGTTCTTTTCATTGTTCTCTTATATGAATTTACAGCAATTAATCTAAATATTATATTGTTTGATATTTGTGTTATTTCCAGTTTTGACCATTATAATTGATATTTCATAAAACTTTTCACATCTTTTAGCACAAATATGGATTTATTGAGGGGGAGTATACCCTAAATTGGAATTTCTGGGTCACAGAAATTCATGTGCACTTGTGTGTGCAGACACACACACATGCACACACACATACACACACACACACACACCTCCCTTCCAAGATCAAATATTAATTATCAGAAAAATTACTGTAACTTTAAATCCATAATGAAAAGGAGAATCAACAATCATGTATGAGGTACCTTCTGTCTTTATGACCTATACTAGGCATGACTGCCCCATAATTTGTAAGACAGACTGTTTTCTAGTGAAAAGCATATTTAACATGATAATGAAGATAGTCTTGGTTCCTTTCTTTTATTACTCACCATTCTCGTATGCCTATCAGACTTTGCCCCTCAGACACACTTTATGTAAGAAAGACCCATAATATTGCCATAAATCCCTCTTAATATCCACTCTTTTAGCTAGGAAATTTCAACTAGGAAAACTTCAGATGCCAGTAATTCCTAACCAGGGGTCTTTCTAGTCCATAATCCCTGAATAGGAGAGGAAGTATGTGGTATGAAAGTAAAAGGTGGTTTAATTCTTCTGGTTACATAGGGTTAGATAAGAATAAAAGGCATAAGGCATTTTCCCAGCCATGTTCCAAAAAGTATAGGTGTTGGTAAGTATTAGAAGGAAAAAAAGTGTTCTAGAGATGTGGAAAATGATAGTTCAAAAACATTGAGCAGGTTTCTTTACTACAAGAATTACTGATACTTTTAATATTTTGTGAAGCTCTAAGTTAGTGATGCAGACTTTATTATTTCCCAAACTTATTGAATATGAAACTATTTTCTTGGAATACCTAGTAACATTTTTTTGGAATCAATGATTATTAGAACCCATCTTAAGAAATACAGCTATAGGCAAATAAGGAATGCCATGCAGCCAAACAAACTGAGTCACTCCCAAACTGAGTCACTCCACAGGGACCGGAGAAGAATCTTGCAGAGTTTTGCTCTGTCAACAGTTACTGACGGCATGACTGATGTGCTCTAGGCCCTGTCTTAGATACAGGGAAGTTAAAAACGATAAGATTCAGGCCCTTCTGTAGAGTTACTCACAAGCATGAGTAGTGCTTTCTTATGCAAAAACCATCTTATTCAGGGCTAGAATCCTAGAGCAGCTTTTTAAAAATTAAATTTTGTTTTTAAATTGATAACAAAAATTGTACACATTTAGGGTGTATAACATGATGTTTTGATGTACGTATACACTTATCAAAATGTATAAAAGGAATGGCTAAATTAAGCTAATTAGCATATCCGTTACCTCATGTATTTGTCATTTTTGTGGTGAGAACATTTAAAATCTCTCAGCAATTTTCAAGTATACAGTATAAGTGCATTAGTCCATTTTCACACTGCTATAAAGACAGTACCCAAGACTGGGTAATTTATAAAGGAAAGAGGTTCAATTGAATCACAGTTCTGCCTGGCTAGGGAGGCCTCAGGAAATTTAAAATCATGGCAGAAGGGGAAGGGGCACGTCTTACATGGTGGCAGGAGAGGAAGAACCTTTATACAACCATCAGATGTCATGAGACCTCACTCACTGTCATGAGAACAGCATGGGGGAAACCACCCCCATGATCCAGTCACCTCCTTCCCTCAACACATGGGGGTTACAGGTCCCTCCTTCAACATGTGGTGACTACAATTCAAGATGAGATTTGGGTGGGGACACAGAACCAAACCATATCAGGTACATTGTTACTAACTACAGTCTCCATGTTGTACAAGAGACCTTCTGAACGTTTTTCTCCTAACTGAAATTTTGCATCTTTTGACCGCTGTCTTCTTAAATAACTCCCATGCCCCCTAACTCTGTGACCACCATTCTGTTATCTACTTCTATGAGTTTGAAGTTTTAGATTCCACACCTAAGTCAAAGCATGAAGTATTTGTCTTTCTGTGCCTGGCTTATTTCATTTATGAAAATGTCCTTCACATTCATCCATGTCTCAAATTACAGGATTTCCTTCTTTTTCTGGCTGAATAGTACTCTATTGTGTATATATAACACATTTTCTGAATCCATTCACCCGTTGATGGGCATTTAAGTTGCTTCCATATCTTGGCTATTGTGAAAAGTGCTCTGGAGCAACTTTCTTACCTAACGGTATATACAGGAGTACTGTCTTTTGGGGGTTGCCTTGCTTTTCCTGTTTCTTTATGAATAAAAATATATATCTCCCACAATTCTGATTAGCATTTGTAGTAGTCCTGGCTTTTAGAATTACAAGATACTGTATTTGGATAGTACAGTCATAAGCCACATAATGACATTTTGGTCAAAACAAACTGCAAATACCCTGGTGGTCCCATAGTTTTATAATACCATATTTTTACTATATATTTTCTATGTTTATATAAATTTAGATACACAAATGCTTATCATTGTGTTACAGTTGCCTACAATGTTGAGTACAGTAACATGCTGTACAAGTTTGTACCCTAGGAGTGATAGGTTTTACTATATAGCCTACGTATGTTACATAATTTAGTTTTGTGTAAGTACCCTTGTATTAGTTTGTTCTCACAGTGTTATAAAGAAGTACCTGAGAGTGGGCAATTTATGAAGAAAAGAGTTTTAATTAACTCACAGTTCCATAGGCTTAACAGGAAGCATGACTGGGAAGCCTCAGGAAACTTACAATCATGGTGGAAGGCGAAGGAGAAGCAAGCAACTTCTTCACATGGCAGCAAGAGACAGGGCACAAAGCGAGAAGTGCCACATGCTTTTAAACCATCAGATCTTGTGAGAATTCACTCATTATCATGAGAACAGCAAACGGGAAATCTGCTCCCATGATCCAATCACCTCCCACCAGGCCCCTTCTCCAACACGTGGGGATGACAATTCGACATGAGATTTGGGTGGAGACGCAGAGATAAACCATATCAGCCCTCTATGATGTTTGCACAATGATACAGTTGCCTAGATACATTTCCCAGGATATATTCCTGTCATTAAGAGATGCATGACTATACTTCACATACTTTTAACATTTTGAATGTCCTTTATCTCATTAGAACCACTCAATTTCTGTGATTATTAGACAAAAGAGAGATTATTTTCATTAGACCTATGGAGAAGTTGAGAGAGAGAGAGTTAGTATGGAAGTCAGCAGGATGGAGTGGAAGAAAAGACCTGAAGAAGACGCCAAAGATATACACCCTGATTCCCTAGCAGCCACTAACTAGACGCATGACTTTTTACAGTTGTTTATACCCCTTTTCAAATAATGATAAAAACCTTTTCTATGTACCTGTTAGAGTTGTTGGGAGGCAAAATAAAACTTAGATAAAATACTTTGCAAAAATATAAGCACTAGGCAAATATGAGGTATTCTTATTGACTCGTTCATAGCTATATACTTCATCAGAGATAAAGTTAGTATGAGAAAGCAATTGTCTTGAATGAATCTAGTGCTTTTCCAAAATATTAAGATGTGGGAAAATAAAACAATACAGATTATTGAATATCTTCCTTGATCTTTATCATAATTCCACACTTGACCTGCAGTAACCTGAGCAAACTTTTTTAAAACATTAAAACTTTGATGATGTCATTCCCTTGCCTAAAGCTGTTTGATGGCTTTCCATTGCAGTAAAAATAGGATCCGCACGCCTTTTTGTGATCCACAAGACCAGGCCTGATCTGGCTGATGCCGATCTTAACAACCTCCATTTAGTGTTTTCATTATTTACTACCCTCCAGACATATTCATTTTGCTTCCTTGAATTCTCCAAGTTCTTCTTTCCTATATTAAAGCTTCTTTATGTGCTAGTTCCTTCGCTTGAAATGATCCCTCAGCCTTCATCTTCATATTTTGGATCTCAGATTAAATGTTATTTCTTTAGAGAGGGCATCATATGTATTATATATCTCATGGTACTTACCCTCATAGCACCCTGACTCTCTTTATGGCAAAGTCTTTATAGTTTTTATAATCTTTATTTAAAAAAAAAAAAAAAAAAAAAAAACAGGTCAGGGGCGGTGGATCACACCCGTAATCCCAGCACTTTGGGAGGCCAAGGTGGGCGGATCACAAGGTCAGCAGTTTGAGACCAGCCTGGCCAAGATGATGAAACCTAGTCTCTACTAAAAATACAGAAATTAGCCAGGTGTGGTCGCAGGCGCCTGTAATCCCAACTACTCAGGAGGCTGAGGTAGGAGAATCGCTTTAACCTGGGAGGCGGAGGTTGCAGTAAGCCAAGACCACAACATTGTACTCTCCAGCCTGGGCGACAGAGTGAAACTCTGTCTCAAAATAAAAAAACCAAAATAAAATAAATTTTAAAAACATTTTTAAACATTTTTTTTTGTGTTATTATTTCTAAGTGTTTCCTTTCCCTGATGTACTATAAACTTCATGAAAGCAGGGACATTGTAGGTTTTTTTTTAAAATTAGGTTGTATACAATGATTATCACGATAACTGAAACATAGTAGCCATTCAATAAATGTTTAAATAATTAACTTGGCTGCACACTACTTTTTATCAAAAGCATCAATGCTGTGTTTGAGAAAAGAAGGAATACTGCTTTATGAATGTAAACAGTGTGTGACTAAGCCTTTAGTTTGAAAGAATAATCATTAACAGTATTGAATATTTTTAATTATATTTTAATTATATTGCTATGTTTTTAACCTGTGACTCCCATCTGAAGCATGTTGGTATTCCTTCATTCCTCACAGCTCACTGCCAGCCACCATCTCCTTTTGCCTTTACTGTCAGTACCTACTTCTCTGGTTTCATACAGACTTTGAAAGAATACAGAACCTCCTGACAAATGTAAACCTGCTGGGCAAGAAAACAGAGTCACTACTAATGGGAAAGATATGTTAACTGTAACAGCTATACACTATGCTATTTTTAAAGGAATTTTTAGCATTAAATAAATATTTCCCTTAATCACATATTACTTTGATCATTATTTAAAAGGATTAGAAAAAAATAAAATTTAGTTGTATTACATTTATTTTATAACAAATAGCAACAGAAGACAAATATCAAATTCTGAGGCATCAGGTAAAATTTCACAGTGTTCCTTTCTCTTCATGTCCCAAGAGACCACTCCTGCTTTCCAAATGTTGCAACTTGTATTAAACAAATAGCTCATAGACCATGCCGCTGCTGGGTGTCTTGCAAAGACCTGTGTGTTTTGTTAATCTCTGAGTCCATCTGTGGCATTCATGTGCCAACACTAGAAATGATCTGTAAAATATTTAACATCTTCAGTGCTTCAGGGTTCCTAATGATTCCAGAATAGTAAGCATTGACTATAAAATATCTTGTATGAAAAGGAAAAAAATGCATGTTTTCTATTTTTATTCTTTCTTCTTTTCTTTAAACCCATTGTCACCAGTCAATTCAGTAGTGTTGCAGGCCGCTGTTTATTCCTTCTTTTACTCACGCATTCTTTTACTCATTCACTCCTTCATTGTTTTATATTGAAGTAATTATAAATTAACTTAGCAATTGCAAGAATAGCAGAGACTTCCCATGTATGTTTCACTTGACTTTCTCCAATGATATCTAACAAAACCACAGTACAATTAACAAACTGAGAAACTGACTTAGTAGTAAACAATCTACACATTTTATTCAGATTGCAACAATATTTACATGCATTCATTTTTTTTTGGTGTATAATTATGCAAAAATGTTATCACATGCAAAAATCTGTGTAATCAGCACCACATTCAAGATGCACAACTGTTTTATCACCCTAAAGAAACTCCCTCATACTATCCCTTTATAGTCACACACTTTAGGCAGCCCTAACACCTGGTAAACACATCTGTTATCTATCACTGTAATTTTATTATTTTAAGAATGTTATGGAAATGGAATCATAACAAGGTAATCTTTGGAAATAGCTTTTTAAAATTCAGCATAATGCCCTTGAGAGCCATACATGTTATCTGTATCAATAATTTGTTCCATGTTATTATTGAGTAGTATTTCATTGTAATCCATTCACCAGTTGTAAGACATTTGGGTTATGTACAGTTTTTGACTATTACAAATGATGCTACTACAAACATTTCTACACAGAACGTCGTGTGAACATATGTCTCCATTTCTCTTGGGTAAACAGCTAGGAGTGAGATGGTAAATATATGTGGCCCTTCATCAGAACTGCCACAATGTTTTCCAGAGTGACTATGCCACTTTAAATTCCCACCAGCAATCTGTGAGTAATCTGCTTTTTCCAAATCCTCGCCTGATTTTGACGTTGCCATTAATTTTTATTTTAGCCATCTTTTAGGTATATGGTATGATTCTCTTCATGGCTTTAATTTGAATTTCTCTAATGGCTAATCAAGTTGAACACCCCTACATGTGCATATTTACCATCTGTATATCTTCTTTGGTAAATGTCTTGTCCTGTCTTTTACCCATTTTTGAACTGAATTTTATTTTCTGTTGATTTTAAAGTATTTTTAAATATTTGGTAGGCAAGTCCTTTGTTGGAAATGTGATGTACAAATATTTGCTCCCAGTCTGTGGCTTACGTTTTAATTCTCTTAACATGGTTGTTCAAGTGCAAAGATTGCTAATTTTGACAAAATATAATTTTCAATTTTTCCTTTTATAGACCATATCTTTGGTGTCAAGTCTAGGAACTTAATGCCTAATCCTAAATCATGAGTGTTTTCTCCTGTTCTTTTATCTAAAACTTTTATAGTTTTACACTTTACATTTAGAACTATAATCCAGTTGAGTTAATTTTCATGTAACTTGTGATAGTTAAGTTGAAACTTTCTTTTTTCCTTTCCTTTTTTAACTTGTCAATATCTAACTGTTAAAAGACTATCTATCCTTCTTCCTTTGAATTGCTTTTGCACCTTTGTCAAAAATTAATTCACCATACTTACTTGGGTGTATACTGGACTCTATATTCTGCTCCATTGATACAGATCTATTCGTTTGCCACTCTCTCTTAATTACTGAGTCTTAAAATAAGGTAATGTGGTTCTTCCCACTTTATTCTTCTTTTTCAAAATTGTTTTAGGTATTCCACATTCTTTGTTTTTCCATATACGTTTTAAAATCAGCATTTTAAATATATCTACACAAAATCCTGCTGGGGTTTTGATAGAGATTGTATTAAATAATACATTTGGGGAAAATTAACATCTTTGCTACTTTGAATTTTCCAATCTATAAACATAGTAGGCCTCTCCATTTATTTAAGTCTTCATTTATTACTTTCTTCATTATGTTATAGTTTTCAGCACTTAGATCATGTACATGATTTGTTAGCGGTATACCTAAATATTTCAGTTTGAGCTATTATAAATGATACTGTAATTTTAATTTTTATTTCCATGCAAAATTTGATTTGTTCATTGCTGGTATATAAAAATATGATTTATTTTTATGTTACAACTTTGGGACAATGCTAAATTCACTTGTTAATTCTAGGAGGTTTTAATTTTTTTTTAATTTTTGTAAATTTCTTTCACAACTAACACAGTTTCTAACAGATTTTTTAGATCGGTTTCTTGAGATTTTGTACGCAAATAATCATGTAGAATGACTTTATTTTTGGTATTAGGTTTTCACCACAACTTTGTGAACAAGGGACTTGTCATAATGTTTTCCTCTGTTATACAGACTGTTCAAAGTTTTTAAATTACTTTTTCCTTCTTTAATTCTAAGGCCTCAAATCAAGTAATACCATTATATAAGGCTTTGCATCTCTAACGCTCTATTCCAAAATTGGAAATTCTTTCTCTTTCTCCTCCTTCATTTTGACCTGATTTAGATATCAAAGGTTATCCTGATGCCATCTGCACATCTTTGCAGAAAAGGATTTTTGAAACATTAAAGTTTGGAGATGAGAACTTCATCCAAAAATAGTCATGGAGGCAAATCTTCTTCTTCTGTAAAAAATATGACAAATGACTACAAGTTTCTTTCCAAATATAAAAATATGCTTTTTATTTAACCATTAGATACTATTATAACCATGAATGTATGACTTCCTTCAGGTTTGTCCTTCTCCAAGATTTCCTATATCCAGAAGCAGAAATATTTCTTCTTGGATGTTCTCATTAGATGTCTCCTTTGCAGAAAAAATTATGCTAATAGTTGTCTCATCCGTCCATCTAAAATTGCCACCATTCACCCAGCCAAACTTCCTTACCACAGCCCAGCTTGTTTTTGCTGGACAAGTATGTATTGCTGGTGGGAAATGTTCAAATGTATTGCATTTGTTTCTTTTTGAACTCTTTATTAGAAATAGTCTCCCTTTTAAGGGCATCAGAATCCTAGAATGTAAATGTGGGTATGTTGGTCCAAAAAGCTGCCCATTGATCATCATCATTCTCTACCTAATAGTTACTGATAACATTTTATGTGTTTGAAGTTAGCAAGAGTATTTTTAACCTAATCAACATGGTTATGGAAGGCCTTTCTTTCCCAGATGGATTAATGCCATATTAAAACATTTCACAATGGACATCTGCTATTCATTGTCTTTTCTGAGCCTTTGTTGAACTATGCTCATGACCTTTCTGGTGCCAAGATGGGATAAGCATTGGTATTAAAGGGCAATCCCTGTACAGAAAGAAAGTTGACACTCTTTCTCCATCTGTGAGACCTGCCTAAGTCAGAGGAACTGAAAAGTACTTCACAACCATGTTAATTAATTTAAAAATAACTAAATTGTATAATTTTAAGAGACTTCTACAGACAAAAATCTTATTGTTTAAATGCAGTTAGTTCCATTAACTCAGTTACCTCTCATAAAGTCAATGTCAATAACAAACTAAAGTGGATAGAATTGATGTTAATAACAATATATTGAAAGAAAAATTGGCCTGTAGACAAGTAAGAACTGACATACATTTGTATGATGTCAAAGTAGGATTTTTTTTTGGTGGGGGAAGGCAATCATTTTATTCAGAAGGTAAACCTCACTAAAGAAAATGCAGCAAAATTGAGTTAATTGAATTTAAATTAAGATTCATAATATAGTTCACAGAAGTATGTTACTAGTCCACTTTCTGGCAGATTTCTATTTACACTAGTCGTTAAGCTTTTGCGAATGAGCATTATTAACTTTTACCTCATTTCAATTTTGATGTCCTGAGACTAAGTCCCAATCATCCTGCCTTCATTTCAGCTTTGTCTATAAGTCAAAATATACATTTGTTAACCAGAACTCAACTAACCAGCATCTTCAAGTTACTAAGTATCTATCTGCACTCTACCAGAAAAGAAGAAATCAGAGTTTAAATTTTAAAAGGCCAAAAAAGAAAAATTAATCCAGTGTAGTCAACCTGGGGTCAGCCTACATTCACCTCAATTTCCTAAATCTACCACTTCTACACATAATGTTCTGAATAATGAGAATGGATCTTCAATCAAGATGATAGCCTTAAAGCCTTCCTTAACTACAAAGGCAAGCAATTTGCCTGGCACATTCTATGGGATATGGGAAAGAGGGGAAGAGTGTGTTATTCAAGTATAAAAATAAAATGGGTGGGGAAGCTATGCATATGTGCATGCAGGATATATATGAGAAATCTCTATACCTTCCGTTAAATTTTGCTGTGTACCTAAAACTGGTTTATAAAGTTTATTTTAAAAATAAGTAAAATGACATTTTCTGCTCATCTTCAGCTATCTAGAAATTTCAAATAACCAGAATCAAAACCCCATAATTGTGTGCCAGTTAAATATGGCTTTTCTTTATTCATTTCAAGTCAGAATGACAAATTACCAGCCCTCTGTGTCCTAGATATGAGCCCTACATCAACTGAGGCTGATGGAGAATTCTCCTGAAGGCTGATGAAGCTGTACAGCATTTGGCAGTGATAAATAGGTTTGGCTGACAGTAATAGATACCCATCAACAGTTAAATATTGAGTTTCATTCAGCTGACACTCATAGGAGGAATAGCTTCTAAAACACTCTTTTGTGCACTTACGTTGTTCTACCAGTAAAGGAAAAGCATTCTGAGTACTTTCGGTTACCTCATCAATAGGTACAGGAAACCCTCCTGTTTCCCAAATTTAGGAGTCCATTTTAGAAGTCACAGTTCTGATGTTCCCTTCTTTCTCTGATAGCTAAATATGCCTTCTGTTTCTTAGTGTTTCTTCTGCTGTGGCCTGAGAAGACCCTCCCTCTTAGAAAGGTTATTAGTTAATATTCATGCCAGCTTGCAGAGTAGTAACATATGAATAATCAAAACACATGAAAAAGAGGCAAGCCTTGGTAAAAGGAGAATAAGAAACCAAATATCAGTTTGGGTAAACCTATAACCTACCCTGTAGGAATAAATAGAGTAGCCCACATTTCTTTAGTTGACAAGCCTAAGATATAAAATAATCTCTGATTTCTTCCTTTAAAAACATTCTAACGAACAAAACTTTGCCATATATTTAGTTTTAAGGATGACAGGAGGCTGATTTTTGTCAAAATGTTCCAATCCTAGAGCTGAGCTAATTTCCATGGCAGCAATATCATAAAGACAGTTAAAACTCTTTCAAAGCAATATGCTAAATTAAAAGAATACTCTAGACTAAAAGAGCCCCACGGATGACTGTAAAGAAAATTGGAAATAATTTTCAAGTCCCCTTTCATCCAGAAGGCTTATAAATGTGTAGTGAAATAAAAAAGAAAGGCATCTGTATCTTTTTTCAGTTAAGTTTAAAGGAATATAGCCAAACAGAGGTTACTGGCAGATGTTTTGTTTCTACTCATTAATCTGGGCAGAAACAGATTTTAGCAATTGAATTCTATTTAATATGTGTGCTTCCCATAATCCTGCAAACACATTTCAAAGTACTGTACTTGTATTGCACTTTCAGGGGTGTTGGGGAGAAAATATGCCTGGCATGTTTTAGAATCGGTGTAGCCAATGTTTTGCAAAAGGCACTCAATCCTTGGCATCTTTCCTAAGCTTATTAAAATGTTGTATTTGCCTTTCAAGTGTCACTTTTTAACCAGAGCACTCTCATAATTTTACCCTAACTCTGTGACAGCTCTCATGTTTTAAGACAGCTAGAATTTTAATGTTTTGTACATATAACAAGGGAATAAATGGCCCCTCCATAAATAATTTTCAGTTTTGTGGGATGAAATCATTAGTCAGAAAGCTGTATTAGACCTGCTATCACTGTTTTAGAGATAAGAAAAAGAAATAATATTCAAGGTGATATGCCTAACTGCCACAGAGCCACCATAATAACACTCATTAACTTCAGGTGAGCGGCCGTAGACTTTAAAATATATTTCAAAAAATTACAAAAAAAAATATTTTAATTGAATTGTTTTTAAAGCAGCTTAACCATGTTACAAACATAAGATAAAAATACAAAATGAACTGTTAAAATGGTTCTCAGTCAAATAAATGAGATATGGAGTGAAGCCTGTTACAATGCCTGTGTCTAGAGAAAAAGATGGCACTTAGGTGAAATCTATTCCATATGCTGCTAGAGAGGAGACAGAGAGACAAGGAGAGAGAGAGAGAGAGAGAACTCATAACCAAGTGTGCAATTGCGACTGCATTTGATCTACAGGGTAGTGAGGTACGAAACATTGAGGTTCTTTCCAATGGAGGTGTACTATACTCTTATATTAATAATAAGCTAAGAGGTTGAATCTTTTTTATGTTGTAGAACAAGATAACATCATATGCTTCCAGAATTGTCCCCACACTCCTTCTCAAGAGACGCTGATGGTCTCCTGGTTACCAAAGAAAATACTATAGGGAAAAAAAATACATCCACTGAACTAAGAAGAAAAATCATGTTCTTTCACCTCTAGTTGTAACTGAGAAATAAAAATAGTCTTGGAGTGAGACTGAGGGCGGTGCCTTCTGTTACTCTTTCCCTTACCACGTTTTACTATCCTCATGCTGTCAAATAAAGAGTTTTGAGATATTATGTCTCATGTAGCCAGCCTGAAATGTTACTTCTCTCAAAGCTATCCATCCTTTAACTTGGGATCAAATAAACAAGCAAAAAAAAAAAAGGAAGAAGAAGAAGAGGAAGAAGAGGAGGAAGAAGAGGAGGAAGATAGAGGAGGAAGAAGAGGAAGAAGGAGAAGAAGAAGGAGAAGGAGAAGAAGAAGGAGAAGAAGAAGAAGAAAGAAGAAGAATTATTAAACTGTAACCTTGGCATCAGTGTTAATTTTGGGGTCAGAGTATATCTTTGGACAAGAGATTTCCCAGCACCCATAAAGTTACAAAATCATATTACTGACTCCATCTCTCAACACAATCAACTCTTCACACACTGACTAGTTTCATTCTTATTTTGGCTACAAATGTGGTAGCTCTGATAATGTATATGAGGAAAGTTCTACCCCAAGTGTAGGTACTAATACATTCTCTGTACATACAAAAGACAAGAATAAAACATCTTATTCTACAGACAGAACTACAGAATCTTGGGATGCCAAAAACGTAAAAAACCTTGGGGATCACCTAGTTTAAGAAGGAGAAATTGATGGGTAGACATCAAGAGAGATTGTACAAGATTATTCTGATAGTGGTAGAACCAGGACTGAATCCCCTATCTCCTGATTGCTAATCTGGAAAGATATGTCACTTGATCAGACAGTTTTCTGGTTTCCCTTCCAATGTTGGGGACGATTCCCTGAACATGATCTGCAATATGAACTTCTGCTTATGGAATATGTAATCTATCTCTTGAAGATGAAAGAGTGCATATTTCAAGACCAAAGAGTACCACACATTTCCCTAATGGTTTTCTCTGACCACAGTATTTTTATATTTTAAAAATGTTCATATTTTCACATTCACATTCAAGATATTGGATTGAATAAACCTTGATATTTAGTATGAAACTGTTTCCCATTATTCACCTATTGAAGTAGGGTTTCCTAGTGGTATAATTCATTTTTATGTCAAAGCACTTTGACCACAAACTCCCAGGAACAACAATATTAAATTATAAAAATAAAAATTCATAAAATGCATAATTTGTCAAACCCAGAAAAAATAATGACTTTTGAGTACTCAAAATATACTATGAGGGTTTAAGTGGCAGATCTTTTTAAGTGCTATTTGCATTTTAATAAGACCCAAATTCAGTCTTCTAACAGTTGTTAGGCTAAAGCATATGTTCTCATGTTGTTTGTTATTGTGTATGCTTCCCCTCTCCTCAGCTACATCATAAACTTCTCTAAGTGTAGGAATCACTTCATGAAACCTTTCTTTTCCTGCACCCAACACAGAGCTTGCCATGTGGTCAGTGCTCTATATATATTTCTAGAATTAACAGATTTACTACTTATCTACCAGATAATACATATAGTTTTTTTAAAGAACATAGGCTGCAGAGGCAGACAATCTTGAGTAGGAGGATGCAAATTTATCAGTTGCGTGATCTTGCATAAATTACTTGATGAGGCTGACAGTTTCTCACCCACAATACTGAGAAAAATATCAATGATGGTAATTACCTCACAAGCTTATTGTGAAATGAGGTAGCATTTGTGAAATGCTTAACACATTGCCTACTTAATGCAATGGACATAAGCAATAAATACACACTTTCTTTTTTCCTTTTTGTGCTTTTAAATTAGAATCAAATTTACTATATAAATGACCTGGAAAGACCCTACCACAGGAAAAATTTGGGCCATGCAATTACATGCAACAGGATACATTACTTCAATTTATTATTTATAAAATAAAAATGATAATATAATCCTCACAAAGCTAATGGGAATATTAAATGAGAATAATCTAAACAAAGGAATTACTACAGTGCCTACTTCAGAGTAGATGCTCAGCACGTGATATTTATTGCTAGAGTATTTTATTCAACCAAAGTTCTTCATTAGTATGAACTCAATTTTTAAAAGTTCATCACCTAAAAGTATAACTAAGAGGTAATATTGCCTAAATATATTTCTGATTTCTCCGTGGCAGTATGTGTAAACCCTTGTATGTGATGGATAACTTTCAGATTTTTTCCCAGCCTATATTTGCATGTCCTCCTCTAAGTATGCTACTGAGGAAAAAGGAGGGATGAAGTGCTGGGGCCACAATGAAGAGTAAAGCCAAACAGTGAGGATGAAAAAACTAAGTCTCTATCTTTCTAAACTTGCACAAAAGCAGGGAATAGTGTGATGAACTCTTTTGTCCACATTACCTGGTTTCAATGATTACCAATATTTTACCAATTTTGTTTCCTCTCTTAAGTCTGAACTCTGTATGTATGGATGCAGGTTTATTTTTAAAATAATACCAGATATCATGTCATCTCACTCACAAAAACTCTGGTATGCATTGTCTAATTGATACAGACTTTATACTAACATATATACCAGGCCATTACCACACCCCCCAAAATTAACACTAATTCCATATTATCTTCTAATACCCAGTCCATATTTAAATGTATCTTATTTTCTCAAAACATTTGTACATTTAATTTAGTTCCAATTAAGAGTCCAGCACTGTCTATACATTCCATTTGGTTGCTATTTCTCTAAAGACTCATTCTGAGAGTCATTTCATTTTCTTTTGCCACGTGAGCTATAATGTAAGTAAATTTGCAACTCTAATTTGGAGGCTTTGCTAGAAACTGGAAAGGCAGAGAACAAGTTAGAATGACTAACTGTAGATGCTCAGATACAGCAACCATTATTAGTTACCTCTATTCAGTGAACAGTAATAAACACTAAAAAATAATTTGGTTATACTTGCTGAACTTCAAATAAGTTACTGTCTAAAACAAAACAAAAAAACAGAAAAACAAACTAAAAGCCATCGTATTTTTGTTCCTTCATCTAATTCCTCAGTATTATCTGTTGCTTCACCTTTCAGAAGGTAAATGATATTCTCTACAGTCATCCAGGGTGTATCATAGACATGGTTAATGTACTAGGGATAAAATTTTGTTTTTCGGTGTATTTCTTTTCCCTAGAAACTTAGCTGCAAGATTTTATTCTGCAGCATTATCCAGAGTTCACTCTTCCATAAAATTTTAGTTTCAAGGTGAATTTAGCTGATAAAGTCTAAAATGAACTGTATTTTTTTTTTTTTTTTTTTTTTTTTTTTTTTTTGAGACGGAGTCTCGCTCTGTCACCCAGGCTGGAGTGCGGTGGCGCGATCTCCACTCACTGCAAGCTCCGCCTCCCGGGTTCACGCCATTCTCCTGCCTCAGCCTCCCGTGTAGCTGGGACTACAGGCGCCCGCCACCACGCCCGGCTAATTTTTGTATTTTTAGTAGAGACAGGGTTTCACCGTGTTAGTCAGGATGGTCTCAATCTCCTGACCTTGTGATCCGCCCATCTCAGCCTCCCAAAGTGCTGGGATTACAGGCTTGAGCCACCGCACCCGGCACCATTCTTTATTACTCCTTAGCTTTTATAGGCTTGGCAATGTCCCACATGATACTATTGTATCAGTCAATTTGCTGCAAAAAAGGCAGTAATCATTTTATTCACAGGTACCTAAATATTGGAACACAGTATCTGAATATGATAATGAGCATCTAATTATCATGAAGGATTAAATAAATGTAAATACGCCTTTAGCAAAGGTTTTATGAACCATTTTATGGTTTCTCTATACTTCCCATTCACAGGAGCATATTCTTAGAGAAACCCAAAGTTTATCCCTAGAAGAACAATTGCTCTCAAGCCACTAGCATATCACCTAGAGCAGAAATTTATCCTGGAATTTACATCCTGTAAATTCACATTAGCACTCTATATTCCTTACTTTACATCCTTTATCCAATATATCTTACTTCTTCATCCAATAGATCTCTTAGATTCACTCTCCTCATCCTGGCATGCAAAGTACTCAAAAATCTTATTCAGAGGGAGAATTTCTAAGAAGCTAATAAAACTTAATCTCTGGGCCCCTCACTTGCACAGGCCCATTTCAAGGCCTGGCAGGGCCTCAGCAACATGTTCACATGGTCATATATGTCTGAAAAATTTGCACAAGTAGCATACTTTAACTACATTCAGTTAAGACCACTGTCTTAATCCACTCTGATTTTGTATCATGTCAGATGGCATTGGAGGTAGAAATAGAGTCATGGGACTTTTTGCAATCTGGCTAAAAGGAAGTTGATGAGCTATCTGACACTGGAAAAGATAAACTCAGAATTTGCCATGGCAATGAGGATGTTGATGACAATTTGTTATGAGTGCCAACAGTTCAAAGAGTGTCTAAGATTAGTCATTGTACAAGAAAATTTGAAATGCCAAGAAAACTTTCAGCTTACATATAAAGGAAATTTGAAAGTTTTACCAAATTTGACAATTTTACAAATTTACATGACTTATTTTTTTTCTCTGAGTGACAAATCTGTCATACATTATTGATAATTAGTTGTGAAACTAAAAGAACGTTTTTTAAACCAACAATGATAAAAGTGATTTTTTTTATCATACTCCAGGGGAAAGGAATCATCTCTCAGTTCTTTCCATAGATATTTAAATTACAAAACTATTGTCCTATAAAGAGTCAATCAATAAATATCCGGCAAAACTTCATTAAAAAATATTATAGAGGTATTCAAGCCATGATGTAATAAAATATTTGTTATTTTACTAGATTTTTAAAATGATTGTTGCCTTCTAAAATTTGAAATGTGGCCGGTGGCTCACTCCTGTAATCACAGCACTTTGGGAGGCCGAGGTGGGTGGGTCGCCTGAGGTCAGGAGTTCGAGACCAGCCTAACCAACATGGCGAAACCCCATCTCTACTAAAAATACAAAAGTTAGCCAAGCGTAGTGGTGGACGCCTGTAATCCCAGCTACTCAGGAGGCTGAGATAGGAGAATCGCTTGAATCTGGAAGGCAGAGGTTTCAGTGAGCTGAGATCACGCCATTGCACTCCAGCCTGGGCAACAGAGCGAGACTCCATCTCAAAAAAAAATAATACAATAAAATTTGAAATTTGCTGAGATTTGTTTTCCCATTTTAAATAACTTGTTCATACCTAATATTGCATTCACAATTTTATAATATTTCTCTTAAAGAGGGCCCCATCAAACGTAGATGTGCCCCTGATTTGTCCACATGAATCAAGCCAGTTTCAGCTGATCCTATCAAGCCAGCTTCCCTTTCATCTCTCTGACACACCATGTTGACTCCTGTCTCTACTTTCATTCAGCTTAGTTTGTCATCTATCCTTACTTCACCCAACTATGCAAACAGTGTTATTCAACCTTAAAGACTTACCTCAAAAGCTATCACCTATAGGAAGTTATTCTTGATCTGATCATCCCTCCATAGGTGAAACTGGTCATTCTTTTTTCTGAATCAGTTTACTTTATATGAACTTACATAGGAGATAAGCACGATAAGTCAATTCTCCACTGTATTGTGATTGTCTTCAGAGCAAGAGGAAACTCCTTTATGTTACTTTGCACAAGAATGCCTGGTACATTACTTTCCTCACTGCAGATTTTCAATTGATATTGGTTAAATCAGTAGGTAGGTGTGTAGTAAAATTCTATTTTTAGGAAACAACTGAATTCCACAATTACAAAGCTATTTTTTTCTGTCTACTCAAGCCCAAATTGATTTCACTCTTTTTAAAAATTTTCTTCTGCATTATGATAGGATTCTTGATTATTTAGAATAACATTACTCAATACATGTTGCCTTCCCATTTGAATTGAGAGTAGAAATCATGATATAGAACTCTTTTGGAGCTCCTCTAGAGATTTGATATTCAACTGAATTACTGAAGTGCATTTTAAAGGACATTTTATTTATTTCTCTACTAGAAAATATTATGTTTTCATTGATGATGACGTGTAGCATTCACAATCATTGCCATAAATTCCCAATGCCTGTACACTTATTTACTTAATTTTTTCTTTTAACACACTCATATTTTGTAATTACATAACTTTATTTTAAAAGGAGGCAGCTTGAATAGAAATTCAGCATTGCTAGTCATAAAGAACAGATATAACTTCTAACTAGGTACTTCTTGTTTTTTTGAGAAAGCATCCCACTTTGTCCCCCAGGCTGGAGTGCAGTGGTGCCATCTTGGCTCACTGCAGCCTCGACCTCCTGGGCTCAAGAGATCCTCCCACCTGAACCCCCACCAAGTAGCTGGGACTAGAGGCACAGGCTATCACACTCGGCTAAGTTTTTTGTATTTTTTGTAGAGATGGGGTTTTACAATGCTGCCCAGGCTGGTCTAGAACTCCTGAGCTCATGCAATCCACCCACCTTGACCTCCCAAAGTGCTAGGACTAGAGGTGTGAGCCACTGCGACCAGCCTCTATCTACATAATTCTGTCAAATGTTCTCACCCCAAGCCTGCTTGCTCTCTATTAAAAGGAAAAATTAGCAAATGATTAAAGAGGTTAATGACTCATTAGCACCAAATTGGAACTTTCTTTTTGACACAACATGTTCATCTATTCATAAAATTGATATTTGTTGAACTCTTACTACGTACATGGATACTCAAGATACTAGTCCCCTTGGGATCCTACTGAGTGAAGATTTTTAAAAAGCAATTAATTCAAATAAATATGCAGGTTAATTTGAGCTAGAACAAATTCCTTAAAGAAGATAAAATAGAGTAATATGAAAGAGAGCCACTTGAATGTGAGTCATTTTTTTTTTCTTTTTTGAGACGGAAGCTCACTACACTGCCCAGGCTGGTTTTGAACTCCTGGGCTCAAACAATCTGCCCACCTCAGCCTCCCAAAGTGCTGGGATTTCAGGCATGAGTCACTGCACTTGGCCTAATGTGAGTCATTTTTAATTGGGCAATCAGAAAAGTAAAAGATTGTTTAAAAAAAAAAAAAAGTTGCTTTTTACGGAGTTATTATTTTTAAAGATTATGTCTGTGTATCACCTGAAATAATTGTTGTATAGCACCAAGCTACATCTTACATTTTGGCAAACGCAAGCCCATGTTTACAATTTGGAGCAGATAGATCTGAATAAGAATTTCAGCTCTAACACCAGCTTGGAAATCTTGGCCAAGTTACCTAATCTCTCTAAGCCTCAGTTTCCTCATCAGAAAAATGAGGAAGAGTCTACAGCCATACCAACCTGAACACACCCGATCTTGTCTGATTTCAGAAACATGAAGATGATAAAAATAAAATTTGTAAAAACTCTACAAATTATAGATTTTTAAAGACTAAATAAGAGAAAATAGACAATGTACTCAACAGAGTGTCTGGCACATCATAAGCAGTCTTTTTAAAAAGTCCTACAGTAATTTTGTTGTTTAGCAATTATTAGGTCTTTTTCATATTAAAGAAAGCTTTTGGTAGTCAGCATTTGGTGGGGGCTGTAGATTTCCTATGGCAAAACCTGACCATCATGTGGTATGCTACATTGAAAACAAGCTTTTAAAATTTTATCACGTGCACAAAATATTTATAATTACAAAACCATAACTGCATGCAGCCCAGGTTAATTCCCGCTCTCTGCCCTGAGACACACAGACTAACACTTTGCAGAAAATATTTACTTTTGGACAGGCGCAATAATATTCCTAGAGCAGGGACAGCCAGTGTGGTACTCACAACAAGTGGCAGAGTCCTCTGTGAAGTGGAGGGACATGGAATCAATGGACTTCTGAATCACAGTTGCCAGGCTCACAATATTCTTATACCTGGTTCTGGTAAGGTCATGGGACCTTATTATCTTTCTAACCCGTCATCTCTCCTGAACATCAATGAAATATATTTGTAATGTCTCTTATTCTAAATACAAATTCTCCAGTGTGGATTTTGATCATAATATTTGAAAAGCTAAGTAGCCATTTCTAATTTGTGGATCCCAATTTAAAGGACTTTACTTATTTATTTATTTTTATGTTTATATATTTATTTTTTAATTTATTTTTTCCTTAAGTTATTGGGGTACAGGTGGTATTTGATTACATGAGTACATGAGTAAGTTCTTTAGTGGTGATCTGTGAGATTTTGGTGCACCTATCACCCAAGCAGTATGCACTGCACCATATTTGTAGCCCCCCTCCTACTCTTCCCCTCAAGTCCCCAAAAGTCCATTGTATCACTCTTACACCTTTGCGTCCTCATAGCTTGACTCCACATATCAGTGAGAGCATAAGATGTTTGGTTTGCCATTCCTGAGTTACTTCACTTAGAATAATAGTCTCCAGTCTCATCCAGGTTACTGCAAATGCTGTTAATTCATTCCTTTTTATGGCTGTATAGTATTCCATCATATATATACATATATATACATATATACACACACACATACACATCATATATATGTCATATATATACACATCATATATATACATATATACATATATGTATGTATCACAGTTTCTTTTTCCACTAGTTGATTGATGGGCATTTGGGTTGGTTCCGCAATTTTGCAATTGTGAATTGTGGTGCTGTAAACATGTGTGTGCAAGTATCTTTTTCAAATGACTTCTTTTCCTCTGGATAGATACCCCTTAGTGGTATTGCTGGATCAAATGGTGGTTCTACTTTTAGTTATTTAAGGAACCTCTACACTGTTTCCCATAGTCACTGTACTAGTCTACATTCCCACCAGCAGTGTAGAAGTGTTCCCTGTTCACTACATCCACGCCAACATCTACTGTTTTTTCATTTTTTTCATTATGGCCATTTTTGCAGGAGTGAGGTGGTAACGCACTGTGGTTTTGATTTGCATTTCCCTGACCGTTAGTGATGTGGAGCATTTTTTCATATGTTTGTTGGCCATCTGTATACCTTCTTTTAAGAACTGTCTATTCATGTCCTCAGCCCAGTTTTTGATGGGATTGTTTGTTTTTTTCTTACTGACTTGTTTGCATGCATTGTAGATTCTGGATATTAGTCCTTTGTCAGATGTATAGATAGTGAAGATTTTCTCCCACTCTGTGGGTTGTCTGTTTACTCCGCCAACTGTTCCTTTTGCCGTGCAAAACCTCTTTAGCTTGATTAGGTACCAGCTATTTATCTTTTTTTTTATTGCATTTGCTTTTGGGTTCTTGGTCATGAAATCCTTGTCTAAGCCAATGTCTAAAAGGGTTTTTCCAATGTTATCTTCTAGAATTGTTATAGTTTCAGCCAATTTAAAGTACTTTAGGCTGGGCGCGGTGGCTCAAGCCTGTAATCCCAGCACTTTGGGAGGCCGAGACGGGCGGATCACGAGGTCAGGAGATCGAGACCATCCTGGCTAACCCGGTGAAACCCCGTCTCTACTAAAAAATACAAAAAACTAGCCGGGCGAGGTGGCAGGCGCCTGTAGTCCCAGCTACTCTGGAGGCTGAGGCAGGAGAATGGCGTAAACCCGGGAGGCGGAGCTTGCAGTGAGCTGAGATCGGGCCACTGCACTCCAGCCTGGGCTACAGAGTGAGACTCCGTCTCAAAAAAAAAAAAAAAAAAGTACTTTAAATGCCAGTTAACTATCCCTACAGTGAAATTTTCTTAATTGTGCACATGTTTGTACTACACTGTATATACTGAAGTATTTTTAAAGTAAAATACTCCACTATATAACAACTTAATAATATTAGTGTATTTATTATATAATAGATAAAGGTGGGACCTTGGCTGTGACAATTAGAACCAGTTTATAGGAAAATGCAATTGTCTTAGTATTGAGTAATTATCCTGTTCTTCCCATCCCTAGTCACTCTGTGAAAGTAAATAAGGATAATAGGAAGGGCTTCTGAACTCTCTCTGGTCACCAATTGGTGACAGCATTAGCCTTCATGAATCTCTAAGTCATGTTGGACAAACAGTAGATGTTTAATATATTCTTACTTTTGGATAGATGAGAACAGCCCTAAAATACTGATTATTGATATTATTATGAGGAGTGCTCTGACTTTAAATGGAAAAAGATAATAAAAATCAACAGTTTGCTCTCATTTTCCCTCTGGTTTTACTTGTTTGCAGCAGACGCAGTGTGGTATACAACGGTAACATTAAAAAAACACTCATTCCAGTTCTGCCTCTAATTAGCTATGCACTCACGCATAAGTCACAGCTTGTGTGCTTCCATTTTCTCATCAATAAAGTATGCATTATACTCATGCTCCCTAACTGGCAGAGGTGTTTGGAAAAGAAAATAAAGTTATAGATGAGGATAGGTATTGCAAATTGTAAAAGCTCTACACTAACATAGGATGCTACTACTATTTTTATTTTGGCATAATTCCCAGTCAGAGAACATAATACCACATTGGCCTATAATAATAGCGTTAGTGAAAATAGCTCAATTAGACATCAGTGGATGGCAGAATATAAACTACAAAAATGTATCAGCATATGTAGAAGTCATTCATTTTACATAAATGCCAAAGAGGAAGAAAGTTCTGTTTTCTTCCATTGAAAAGCTGATGCTATTATTTATAGAACCATAATAAGATATTCACAAGTTTTTCATCTCCCACTGCTTATAGTTATATACAAACTACAAGTCTATCAGATACATTGTCTTGATGTTTTTGAGTTTTATTCAAGTACATCCATCAGGAATAATGCTATTATGTAGCATTATTTCAAAGCACAAGCTGTGCTTTGAAAAGCTCGAAAGGTTCCTTTTTCTCCAATCTTACTTCCATGATCCTGGAAAGTCCAAGACCGTTTTCATCAACCTGTAGGAGTTTACCTAAGGAAGTTTTGACTGTAAAAGAAGACATACAAATAGTAAACAGGTATACGAAAAGGGGCTCAACATCACTGATCATGTGAGAAATGCAAATCAAAACTACATTTAGATATCATCTCACTCCAGCTAAAATGGCTTACACCCAAAAGGCAAGCAATAACAAATGTTGGTAAGGATGGGGAGAAAGGGGAACCCTTGTACACTGTTTGTGGGAATGTCAGGTAGTACAACTACTATGGAGAACAGTTTGGAGTTTCATCAAAAAACTATAAATATAGCTACCATACAATCCAGTAATCCCACTCCTAAGTATATATGTAAAAGTAAGGAAATCAGTATATCAAAGAGATATCTGTACTCCTGTTTGTTGCAGCACTGTTCACAGTAGTTAAGATTTGGAACCAAACTAAGTGTCCATTAACAGATGAGCAGATTAAGAAAATGTGGTATACACAATGAAGTACTATTCAGCCATAAAAAAGAATGAGATCCTGTCATTTGCAACAACATGGATGGAACTGGAGATCATTATGTGAAGTGAAATAAGCCAGGCACAGAAAGACAAACATGATATGTTCTCACTTACTTGTGGCATCTAAAAATCAAAACAATGGGATTCATGGACATACAGAGTAGAAGGATGGTTACCAGAGACTGAGAAGGGCAGTGGGAGGATTGAGGGGGCAAGGTGGGGATGGTTAATGGGTACAAAATAATTAGAAAGAATGAATGAGATCTAGTATTTGATAGCACAACAGGGTGACTATAGTCAATAATAACTTAATTGTACATTTTAAAGAGCGTAATTGGATTGTTTGTAACTCAAAGGATAAATGCCTGAGGGGATGGATACCCCCATTCTCCGTGATGTGCTTATTTCACATTGCATGCCTGTATCAAAACATCTTACGTACTCCATAAAAATGTATACCTACAATGTACCCAGATAAATTAAAAATAAAAAATCTTTTAAAATAAAATGAATTTAAAAAAATATTTTTACTGGATTAGGTTTTTTTCTTACATGAGAAGAGAAATATATTAGCAACCATAGCAGTAGGAATTTGTTTTCTTGTAAATTTAATGTCACTGTCAGGGAACAACTGTCCTGAAATATTAGCAATAGGATTGGTGGAAAAATGTAGAAAAATCTCTAAAACTGATGTGCTATCTTGATCCAGTAAGATGCAAGAGACATAGAGAAAGAGAGGAGGGACAACAAGGAACTGTTTGAGAGCACCAACAGAAGGGATGGGGAGGTGAAGGTGAACAGAGGATCCACTCCATATACTTCACCATTTTGCCTGAGATAGACTTTGAAAACGGAATTAAGTAATCAATTGACTTGGGGAAAAAAACGTGATTTAGGCCGGGCGCGGTGGCTCAAGCCTGTAATCCCAGCACTTTGGGAGGCCGAGACAGGCGGATCACGAGGTCAGGAGATCGAGACCATCTTGGCTAACACTGTGAAACCCCATCTCTACTAAAAAATACAAAAAACTAGCCGGGCGAGGTGGCGGGCGCCTGTAGTCCCAGCTACTCGGGAGGCTGAGGCAGGAGAAAGGCGTGAACCCGAAAGGCGGAGCTTGCCGTGAGCTGAGATCCGGCCACTGCACTCCAGTTTGGGCGACAGAGCGAGACTCCGTCCAAAAAAAAAAAAAAAAACGTGATTTGCCTCCAATCTCTAAGTAGGGTGCTGTCTTGAGAAGCCCCAAGCATCCAGATACAAAGAGGACATCTCAGAAGAGAAAGATGGAAAAGCCCCAAAGAGAAGAAAGAAAGATGCATTAAGCACAGTGAAAAACACGGTATTTTGGCTTGCTGGCTTGGATCTCCAAATGGTTCAAGTGAAACATAAAGATCTGTAATTTGTGACACTAATGTGAAAATTTCTCCCTTGGTGCAAACTCTCTTTGGTATTTGTCAGTTGAAACAGAAAACACACTGCTCTCTAACTGTTCAATGAACACAGTTATTACGCTATATAAGACACAATTCATGCAGAAATAACATAACTCTTAATATTAAAAATTTATATTTGTGATTTACATTAAATTCCACAGCATGTTACATACCATATTGTGCTCTTACTATTAAAGCACTTATCTTAAAATCGCTGCTTTATATGGCAGAGGAGGAAAGACTAGCAGAAGTAGGAACCCAAAGCGTGAAGGTGTAAATTACCTTAAGAAATCAAGTCAAAAAAAAAAAGTTTAGAAAACAAATTTTGTATTACTTGTCCAAATAAGGTCCAAATTGAGGTGTAATTACAAGATGATGAAAGTTATTTTTTTTGTGTGATATATCAACTGCTTCTGATGACAGCTCCCAAAATTAAAATCCACTCAGATTTGCAGCAATGTCAGCATTGCTAGAGTATGTGTATGTATGGTTGGAGAAAGGACACATGGGCAAGAATACAAGCGTTTACTCTGATGTGAAACTGTGAAAGTATCAATTCAAAGTCATGTGAAAAAAGAGAAGTTTCACAATAAATATATCAAAAGACTAACTCAAATTCCTTTATATTTTACAACTTTCATTATTCTACTACTTAGAGCTACTTGGTATAAGCTAAAGTAAGGATTGTATGCCAAAGGAACATCTAAATATTGGAGGGACTATTCAAAAGTGGTAGCCAAGAAAATTTTACTTTCTCTACAGTCAAAAGAAACCCCAATTATTACCATAAAATTACCAAACTTGAGAGTAAGGTACAGTCCAAAAAAGAAAGTGTTATAAATTCAGGTTCATAATAACACTTCCTTCCGTAAGAAAACATTAAAATGGTTAAAAAACAAAAGGAGGGGGGAAGGTGGATCTAAAGTATGACTGAGATTTAAAAAGTAGCCCAACCTCATAACACAACTCTGAGGTATATCATTCAAATATAAAATACATTGAATGAAATTAAAACAATACACTAAGAATCGGCAATAGAAAGACCAATGTAATTTGGTGGAATATAAGAAGAAAATATGAAAAACCAATTGCTGGCAAGATGGTTGAATAGGAACAGCTCTGGTCTGCAGCTCCCAGCCAGATGGAAGCAGAAAGAAGGTGATTTCCACATTTCCAACTGAGGTACCCGGTTAATCTCATTGGGAATGGTTGGACAGTGGTTGCAGCCCACTGAGGGCAAGCCAAAGCAGGGTGGGCCATCGCCTCACCCAGGAAGCTCAAGGTTTCGGGGAATTTTCTCCCCTACCCAAGGGAAGCCGTGAGGGACTGAGCCTGAGGAACTTCAGCACAGATACTGTGCTTGTCCCACGGTCTCTGCAACCCGCAAACCAGGAGATTCCATCCGGTGCCTACCCCACCAGGGCCCTGGGTTTCAAGCACAAAACTGGGCGGTCATTTGGGCAGACACTGAACTAGCTACAGGAGTTCTTTTATTCCATACCCCAGTGGCACCTGGAACGCCAGCGAGACAGAACTGTTCACTCCCCTGGAAAAGGGTGCTGAAGCCAGAGAGCCAAGTAATGTGACTCGGTGGGTCCCACCCCTACGGAGCCCAGCAAACTAAGATCCACTGACTTGAAATTCTTGCTGCCAGCACAGCAGCAGTCTGAGATGGACTCTGGAGGCTCAAGCTTGGTCGGGGGAGGGGCGTCCGCCATTGCTGAGGCTTAAGTAGGTGGCTTTATGCTCATCCTATGCTCACCGTGTAGATAAACCCGTTGGGAAGTTCAAACTGGGAGGAGCCCACTTCAGCTCAGCAAGGTTGCTGTGGCCAGACTGCGACATTTCTCTGCTCTGGGCAGGGCATCTCTGAAAAATTCCCATCCCTCTGGAAAAGAGGACCTAGGGAAAAGGGTGGCTGTGGGCACAGCTTCAGCAGATTTAAACGTCCCTGCCTGACAGCACTGAAGAGAGCAGTGGACCTCCCAGTACAGCCTTCAAGCTCTGCTAAGGGTCAGACTGTCTCCTCAAGTGGGTCCTTGACCCCCGTATATCCTGACTGGCAGACACCTCCCAGTAGGGGCCGACAGACACCTCATACAGGAGAGCTCTGGCTGGCATCTGGCAGGTGCCCCCTCTGGGATGAATCTTTCAAAAGAAAGATCAGGCATCAATCTTTGCTGTTCTGCAGCCTCTGCAAGTGATACCCAGGCAAACAGGGTCAGGAATGGACCTCCAGCAAAGTTCAGCACATCTGCAGCAGAGGGGCCTGATTGTCAGAAGGAAAGCTAACAAACAGAAGGGAATAGCGTGTCCACTCAAGGACCCCACCCGAGGTCACCAACATCAAAGACCAAAGGTAGATAAATCCACAAAGATGAGGACAAACCAGAGCAAAAAGTCTGAAAATTCCAAAAACCAGAACGCCTCTTCTCCTCCAAAGGATCACAACTCCTCGCCAGCAAGGGAACAAAACTGGATGGAGAATGAGTTTGACAAACTGACAGAAGTAGGCTTCAGAAGGTGGGTAATAACAAATTCCTCTAAGCTAAAGAAGCATGTTCTAACCCAATGCAAGGATGCTAAGAACCTTGAAAAAAGATTAGAGGAATTGCTAACTAGAATACCCAGTGCTGAGAAGAACATAAATGAGCTGAAAAACACAGTACAAGAACTTCGTGAAGCATACACAAGTTTCAATAGCTGAATTTATCAAGCAGAAGAAAGGATATCAGTGACTGAAGATCAATTTAATAAAATAGAGACAGAAGACAAAATTAGAGAAAAAAGAATAAAAAGGAACAGACAAAGCCTCCAAGAAATATGGGACTATGTGAAAAAGACCAAATCTACAGTTAATTGCTGTACCTGAAAGTGACGAGGAAAATGGAACCAAGTTGGAAAACACTCTTCAGGATATTATCCAGGAGAACTTCCCCAACCTAGCAAGACAGGCCAACATTCAAATTCAGGAAATACAGAGAACACCACAAAGATACTCCTTGAGAAGAACAACCCCAAGACACATAATCGTTGGATTCACCAAGGCTGAAATGAAGGAAAAAGTGTTAAGGGCAGCCAGAGAGAAAGGTCGAGTTACCCAAAAAGGGAAGCCCATCAGACTAACAGTGGATCTCTCTGCAGAAACCCTACAAGTCAGAAGAGAGTTGGGGCCAATATTCAAATTCTTAAAGAAAAGAATTTTCAACCCAGAATTTCATATCTAGCCAAACTAAGCTTTATAAGCAACGGAGACATAAAATCCTTTATCGACAAGCAAATGGTGAGAGATTTTGTCACCACCAGGCCTGCCTTACAAGAGTTCCTGAAGGAAGCACTAAACATGGAAAGAAACAACTGGTACCAGCCACCGCAAAACATACCAAATTGTAAAGACCATTGACACTATGAAGAAACTGCATCAACTAATGGGCAACACAACCAGCTAGCATCATAATGACAGGATCAAATTCACATACAACAATATTATCCTTAAATGTAAATGGGCTAAAAGCCCCAATTAAAAGACACAGGCTAGCAAATTGGGTAAAGAGTCAAGACCCATCAGTGTGCTGTATTCAGGAGACCCATCTCATGTTCAAAGACACACATAGGCTCAAAATAAAGGGATGGAGGGATATTTACTAAGCAAATGGAAAGCAAAAAAAAAAAAAAAAAAAAAAAAAAAAAAAAAAAAAAAAAAAAAGCAGAAGTTGCAATCCCAAGTCTCTGATAAAACAGACTGTAAACCAACAAAGATCTAAAGAGACAAAGAAGGGCATTACATAATGGTAAAGGGATCAATGCAGGAAGAAGAGCTAGCTATCCTAAATATATATGCATTCAATACTGGAACACCCAGATTCATAAAGCAAGTTCTTAGAGACCTACAAAGAGATTTAGACTCCCACACAATAAGAGTAGGAGACTTTAACACCCCGCTCTCAATATTAGACAGATCAAAGAGACAGAAAATTCACAAGGATATTAGGGACTTGAACTCAGCTCTGGACCAAGCACACCTAATAGACATCTACAGAACTCTCCAACCCAAATCAACAGAATATACATTCTTCTCAGCACCACATCACACTTATGCTCAAATTGACAACATTATTGGAAGTAAAACACTCCTCAGCAAATGCAAAAGAATGGAAATCATAACAAAGAGTCTCTCAGACCACAGTGCAATCAAATTAGAACTCGGGATTAAGAAACTCAGTCAAAACTGCACAACTACATGGAAAATGAACAACCTGCTCCTGAATGACTACTGGGTAAATAACGAAATGAAGGCAGAAATAAAGATGTTCTTTGAAACCAATGAGAACAAAGACGCGACATACCAGAATCTCTGGGACACATTTAAAGTAGTGTGTAGAGGGAAATTTGTAGCAGTAAATGCCCACAAGACAAAGCAGGAAAGATCTAAAATTGACACCCTAGCATCAAAATTAAAAGAACGAGAGAAGCAAGAGCAAACAAACTCAAAATCTAGCAGAAGACAAGTAAGAACTAAGGTCAGAGCAGAACTGAAGGAGATAGAGACACGAAAAACCCTTCAAAAAAATCAATGAATCCAGGAGTTGGTGTTTTGAAAAGATCAACAAAACAGACCACTAGCCAGACTAATAAAAAGAAAAGAGAGAAGAATCAAATAGACCCAATAAAAAATGACACAGGGGGCCGGGGGCGGTGGCTCACACCTGTAATCCCAGTACTTTGGGAGGCCAAGGAGGGCGGATCATGAGGTCAGGAGATTGAGACCATCCTGGCTAACATGGTGAAACCCCGTCTCTACTAAAAATACAAAAAAATTAGAAGTGCATAGTGGCGGGCACCTGTAGTCCCAGCTACTCCAGAGGCTGACGCAGGAGAATGGTGTAAATCTGGGAGGCAGAGCTTGCAGTGACCCAAGATTGTGCCACTGCACTCCAGTCTGGGCGACAGAGCAAGATTCCGTCTCAAAAAAAAAAAAAAAAAAAAAAAAAAAAAAAAAGGTATAGGGGATATCACCACTGATCCCACAGAAATACAAACTACCATCAGAGAATACTATAAACACCTCTATGCAAATAAACTAGAAAAACTAGAAGAAATTGATAAATTCCTGGACACATACACCCTCCCAAGTCTAAACCAGGAAGAAGTCAAATCCCTAAATTGACCAATAACAAGGTCTGAAAATTAGGCAGTAATTAATAGCCTACCAACCACAAAAAAGTCCAGGACCTAACAAAAAAGTCCAGGACCTAACAGATTCACAGCCAAATTCTACCAGAGGTACAAAGAAGAGCTGGTACCATCACTTCTGAAACTATTCAAAACAATAGAAAAAGAGGGAATCCTCCCTAACTCATTTTATGAGGTCAGCATCATCCTGATACCAAAACCTGGCAGAGATGCAACAAAAAAAGAAAATTTCAGCCCAATATCCCTGATGAACATCAATGCAAAAATCCTCAATAAAATATTGGCAAACCGAATCCAGCAGCACATCAAAAAGCTTATCCACCACAATCAAGTCAGCTTCATCCCTGGGATGCAAGGCTGGTTCAACATATGCAAATCAATAAACGTAATCCATCACATAAACAGAACCAATGACAAAAACCACACGATTATCTCAATAGATGCAGAAAAGGCCTTTGACAAAATTCAACACCCCTTCATGCTAAGAACTCTCAATAAACTAGGTATTGATGGGACATATCTCAAAATAATAAGAGCAATTTATGACAAACCCACAGCCAATATCATACTGAATGGGCAAAAACTGGAAACATTCCCTTTGAAAACTGGCACAAGACAAGGATGCCCTCTCTCACCACTCCTTTTCAACATAGTATTGGAAGTTCTGGCCAGGGCAATCAGGCAACAGAAAGAAATAAAGCGTATTCAAATAGGAAGAGAGGAAGTCAAATTTTCTCTCTTTGCAGATGACATGATTGTATATTTAGAAAACCCCCTCGTCTCAGCCAAAAATCTCCATAAACTGATAAGCAACTTCAGCAAAGTCTCAGCATACAAAATCAATGTGCAAAACCCACAACAATTCCTATACACCAATAACAGACAAACAGAGAGCCAAATCATGAGTGAACTCCCATTCACAATTGCTACAAAGAGAATAAAATAATTAAGAATACAACTTACAACAGATGTGAAGGACCTCTTTAAGGAGAACTACAAACCACTGCTCAAGGAAATAAGAGAGGACACAAACAAATGGACAAACATTCCATGCTCATGGATAAAAAGAATCAGTATCGTGAAAATGGCCATACTGCCCAAAGTAATTTATAGATTCAATGCTATCCCCATCGAGCTATCCCCATTGAGCTACCACTGACTTTCTTCACAGAATTGGAAAAAACTACTTTAAACTTTATATGGAACTAAAAAAGAGCCCACAGAGCCAAGACAATCCTGGGCAAGAAGAATAAACCTGGAGTCATCACGCTACCTGACTTCAAACTATACTACAAGGCTACAGTAACCAAAACAACATGGTACTGGCACTGAAACAGATATATAGACCAATGGAACAGAACAGAGGCCTCAGAAATAACACCACACATCTACAACCATTTGGTCTTTGACAAGTCTGACAAAAACAAGCAATAGGGAAAAGATTCCCTATTTAATAAATGGTGTTGGGAAAACTGGCTAGCCATATGCAGAAAACGGAAACTGGACCCCTTCCTTACACCTTATACAAAAATCAACTGAAGATGGATCAAAGACTTAAATGTAAGACCTAGGACCATAAAAATCCTAGAAGAAAACCTGGGCAATACCATTCAGGACACAGGCATGAGCGAAGACTTCATGTCTTAAACACTAAAAGCAATGTCAGCAAAAGCCAAAATTGACAAACGGGATCTAATTAAACTAAAGAGCTTCTGCACAGCAAAACAACTATCATCAGAGTGAACAGGCAACCTACAGAATGGGAGAAAATTTTTGCAATCTATCTATCTGACAAAGGGCTAATATCCAGAATCCATAAAGAACTTAAACAAATTTACAAGAAAAAAAAAAACAAAGAAACCCATCAAAAACTGGGCAAAGGATATGAACAGACAGTTCTCAAAAGAAGACATTTATGCAGCCAACAGACATGAAAAAAAGTTCATCATCAATGGTCATTAAAGAAACGCAAATCAAAACCACAATGAGATGCCATCTCATGCCAGTTAGAATGGCGATCATTAAAAAGTCAGGAAACAACAGATGCTGGAGAGGATGCGGAGAAATGGGAACACTTTTACACTGGTCGATTGGGGTGTAAATTAGTTCAACCATTGTGGAAGACAGTGTGGTGATTCCTCAAGGATCTAGAACTAGAAATACCATTTGACCCAGCAATCCCATTACTGGGCATATACACAAAGAATTATAAATCATTCTACTGTAAAAATACATGCACACGTATGTTTATTGTGGCACTATCCACAATAGCAAAGACTTGGAACCAACCCAAATGTCCATCAATAATAGACTGAACAAAGAAAATGTGGCACATATACACCACGGAATGCTATGCAGCCGTAAAAAAGGATGCGTTCATGTCCTTTGCAGGGATATGGATGAAGCTGGAAACCAACATTCTCAGCAAACTATCACAAGACCGGAAAACCAAACAGCACATGTTCTCACTCATAAATGGGAGTTGAACAATGAGAACACATGGACATAAGGAGGGGAGCATCACATACCAGGGCCTATTGAGGGGTCGGGATCTAGGGGAGGGATAACACTAGGAGAAATACCTAATATAGGTGGCAGATAGAGGAAGAGATAGTCTTAATTTTAATGAATTCCAGTTTATCAATTTTTTTTTTTTTTTTTTTTTTGAGACAGAGTCTCACTTTGTCATCAGGCTGGAGTGCAGCGATGCAATCTCGGCTCACTGCAACCTCTGCCTCCCGGGTTCAAGCGATTCTCCTGCCTCAGCCTCCCGAGTAGCTGGGATTACAGGCATGTGCCATCACTGGCTAATTTTTTAATTTTTTGGTAGAGATGGGGTTTCACCATGTTGGGCAGGCTGGTCTCGAACTCCTGGCCTTCAGTGATCCACCTGCCTCGACCTCCCAAAGTTCTGGGATTGCAGGCATGAGCCACCTTGCCCGGCCTCTATCACTTATTTTCTTTAGTGCTAACATGTTTTGTGTCCTGTTTAATAATGCTTTGCCTATCCTAAGGTCATGAAGTGATTCTATTATGTCATCTACTAGAAACCTCATTGTTTTACTTTCCATATTTAAGGCTGCAATACATTTGGAATGTATTTTGTTTGTTGTGTAGTAGAGATCAACATTCATTTAATTTCCAAGGTATAAATCTAAATTTCCTAGCACCATCTTATTTAAAAGACAGCCCTTTGCAGACTGGGGTTTAGTGTTACCTTTAAATAAATAAATACGCGTAGGTCTGTTTCCAGATTGTGACATTTTATGCCACTGTATATTTTTGCACTAATGCCTCAGTTGTTTAATTAATGTAGTTTTGTAATAAACCTTAATGTCCCACAGAGTATAATCTCAGATCTGTGTTTAAGATTGTTTTAGCTGTTATTATCCTTTCCTATTTCCATGTAATTTTATCATTAGTTTCTCAACTTCCACACACAAAAATAACTTTTGACACTTTAATTGGGATTGCATTGAAGCTATGGATTTTTTTTTAATTATACTTCTAGAATATTAAATTTTTCAATCCAAGAACAAGATTTGTCATTCAATCTGGTCATGCCTTGTTTAATTTGTATAATGTTTCATAGTTCTCTGTGTTGATGCTGTGCACAATTTTTGTTAAATCTATTTCTGGCATTTGATTTTTGGACTATATTAATGATTTTTTAAAACTTTAATTTTCACATTGGTGTGTGTGTGAGAGAGAGTTTTTTATATTGGTTTTTGATCCAGGGACTTTTGTGGGTTATTTTTTAATTCTAATATTTTATCTGTTTGATCTATCTAGTGTCATATTGCTCTGCCTAAAGAATTTTCTTTAAAAAATTGTATAGTATAATTGTGCTGGCAATGGATTTTTTTAGTTTTTGTCTGTCTGAAAAAAAAATCTTTATGTTTTCCTTTCTTTGTGAAAGTTATTTTACTTGGCATAGAATCCTTGATTGTCATGTTCTTTTTTATCACTTTACAAATGTCTTTACAATGGCTTCAGCCTTGGATTGTCTGTGACTAGAAATCTGATATGTTATTCTTTTCCTGTATGTATCATTTTTCTCTGGCTGCAATGATTTTCTCTTTATCTTTGGTTTTCAGGTTTGATTGTGGTGCGTTCTTTGTTGGTATTTATTTTGCTTCACGTTCTCTGAGTTTCTTGGATGTGTGGATTGGTGATTTTATGTTTGGAAAACATTTGGCCATTATCTCTTCAAATATTTTTCTGCCACATTCTCTCTCCAGTTTCTTTCCAAGATTCCAGTTGCACCCATAAATATATACAGCTACTATGCAACCACAAAAATTAAAAATTAACAAAAGATATAATTTTATAAGCTGCCAAAAAAAAAAAAAAAACCCAAAGCACAAAAAAAGATTCCAATTGCAAAAATGTTAGACCATTTGATATTGTCCCATTATCCCCAAGCTCTTAGATGCTCCGCAGGTTTTTTGTTTGGTTGGTTGGTTAGCTGATCATTGTAAGTCTTTTTTTCTGTTTGGTGAATTTTTATTGACCGATCTTCAAGTTCGCTGAATTTGTTCTTAAACTGTGACTAGTCTAGTGATGAGTTTATTGACAATATTTTTATATCTTTTATTGTATTTGTCATTTCTAGCATTTTGACTTGATCCTTTTTTGTAGTTTCCATCTCTCTGCTAAAACCCTCTATTTATTCATCCACCTTGTCTACTAGAATAGGAATTGGCAAACTGAAGACCACCACCTGTTTTTGCAAATAAAATTGTATTGGGACATAGCCATGTCCTTTTATTTATGTATTGTCTGTGGCTGGTTCTGTGCTACAATGGTTGAACTGAGTAGTTGTGACAGAGAACATAGGGCCCACAAGGCCTATATGGCCATTTACAGAAAAAGCATGCTCACCCCTGAAATAGAACATTTAACATGCTAATCATAAGTATTTTAAATTCTTTGTCTGTTTGTTCCTACATCTGAGTCACATTTCCATCTAGTTCTATTGTTTGTTTTATGTTTAACATTATGTTTTCCTTAACCAGTTTGTATATTGTGTATATTTCTGTTGAAAACCAGACATTTTTATGTCAGGTAATAGAAACTAGGATAAATAGTTTATGACTTGAAGCGAGCATGCCTATTCTTTTTCCAGGCTTTTAGTTGAGCTAGATTTGGGTTTTGTCATCATGCACCCTTAGTGCTCCAATCCCCAAATCTTCTGGTGTTATCTTCTGCTTAGGTTGGGGTTGGTGTACTGATTTTTTTTTTCTTTCAATGTTTGTTCCACCCTCAGGTTTGTATCTTCTGTTTGCACCTGTGCCTCAGAGAGTCTGTCTGGCTCTTGCCTCTGTACTAACATTAGATTGGTATTACTAGATTGGTGACATCTAGCAACACCAGATGGTTGATTGGTGGCATTAGGTTGGTGTTTAACACTGGGAAACCTGTCATTGTGGGGCAGGGAGATATTCTCTGATCTTCTGGTCCGTCCTCAGTCTTAGTTTGGTACTATGCTCCTGCATTTGGGAGATGGGTTATTTCAGTGATCCGGTTCCTTCTGCCAGCAACAGGTTATCTGTAAAAATTTTGGCCCAAGATATGTTCTTATTCCTACTTCAAAGATAGTCTTGCTGTTGTTGCTTTATTTTGTTTATTTGTTTTTGATTTTTTCCATTCCATTCCCTGAGACCCAATCAGTCTTCAACTGTGGCCTGCGTATAAGAGAATTTGGTCTTATTCCTTTGGTAGCTTAAGGCTGTTGTTCCATAAGGAAGAAAGAGTATAAAGACCCAGAAAGGCTTCGTGTCCTCCCTCAATAGGTGCTATTCCACTTCCTCAGGCCTGCAACCAGAAATTGAAATGAATTTCAATTTATCCCAATATGAGACTCTCCTTATGAGGATAAATCACATTCAAACCCTTAAAGGTAGCTTTGCTATAAATTTTTTTTAAATTAAAAAACTCCCAAACCCAAAAAACTAGTCACTTTCATGTGCAGGGAAGAGGGACACAATTAACATTTAGGGATATTTTGGTATTAATATTATAAAAATAACACACAAAATAGTTACATTTTCAAACAGGTTGACAGCATATACAATAAGAATGAGTTTACCTCCTACTCCTGCTTTCCACTACCAGAAGTAACCCCCATTAACACACACACACACACACACACACACACACACACACACCCTTTTTGTGCTCTTAATAGACACTTATCCTTTAATGCTATATGATGGAAATATGCATTTAATTAGAGACCTGGGTATTCCTGTGTCTCTGGAAGTTTTGTTTATGTTATTTTTTATATTTTATAAGTATGTTTTTGTTCTCTCCTTCAGGTACAAAAATTACGTATATGGTGTAATTCAATTGTCCTAATTAGCTATTATGTCCACAGAAACTTTACAATTTTAAAATTCTTTTTCATTTCATTTGCTCATTCTCCTTGTTGTAGTCTTCCACATCCTTAACTATGTTTTCAGCTATAGTTGTTTTTTTTTTTTATCTAGCTTATCTAGCTAGATAAGAAGCTTAAAATAAAAGCTAGATAAGAAGCAGCAAAAAAATAACAATCATTTTTACTTGTTTCTTCTTTTTTTTCCTGTTCTCTACCAGCTTGTAACTTAAGTCCTTCTGTTTTCTTATCATGTCCTTTTGGAACTCTTAAATATTTTCTCTGAAATAGTATTTCAAATAAACTGCTTCTTTGAAAATTCATATAATAGAAGGTTTTTGTTTTATACGTTCTAGATGTGACACAAATTCTCTGCTATAAATAGGTTTTTTGTCTTTCTTTTTTGTGTATGTAATTCATTTCAAGAAGGAGAATAAGGTAGAAATACCTGTACTTCACTATCTTTGATACCTTTGAAGCCCTGAAAATGAACCTACATGATTCCTTAGGGTGGATCTTCAAAGGGGAAAGCAGTTCTAGGTCCATGAAAGAACAGGGACTGGAAACAGTCCAGACATATTTTTCCCGGAACATGCTGATGCTCTTCATGGTTTCTGGACTTATAAAATCTAAGAGCTGGGCATTAAGATCTGCAAACTTAAAACCCTACATGCCTGGCCTTCTTGGTTGAGCTTAGAATTCAAATAGTAATATGCTGTTTTTATATAGTGGATGTTCAGATATTGGATTCATTTGATGTAAAATGTGTATTACAATTTTCATCAGGTATAGTAAGCACTCAATTAATGTTAAATATTTCAATAATTATTTTTCTTAAGCTACTGTACAAACAACATCTACTTATAATTACAGGAACAACCCTATGCATTATAATTTTGTGGCAGGAAAAGGCAATGGAAATAGTGGCCCAATCAGTAATCCTTTCATTTTCCTAATTTGATTTTTTGGGACTGAACTAAGTAAGGTCCTTGGAGCTTTTATACATTTAAGGAATGGAGGTACTGTCAGTTAAAGTAGGTCTGCTGCTGGTTAAATATGTGGGATTCCAGTAACTAAATGAATAAATGAAAGAGATTTAACTTCATCTACACACTACATTTGTGGAGCTCATATTGGTTCCACACACAAATTTTAAAATTCTAAGAATAAAGAGATAAAAAAACATGTACTGGTGTTTAAAATAAAATATAAAAGAGGTGAAAATATCTAATAGTGTTTAGTGGCTTGAAAACATATCTTTCACTGTTGTTAATCAATCAAGCCAACAAAAAATGAAAAGAATCTTAGGCACAGTAGCGCATGCCTGTAATCCCAGTAATTTGGGGGACCAAGATGGGAGGATTGCTTGATGTCAGAAGCCTGAGACTAGCTTGGACACCAAAGTGAAACCCCGTCTCTACAAAAACTTTTAAAAATCAGCCATGTGTTGTGGCATGCACCTGTAGTCTCAGCAACTCAGGAGGCTGAGGCAGGAGGATTACTTGAGCCCAGGAGTTTGAGGTTGCAGTAAGCTAGAATAGCACCACTGCACTCCAGCCTGGGCAACAAGAGTCAGACCCTGTCTCTGAAAAGAAACAAATGAACAAACAAAAACTCAACACTTTAAATACTAGGATTCGATATATACAATTACCCATATATTTGATATGCATATGTAAATATAAATGAGATCACTTCAAGTCAGCATCTGCACAGCAAAGGATACAATCAACAATGAGAAAAAAAAAAAAAACCCACAGAACAGGAGAAAATATTTTCAAGCTACCTATCTGTCAGGATCTAAAAACCCAAATATATAAGGAACTCACACAACTCTATAGGAAAAAATCTAATAATACAATCAAAAGATGGGCAAAAGTTGAGTTCAGCTCACTCTTTTCCGCACTGTGATAGTACTACTGAAAAAAATCTGTCCTTACTGTTTTAGTGATGTCTGGCTTTGTTTATCTTTGACAGTGCTTAACAGCATGGAGTGTTTCCAGATCATTTTGTTTCAAGTCCAGCAGAGTCGCTTTAAAACCTTGGTCAAGTCACCTACCTTCCTTGTACTTCAATTTCCTCGTCTGAAAACAAAAATAATCATAGTAGGTTTGTAGACAGGATTATGAGTGAATCCATGTAATTAAATTAGAACAGTGCTCATAATGGCTATATAAAGGCTATAATGTTGATTTTTACTTATTGTAACAGTCACTATTCTTCAAGCAACATGCTACCCATAAATTGATGGAAAGTTGCCGGGCGCGGTGGCTCAAGCCTGTAATCCCAGCACTTTGGGAGGCCGAGACGGGCGGATCACGAGGTCAGGAGATCGAGACCATCCTGGCTAATACGGTGAAACCCCGTCTCTACTAAAAAATACAAAAAACTAGCCGGGCGACGAGGCGGGCGCCTGTAGTCCCAGCTACTCGGGAGGCTGAGACAGGAGAATGGCGTGAACCCGGGAGGCGGAGCTTGCAGTGAGCTGAGATCCGGCCACTGCACTCCAGCCTGGGTGGCAGAGCAAGACTCCGTCTCAAAAAAAAAAAAAAAAAAAAAAAAAATTGATGGAAAGTTGACAAAAGGAAATATATTTGCATCAATAGTTATATATATATGTGTGTATATATATGTGTGTGTGTATATATATATATGTCAAACAGTGGATTTAATAAAAGGTGCCCTTATAAATAAACAAGGAAAAGATGAATGTTCTAATAGAAATCTTTGCAGAGAGCAGGGACAGACAATTCATAATTAAAACCAAAAAAAATTTTGCTGAAATAATGGGAAAAGATATTTGACCAAATAATTGAGAAATGCAAAAAACAAACCAAAACAAACAAACAAAAAATCCAAACAAAAAAAGCAACGATATCATTTGTCTTTTATAAGCCTTGCAAAGATAAACTCATAAAAGGGAAAATTACAATATCCAGTATTGGTGTGAATATAGAAAAGTGTACAGTCATTCTTGCCCTCTCGGAGTTAGAAAATATAATACATTTTCCAGGAAGCGATGTGTCAGCAAGTATAAAAATTTAACCTATGTATAAATACTCACAAAGCAATTCTTTTTCTAGAAATATAGCTCCAGAAAATTATCAGGAAAAAGTATATATATAAAAATAGTAACCCTCACATTGCAAAGAAATGGGAATACCTAAATGCTTATTTATAGATATTTGGTTAAATAAAATCATGATATAAGAGAATGTCAGAAACCTATTTACATATTATGCTGTTTTTATTTATTGAATGAAATTCACTGACTAGAGAAATGTCTACAACACAATAATGTGTGATAGAAGCAGACTGTTTATACAGCAAGTAAAATGCAGTAGTTATATGTGGTTGGGTGGATTTGGCTGGTGTTATTTGAATTCATGTAAGCATTTATTTTTGTAAGCCACTAATTAAGACCAAGCCACTTGTGTTTTTCAAAACCCTGAAAACCACAAAAGTGGCTTGGTCTTAAGTAGTGGCTGAAGAACAAATACTGAATTTTTAGGACTAAAACAGTGAGATTAAAGCAGTGCCCACAAAAAGCTCATTTTCATAGCATTATGTAGTAGGAACACTAGCAAGAAACCCCCTGCTGGAGTTCAGTTAGAAATTTACTTGTGGCCTTAGGAAGATTTGGAGAGACATGGTACTAGTCAAAACCATAACTTAGTTCTTGACTAGCATCGGGGAGTAAAGGAAAGCATTAAAAAGAAAAAGGCATAAAGACTGTTCCCATTTGCATCTAGTCACTGTTGGTTAGCCATGTAAGCATTGCTTAGAAATTAACTAGAGGTAAATTCAGACTTTGAATGAGTGTAGAAGATGGATGAGAGGTGAATGAAGAGAATAATGCACTAATATATTTAATCCTTACAACAGTCCTATAAGGAAAGCACAACAATTTTTCCAATTTTCCAGATGAGGGAATTTAGGTACAGAGAGGATAGGTTATACAATTACTTATTAAATCCTTAGCCTGGGGTGTTTAGGATGTATGTATACCAGTGCTTTTCAAATTTAATTTGTAGCATGTGGAAGTATTGGGACTGCTGGCAGAAGTTGCAAACAGGTGGTCCAGAGGCAGATCCAGCTTGTAGATTGTTTTCTTTGGCTGGTACAATGTTTTCTGTTTGCTCGTTTATTTCATTTTGTTTTTAAAACATGGTAGATATTTTAAAATCAGAAAATTCCACATAAAAATTCAGATCACCAGTTTGTTTCTTTGCTTTTGAAGAAAATCAGATCTGGCAACACTCAGTTCCGCACTGAAGCCATCTGCCTGGTCTGAGTTGAGGCAATCCCCTTTGGATGAAGCATACACCCTCCACTCAGCCTGCCTCACTCCTTCATATGAAAACTGGTTTGGCCATTGAGTATATTAGAATTTATGGGGGCTTTTTGCTAGAGAACATAGAAAGGCATTTAAAATACTCTTAATTTTCTTGAAAGGTTGAAAGATGGCAATCTACTCCTTTGCAACTTAGATGTGACTGGTGTGGAAAGAAGATAGAAATTATTCCAACTAACCCTGCAGTATATCTTGGCATTTTCTTCAGCCTGACAAAGAAAATCTACTCTCCTACCATTATTAAGAAATTAATATTTTGCTAATGGTTTGTTAGGAGAGTGAAGTTTAGGGTTACATCACACCCAAAAAACAAAATTATTTAAAAAATTCAAAATGATAAATGCATGAGGTGATGAATACACTAAATATCCTGAATTAATCATTATAAAACATAGATAGGTATGGAAGCATCAAATTTTACCACATATACATGCACAATTACAATGCATCAATTAAAAAATAAAACCTGGCCGGGCGCGGTGGCTCAAGCCTGTAATCCCAGCACTTTGGGAGGCCGAGACAGGCGGATCACGAGGTCAGGAGATCGAGACCATCCTGGCTAATACGGTGAAACCCTGTCTCTACTTAAAAATACAAAAAACTAGCCGGGCGACGAGGCGGGCGCCTGTAGTCCCAGCTACTTGGGAGGCTGAGGCAGGAGAATGGCGTAAACCCGGGAGGCGGAGCTTGCAGTGAGCTGAGATCGGGCCACTGCACTCCAGCCTGGGTGGCAGAGCAAGACTCCGTCTCAAAATAAATAAATAAATAAATAAATAAATAAAACCTAAATAAATAGTTTGTTGTTTTAAAAAGGAAGAAAAACATATCAATAAGGCATCTCTCCTTTTCCTCCAAAGTTTTCCTTCAACTGCCAGCACCCACATCTGGCCTACCCTACTTTCTTTGGCCTCCTAAGTCAAGCACATTCTACTTCTAAGAGTTTACCCTTTCTTATGCAAAGCAATTTAGTTTTTCCTTATTATTTTAGCTTCACAAATAATACTGTAAATATTTCCAAAGGACCCTCCTTAGGATCAAAGCTTCTTTGAAAACTACAAAATAGGCCGGGCGCGGTGGCTCAAGCCTGTAATCCCAGCACTTTGGGAGGCCGAGAAGGGCGGATCACGAGGTCAGGAGATCGAGACCATCCTGGCTAACACGGTGAAACCCCATCTCTACTAAAAATACAAAAAAAAAAAACTAGCCGGGCGAAGTGGCGGGCGCCTGTAGTCCCAGCTACTCGGGAGGCTGAGGCAGGAGAATGGCGTAAACCCGGGAGGCGGAGCTTGCAGTGAGCTGAGATCCGGCCACTGCACTCCAGTCCGGGCGACAGAGCGAGACTCCGCTTCAAAAAAAAAAAAAAAAAAAAGAAAACTACAAAATAATTATAAATAACTGATTTATCTTTATAATTGTTTTTTTCCTTTCTCCCTTGTATTTTCATTCTTCTGAAGTGATGAGTCTTCTGTACCATTGAGACAGCACCTGACTGGGAGCGAAAACACTCACATTTTAGTCCTGTCTCCCACTGGCTAACTGGATTGCTTTGGGAAAGTTGCATACATTTTGGGCTCTCAGTTTTGTCACTTGTAAATGAGAATATCATAAGTACATTTCCTATATAACAGGGTTATTTTTCATATCAAATATAACCTTATAACCTGAGCACCCTTAGAAAATAAAAGTTGTATTTGTTTTAAATAAGTACATATTAAAATTTTCTAGAACCTCGGTTTTCAGATAACAAGCACCTTTTCTTGAACACTCAGTATGGTCCAAGCACAGTGCTAAATATTTTGTAAACACTTCCTATATTAATCTTCTATGTGGCCCTTCGAAGCAGCAATGATATGTGTTTTCCATCTAAAGAAACTGCAACACATACACGTTAAATAACTTGCCATAGGCCATCTGCCTGAGTCAAAAGTCCATGTTCTCTTAATGACACCACACTGCTTCTACAGCTCAGCTCTCTCCTTCAACAGACACATTGTGCCACCCACCTATTAACCAGTTACTCTCTGGATCTACCTAGGGAGGATTACAAAATTATTTGACTTTGCAAATATTTTTGGATTCTTATGCACATAACCTCAGGGTTCAAAACATATGCAACCTGAGAGCATTTTATATCAAGGATTCAGTGTTTGAGTGCAGTATTCAGTAGAAGTATGGTATATATACAGCAATTTTATTGACAAATAGTGTTTTTCTATTTGGTCTTAACTCCTATCAGTCAGTTCTAGCTTCTTGCAAACTTGGAAGCAAGGAAATTAGGGTCCAGAAAAGAATACAAACTATCCATTAAGTTTGATTGTTTAAACATACTGGAAAAACATATTTTGAAAAAGAAATCAACAAAGTTGGTGGATTTGATGAAGGTTGAAGTGGAGCATTTGAAGTGATTCGGGCTCAGAAAACAATACTTCAAAATGAAGGCCTCAGCAGCATCCTCAGAAGCAGAAGTTTTTCTCTGACTTTGTCCTGCCCTCCTGTCTCTCTGTCCCCTTCTCCCTTCTCCCTCGAGGCTAACCATAGAAACTAGAATCCCTCTTCCCCAAGGACGGTCAGAAAAAACAGAACCTCTTTTCCTGAAAGCCAGTCATAAAACCTAAAAATGCTACTCTAATTTTCCCTCCATCTTTCTGTGTAAAAACTGGCCATAAAGAAATCATCTGGCCGGGCGCGGTGGCTCAAGCCTGTAATCCCAGCACTTTGGGAGGCCGAGACGGGCGGATCACGAGGTCAGGAGATCGAGACCATCCTGGCTAATATGGTGAAACCCCGTCTCTACTTAAAAATACAAAAAACAAGCCGGGCGAGGTGGCGGGCGCCTGTAGTCCCAGCTACTCGGGAGGCTGAGGCAGGAGAATGGCGTAAACCCGGGAGGCGGAGCTTGCAGTGAGCTGAGATCCGGCCACTGCACTCCAGCCTGGGCGACAGAGCCAGACTCCGTCTCAAAAAAAAAAAAAAAAGAAAAAAAAAAAAGAAATCATCTGACCTACCTTGTTTGACTATAGGTCATAAGATCCTCATTCCAGAGAGGGCCCTGCCTCACACTCAGAAGGAAGGAATGCTTGCTCAGAGAGGCCAAGAAGAAGCTAGGCAGACGGGCCTTGCTGGGTTTCCCCACTCAGTCTATTAGCATTAGATCATGCCCTTTTTATCCAATCATACATCCACATGGCTATCTGCAGCTTGTTGAACCTAAGCATAAAAATGGACAATTTGCCCTGTATCTTTGGGCCTTCATTCTGAAGTCTCCCATACATGTACATTAAATAAATTCTTATGCCTTTTCTCATATTCATCTGCCTCTTGTCAGTGATTTTCAGGAAACCCTCATAGGGCAAAGGAGAGCTTCCCCCTGTGGCCCCTACAAAGCCTCAACATGACCACCAACACGCAAACCCTATCGTGGTTTGTTTGTTTGGTTTTCATTTTCAAATTATCTTGAGTTGATATGGCAACACAGTCTCAGAGCACACAGTCTCCTCTTTTCCGAAGAGGCCCCTTGCAATGCTCTTTGAGAGGTGGTTTTAGAACAGGATAGAAAGATGTAGCCAAAATAACTGAAAAGAGTACCTCCTGGATTTTTCCGAACATTACAGAAGAGAGATTCACAACAACAACAAAAAATGATGTTTCTTTCTACAGACTAGGTGAGAACTGAGTTTCCAATTTGATTGGCAGTGTTGTAATATCAGCATAATACTAAGTTTGTATGATAATAAGATATGTTGCATAATTTATGCTTCTAGTAATATTTCCAAGGCTGTCAATTCTATTTTGTCTAAAAGTAATCACAAAGAACTAAATAATAATTAGATTTTTTTCCCACTCTTCTAGCCATAGCCATCTATTTTGGAAGGCACTCATCGTTTGGATACAAACTGAATCTCTTTAATCTTAAAAGGACTAGAGAGGATAATGTCTTTGATCAGCCTGCTGGTACTGTGTATTTGTGGAAAGTGGCCCCTCATTCAAATTAATTCTGGGAAAACTCCCAATCTGGCTAATTCGGTAGTCATGGGGCCTACCTGTGAGGGGCCTGAGAATTTGGCAAGCACCAAGGTGGTGGAAGAAGGCCCAGAAAGGTTTTTCTGGCTTGTGAATTGTCACTCATCCATGCTCTACCTTCCTCAAGCTTGAGGCTCATTCATAGTGAGAGAAAAGAATTGGCATGTCCAGCAGCAGTGATTTCAACTCACTGAAAATAAGAAACTTAGTATAGCACACATGGAGACCACAAGGGGATATGGAGAAGCTGAAACTCCCTAGAGGCAAAAATATCTAACATGCTGACTATAACAAAAAGAAAAGCTGAATTCTAACCTCCAAAATAACAAACTTAAAAGGGCCAGGGGATGCATTTATTGTATTATTTTTTAGAAATTGGTAGTTAAAAAAGAAGTATTATCCCAGGGATAATGGTCTCTTATAGCTATGTAAATATCAAGGGAAAATCAGGATATCTGTTTCCTAAAAACAAATTAGATATATCATTTTAGATTTTGATATATCTAAAGTTCAGTGACAAAGATCACTATTTTGCCAAATGAGAGATGTACACTGAGCCATTTTGTCTGATTATATAGGTGTGGTTAAATAACAACTGTACCATTGTCTATTAGTAACTACCTTTTTCTAACACAGAGGAACATGGAATTATTACCTATTGTAGCAATCTATTAACTCAGGGGAAGAAAGCAATAGATTCAGTCATTTGGTTATTATTCTCTTTTTAGGGCATCTTATATACTTTAATACAAGGTATGACTATAAGAGAGTAAGACTAGTGTTTAAATAAATATGCAAGCATAATTGCATTTAAAGGAATTTTGTCCTCTTCAAGATAATCATTTTGGCTGTACACATGGTAATTATCAGTTCCAAATTGTCCAGGACAAACAGTCCAGATGTTCTATAATTTTATTATGCTGAATAAAGGCGATTAGTTAAAGGTAGGATGAGATACTACTTAATCTTAATAATTTTGTAAGACATTTCACTGATATTTATAAATCAGGAAAAATCCTTGGTCAAACCATGTGTTGTGATTTGGGGTCCAGAAAATATGGTTACAGAAGCTGTGCAGTTATTCTAGCAATATGTAGAACTCTTTCTCACAACTGCCTCCAGAATCAGTTTATGAGTCACACAAGGAAATCACTGTTATTACTTTATCTCACTATGAGATATGTTTCTACAGCAGAGCTTAAAAGCATCTCAGCGTCCAACTTGCTTTGCACGGGTCTCCTAAGCTGACTTCTGAGTATAGTGCTTCCACATTAGACTGAAATGTTAAAATGTTGAAAAGAACATGACTTCCATTCTTAGAGGTTTCATTACTAAAATGCTGAAAATATAGGATTCTGAGGACAGTACTATGGTGAGGTATAGTACATTACAATAAATGCAGTGGAAGCTTTTATCCTAGGGATTTAAAATGTCCTCATCATTTCCACATGTAACTTCCCCATGGATCACTCCATTAACCTACAGGTATTAATGAGTGATTTATTTGTGCCTAGTGCTGTAGCAAGTACAGCTAACTAGTTTGCAGTTTGCAGAAAGGCACAGTCAGTTCCGATTTTAATAAGAGAAATAAATGAACTAAGAAATTAAATCATTAGCCTGAGTTCACATAATAACACACTGGTAGTCTCTGTAGGGAAAGTCAGCTTTCTTAATCCTGGCTCAGTGATCTTTCATGAATAACTCTCTCTCCTATTCACTCACCCTACACACACACACACACACACACACACACACACACACACACCCCCCTAACTTTTCTAAAATACTTAATATCATGACAGTTGATGATTTTTGTTCTGACCATGTTGTATCTACTTAAGGATGTTCAGAGCAGTGTATGGGGATGTGGGATGTGGGGAGTGAAAGGTACCAGAATATGCCACCCAAAATTATGCCACTTTGGCATAAGGATAATTTTGAGCTAAAGGCAATTGAGAATCAACAGAGGCAGGAAAAGCTCTTTACCTTCTCCTAACTACCTAAAAATAAAATATAGATTTACATTTTTATAAAATAAATGTATATTTGTAATGGAAATTTCCATTTGTAAGGATGTATCTTACCAGGAAGACAGCTAGTCTTCAGGAGACAACTCTGCATAATAAGACAACCCTTATTTATCATCCACTGCCTCCTCTCATCTTCCCATAACTTGTCTCTCTTGCCCCAAAGCCCCAAACCCTTTTTCTTTGTTTTGTTTTGTTTTGTTTTAGACAGAGTCTTGCTCTGTGACCCAGGCTGGAGTGCAGTGGTGCGATCTCAACTCACTGCAACCTCTGCCTCCAAGGTTCAAGAGATTCTCGTGTCTCTGCCTCTCAAGTAGCTGGGATTACAGGCATGCACAACCACGCCCAGCTAATTTTTGTATTTTTAGTAGGGACGAGGTTTTTCCATGTTGATGAGGCTGGTGTCAAACTCCTGGCCTCAAGTGACCCAGCTGCCTCTGACTCCCAAAGTGCTAGGATTACAGGTGTGAGCCACCACGCCTGTTCTCAAAACCCCTTTTCTTTCATTTAGCCTATGTATTAGTTCATTTTCATACTGCTATAAAGACATAGCTGAGACTGGGTAATTTATAAAGGAAAGAGATTTAATTGTCTCACAGTTCAGCATGGCTGGGGAGACCTCAGGACACTTACGATCATGGCGGAAGGCAAAGGGGAAGCAAGGCACCTTCTTTACAAGGAGGCAGGAAGGAGAAGTGGGAGTGAGGTGGAAAGAGCCCCTTATAAAACCATCAGATCTTGTGAGAACTCATTCACTATCATGAGAACGGCATGGGGGAATCCACCCCCATGACTCAGTTACCTCCACCTGGTCTCTCCCTTGACACGTGGGGATTATGGGGATTATAATTCAAGTTGGGATTTGGGTGGGGACATAAAGCTTAACCATATCAGCCTAAAGTGGTACATGCTTCAATCATCTGCTGCTTCCATGAGCCACAATTTTGTGTGTGAACCTCTATAGTTTAACTCTTTTTTTTTTTTTTTTTTTGAGACGGAGTCTCGCTCTGTCGCCCAGGCTGGAGTGCAGTGGCCGGATCTCAGCTCACTGCAAGCTCCGCCTCCCGGGTTTACGCCATTCTCCTGCCTCAGCCTCCCGAGTAGCTGGGACTACAGGTGCCTGCCACCTCGCCCGGCTAGTTTTCTTTTGTATTTTTTAGTAGAGACGGGGTTTCACCGTGTTAGCCAGGATGGTCTCGATCTCCTGACCTTGTGATCCGCCCGTCTCGGCCTCCCAAAGTGCTGGGATTACAGGCTTGAGCCACCGCGACCGGCCTATAGTTTAACTCTCTTATTCATCTGTCTTTTATCAGTTTGATCCAGGGGCCCCAGTCATTGCACCTAGGAGGGTAGAGGGGAGAAGACTTGTTTTCTCCTCTAAGAGGGATTGTAAAACTCATAGCATAATTTATTCTAGGTCTGGTGAAGGGAGTTTTAAAAGACTATAAATCCACAAATAACCCTACTGGACTCACTTATTTGAAAGCATAAGGAGAAGAGATATCTCCTACCTGAGTTAAGACAAAAGGATAAAAAGTTATTCTCAGAGAGTAGCTACCCACTAGTCAGGAGAGAAAATAAAAAAGGCCAGATTCTATAAACATAAGTTTGCAGTTTGCTTACTTGTGGCTGACAGGCACCCTGACATGTCTCACACCTATGAATTCCTGGTTGAGTGAGGCACTGCTTATAGATCACTGAAGAAAGGTAGGAAAAATGATTGGAATAAGAACTTTGGTCCCATGTTGTCAGCTTAATGGAAAAGCCCAAATAAACCTGGGAATAGGGTGGTAGAATCAAAAAATTTCCTGCCAAGATGCCATAGGCAATTCTTCATACCTCTTCCAATCTACAGCTGTTCTTATCATTGTGGTCCTTGAGTTCCAATGAACATGTTTATTTATTGGGGGCAAAAAAATAAACTATTAGCTGAATTTATTACTCCCTGTGTGCCAGGCACCATATTGCTTATTTTAAATGCAATCTTTCAATTTATCCTCACAAGAATCTTCTGAGCTAGATTCTATTATTACCCCTATTCAATAGATGAGGAAACTGAAGCTTAGAGGGTTTAAGCAACATATCCTTAATCCTACTACAAAACAGCAATAGAACTAAAGCTGCCAAGTAAATTGGTCTGACTCCATTTGGTCTTCATAATGGCCCTGTGAGAAAAGTGAGGGGGAAAATAGAGACTCCTGCCAGATTTTTTATTTATTCCTTCATTGAACAATTATTTGACTTATACACTGAACTGGTCACTGTGTATGCACAGAGAATATGGTGGTAAACAAAACAGACCTAATTAGTATTCTCATGGAGCTTAGCATTATTGGGGGAATATCATTAAAGCAAAATCTCCTCCAAGCCCAGAAAGTGTCTCCACAAAGGTAATAGAGGTTGAAAACAAATTTATTATTGGATAAGCAACATTCAAGGGATGATATGCTGAGAAAAAAATAAAAATAAAAAAGGAATGAGTAACAAATCAAAATGTGATGCAGAGCACAGGCAATTCACTAAAGAAATTAAAAGGTGGAAAGAAATCACACTCATATACAAGTAAGTGGATACAACATATTACATTCATATTCTCAGATAAAATGGCTAATTTTCTTTTATCTTTATGATTAAAGGTAGGTTTTGCCTTTTGGAGTCAGGTGCCAGCTGAACTTAGGCCTGTGTCCTCCCAGGAAACTGGGAAATAAGATGTTATCTTTTTTGATTATTACATTTCAAAGACATGGCTCTCAGGTCACTGGGGAAATATTCTTGTGTTGTGAGACTGGCAAGAAGGTTATTTAGTCATAAGAAACATTTATGTTCACTTAAAAAGGGCAGAGAAAGAAATTCTGAAAGAAAAGGAAGGGAGGGCCTCTTCCCTTATTTTCAATGTGGAGACTTTAAACCTCTTCTTTTAACAGGCATATTTTCCCTTACATCACTAAGTGGGGAAAGTTAAGCAATCAGCAAACACTTGCATAAATATATAATTATACATCTTGATAAATTTTATGAAACCAGTGTGCTGTGAGAGAAAATAACAAAGGGAGTTTTCTAGTCTAAGAATTGGTCCCCAAAGAAGTTTTCTACATGCCTAAGCAATGGGCATTAATTAGTTTCTTGCTGGATACAAAGAGCTTTGCAGGAGAAGGCAACACCAAGTGTGAAATCTCTGAGGTGAGAGCTTGTGATCTTCAAGGAACTAAAAGGAGAGTATTGCAAGAACAAATTCAACTAGAAAGCAAGTGACATGAGCATTTCATACGTGGCTAGAGTTATAGTGAGGTGTCTCTCAATCAAGGAACATATGACAATAGGGGAAACTTGAATGCCCTCTGAGCTTGAGGCTTTAAAATTAGTTTGCATCCTTTGTAGGGACATGGATGCAGCTGGAAACCATCATTCTTAGCAAACTATCACAAGAACAGAAAACCAAACACCGCATGTTCTCACTCATAGGTGGGAACTGAACAATGAGATCACTTGGACTCGGGAAGGGGAACATCACACATCGGGGCCTATCATGGGGAGTGGGGAGGGGGGAGGGATTGCATTGGGAGTTATACCTGATATAAATGACGAATTGATGGGTGCTGACGAGTTGATGGGTGCAGCACACCAACATGGCACAAGTATACATATGTAACAAACCTGCACGTTATGCACATGTACCCTAGAACTTGAAGTATAATAAAAAAAAAAAAAAAAATTAACACCTAGTCAATGAGAGGAGAAAGTTGTTCAGTCAACGGAAAGAAAGAAAATGACTCCCAGACTTGATAGATGGTTCAATGAAATCATTAGCACATCCAAAGAAAGGAATTAGGAGATTTGGCCAGCTAGGAAAATAGAAACAAAATGCCACTGAGACAAGCAAAGATTATCCCAAACAAGCAGTATTTGGAATGCCCTAGCTGAAAGATAAAATATTTTGTTCACCAATTAAAATTTTGTTAATATTTAGTTATCTCATGTAGCATGCCTATGCGGAGAGAATAAACTGGGGAGAGACATAGAATCCAATTCCACTTGGCAGTTTTATTTCTTAATGCCAGATTATTGTAAAATAGTAAGTTGAGTTTAATTAATGTGAATCTGTTCTGCTGAGAATTCTGATTTTCATGTCTGTAAAAGCTGAAAGCCCCTATGTAAGGGCCTATCTGGGCACTTCTCTGGCCTTCCTCGTCATAGTTATCTGTGCCATCATTTAATTTCCAATAAAGACTTCTGTAGCCCACTTACTCACCCTGGGTGTCTTCACCTATTTTTCTTCACTCATGGGGTTTTGATCTATCTTCTTTCTCTACCTTGGCTGCCATTTATTGTGCCGTCTAGATCCTTTTCCCCGAGGTTGCCTATAAAGCATTATGAATGTATTGTCATCTTTCCCCCTTATTCAACCATTTACTCAAAACTGATACGATGCAAAAGAATTGTTGTTATTAGATTTAGCGAGTGAGATAAGTTCTTACCAGGTTTGCCCCCTGTCTTCTTCCTATCACCTAGTCCACAGTGTTTACTGAAGTGCAGAGGGATAAGATCTGTTCTTCTAGTAACCTTATCAACTCTCACTTGCTTATGATCCCAGGAGGTGACATCTTCTTTGACTCCTCAACTCCCTTTTTAAATATAATTTTTGCCTCAATCATGTTGTTATAGCTAAGTGTTGTCATATATATGTCGTTGAGTGTAGTGGACAAGTATGAATGTAGTGTAGGGAGGCTTCCTAGGTTCAAACCCAGATTCTAATAGTAGGCGTTAGGCAAATTACTTGGCCTTTTGTGTCTTAGTTTCCTCATCTATGAAACAGGGCTAGTAAAACTATCTACTTCATAAAGGATTATTAAGATAAAACACAAAAAGCACGTGAAGAATCTGACACCTGTAAAGTGCTCAAATGATAGCAAATGCCATACTTTTCTATATGTATTCTTTTGTGCCAACTTTTCTCATATTAGACTAAAAGGCTTCATGTGTGTGATACACCCCCAAGAGGTAATCAGATTTTTATAATGTCCTTCCTTTTCCAAGTGGCAATGAAGTAAAGCCCTTCTGACACTTGCAATTCTTCAGTGATTTTTTTTTTTCTTTCATTGGGATGGAGTTTCACTGTTGTTGCCAGGCTGGAGTGCAATGGTATGATCTCGGCTCACTGCAACCTCCAACTCCTGGGTTCAAGCGATTCTTCTGCCTCAGCCTCCTGAGTAGCTGAGATTACAGGTGCACACCACCATACCTGGTCAATTTTTGTGTTTTTAGTAGAGATGGGGTTTCACCATGTTGGCCAGGCTGGTCTCGAACTCCTGACCTCAGGTGATCCTCATGCCTTGGCCTCCCAAAGTGCTGGGATTACAGGCCTGAGCCACCGCCCCTGGCCTATTCTTCAGTAATTAACATTAGTAATGATAGTTCATAGAGACTGTGGCAAAGAAAAATATAGCCTTTGGGTTCTGGGTAACTGTCTATTGTAAACTACAGGGGAGAAAACTTTTCCTCTATGCTCAGGTTCTGTAGCTGCCACCTGTGAGTTAAACTGACAAAAGACAAGAGAAACTGGAGAAAAGACATACACATCGTATGTTATGTGCTTGGGGGTTTCACAGAAAAGAAGTAAAAAAAAAAAAAAAAAACCAAGAAGTGGTTAGACACAGGGGTTTATATACCTTTTTATCAAAGGGTGACAAACTGTGAAGAAGTGACTAGACAAAGGAAAGGAGGTTTTGGCTTCTAGGGGCAGTAAATTATGGGAAGGTAAATATATAAGGAGACTAAATGGTAGATAAAGGTTATTTAGTAAGATTTGTTTCTGTAGACTCATCTTAGTACCTTCTTTGTCTCTGGTGATAGGGATTGTTCTCTTTCTGGTACAAGAGAGGGGAGACACCTTCTTAAGGGAAATGTGTACCCTGCATTTAGCCAGATGGAGGAGGGCAGAGAACTCTTCTCATAACCTGCTTTTTCTAAATTGCCTTCAATTCAAATTAATCCTTATGCCAAGTAGCATATTTCAGGGTGACTTTTTTTAATCCCTTTCCCAATGGACAATTTTTTTAATGCCAGCTATATGCCAGGCATTTCTCCAGGCACTAGAGTTCATAGAGTTTATGTTTTTGGTTAGAGAGAAGAATATAATAAACAAAATGTGTGTAATATTGGAACGATAACACAGGGTAAAGGATTGAGAGTGGATGGAATGGGAATACCTTTAGATATATGTAGTTTCCAGTGAGTTAACTCATTCCACACTATTTTCTAATTCACAAAACACATCAGAGTGCAAGTTTGAGTGACATTACCATAGGGATAATCCTCTGTCTGCTTTACCTTATGTCTAAATATAAATCCTTTGGAAACTGTAGAGTAAGCATAGCTAATAACATATGTGAACATAAAACATAACTGATTGCAGCACTCTATGTTCCAAGTGTCTGATATGACTTCACTGGAGACCATCAGTGCTTCAGAGCCACACTGAAGAGCTCCACCTCATCCATACCCAAAGTATCACCCATCAGACCTCCCATTGCATTTCAGTGGGATTTTTATTTTGGCCCATTACTTAAATACTACATTTTAGTTTTTAAGAGGATCTCTTTGTTCTTGATACAATTATAAAGCAGAAATGATTAACACAAGCTCAAGGAATGATTGATTTATTTCTGGCTCAGGATACAAGCTATTTATACTTCCTCTGGTTCTCATAGAGGAGTTATTCCTTATGTGCTCAGGGTAATGATGTTCTGAAAATTATCATTTATATTTCACCCTCACAAAAACAAAACATCATCATCAATTATCATTATCATCATCATTTTCAATAGCAATGGCAAAATATTAACCTGAAGTAACAACACTGTTTCAATCTGGTAGGTTAATTGACTTACTCAAAGTCACATAACTTAGTTACAAAGATAGAAATTGAACCTATAGTTCCTCTTTTTAAAAGATTGTGCTGCACTTTAAAACAGAACTGGTGGTACTCATTAAGGGATGAGAAAGGAAAATGAAAGAAAGTTTTATCCGAACAGTCCAGCACTTAATAGATTCCTCTCAGTATGTGAAAACAGAACAATCAGTATGGAACAACGGAATTAGATAAGGTTGAAAAATTCTGCTAGTCCAGGTATCACTTCACAAGCGGAAAAGAGTGTTATTTTCAGCTTGACACAGGATGCATCAAATCCTCAAATCCTTAGTCACATCTGATCCAACCAAAAACCCAGGCAAGGTCATTGTTTTATCAAGATAAGGGTGTCACCATGGAAGCTTCCCAAAAACTCTGTAAAATTTAAATGGCCAGTTTCTTTATGAAAGGGGAAAAGAGCATCACTGACATAGGAAAATGAAATTAATTGGATCTATATTTCATTTCAAAACTCTAAGTCATTGCTGATAAAGAAATCTTTAATCTCTAATATGAAACAACTCTGAATTGCAAACACAATTGAAATCTATTCACCAAAACCAGCTCTTTTAAAAAGGTAGCTTTCATAACCTTACCAGCATTCAGGGCAATAATTTCTTACCACCTGCATTATAAGCGCTATTCCTTTTATTAGAGGATCTGTCAAAAATACAGTCCAGTGGGATGACTGTGATTTTAATCTCTTTGGTGATTAGAAAAGGAGCACAAATGGTTTTGACTGCAGTTGCAAATATCTGCAGAAAGTCATTCAGGTTTTGTCTCTCATCCTCTTAAACTAATTAGTAAAATTTGATTTAAAAAAACCTAAGATCTCATTATTATTTATGTAATACCAAAGTAGTCTTTCAAATAATAAACATGCGCTGAAACAATTACTTTTTTCTAATTACAAGGAATGTGAATAAATGAAAGATATTTCTTTCCTCCAAAAGACATACTAATTCCCAGGTAAACATCATATTTAGGTGTGCACATGTAAAATGTATGCTATACATACCACAGGATACATGTATATGTGCACCAAATGGGAATAGTTGAGCACATTTCTGATTTACCACCAATAATAGCAAACAGGAGAAGAAAGCACCTGAGATGATTAAGGGCATCACAACAGATGTGAAAACTACACCAGTACAAAGCACATAACATTACAAGAAAAAGCGCTATGCTTGCATGAGCTGCATAGTACCCACAGAGAGACAGATTTTCTCTTATAAATTGTATTTTCTTATTGCTTTGAGAAAGGAAAAATGTATGATGATTAGAGAATGAGGGTACCCCACAAACGTTGTGGGCCTTACATGTGTGCAAGTAAACACACACACCCATGAGGCTCAGTGATAGTGTGAAGACTGCAGAACTGGGGCAAGTGTTGTTTTCCGACTTCCCTCCTCCTCACAGTCTGTGCTTTTCTGTAGTAGGTTCATCCAATCCAGAGGAAAACCTCTCTCAGAAGCCCTCTGCTAGTCCCTTACTGGGACTAGTTTAATGTGAAAAGAGACAAGGAAAAGGTGTGGGTAATGGGGAAGTCAAAAAGAATGTGGAGGTTGAGTGAGGAAGGAAATGCTATTTGGAGGCAGTGGGATCCCATGGTTCTTAGTCACACCAGTAACAGCAACACTTTCTCCAGGTATATTAGGCCTTCCTTGATGTTTGGATACTGAACGTATTTAACTACATTCATTAACATGCTCAAGATGCATTTTTGGAGCCGGAAGTATGTTCTTCATCAGTACTGGAATTTTATGATTGCATGACCTTAAAAACCAACTTCTTCCATATAAATGTATTGTATTCCACTTGTTTGGTTAATTCACATTTTTTCTCTCATTCAAATTTGGTGTTGGTTGGTTTTCAATCCTAAATTCTACTTTTTCTGAACTCTTCTCCCTCATATTTATCTGTCTCCTGCAGGGTTGATGTACTTGATACTGGCTCTTTTTGTCTTGGAGTCTTAAGGAAAGGAGCAAGTCTGATGTGCTCATTTGAATGGCACCACCCTCTGTGTTATCCCCAGAAGTTTTCTCACTATCTCTCATGCTATTTTTGAGGGCTAAAATTGCAATCCTAGAGCTCCTTGTGGCCTCCCAGAGAACCACATAAACACAAAAAAATAGGAAACAGATAAGCCTCTGGGGTTCTATTTACTCTAAATAGAGCTGTTTTATTGCCGAGTTTAAGAATCAGATGCAATAAGTGCCCTTCATGCCATTCTTTCTAATGACTACATCCATCTTATCTAGCTTACTGAATTATGTTTATAAATTAATTGCAGAACATGAATCTGGCAAATCAGCTTTACTCATTCCAAATAACAAGTGATGTTCAAGGAAGCAGTTGTGACTTGCAATTGCATGAGAGTACTTTCAATACATGATCATCAGTAGCTGTCTTCTGGTCCCTAACCAGAATATATTTTACCTTAATTAAGCCACTATGATATGGCCTTTACCTAATCTGCAATCTTTGAAACTGCCACTGCTAACCCCTACTCCAACTATCTTTGCTGACAATCAAACAATCTTTTTTACTCATATCTACAGCTACAAAACACGGGAAGCATTCCTGAAATGTTAATTGACTTCAAATTGCCGTTTGTTTTTATTTTGAAAGGTGAGGTAAGGAGCCAGAGGGTTAGGAGAGTTATGCTAGGTAAAGGAGTAGAATCTTTTAAAACAAGCTTTGTATAAGAAAGAAAATGAAGAAGAGGAAAGAATATAGACTGAGGAGATAAGGCTAAAGCTGTGAGAGATATAAGATGAAGAAGGCATGCAAAGGAGGAAAGAATGAAAGAGAGCAAAGGAGTGGAGCATCAGGAAATCAAATAATTAGAGGAAGTAGGCATAGTGATTATATTTTCAATCAATACTATTTTCTTTATTAGTTGCATTGTGTGCAATAATTATCTGTAATTTACTGTGCATATTTGCCATGATACTCAGAAATATAGCAATAGAGCTCTGATCTCCAGCATTTTGAACTCCGACAGTATAAAACCCAACACAACATAATGTACTATGATGAAAGCAGTTTTGCTAGGCAATTCAATCACAGTTTTGGCAAGAAAGAAGGTAGTTTGAAAGAGACCACTAGGCCGGGTGCGGTGGCTCAAGCCTGTAATCCCAGCACTTTGGGAGGCCGAGACGGGCGGATCACGAGGTCAGGAGATCGAGACCATCCTGGCTAACACAGTGAAACCCCGTCTCTACTAAAAATACAAAAAACTAGCCGGGTGAGGTGGCGGGCGCCTGTAGTCCCAGTTACTCCGGAGGCTGAGGCAGGAGAATGGTGTAAACCCGGGAGGCGGAGCTTGCAGTGAGCTGAGATCCGGCCACTGCACTCCAGCCTGGGAGACAGAGCCAGACTCCGTCTCAAAAAAAAAAAAAAAAAAAAAAAAAAAAGAAAGAGACCACTAAAAGGTGAATTTGGGGACAGAGTTCATTTGAGGAGGTGGCAGCATTTCTGAAGCTAGATGATAGCAAGCCAAACATTGGAGTGCTGGTGGGGATATGGCAAGTAAATTGGAGTCATCAGCAGAGACTAGACAGTCAAAATCCAGGGAATTCGTGTAAACAAAAGACATTTTCTGAGGAAATGCTGAGAATTATAGGCCTGGAGTAGAAAGTGGAACCATCAGAGAGAGAGAAAGAGTGCGTGTAAGCGTGAGAGCAATCAGATGATATTTTGAATACAATTCGTGCCTGGTACTGTGCTACATGCTGGGAACACAAAGATTACTAAAATGTGGTTTCTACTCTCTCAAGCTCCTAGTACAGTCCAGGGAAACAGACATTCTAGCAACTACTTGCAATAAAGATTGTAACTGACATTTCTCAGAAGGGCAGAGTGGATACGCAGAAGGAATCAATGAACTGTGAGGAGAGGAGAATAAAATCACACACTTGTAGAGCACTTGATGCATGCTTAGCAATGTTTAAAGACTTTACACATTTATTTAGTAAATATACACAAGTACATTATGAAGCAGATACTAATGTCCTTCTTATTTTACAGATGAGGAGACTGAGGCATAGAGCAATTAGGTGACTTGCCCAATAACTCACGGCTTTGAAGTGGCAAGGCTGGGAGACAATCTGGTCCCAGAATGCATTACACATACCACAGCACACTTTAAAGTGTCAAAACTTTGAGCATGAGATGTTTGGCTTGATGCTCAGATATGGAGGAACGTGTTGGAAATTTGTCAGGTATTCAAGCTTGGAGAAAGGTATTCTAGGCAGACAGAAAGCATGTTGCAGAAGCACAGAACATACTCTAGACGAAAGTCTAGATAGACAGAAAGCATGTTGCAGAAGCACAGAACATACTCTAGATGAGATTCTAGACAGACAGAAGGCATGTTGCAGAATCACAGGACATACTCTAGATGAGATTCTAGACAGACAGAAAGCGTGTTGCAGAAGCACAGCCTATTCTCCAAGGAAGTTGGTACAACCTGGCTATTAGTACGGCATCCTGACTTGAAACCTAGCTTTCATTGCTCCTAAGAAAATGCTGCTTTCAGCCAATATATTGTTTATAGACTTATTAAATTATCAAAATTATTTCCTATTCAGTTGGAGCCTCCATTGGCCTCACTTTTAACTAGATGCTCTATGAAACTATCTTCTCAGTCGCAAATATTTTGTAAAGTTTTATCAAAGTGAAATAAAAGTAGAAAAGGAGAGCAAAGTATAGAATAAAAAAAATCTGAACAACCCAAAGTAACTCTATTTATTTTGATTTATAAATCAATTAATATTACATATCTAAGCCCAAAGCACCTTGTAGGCCCTGTCAAAACACAGGCAGGAATTGTTGTTCTAATTCAGCATGTAGCTGGTGTTTCTGCCTTCCCTCTTAACCTTTATATATCAATTATCACTTCCAACTTTTCTTCTTGAGCCATCATTTTTCATCCTCCCCAGCTGCCATCTCACTTGTTTTCCTCTTCACAATTGCCCAATTTCCTTTTGTAAAGTAGCTCTTCCAAACTCCTCAGCCCATTCTCAATAACAACCAACAGTGGCATCACGATAAGGCAGAGAACACAAAACTGAGAGGTTGCTTTATACGCTGATGTGTGACACAGCAATTATTACATTCCACTTAGCTGGTTAGTACAGAGATTAGTTTGAAGATTGCCTGTCATGCCAAAGTTTAGGTTCTGAAATATTTTCTATTGTAGGAGTATTTTCCCCAAATTTCTCTTTGACTGGTTTTTTTTTTCTCATAGAGAAGGTAGTAGAATGAAGCTGTCCTGCTCCATCTTTAAGATCTTTCCTCTTTTTCTGCTTCACCAGTCTTGTTTCAACAAGTTGAGTTAGAGATGAATTTGTTGTGTTTGCCTATGGAAAAACACTCTTTTAAAGTAGTGACAATTACCAAGAGAGGAGAGAGAAAGGACTTCCCAAATATTTATTATACTTCCGAAATGACTCATATGCTAATGAAGCCAATGCCTCAGGACCAGTTGAGAACTTATGCATAGATTAGAAAAGGATTAGGAGCAGCAATTAATTTAGTAACAAGGATAAGTGAAATGGGAGTTTTTCTTGAGGGAACTGCTTTTAGAAAGTGTATTCAATTAATTCCCAGTTTCTGGTTTCCTTTTGTTACTTTTACCTGTTGGCTTTTTAAAATTCAGAATAAAACAGATTGCCCTCTTACATTCAGTTGACCTTATCCCTATGCTATATGTGTTAAGGAGAGACATTATTCCTATTCTCAAGAAGGTTAAAATTCCCCAGGAGGAATATCTCATCATATTGTAACTGCCTGTTTACTTAGTGTTAAAGGGCAACAAGACAGGAAGGCCACTTAAAGTCCCTTGTGTAAGTCAAGCTTCTTCTAGGTATCCTGGAGGAAGAGATTTTTAAGAGAAAACTTGAGGAATGACTCTGAATTAGCCAAGAAATGTAAGTTTCAGGCAGTAGTTGCAAGTGTATGCTGTGGGGAAAGGCAGAGAAGACCTTAATACATATATCCCTTTATAAAAGTAACAGAAATACTAGAACTTGGTCAAAATCAACCTTTTCAAAACTGAGGACATTAATGAAATGCTTGCAACAATTCAAGGAGCATTTATTTAAGAAAAAATGCTGTATCTTGGTAAGAACAGCAGGGTTTGCGATATTGTAATTTAATCTACCCCCATCTCCCTTTTCCAGTTCTATGACAGCCTTCAAAACAAGTAGCCTCACAAACCTGAGCGCTGTGAGAACCAGCAGGCTTGCCTTCACCGGAGGAACCAGACTGGATTTGGAGCTCCTCAAGACGTCTCATCTCGAGACCATTTTCACTATTTGACCTGAAAGGCAGCCCCCTGGAGAAAGCCCAGTCACTGAGTATTATTTGACCTGACATCCTAGCTTCAGCTGACTCCACAAGAAAAACTTTATCATAAAGCAATTGCTTAACTTTTCTGTTGCATAAACTTCAACATAAATTGGGGCAAACAAGAGTCTGACCATATAAGACTCTAGAGAGTGAGATGTTCACAGGAGGCTTTAAAATGCTCCGAGGCCAGGTATTCTGGCTTATGTCTATAATCCCAGTACTTTGGGAGGCTTAGATGAGAGGGTTGCTTGAGGCCAGAAGTTCAAGACCAGCCTGGGCAACAAAGGGAGACCCCCTCTCTACAAAAAATAAAAATATACACCTGTAGTCCCAGCTACTTGGGAGGCTGAGACAGGAGGTTCCTTTGATTGCAGGAGGTTGAGTCTATAGTGAGCCATATTCATGCCACTGCACTACAGCCTGGGTGACAGAACAGAACCCTGTCTCAAAAAAAATTAACATTAAAAATAAAATAAAATAAAATGTTCTGACACATTACTGGAGATTTAAAAGTCTGTGTGCATGTGCAGGGCAGAGGGCATGCCCATGAAAGACTTGAAGGGGTCTCGATCCTTTTACTTGGGCTGAACTTGAGGCCCTATTCAAGCAGGAAGTGAAGGTTAAGCCAAAACTATGTGAACATCGAAGGTGTGCCCCAATATAAAAACACAGAGACCCTCAGAAAAGAGGAAAATAATTATCGGGTCAAAGCATTTAAAGATCTCTGTTAAATCATTAGCTGGTCATTTAAGCTAATCAAGCAGAATTTTGTAGCTAGAAAATACATGGAATACAGACATTACCAAATTAGTCCAGAAAATTCACTAAAAAAACAAACAGCAGCAAGAACTACAACAAATAACAACATCAGTAAACGGGCCAGGTGCAGTGGCTCATACCTTTAGTCCCAGCAACTCGGGAAGCTGAGACAGGAGCATTGCTTGAACCTGGGAGGTCAAGGCTGCAATGACACATGATTGCATCACTGCACTCCAGCCTGGGCAACAGAGCGAGACCCTGTCTCCAAACAAACAAACAGACAAATGAACAAGCAAAAAACAATAAACCCTGGGAAAGGGGATATCTGATTTTCAGAGTTACTGCACTTTATTATTTAAAATGTTCAGTTTCAACAACAAAAGCAATTGCAAGTGATACAACGAAACATAAAAGTGTGGTCCTTACATGGGGAATGGGAGGGAGGAGGGAAACAGTCAATTGAAACTGTTCCAGAAGCAGTCAAGACATTTGATTTACCAGAAAAAAAGACTTTAAATCAGCTCTTATCTTGAAAGAGCTAAAGAAAACCATGTGTAAAGAACTAAAATATGACCACAATGCCTCACTAACTATAAATAAAGATTAGATAAATTATAACAAAGAGTCAATTAGAAATTTTGGAGTTGGAATTGCAAAGACCAAAATGAAAAATCCAGTAGAGGGGCTTAACATCAGACTTGAGCAGGCAGGAGAAAGAATCAGCCCATCTGAGGACAGGGTCATTAAAATTATCCAATCTAAGGAACAAAAGGAAAAAATGACTGAAGAATAATGAACCAGGCCGGGTGCGGTGGCTCATGCCTGTAATCCCACACTTTGGGAGGCCAAGGCCAGCGAATCACCTGAGGTCAGGAGTTTAAGACCAGTCTGGCCAAGATGGTGAAACCTTATCTCTACTGAAAATACAAAAATTGGCCAGGCCTGGTGGTGCATCCCTATAATCCCAGCTACTCAGGAGGCTGAGACTGAAGAATCGTTTGAACCTGGGAGGTGGAAGTTGCAGTGAGCCGAGATTGCACCACTGCACTCCAGCCTGGGTGATAAGAGCAAAACTCTGTCTCAAAAAAAAAGAAAAAGAAAAAAAAGAAAAAAAATAATAACGAACCAGAGCCTCAGGGACCTGTGGGATACCATTGAGCATATTCACATATGCATTATAAAAGTCCCAGAGTGAGAAAAGAAGCAAAAGGGAGCAGAAAGAATGTTTAAAGAAATAATGGCTGAAATTTCCCCAAATTTGATAGAAAACAATCTACACATCCAAGAAGCTTCACAAACTCCAAGTAGGATGAACTCAAAGAGAGCCACACATAGACACATCATAGTCGGACTGTAGAAAGTCAAAGAAAAAAATGAAAACAGTTAGCAAATAGCAATTCATCATCATTTATAAGGGATCTCCAATAGAATAAAGAGCTGACTTATCAGAATCTATAAAGCCATAAAGCAGTGGGAGAATATGTTTAAAATGCTGAGAGAAAAAAGAGTCTACATCCAAAGAAGCTATTCTTCACAAACAAAAGAGAATTAAGATATTCCCAGATAAACAGAACTGAGGAGATGCATTGCTAGTAGACTTGTTCTACATGAAATACCAAAGGGAATCATTCAGGCTGCAATCAAAAGACACTATGCAATAAACTGAATCCACATGAAGAAATAAAGAGTACTGCTCAAGGTACTTACATAAGAAAACAAAAGCTAGTATAAATGCATTTTTGTTTGTAACTCTTCTGCTATCCAATTTAAAATACAACCACAAAAAAAACAATAATTATAAAAGACTTTTCAATAGACTTATAATGTACAAAGATGTAATTTGTATGACAGTAATAAGGGAGGAGACGGAACTATGTTGGAGTGAAATTTCGATATTCGATTGAAATTAAGCTGATATTAATCAGAACCATAGTATATTAAGACACTAATTGTAATTCAGCAAAACCACTTAATCACCAAATCATTCAAAAATATAGAAAAAAAGAGAAAATTTGAATGGGACAGTTAAAAATCGATTTTTAAAAAATTATTTTAAATTTTTATGGGCACTTGGTAGGTACATGAGAAAATTTGATACAAGCATGCATTGCATAATAATCACACCAAGGTAAATGGGGTATCCATCATCTTAAGTATATATCTTTCGGGTTAAAAACTATCCAGTTATACTCTTTTAGTTGTTTGAAAGTGTACAATTAAATTGTTATTGACTATAGTCACCCTGTCCTGCTATCAAATACTAAGTCTTATTTCTTATTTCTAGCTATTTTTTTTTTGCAGCCATAAACCATCTCCTTCTTCCTCCCCTCGACCCCCACGACTACCATTCCCAGCCGCTGATAACCACCCTTCTACTCTCTATCTACATGAGTTCAATTGTTTTGATGTTTAAATCCCACAAATAAGTGAGAACATGCAAAGTTTATCTTTCTGAGCTGAACTTATTTCACTTTACCTAATGATCTCCAGTTTCATCCATGTTATTGCAAATGACAGGATTTCATTCTTTTTTATGGCTGAATCGTACTTCATTGTGTAAATGTATCACATTTTCTTCATCCATTCATCTGTTGATGGACACTTAGGTTGCTTCCAAATCTTGGCTACTGTGAATAGTGCTGTGATAAACAAGGAAATGTGGATATCTCTTTGATATACTGATTTCCATTATTTTGGGTGTATATGTAGCAATGGGATTGCTGGATCAGGTAGTAGCTCTATTTTTAGTTTTTTGAGGAATCTCCAAACTGTTCTTTATATTGGATGTACTAATTTACTTTCACAAAAATAGTGTATGAGGGTTCCCTTTACTCCACATACTCATCAGCATTTGTTATAGCCTGTCTTTTGGATAAAAGCCAGTGTAACTTGGGTGAGATGTTATCTCATCATAGTTTTCATTTGCATTTCTCTGACCATCAATGATGTTGAGCATTTTTTCATATAGCTGTTTGCCATTTGTGTATCATCTTTTGAGAAATGTCTATTCAAATATTTTGCCCATTGTAAAATCAGATTATTAGATTTTTTACTATAGAGTTGTTGGAGCTCCTTATGTATTCTGGTTATTAGTCTCTTGTCAGATAGGTAGTTTGCAAATATTTTCTCCCATTCTGTGGGTTGTCTCTTCACTTTGCTGTGATTCCATCCTTTGCTATGCAGAAGCTTTTTAATTTGATGTGATCCCATTTGTCCATTTTTGCTTTGGTTGCCTGTGCTTATGGGATATTACTCAAGAAATCTTTGCCCAATTGAATGTCCTGAAGAGTCTCCCCAAAGTTTTCTTATAGTAGTTTCATAGTTTGAGGTCTTAGATTTAAGTGTTCTATCCATTTTGATTTGATTTTCATATATGGCAATGGATAAGAGTTGTAGTTTCATTCTTCGGCATATGGATATCCAGTTTTTCCAGCACAATTTATAGAAGAGACTGGCTTTTTCCCAGTGTATGTTCTTGGCAATGTTGTCAAAAATGAGTTTACTGTAGGTGTGTGGATTTACTTCTGGGTTCTCCATTCTGTTCCATTAGTCCACGTGGCTTTTCTTTTTTTATGTCAGTACCATGCTGTTTTGGTTACCATAGCTCTGTAGTTTAATTTAAAGTTATGTAACAAGATTCCTCCAGCTTTGTTCTCTTTGCTCAGGATAGCTTTGGCTATTCTGGGTCTTTTGCGGTTCTATATAAATTTTAGGATTTTTTTTCCTATTTCTATGAAGAATGTCATTGGTATTTTGATAAGGGTTGCATTGCATCTGAAGATTGCTTTGGGTAGTAAGAACATTTTAGCAATATTGATTCTTCACATCCACGAACATGAAATATCTTTCCATTTTTGGTATGCTCTTCAAATTCTTATGTTAATGTTTTATAGTTCTCATCATAGAGCTATTTTACATTTTTATTAATTCCTAGGTATTGAATTTTATTTATAGCTATTATAAATGGAATTATTTTCCTGATTTATTTTTCATATTGTTCACTGTTGGCATATAGAAGTGCTACTGGTTTTCAAATGTTGATTTTGTATCGTGCAACTTTACTGAATTTGTTTATGAGTTCTAATAGTTCTTTTGGTGAAATCTTTAGGTTTTTGCCAAATATAACATCATGTCATCTGTAAACAAGAATATTTATAATTTATTTCTTTCCACTTTGGATGCCTTTTATTTCTTTTTCTTGTCTGACAACTGTAGCTAGGGCTTCCAGTACTATGTTAAATAATAGTGGTGTAAGTGGGTGCCCTTGTATTGTTCCAGATCTTAGAGGAAAGGTTTTCAGTTTTTCCCCATTCAGTATGATACCAACTGTGGGTTTGTCATATAGGGCTTCCATTATGTTGAGATGTGTTCCTTCTATACTCACTTTTTTGAGGGATTTTTATTATGCAGGGATGTTGTATCTTATCAAATGCTTTTTCAGCATCAGTTGAAATTATCATATGTTTTTTTTCTCCATTCTGTTAATGTGCTGTATCACACTGATTGATTTGCATATGTTGAACCATCATTGCATCCCTGGATAAGTCCTTCTTCATCACAATGAACGACTTTTTAAATGTGTTTTTCAATTAGGTTTGCTACTATTTTTGAGGATTTTTGCATCAATATTCATATGGAATGCAGCCTATAGTTTTCTTTTTCTGATGTGTGTTTGTCTGGTTTTGGTATCAGGGTAATACTAGTCTTAGTCTTATAGAATGAGTTTGACAATATTCCTTCCACTATTTTTTGGAATAGTTTGTGTGTAATTAGTATTAGCTCTTCTTTATATGTTTGGTAGAATTCAGGGAAGCCATCAGGTCCCAGGCTTTTCTTTACGAGAGACTTTTTGTTGCAGCTTCGATCTCCTTATATGTTATTGGTCTGTCCAGGTTTTGGATTTCTTCATGGTTCAATCTTGGTAGGTTGTATGTGTCTAGGAATTTGTTCATCTCCAACTTATTGGCATACAGCTGCTTATAGTAGCCAATAACAATCCTTTAAATCCTTTAAATTTCAATGATATCAGTTGTAATGTCTTCTTTTTTTTTTTTTTTTTTTTTTTTTTGAGATGGAGTCTCGCTCTGTCGCCCAGGCTGGAGTGCAGTGGCCAGATCTCAGCTCACTGCAAGCTCTGCCTCCCGGGTTTACGCCATTCTCCTGCCTCAGCCTCCCGAGTAGCCGGGACCACAGGCGCCCGCCACCTCGCCCAGCTAGTTTTTTTTTTTTTTTGTATTTTTAGTAGAGACGGGGTTTCTCCGTGTTAGCCGGGATGGTCTCGATCTCCTGACCTCGTGATCCGCCCGTCTCGGCCTCCCAAAGTGCTGGGATTACAGGCTTGAGCCACCGCGCCTGGCCTGTTGTAATGTCTTCTTTTTCATCTCTGAATTTATTCATTTTGTTCTTCTTTTTTTTTTAAGTTAGTCTGGCTAAAGGTTTGTAAATTCTTTATCTTTTCCAAAGACAATTTTTTATTTCATTGATCTTTTGTATTGTTGCTTCATTTCAATTTCTCACTTTATTGCTCAGGCTGGAATGCAGTGGCATGATCTTGGCTCACTGCAACCTCTACCTCTCAGGCTCAAGAGATCCTCCCACCTCAGTCTCTTAAGTAGCTGGGACTACAGGCACATGCCACCATGCTTGGCTAATTTTTTTTTTTTTTTTTTTTTTTTTTTTTTTTTTTTTGCAGAGACAGTGTTTCACCATGTTGTCCAGGCTAGCTTCGAACTCCTGGACTCAAGTGAGGAACCTGCTTCAGCCTCCCAAATTGCTGGGATTACAGGTGTGAGCCATCACACCTGGCCTTCATTTCAACTTCATATATTTGTGCTCTGATTGTTATTATTTCTTTTATTCTACTAATTTTGGATTTTGTTTTCCCTTCCTTTTCTAGTTCTTTAAGATGTATCATGGCCGGGCGCGGTGGCTCAAGCCTGTAATCCCAGCACTTTGGGAGGCCGAGACGGGCAGATCACGAGGTCAGGAGATCGAGACCATCCTGGCTAACATGGTGAAACCCTGTCTCTACTAAAAAATACAAAAAACTAGCTGGGCGCAGTGGGGGGCACCTGTAGTCCCAGCTACTCAGGAGGCTGAGGCAGGAGAATGGCATAAACCTGGGAGGTGGAGCTTGCAGTGAGCTGAGATCCGGCCACTGCAATCCAGCCTGGGCGACAGAGCGAGACTCCATCTCAAAAAAAAAAAAAAGATGTATCATTAGGTTATTTATTTGAAGATTTTCTTCCTGTTTGATGTAGGTACTTAGAGCTACAAACTCCCCTCTTAGTCCTGCTTTTGCTGTATCTCATAGGTTTTGGTATGTTGTGTTTCCATTACCATTTATTTCAAGAAATTTTTCCATTTTTTTCTTAATTTTTTAAGTTGACTCACTGGTCATTCATAAACATATTTTAAAATTTCCATGTGTTTGTGTAGTTTCCAAAGTTCCTCTTGGTATCAATTTCTAGTTTTATTTCATTGTGGTTAGAAAAGATGCCCAAAATTATTTCAATTTATTTGAATGTTTTAAGACCTATTTTGTGAGCTAACATATGGTCTATCCTTGAAAATGATCCATCTGCTGAGGAAAACAATGTGTATTCTCCAGCAATTGGATGAAATGTTCTGTAATTATTAGATCCATTTGTTCTGTAGTGCAGATTAAGTTCAATGTTTCTTTGATGATTTTTCATCTGGATGATCTGTCCAGTGCTCAAAGTGGAGTGTTGCAGTCTCCAGCTATTAAGATATTGGGGCCTATCTCTCTCTTTAACTCTAATAATATTTGCTTCATATATCTGGGTGCTCCAGTGTTGGGTGCATATATTATATGTATTTAAAATTGTTACATTCTTTTGCTGAATTGATCCCTTTATCATTATACAATGACCTTCTTTGTCTCTTCTTATAGTTTTTTGTCATGAAATCTATTTTGTCTGATAAAAGTATAACTACTCTGGTCTTTTTTAGTTTCCATTGGCATATAATATCTTTTTTCATCCCTTTATTTTCAGTCTATGTGTATCTTCACAAGTGAAGTGTGTTTCTTGTGGGCAACACATCACTGGGTCTTTTTTTTTAATCCATTCAGCCACTAGATATCTTCTGATTGGAAAGTTTAGTCTATTTATATTCAATGTTATTATTGATAAGTAAGGACTTACTCCTGCCATTTTGTTGTCTGTTTTCTGGTTGTGTTATGATCTTCTCTTCCTTCTTCCCTTTATTTCTGTCTTCCTTTTAGTGAAAGTGGTTTTCTCTGGTGACATAATTTAGTTTATTGTTTTGACGTTTTGGGTGTCCATTGTATGCTTTTTTGGTTTGAGGTTACCATGAGGTTTCCAAATACCATCTTATAACCCATTATTTTAACCTGATAACAAGTCAATGCTGATTGCATAAACAAGCAAATTGAAGAACAAATGAGCAGAAAGCATACTAAAAATTTTCTAGACTTTATCTCCCACTGTTTTAACTGTTGCTTCTAAATGGGATTATATTTTATTGTACTGTTTGTGTCTTGAAAAGTTATTCTAGCTATTATTCTTGATCAGTTCTTTTTGTCTTTCTACTTAAGATATGAGTAGTTTATATTCCACAATTACAGTGTATTAATATTATGTGAGTTTTAGTGTACTTACTATTACCTGTGAGTTTTGTACCCTCAGATGGATTTTTTATTGCTCATTTGCCTTTTCTTTCAGATTGAAAAACTCTCTTTAGCATTTCTTCTAAGATATGCCTAATGTTGATGAAATTCATCAGCTTTTGTTTGCCTGGAAAAGTTTGTATTTCTCCTTCATGATTTAAGGATAATTTTAAGAGATATACTATTCTAGGGAAAGCTTTTTTTTCTTCAACACTTTAAATATGTCATGCCACTCTCTCCTGGCCTGTAAGATTTCCACTAAAAAGTCTGCTGCCAGACACATTGGACCTCCACTTTAAGCTATTTGTTTCTTTTCTCTTTCTGCTTTTAGGATCCTTTCTTTATCCTTGACCTTTGAGATTTTAATTAGTAAATGCCTTGAATTAGTCTTCTTTGGGTTAAATCTGTTTGATGTTCTATAACTTTCTTGTACTTGAATATCGATATATTTCTTTGGGTTTGGGAAGTTCTCTGTTATTATCCCTTTAAATAAACTTTTTATCTGTATTTCTTTCTCTTCCTCTTGTTTAGGGCTAATATATCTTAGATTTGCCCTTTTAAGGCTATTTTCTAGGTCTTAAGCATGCTTCTTTCTTTTTTATTCTTTTTTCTTTTGTTTCCTCTCACTTTGTATTTTCAAATAGCCTATCTTCAAGCTCACGAATTCCTTCTTCTGCTATTAAGAAACTCTGATTAATTCTTCAGTATGTCAGTTACATCTTCCAACTCCAGAACTTCTGCTTGATTCTTTTTTATTATTTCAATCTCTGTGTTAAATTTATGGGAGAATTCTGAATTCCTTCTCTGTGTTCCCTTGAATTTCTTTGAGTTTCCTCAACACAACTATATTAAGTTGTCTGTCTGAAAGGTCACATATATTTGTTTCTCCGGGATTGGTCCCTGGTGGCCTATTTAGTTCATTTGGTGAGGTCATGTTTTCCTGGGTGGTGGTGATGCTTATGGATGCTCATCAGTGTCTGGGCATTGAAGAATTAGGTATTTATTGTAGTCTTTGCAGTCTGGGCTTGTTTGTTCCTGTCTTTCTTTGGCTTTTCAGGCATTCAAAGTGACTTGGGTGTTGTGATTTAAGCTTCATCTGATTTTGGGGGCACTCTAAGCCCAGTATCCCTGTGGGTCATGCTTATAGACTTATAGAAGTACCACCTTGGTGGTCTTTGATAAGATTTGGAAGATTTCTCTGGTTTACCAAGGAGATATTTTTGTTCCCTTCCCTTACTTTCTCCCAAACAAATGGAGTATCTCTTTCTGTGCTTAATCACCTGGACCTAGGGGTGAGGGAACACAAGCTCCCCTGTGGTCACCACTACAGGTACTGTATTGGGTCAGACCTGAAGCCAGCACAACACTGGGTCTCACCCAAGTAATCACTACTTGGATACTACCTATGTTTGCTCAAGGCCCTAGGGCTCTACAATCAGCAGTTGGTGCCACCAGCCAGGCTTATGTCTTCCCTTTCATGGCTGTATCTTTAGGTCTCAGGCAGTCCAGAGATGCCATCTTGGGTCCAGGAATTAATGTTAAAAACCTTATATATCCACCTGGTACATACTATTATGGCTAAACTGGCACTTAATCCACAAGACAAAGTCCTTTCTACTCTTCCCTCCACCTTCCACAGGCAGATGAGCCTGTCTCCATGGTCACCACCCTCACAGGTCCACAGGGACTACTTTCAGGCTACCATCGATGTTCACTTGAGGCCCACGGGCTCTTCAGTCAGCTTCTGGTAAATGCTGCCAGGCCTGGGACTCAATTTTTAGGGCAGTGGGCTTCCCTCTGTCCCTGAAAAGGTCCTGAAATACAATCCAAGAGCCAAGGCCTAGAATCGGGGACCCCAAGGACCCACTTCATGCTCTCCCCAACTGTGGATGTGCTGGTACCTAAGGTGCAAGAATAAGTCCTCTTGACTTTTCTCTGCTTTTCTCAAGCAAAGGAGCCTTTCACCATATCCACCACAGCTGGAAACATGCTGGGGCTCACCTGAAGCCAGCAAGTCTCAGAGGCTTACCCCAGGCTTGTGGCATATTATCTGGGTATTGCTGCTAGTTATTCAGGGCCCAGTGGCTCTTTAGTAAGCAGGTGATAGATCTTGCCAGGACTGGGTCCTTCCCTTCAAAGAAGCAGGTTCCCTTCTGGCCCAGGGTATGTCTATAAATGTCACCCTAAAACTAGCACCTATAATGGGGGCCTCACAACTCTGGCTGATGCCCTATCTTACTATGACTGAGCTGTTATCCAAGATGCAAGACAAAGTCCTCTTTACTCTTCCCTCCCCATCCCATCCACCAGCGGGATGGTGGCCAGGTTGCATTAAAGATTCAAGATTGTCTTTCTGACTAGGAGTGGTGGCTCACGCCTATAATCCTAGCAATTTGGGAGGCTGAGGCAGGAAATTTACTTGAGCCCAGAAATTTGAGACCAGCCTAGGCAACATAGATAGACCCTGTCTCTACAAAAAAATAAAATAATTAGCCAGGCATGGTGTCACACGCCTGTGGCCCAGCTACTCGTGTGGCTAAAATGGGAGGATCGCTTGACCTTAGGAGTTTAAGGCTACAGAGAGCCACGATTGTGCCACTGCACTCCAGCCTGGGCGACAGAGTGAGACATTGTCAAAAAAAAAAAAAAAAAGACTGTCTTTTCTACCCTCTTCAAAGCCTCTTTTAGCAATGTTAAGTTAAAACCACGGACTGTGATTGCTCACCTGATTTTGTGTTCTTATGAAGTTGCTTTTTTGTGTAGATAGTTGTCAAATTCAGTATCCCAGTGAGGAGGGCAATCAGTGCAGGCTTCTACCTGACCATCTTGCTCTGCTCCTAAAAAATAACTATGTAACTATTTAATACACACAGACACACACAAAACACAATTATGAAGTACTAGAACAAAAAAGGTAAAAGACATTTAGAAAGCAAAAATGTCAGATTCACATTTTATCATTAACTATTAAACATCAATGGATTAAACACTCTGACCTAAGGGTAGAAATTAACATAATAAACGTAAAAAACAAACACACATGATCTAACTATATGTAGTCCACAGGAGACATACTCAAGATTCAAAGACACAAATAGGCTGAAAATAAAACAGTGGAAAAATATATTTAATGCAAATAGTAGTCAAAATAGGCAAAAATGAAATCGAGAACTGCTAGTTCCTTTTAATATCACACATAAAAGCTCACAGGAAAATCATCCCTTTTTAGCTTTCTTTTTGGTATTGATTTCTACATTAATTGAGCTGGGTTCAGAAAACATGGTTGTAATAAAAAATTCCTTGGAATTTGGTAAAGACTGATTTTATGGATTAATATGTGGTCAGTAATTTTTAAATTGCCTCTGTACACTTGACAAGAATACATATGGGCTGGGCGCAGTGGCTCAAGCCTGTAATCCCAGCACTTTGGGAGGCCAAAGTGGGTGGATCATGAGGTCAAGAGATTGAGACCATCCTGACCAACATGGTGAAACTCCGTCTCTACTAAAAACACAAAAATTAACTGGGCGTGGTGGCATGCCCCTATAGTCCCAGCTATTCGGGAGGCTGAGGCAACAGAATCACTTGAACCTGGGAGGTAGAGGTTGCGGTGAGCTGAGATCGTGCCATTGCACTCTAGCCTGGCGACAGAGCGAGACGCCGTCTCAAAAAAAAAAGAATACATATGACCTAAAGCAGGAAGAATGGGGTATGGGAAAGGCTCCTCTCATGTCTTCTTTTGTCAGAGAGAAAAATGTGAATTTGTGGTACCTGTGGAATGCTCAGATGGAAATATCCAGAAGACAGAAATTCATATAAATCTAGAGTTGTGTGAATAGAGATAGGGATTTGGAAGTTGTTAGCAAAAGAGCATGAGAAATAAGAGGCAGAGATGATGCTCACTTTTGCAAGTCAGAAACTTGAATTGATTAATTAGCCAAGGGGCACTGACTTTGGAACTGCATTATAATATCCAGACTTACCTGTCAAAGGGAACAGAGAACTGTGTTAACTAACCAATACTTTTTCTTTCTGATAGGAAAACCTATTCGGAGAACTAAAATAAGATAAGAGACTGGAAATGGGATGACTTTAGATATCTTACCATAAAATTAGGATATTTAGACCTCTGAGATCATTTTAAATGCTTTCAGCCTCTGTTCCAAGATCAGACCAGTTTCATGTGTTTAGATGTGTTGTAATCACAAATAAGGATTCATTGTATGCTCCTGGGCAAGGCAACAGCATTCAGTGTGAACACCGCTAGCATTAGTTATTGACTGCTTTGTGCGGGCATCATGCAAAAATTACAGGGGAGGCATATAGCCTCTTCAATGAGCTTATGGTGTAAAAGGGAAATTCAACAATTACCAACAGTTTTACCTTTCCGCTCACCTACTTAACTTGATACCTAGCTAATTAACAATCCTAGGCCAGGCGCAGTGGCTCACGCCTGTAATCCCAGCACTTTGGGAGGCTGAGGCAGGCGGATCACCTGAGGTCAGGAGTTCAAGACCAGACTGGCCTACATAGTGAAACCCTGTCACTACTAAAAATACAAAAATTAGTTGGGCGTGGTGGCAGGCACCTGTGATCTCAGCTACTTAGGAGGCTGAGGGAGGAGAACTGCTTGAACCCAGGAGGTGGAGGTTGCAGTGACCCGAGATCACTCCATTGTACTCCAGCCTGGGTGACAAGAGCAAGACAAAATTCTATCAAATGCTCTCTGTTCAAATATATGGATTTTATTATTTAATAAAAAGATTGATTTTTAATAAGAAGCAACTGAATATTTAATATGACATTAAATATATATGCATATATATTTTAAATACTCACTGCACAGTACATTAGAAAACTGGACCTAACTAGGCATTTTATATTATATAGCCCATATACTCTGCTATTTTTGTGTGGTTGTTTTGTATTGTTTTTGCTCTTCTGTAATGGCATTGCTAAGTTCTCAGTTAAACTCTACAAATTATTACATTATGATATGAATCATTAGCTAATAAGTCATGCATTTATCATTAATAATCCACAAAGTAAATATCACATGGTCATAAAATAGAGATTATTACTTAATGATCCATAATTATATTATAGCAAATGTGTATTTATTGTTATGGGAATTTTCTCAGCATAAAAACTATTGTTCAAATTTAGCAGAATTAGAGAGAGAGACAGAAAGAAAAAGAGAGAGAAAGAGTCTCATTTTGTCACTGAGGCTGAAGTGCAGTGGTGCGATCACGGCTCACTGCAGCCTTGAACTCCCTGGGCTCAGGTGATCCTCTTGCCTCAGCCTACCTAATAGCTGGGACCACAGGCATGTGCCACCACATTCTGCTAATTTTTTAACTTTTTGTAGAGACAGAGTCTCACTATGTTGCCCAGGATGGTCTCAAAATCCTGGGTTCAAACAATCTGTCCACTTCGGCCTCCCTAAGCACTGGGATTACATGAATGAGCCACCATGCCTGGCCTATTTTTTGTAATATTATAAAATATGACATATAATTAAAAGCTAATATATAATTTATTTTAGATGTTTAAAACACAATCAATATTATCAACATTAGAAAATACAGAATATAAAATCATTAAAGAAGAAAATGAAAAAAATTTTTGAAAATAATAGATGAAGAAATTAAAAAAAAAAAAAAAAAAACTTTTAGAAACTTCTAGCCTCGCCGGGCGCGGTGGCTCAAGCCTGTAATCCCAGCACTTTGGGAGGCCGAGACGGGCAGATGACGAGGTCAGGAGATCGAGACCATCCTGGCTAACCTGGTGAAACCCCGTCTCTACTAAAAATACAAAAAACTAGCTGGGCGAGGTGGCGGGCGCCTGTAGTCCCAGCTACTCCAGAGGCTGAGGCAGGAGAATGGCGTGAACTTGGGAGATGGAGCTTGCAGTGAGCTGAGATCCGGCCACTGCACTCCAGCCCCAGCGAAAGAGCAAGACTCCGTCTCAAAAAAAAAAAAAAAAAGAAAAGAAACTTCTAGCTTCAGGAGAATATAGCACAGATAAACAACAAATGAAGATGGATGGGGATGTACTTCATCTTCCATGTCACTAGCAGAATAATATTTTTAAGTATAAATTTTTAAAAAATCTGAACAGTTATTAAACCAAATGTACTTTCCACCAATTCAGGCAGCTAGGCATAAATTTTAATATTAAACAACAGTCTTATTGAAAATGGTATGGTTCCAAAAGCAATGGCAACAAAAGCCAAAATTGACAAACGGGATCTAATTAAACTAAAGAGCTTCTGCACAGCAAAAGAAGCTACCATCAGAGTGAATAGGCAATCTACAGAATGGGAGAAAATTTTTGCAATCTACTTATCTGACAAAGGGCTAATAGCCAGAATCTACAAAGAACGTAAACAAATTCACAAGAAAAAATCAAACAATCCCATCAAAAAGTGGGTGAAGGATATGAACAGACACTTCTCAAAAGAAGACATTTATGCAGCCAACAGACATATGAAAAAATGCTCATCATCACTGGCCATGAGAGAAATGCAAATCAAAACCACAATGAGATACCATCTCACACCAGATAGAATGGCAATCGTTAAAAAGTCAGGAAACAACAGGTGCTGGAGAGGATGTGGAGAAAGAGGGATGCTTTTATACTGTTAGTGAGACTGTAAACTAGTTCAACCATTGTGGAAGACAGTGCGGCGATTCCTCTAGGATCTAGAACTAGAAATACCATTTGACTCAGTCATCCCATTACTGGGCATATACCCAAAGGATTCTAAATCGTGCTGCTATAAAGATACATGCACACATATGTTTATTGCGGCACTATTCACAATAGCAAAGACTTGAAGCCAACCCAAGTGTCCATCAATGATAGACGGGATTAAGAAAATGTGGCACATATACACCATGGAATACTATGCAGCCATAAAAAAGGATGAGTTCGGCCGGGCGCGGTGGCTCAAGCCTGTAATCCCAGCACTTTGGGAGGCCGAGACGGGCGGATCACGAGGTCAGGAGATCGAGACCATCCTGGTCTACACGGTGAAACCCCGTCTCTACTAAAAAATACAAAAAAACTAGCCGGGCGAGATGGCGGGCGCCTGTAGTCCCAGCTACTCGGGAGGCTGAGGCAGGAGAATGGCGTAAACCCGGGAGGTGGAGCTTGCAGTGAGCTGAGATCCGGCCACTGCACTCCAGCCCGGGCAACAGAGCGAGACTCCGTCTCAAAAAAAAAAAAAAAAAAAAAAAAAAAAAAAAAAAAAAAAAAAAAAAAAAAAAAAAAAAAAGGATGAGTTCATGTCCTTTGTAGGGACATGGATGAAGCTGGAAACCATCATTCTGAGCAAACTATGGCAAGGACAGAAAACCAAACACCGCATGTTCTCACTCATAGGTGGGAATTGAACAATGAGAACACTTAGACACAGGGTGGGGAACATCACACACTGGGGCCTTTTGTGGGATAGTGGGAAGGGGGAGGGATTGCATTAGGAGATATACCTAATGTAAATGATGAGTTAATGGGTGCCACACACCAACATGGCACATGTATACATATGTAACAAACCTGCACGTTGTGCACATGTATCCTAGAACTTAAAGTATAATTAGATAAATAAGTAAATAAATAATTAAAAATAGGATTAATATTTTAAAAAAAGAAAATGATATGGTTGGAACTTTTTTTTTTTTTTTTTTGAGACGGAGTCTTTCTCTGTCGCCCAGGCTGGAGTGCAGTGGCCGGATCTCAGCTCACTGCAAGCTCCGCCTCCCGGGTTTACGCCATTCTCCTGCCTCAGCCTCCTGAGTAGCTGGGACTACAGGCGCCCGCCACCTCGCCCGGCTAGTTTTTTGTATTTTTTAGTAGAGACGGGGTTTCACCGTGTTAGCCAGGATGGTCTTGATCTCCTGACCTCATGATGGTTTGAACTTTTATATAAGTTATTATACATGAATTTTTTCCAATGGCAAAAATCACTTGATCCTGGTTGCTTTACTTTACCTCAAATAATTCTATATTTTTTCAGTGTTCCAAAGTTTTTGAAGATAGAAAACTATCAATTAAAAGTAGGAGCACAAAGATCAGCAACATGAGCCAAATGTTTATTAAACTTGAAGAAAGCGAAAAGTATATTACCAATAGTCCTAGGTACTCAAAATTTAAATCCAGTTTGAAAAATAGCTGTCATGTAATAGAACATTAAGAAAAATGAAAGTGAAAAAAATTGTGTTGTTGTTAAATTAATAATATATGTTTCTACTTTTGGTAAAACAATATGTAGCACTCAGAAGAGGATATCCAGGGAACTTTATGAGCATGATAATGGCAAATTTATTCATTTGGCAGAAACAATCCCGACATTTGATAACATTATAAATGCTAAACTTTTATGCAGAATACAATGACACCAAATACTATGAAAAATTTTAAGGATTGAAAAAAATTTTAAGGGATGAAATCCAAAACCAAATAATTAAAATTATAATATGTGATAAATGAAATAACTGTGCATAAGATAAGAAATTCTAAATATTATTTGATTATTTTAGTGCAACAATAGGGCAATGGATAAGAAGATGAATCAAAGTGACATACAAATAGAAGTAAATGAGCCTAACTGTATTTCAAATAAATATTATCATCACAATGTAGTGATGCTAACTCAAGGTACTTTGGAACACAGTATTTGGTCATATGCCTTCAGAATGAAGATAATTAGAACTAAAACCAGCGTATATTCTAGTTGGTAAATTCATTTTCTCTGTGCATTGTTAGCAATTTCGAAACTATATATATTGTAGGACTAATCAAACAAGTAAACATATTGTGGACAATTAGAAGCCAGTTTTTTACTTCTGGAGAAGGAAATTAAAAATATGGAAAGGAGAAAGCAAGAACTGACCCTGGGCCGGGCGCGGTGGCTCAAGCCTGTAATCCCAGCACTTTGGGAGGCCGAGACGGGCGAATCACGAGGTCAGGAGATCGAGACCATCCTGGCTAACACGGTGAAACCCCGTCTCTACTAAAAATACAAAAACTAGCTGGGCGAGGTGGCGGGCGCCTGTAGTCCCAGCTCCTCGGGAGGCTGAGGCAGGAGAATGGCGTAAACCCGGGAGGCGGAGCTTGCAGTGAGCTGAGATCTGGCCACCGCACTCCAGTCCGGGCGACAGAGCGAGACTCCGCCTAAAAAAAAAAAAAAAAAGAACTGACCCTGGATTGTTATTGTGTAGTAGGCCGGAAAGCATCAGTATTAAATTCAGGTCATATCTATATCTGTCCATGCCTCTTTATGCAAACATACGTAGAAACAATAATACATCAGTAGCAATCAATGAACATATCTAGCACACTGATCTTAGTTTCTAAATACAATTTTCCACTACTAGGAACCAGGTTCCATGGGAAGTTTTGAAGTAAGGAAAGTACAAGATGAGCCTGAAAGAATTTAAGCCAGAAAATAAGGAAATGTTCAAACAATGATGAAGACATGTAAAAAATGACACAGAGTCCGTTTGAAGGGGCCAGCACTGGTCAAATCTGGGACAATTTGAGAATCAGAATAAATGATGCAGTAACAGATAATAACCCGTAGAATAAAATAAGAAACCATGAGCTTTTATTCATATATATAACTAAATGAATAAAAATAAATTAATAAGCCGGGCACAGTGGCTCACGCCTGTAATCCCAGCACTTCGGGAGACCGAGGTGGGTGGATCACGAGGTCAGGAGATTGAGACCATCCTGGCTAACACGGTGAAACCCCGTCTCCACTAAAAATACAAAAAATTAGCCGGGCGTGGTGGTGGGCGCCTGTATTCCCAGTTACTCGGGAGGCTGAGGCAGGGGAATCGCTGGAACCCGGGAGGCAGAGGAGGTTTCAGTGAGCCGAGATCACACCACTACACTCCAGCCTGGGTGACAGAGCCAGACTCCATCTCAAATAATTAATTAATTAATTAATTAATAGGGAAGAAGGGAAAATTCACCCTTACAGTAAAATCCAAAATAAATAAGGGGTGGTCAAATTAGAACGTTGCCATTTGGCAACTACTATAGCAATAATTGCTTCAGGGAAAGATTGTCAATGGACACCAAAGTTAGTGAATGATGGGAAATAAAATATTTAATTAGTCTCAAAGTATCTGTCCACAAGGTACATATTAATTACAAAAGGGAAAACTAGTAACTTTATAGTAGAGAAACCAGGCAGACACCCCTTTAACCGATAATGAAAGTTAACATCACCAGGTAATGGGACAAATTGCTGTCATGGACCTCATTATACGATACGATGAGAAGAACCAATATTAATTCTGTGACATTCCTCTCAAAAATGTGTAAGTTGAATCTAATCAAAAGGAAACATCAGGCAGACCCAAACTGAGGGACTTTTGACAAAATAACTGGCCCATACTGTTCAAAAATGTCAAGGTTATGAAAAAAAAAAAGAGAGAGATACTGAAAAAATGTCTCAAAGAAGACCAAAGTGCTGTGGATATGAAAAGCAACGTGTGATCCCAGGAATGGATCCTGGACTAGATTTTTCTTTTCTGTTCATATGAAGGATGTTAGTGTGATAACTGGTGATATTGAATAGAACTGAAAATTAACTAATATTATTTTATCATTTTTAAGTTCCTGATTTTGGTTAATATACTGTGTTTATAAAATGGAATACAGATGTTTTAAGGGAATGTCTACTAGGGTATTTAGAGATAGATGGAAATTTTATTTTCAATCTTCTATCAAATGATTCTAGAAAAATCATGTGTGTGCGTGGAGAGTGAGGGAGAGAGTGAAAGGGAGAGAGACAAATACAGAGACAGCGACGGTAATAGCAAATGGGGTAAAGTAAATTTTGAACATTTGGGGGAATCTCAGTGAATCGGTATATATAAATTATTTGTGCAATTTTGGTAGTATTTCTGTAAGTCTGAAATTATTTCAAAACAAAAAGTTAAAGAAAATGTTCTTAAAGATAATTTTAACCACCACTTAATTTTTGAGATAAATTCTGGATGTGAAACAGTTAAAGCAGATAAAAATTATTAGCTCTTCTTCTGCACAGCAAAAGAAACTACCATCACAGTGAATAGGCAACCTACAGAATGGGAGAAAAGTTTTGCAATCTACCCATCTGACAAAGGGCTAATAATCAGAATCTACAAAGAACTTAAACAAATTTACAAGAAAAAATCAAACAACCCCATTAAAAAGGGGGCAAAGGATATGAACAGACACTTCTCAAAAGAAGACATTTATGCAGCCAACAGACACATGAAAAAATGCTCATCATCACTGGTCATCAGAGAAATGCAAATCAAAGCCACAATGAGATACCATCTTATGCCAGTTAGAATGGCGAGCATTAAAAAGTCAGGAAACAACAGATGCTGGAGAGGATGTGGAGAAAGAGGAATGCTTTTACACAGTTGGTGGGAGTGTAAACTAGTTCAACCATTGTGGAAAACCATGTGGTGATTCCTCAAAGATCTAGAACTGGAAATACTATTTGACCCAGTGATCCCATTACTGGGTATATACCCAAAGGATTATAAATCATGTTACTATAAAGATATATGCACACGTATGTTTATTGTGGCACTATTCACAATATCAAAGACTTGAAACCAACCCAAATGTCCATCAATGATAGACTGGGTTAAGAAAATGTGGCACATATACACCATGGAATACTATGCAGCCATTAAAAAGGATGAGTTCATGTCCTTTGTAGGGACATGGATGAAGCTGGAAACCATCATTCTGAGCAAACTATCACAAGGACAGAAAACCAAGCACCGCATATTCTCACTCATAGGTGGGAATTTAATAATGAGAACATGGCTGGGCACGGTGGCTCATGCCTGTAATCCCAGCACTTTGGGAGGCCGAGGCGGGCGGATCAGGAGGTCAGGAGATCGAGACCATCCTGGCTAACACAGTGAAACCCTGTCTCTACTGAAAAAAAAAAAAAAAACAAAAAATTAGCCGGGCGTGGTGGCGGGTGCCTGTAGTCCCAGCTACTCAGGAGGCTGAGGCTGGAGAATGGCGTGAACCTGGGAGGCAGAGCTTGTAGTGAGCGGAGATTGCGCCACTGCACTCCAGCCTGGGCGACATAGCGAGACTCCATCTCAAAAACAAAACAAAACAAAACAAAACAAAAAAAGAATAATGAGAACACTTGGACACAGGGTGGAGAACATCACACACCAGGGCCTGTCGTGGGGTGGGGAGGTGGGGGAGGGATAGCATTGGAAGAAATACCTAATGTAAATTACGAGTTAATGGGTGCAGCAAACCAACACGGCACATGTATATATATGTAAGAAACCTGCACGTTGTGCACATGTACCCTAGAACTTAAAGTATAATAAAAAAATTATTAGCTCTTTGGCTTTTTGAAATACAAATATTTTTATATGGATACATTTGTGTGTATGTTCCCCGGTAGATGTCACAAATGGAGAATTATACATGTTTTTAGTAGTATGCTTTCTGTCAGGCCTCTGAGCCCAAGCCAAGCCATCGCATCCCCTGAGACTTGCAGTATATACGCCCAGATGTCCTGAAGTAACTGAAGAATCACAAAAGAAGTGAAAATGCCCTGCCCCGCCTTAACTGATGACGTTCCACCACAAAAGAAGCGAAAATGGCCGGTCCTTGCCTTAAGTGATGACATTACCTTGTGAAAGTCCTTTTCCTGGCTCATCCTGACTCAAAAAGCTCCCCCACTGAGCACCTTGTGCCCCTACTCCTGCCCACCAGGAACAACCCCCCTTTGACTGTAATTTTCCTTTACCTACAAATTCTATAAAATGGCCCCACCCTTATCCCCTTTTGTTGACTCTCTTTTCGGACTCTGCCCGCCTGCACCCAGGTGATTAAAAAGCTTTATTGCTCACACAAAGCCTGTCTGGTGGTCTCTTCACATAGAAAACTGAATCTTAACAAAAATAACTTGAGAAGTTTTATATCCGTATAGAGATACCATAATGCTGTATTAATTGAAAGCATAAAAATTTCAATAGGTCTTTAAAAAATCTCGGGTATTCTATTTACCTTTATCTGTGTATTCTTTAAACTTGATACTGAATTATACAGCCAACATCTCTTTTGTCAGCCCTAGGAATTATTTTTTATGATTGGCCTGGTTTTAAATTGGAGGTTGACTTTTACGGCAACAGAGAAATACGTTGAAGAGAATCCTTTTACAGGCTACTAACAAATTATCTACCCATTGAAAATACCATTTTTTTAGAGAAACATGGACTCACATTTTGTTGCCTATGCCATGTTGTATACTAAAACTTTGCAGGAAGGTTCTGACTAGAAATCATATCTCTTGGCATGGAAGTTTATGCAAACTTTCACTATATTTTCTTATCAATCACTCTTAAGCAAATAGTTCTAGTGAAAAAAACAATGCAAACAAATAAGAATGCCCTAAATCAGATTGTTTTAAAAGAGATTGGACACTGTGCAGAGATGACTACCTGTCCACCAAAGATTCTTGCTCCTGATCCATATTGTAAACTTATAACTGAATAGTGACTGCCTAGTTAAAGGCTGCATTTCTGGCTTCCTTGGAATTCGATGGGGGTGATGTGGTTGAGTTCTAGCTAATGGAAACAGGAGTAATACTATTTTTGTAACTTCCAGACATGGTCCATGACCCATAAAACTTCTGATGTAATAATACACTCTCTCTTCCGCCATCTGCCAGCTGGTTGTTGAATTCCTGTGTGACATTTGAAGATTAACGTTGAAGATGAGAGAGCTTCTAACAGCCTGAGTCCCAGATTAACTACATGGGCATTACCTTTCCACAACTACAAACTGGACTTTATATCAGTGAGAAGTAAACTTCCGTTGTAATCCACTGAGAATTTTTTACTTTAATCTTCTGTCAACAAACTAGCATTTACCTTGCTAATGCAGACACAAATGTGTCTTGTTTTTTATTGTTCAAGGTACCCTATCTTGTTTGGCAAAATAATAATCATAACAATAATAATAATAAAGTACTGGATTTACTTTGAACAATTTGCCTTAAAAACTACCTCCCGAATTTACTAAGACCTTTTTCTTTCTTTGATTTATTTTTCTTTGCTTTTAATAAACACTAATCTCTCTACAAATTATGGAGTGAGATCAATGGAACTATTGATATTATAATCAAATTCCAAGGCCTGTGTTAGCTATTTCCAGGTTGTCATATGTTGAGAAGGGAAAGAGGAGTGTGAAGAGATAAGACTGGAATACAAGAGGCTGGGCATGGTGGCTCACGCCTGTAATCCCAGCACTTTAGGAGGCAGGTGGATCCCTTGAGCCCAGGAGTTGGAGACCAGCCTGGGAAACATGGTGAAACCTGGTCTCCACTAAAAATACAAAAATTAAATTAGCCCGGCATGGTGGTGCACACCTACTCGGGAGGCTGAGGCAGGAGAATCGCTTGAACCTGGGAGGTGGAGGTTGCCGTGAGTCGAGATCACACCAAAGTACTCCAGCCTGGCGAGAGAGCAAGAGACTCCATCTCAAAAAAAATAATAATAATAACAAAATAAAAGACATGAATACTTGTTTCTTCAAGGACAGGTTTAATGTCTTACTCAATTTGGTAGGTTTAGCACCTAGTACATGATAGACATTCAATAGGGTTCTTGACTGAGTGATCCCTCAGGAAGATTTATAAAATCAAAGTGCCAAAACCAGGTAATTCCAGACATTTTCTTTGGACATAGAGAAATGACCATAAAATAATTATAGTGAAGAGAGCTAGGGGTTGCTATGATTCAATTTTCATGTTTTGGTTCTTTTGTTGTCTGCTGAACGGGGCTTAGTTTAGAATAATTTTGTAGCAAAAATATTCTTTACTTTTGAAGTATGAATCGCTTTTGCTTGAATTTTACTGATGCCGATATGTCATTACCCTAAATTGACCAAAATGGCGTCCTGCAAAACACGCAATGTACCTTTCCATTTCCATGATTTTTTCACACTGTTTTTCCTGCCTGGATATGTTCCCTTCTATTATTCTTGTATCTAATGCCTGCCCTGGCTTTAGAGAGTAGCTCAAATCCCGTCCATTGCCCCATACCATTGCAGACTCAAATGACCTTTTTGTTCTCTACGTTCCTCTAACTCTAAAGTTGCAGTACCATCCATAAATTAGAAATCACAAATTACTTTGCTTCTTTATCTTTATCAGCATTTTGTTTATTAAATTACATTAAAAATGTCATGAGTGTAGAGCCTCTGTCTTAGACTATTTTGCATTCCCAACACCTAGCGGAGCACCTTTGCCTTCTACATACTAAGTATTAAATGTTTAAAAAGAGGCAGACTCCTGTAACTGTGTCAAAAAAATAAAAAATAATAAAAATAAAAGAGATACAAAGAGGTAGACACACTGTAGTAAAAAAAAATACTGTAATGTATAAGCAAAGAAATATGTACAAGGATGCTGTTTGTGTACTTTTTTGTACTAACCAAAGATTAGAAACAAGTTAAATGCCTATCAGTAGAGGACTAAATGAATCCTGGTACATCCATGAATTAGAGTAGCTTGCAGCAATTCAAAAAGAAGACAACTGCTCTTTATAAACATGAAGGGAAGTATCTTCAAATATATATTAAGTGGATAAAAAGCAAGATAGTATGTGTGATATACTTTGTATAATAAAAATGATGGTTGTGTAGTCATAAACATTTCAAAGAGGATATACAAGAGACTGTTAAAGTTGGTTGTTTCTGGGGATAAGAAAGGAAGGCAGAAATAATTATAGTTCTTAAATTAACAGCAAGATTCTGGTTAGATAATTTGCCTGATTTATTATAGGAACTAGGCACAGGCACGTTCCTATATACATAGATATTTCACATCCACCACTCAACATGATAGTCAACAGGTACAGCAGAAGCACTAACAGATCAGAAGGTATATTAGCTGTGAAGCCTTAGCAGTTGAAGTGGATACCTGCTGAGTATTACAGCCCTGTCCTCAATTGATTTACTATGTCACTCGGATTGGTAGTAAGGCAATTTTAAACCTACACTCGAAAATGATTATTTAAAAAATTGTTAAAGCCAAGCACCTTTGCTAATCAAGTTGCTTAAATGCTGAACTGATTAGCCAAACCTCTCTTGACATTTAAGGCTTTTGTCATTATTCATGTTTCCCCCACCTCCCAGCTTCCACTACTGGTTAACAAATTTAAAAGGATGGCATCCAAACAGTTTAATGGAGAAAACACCTACTAAGGGATTCTTATCATCATGGAAATCATGTTTGTCTCTCCTTGTTTTGACAGCAGAAGAGATAGAATACAATTCTGGAAAACTAGTAATTAATTTCAAAGCCAAACAAACAAAAAAAAAGGATTGCATTGGCCACTAGATGGCCCCCATATATATTTTTCCACTATTACAAAGAAAACATGGAAGAAACAAGTGAGAGAAAAATACGTATTAAAATAATGTATGGTTCTTTACCTTTCACATGAATAATCACATGTAGATATTATGAATCTTCACTTACCACTTATTTAGCGTATCTTCACGTTACAGAACTTATTTAGCATATCTTCACATTGTGAAACTATAAGACACTCTTACCTTTACTAGTAATATTTCCAATAGTACCTATAAAAATATTTTAAGAATGAAAAGTTTTAATGTTTAACTTCTGGGCAACAGCAAAATTCTTAATCTAATTTTGTTACTTGATGTGTAGCAATAGCAATTTTTTTCTTTCTTAATTTTGAGTCACTGCTATGATTGCCACACAGTCTACTCTTTTATATACTTTAAGTAAATTCTCCCTCTTTTTAAAACTTTAAAGAAAAAAAATTTGTTTTAAAATTCAGTATCTGGTTTGTGTCAGAATATAAGAAAAAAAAAAATCCCTCCAAACTTGATGAGTTTAAATTTTGAACAAAAACAAGTTATTTACTTACAGATATACATAGCTTTCTCTCATTTAACAGATTATATATATTAAAAGCCAAAGCATTTTTTATGTAATAATGACAGTACATTTAAAATGTTAGCTGATTTGTATTTCATTTAGCTTATAACCCATTTAACGATCAGCTGCTTCTGAAGAGGCACTTTCATTTTTGTGTATTTATAATGGAAATATGTGAGATTCCTAAAAATAGTAAAGAATATGTGATTGCCTTAATGATTAATCACCTGTAGTTCGGCTGGTTACAGAATACCAATGTGTATCACATTTCACTAATGATCATTACCCTGATTTTCTCATTTTCTGCTTTCCATAAAGAAAGGACTAATCAGTTCTAGGTCCCGTAAAATTTTAAATAGAAAACAAATTTAACTTCTGCTTGCAAATTATATTTTCCCCTATGCTATCCAATTCAGGGTCTCAAGTCTGATTCTGTACAGCCTAAAAGCATGCCAGAGAAATCACCTGTTTGGAAAATCTGCAATTCTGACTTCATGTTTTAATTGGCAATTTCCGGTTGTATTCTGTTTCCTGAGGGGCACTGGGCACTATTGAAAAGACCTGAAATGCTGCAGGCTGCTATTACCACCTCTTTTCGCCTTGGTGGTCAGACTTGCTTCCTTTGTTCGGCTCACTTTTTTTTCTCAGCCCTTGAAATCTGCTTAACTTGGAAGAGGTTTTAGAGTTTGAGAATTAAAAAACGTTGTATAACACAGACACAACTTATCCTAACATTTGGCCTTTGGAAAAGGAGAGGCTGAAAAAGTGACAGAAGCTGTTCTTTGAATCTATAACATATTTTCCCCTGCTATCCTTCTTAAACTGGCAATGAGATTTCAAAACTGCATTGCAGCAACTGAATCAGCAGATTTTCAATACACTTTCATCTTTTTCTTTTTGCAGGAGAGAAATATCACGTAAAGACTAAAATAATCCCAATTTTGTTTGTCTCCTTGTTTGTTTTACAGTTAAAAAGCCATTTCATGTGCCGGGCACAGTGGCTCATGCTTGTAATCCCATCACTTTGGGAGGCTGAGGCGGGCGGATTACTTGAGGCCAGGAGTTCAAGACCAACTTGGGCAACATGGTGAAACCCTGTCTCTGCTAAAAATACAAAAATTCGCTGGGCGTGGTGGTGCGTGCCTGTAGTCCCAGCTACTTGGGAGGCTGAGGCAGGAGAATCACTTGAACCCGGGTGCCAGAGGTTGCAGTGAGCCGAAATGGCTCCACTGCACTCTAGTCTGAACAACAGAGTAAGAGTCTGTCTCAAAATAAAAAGCAAACAAACAAACAAACAGCCATTTCATGCAATAAAACATGACTATGAAAAGTATTGTCTACGTATAGATAAATGTTGCACTTTGTTCACATTCTCCATCTTGTTGATTTAAAGACCTCCTTGATTCTGCTGGGGCACTGGGACATACCAACTTCCTGTCGGTTCCCAGGGCAATTTTCAGATCCTTTGCATATAATAATCTCTGTTTCTGTTCTTTTTATTATTTTGTGCTCCTTATTTTTTTTCATTCCTGAGTCTTTCATTGAAAAGTTAAGAATAATATCTGCAAACAGGTGTTTCATCAGGGGGGAAGTTTGTATAGAGAGTCATTTGAAGGGCTCTTTCTCTTTGAATGGCTTATCAAAAACGATTCAGAAAACACATTCCCTCAGGCGATTTCAATCTATTCAAATCCCAGAGACCTTTAAAGGTGTTAGTTCCTAAACTGTCTGTTTTCCTGTGTAAGGCTTCCTGGATGGCCTTGTAGGAAAGGGATATTGAAGAGAAGGAAGGAGAAGAGATCACGACCCTCCCCCTCCAACTTACAAAGACACCATCTGAGAAATGAACTTTCATCTGCATGGGTTGTACTTAGCTGTGAATTTCTCCTCTTAGATTTTTTTCCCCCGTTTTTCATTATTATAAACAGTCCGACATTCTTCCACGCCTCTTTTTTGCAAGTTGAAGTGTTCCTTGAAATCTCTATAAAGATTGGATTTTTGGCCGGGCGCGGTGGCTCAAGCCTGTAATCCCAGCACTTTGGGAGGCCGAGACGGGCGGATCACGAGGTCAGGAGATCAAGACCATCCTGGCTAACACAGTGAAACCCCCTCTCTACTAAAAAATACAAAAAACTAGCCGGACGAGGTGGCGGGCGCCTGTAGTCCCAGCTACTCGGGAGGCTGAGGCAGGAGAATGGCGGGAACCTGAGAGGCGGAGCTTGCAGTGAGCTGAGATCCGGCCACTGCACTCCAGTTTGGGCGACAGAGTGAGACTCCGTCTCAAAAAAAAAAAAAAAAGAACTCTCAAGGTCTCTCTGACCTTCCCCACTGCCTCCATAGCCTCTCCCAAAGAAGTTGTAGTTCCTTTTTCTGCCTAATATCCAGACCCACCAAGGAGAAAAATTGTTTTTTCTTCCCCTCCCTGTAAGACCAAGAATGTAACCACACCTGAACGGACCCTTGCACTGTCAAAGAGAACTATTTACAAGTTAATTTCTATTCCTGAATCCATTCATTCTCCCTAATAATTCCCTCAACAGAATTTCTATTCTCCACCTTTCCATAACCTATTTTATCAGAATGGGATGTTATGCCCAGACCGTTTGTTCCCCGAAGAAGACCACCAGAGTCCAGAGTCAAAGCCAAGCGGCAAGGATCTTTAATGCAAGTTCGAACTTGGTCCCTCCGTTCTACAACATACAAGAGGGCCCCGAATGATGCATGTGCCCGCTTTTTATAGCCCGATGCATACAGGATATGTAAGGTTACAGAAGTACAAAGGAATTCTTTTTGGTCTCAGCATCACAATTGGTAATTGGTTAATATTCTAAGTTATACAATTAACAGTTTTCTATTTGTTCCCGCGCATTTAGTAAAACTACAAATGGTTGTGACCTTATCAGGGGCTCAGGAAGTTGGGACAAATAGAGGAATGTGTTTGTACTGGGCCCAGGACTAAGATGTATGGCAGACACCGGTAATTAGAACAGAACAGAGCAGGACAGAGACTTTCACAACGTTTGTCCTTACAATGTCTGGAGTCTATAGATAACCTAATCGGTTAGGTCCGGGGTCGATCTTTAACTAGGCTCAGGGCGCCGCCCAGGCTGCCAGGGTGCTGCCCAGGCTGTTTGCCTGTGGACTTCATTTCTGCCTTTTAGTTTTTTTCATTTGATCTCTTTCAGGTATTGTAAAAGTGAACTAAATATGGCCTGAGAAGGACTCTGTATTTCTATATTTGAGTCCTTGTGGATGAACTGTAACCTAACTTAATAGGTAGACAAGATTGAAAACCTAACTTAGGAATATGCACCTGTAGCAACAGCTGAGTCTTGGCCGATCCCAGTAGTCCTACTTCAACCACTCATACACTGCTGAGTGTTGAAACTCAAATCATTCATTGCTCAATTAAACTCCTTTAAATTTAATTCAACTGAAGTTTTTCTTTTAACAGTATATAAGCTCCTGAGGGATTAGGTCTTCATTCTGAAGGCTCCCATGTACATATGTTAAATAAATTTGCCTTTTCTCCAATTAATCTGCCTTTTGTTAGTTTATTTGGTTACAGTCTCACCAATGCACCACAGTGTAGCAGTCTCTTGTTGTTAGGTATTACCTGGAGATCTTTGTCTAATGGCAAGAAAATCCAGGACGTGGACACACCAAGAGTGAGATTAGAGCAGAAGTTAAAAAAGTGAAAGAAAGAGAGAAAGCATTCTGCCACAGAGAGGAGTCCTGTAGAAGGGTTGCCATTTTTTACAGTTGAATGCAAAGGCTTTTATAAGAAACTGATGAGGACTGGGCGTCTTATTTCCATAAAGCACGAAATTGTGGTAGCTTCACCCAATCGTCCTAATGTGCGTGCAGACTCTTACCTTGAGTTACTCCATATTGCTTTGTTCTTACTGTGCACGTGCCAGGGGACAGAATTTTCCATTGCGGGCATGTCTGTGCAAGTCAGCTGTGTAGGCTTTCCTATCTGTGTGGCTGTGACCATGGCTTAGGCAAGCCCCCTTGTGCAAATTCCCTTATCTGTGCCGGCAGGCTGTTCTTTTGTTTGAAAGAATTCAACCAAGGACCCACACTAACTGCCTGGCTGACTGGGTTTTTTCCTGTCTCCTTTCTCAAGTTTTTGGCGAACCTTCAGAGGGCCAAGGTGGAAGCTCTCCCTGACTCCTACGGTAACTAACACTGTAGCATTTTCTTTTAGCAAACCCATTCAAGAAATGTTTATTGAATGCCTACTAAGTTCCAGACACTGTTCTAGAATTACCTTCAACATTTGCCCAGTTTACGGGTGAGAACAATCAAAGCTCAAAAAGGAAAGAATTGAGATTTGAACACATTTATCTGAATCAAGAGTACAGATTATACACCCTCACAAGCACAAGTGGAAAACTCTAACTATTGAAAAGTTCTTTTGTCTGTTGAGATGCAACTCCTTATATATCTCTGCTATTTTCCTACAACACTGTTTTTGGAGGTCAAGTCTAACCCCACTTTCACATTACAGTCCTTAAAAAACATGCAGCCATAAAAAAGAATGAGATCTGGGCTGGAAATAGTGGCTCATGCCTGTAATTCCAGCATTTTGGGAGGCCAAGGCAGGCAGATCACTTGAGGTCAGGAGTTCAAGACCATCCTGACCAACATGGTGAAACCCCATCTGTACTAAAAATATGAAAATTAGCTGGGCCTGGTAGCACACACCTGTAATCCCAGCTCCTTGAGAGGCTGAGGCAGGAGAATCACTTGAACCTTAGAGGCAGAGGTTGCAGTGAGCTGAGATCACGCCACTGCACTCCAGCTTGGGTGACAGAGTGAGACTTCATCTCTTCATCTCAAAAAAAAAAAAAAAAAAAAAAGAACGAGATCATGCCTTTTGCAGGAACATGGATGGAGCTGGAGGCCATTATCCTTAGCAAACTAACACAGGAAGAGAAAACCAAATACTGCATGTTCTCACTTACAAGTGGGTGCTAAATGATGAGAACACATGGACATAAAGGAGGAAACAACAGACACTGGGTTATACTTGATGGGGGAGGGTGGGAGGAGGGAGAGAAGCAGAAAAGATAACTATTGGCTACTGGGCTTAGTACCTAGGTGATGACGTAATCTGTACAACAAACCCCCATGACACGTGTTGATCTAAGTAACAAACCTTCACATGTATTCCCTAACCTAAAATAAAAGTTAAGAAAATATAACAGCTATACTTCTCGTATTCATTATCCAGCAGGCCCTGTTCTAAGTACTTTATATGTATTAAGTTCTTTAATCCTGACAACACCTCTTTGTGCTTTGTTTTACAAATACTTATATCACAGCTGATATCTATCAGGCATTGTTTTGAGTACTTTACAAATAACAATTCAGTACATCATCATAATAGTTATAAGAGAAGTAACTTCTATTTTTATTTTATATTATTATTCTTGGTCTTTTTCTATTCTTATCATAATATATGCAATCAAAACATACATTACATTCCTTTTTTGTTATATTTATTAAATACTAAATAATATGGCTTAAAAAAACTTTTGATGTCATATAGACATGCTTCATGCTATTCATGTACAAATTTTACAGAAGAGGAAAATGAGACTTTAAGAGAGGTTAAATAATATGCCGAAGGTCGCAGCCAGAATTCAGAACACAATACCCAAAAGTACAAGGTTTCCGCATGCTGAATATTTTTAACTCAAGAAGATTGCAAGGGCTATAGAAGCAGGAAGGTCTCTCCAGTGTTCTCTCACCCTCCTTTCTCCCGTGAAGTGGGTCATGGAAGCTAGAATTCCTCTCCCTTTAAGCAAATGAGAAAACCTAGGAAAGGGTTGGGTGTGGTGGCTCACGTCTGTAATCCCAGAACTTTGGGAGACCAAAGCAGGCAGCTGGCTTGAGCCCAGGAGTTTGAGACCAGCCTGGGCAACATGGTGAGATCCTGACTCTACAAAAACTACAAAAAATTAGCTGGACGTAGTGATGAGTGCCTGTAGTCTCAACTACTCAAGAGGCTGAAGTGGGAGAATTGCTTGAGCCCAGGAACTAGAGGTGCAGTGAGCCAAGATCGTGCCATTGTATTCCAGCCTGAGCAACAGAGTGAGACCCTGTTTTAAAAAACAAAAAAAGAAAAGAGAAAGAGAAAGAGGAAGAGAAAGAGAAAGAGAAAGAAGGGGAGGTGAGGGGAGGTAGGGAGGGGAGAGAGGGAGGGAGGGAGGGGAGGAAAGGGGAGAGGAAGGGAAGTGTCACTTGCTGACCTCCTCCCTTCTGACTTGGAGACTCTCATGTAACAAGCGTCCTGCCACATGGAATAAAGAAGGGGGAGATGGTGGAGTAGATGGAAGGATTGTTACACAGAAACACAGGAAATAATCTGAGGACACAGGCTTTAATAAGTTCCCCCCAATTTATTACCATTAGATAAGATCCCTTTTTTGTCCAATCACATTTCTCTACAACCATCCACCTCTTACATCACACTTAGCATAAAAATACATAGTTTTCCCTGGGTCTTGGGTCTTCATTTCTGAAAGCTCTGTGTCACATAAAACTTTGGCTAAATAAGTTTGGTATGCTTTTCTCTTGTTAATCTGTTTTTTACTTATAGGGATGTCAGCCATGAACCTTGCAATGGATGAGGAAAAGATACTGTTTTTTAATTCCTTACATCACAAATTTGGGAAGTGGCAGAGTTGGAATTGAAACTTAAGCTATGTTTCTCTAGAATTCACCTTCCCACTATATTACTACTACCTTTCTTTAAAATATTTGCATATGAGTGTCATGCAACCTTCTGCTTCTGCCTTCCCATGTTATTTCTTATAAAATCAACAATATCTTCAGTCTGGTTTCACCATCTGATGTTAGAAATCAGCTCCATCATTCTGTTTGCCTTCCTTCAAATGCAATGCAATTTGTTTATTTTCTTTTAGAATGTGATTCCCAAAACAGATATTCTAGGTGGTTATGAAACCATGCAGAGTTTAGATACCATATCACTACTATGGCTTAAGAATCATTAAATTTTAGGTAGCCACATCTACATTTTGCTTCACATTGAATTTATTGTTGCCAACCCTACCCCAACTTGTCCTTATTATATATCACATGATAGATTCAGTGCATTATTCAAGCTGGCAAGACATTTGAGGATCTGGACTCTGCTATTCATCATAGAGGCTCTTACTCTCAGCTATGTATTATCTGCATATTCTATGAGCATGTTCTCATATCTTCATCCAAATAAGTCACAAATAAAAATGCTTAAATGCAAGTATTGGTCAGCCTGGTGGCTCCTACCTGTAATCCCAAGCCTTTGGGAGGCCAAAGCAGGAGGATCACTTGAGGCCAAGAGTTTGAGACATGCCTGGGCAACACAGTGAGACTCTGTCTCTACAATTTTTTTTTTTTTTTTTTTTTTTTTTAATTATCAGGGCATGGTAGCACATGCCTGTAGTCCTACCTACTCTGGAGGATGAGGTAGGAAGATTGGTTGAATCTAATAGTTTGAAGTTACAGTGAGGTATGATGATGCCTTTTGCACTCCAGTCTGGGTGACAGAGCAAGACCCTGTCTCTACAAATACGAAATTTTAAAAATTTATAAATAATTGCAAGCATCAAGGATAGAGCCTTGCAGGTCAAAGGGGACTTCACTCCAGATTGATTCTCGTTAAATAATGAGGCAACTTTCAATACAGTTATTTAATCAGAAATTAATCTACATGAATAGTCTTGCATTTAGCCCATATTTGTTCTGTTTTGTTTTGTTTTTTTACCTCCACATATTCAGCTACAGCCCATATTTGTTTACAGGAAAATAATAATCACACATGTCAAAGACCTTGCTTTGTTTCAGTATACTACGTCTTCTGAAATTCCCTTATCTACAAATTAGTAAATACATTAAAGAAAAGATTGGCTGATGCTGATCAGAAGATACTTGATTTACCTTCTGTAAAATCTATGTCATCTCTAGTGTTCAGTCATTTATTCCAGAAATAGTTATTGAATAGCTACAGTATGCCAGAAACTCTCCTAGGTTCTGGAGAAACAACAGTGAATGAAACATAAAAATGTTTAACAACATATATGTCACATCCTATTATAAACAATCTGTGCCCTATGAAAGGTAACACAGACCTGTAGAGTTTATTTATATTGGAAAGCCAGGGGCTAACTACAATTCACTCCTTGTTCCCCGAAGTTATAATCATCCATTTTGCAACTTCTAAAGCTGCAGACTGAAGGATACTCTGGGGCCAGATGGCTACTGCTGATCAAAAACAAAATAGGCCTTAGGGGTCACCACTTTTAACCTCCTATGAAAATGTGAATTCCTTTTACAGCATCCCCCAACATACCCGCTCAAAGACTTTATGATTATAGATCTTCAGGCTTCATGTTGTAAAGATGCTAGCTAGTGTGTAAGATAGAATTCAGACATTCTTGATTTTGCCTGGCCAAACTAGGTGGTGAGCTGTCAGATCTTTTGCGTGGTGGACTAGGGTACCTATGCTATATAATCTTCACAATGAACCAATTTCTTTCCTTTTTGAGCTCTAGAGCCCAGCCCACATGACATGGCTCATGGGCCCTTCTTCCCTCTTCAATGCCAGCAACAATAGGTCAAAGCCTTTTCACATCATATCACTCTGACCACTTCTGTCTCCCTTGTCCACTGTTAAGGCCCTTGGTAATTGCATTGAGCCTACCTTGATCATCCAGAATAATTTCCCTATTTCAAAGTCCTTAACTTTATCACATCTGCAAACATAAGCTGACATATTCATAGGTTCCAGGGATTAGGACATGGACATTTTTGAGGGGTTATTATTATTTAACATCCAAATAACATTGTTATAGATGTTGTGAAAATAGTTGCTTGCTCTTATTTTCTATTATTCTGGCTGCGTTGTGAACTCAGCACTACTCACTGAGGTCAGTTCAGCCGGCTTCCCACTGTCCCTGTTTTCACCTTTACATTGCTCCTCTGAAGCTTTCCAGGATTCTTCTTGAGTCAAAAGGACTGTATCACTAATAGACAGGCAACAAACACGATGAACAGCTTTACTTCACCCTCTTAATAATTTTTTTTCTCCAAATTGCTCTTCACCATCATCATTCTTACCCAGCTTGGCAAATGTGAGCAGGTCAGAAGATACTTGAATTACCTTCTATAAGGAACATGGGAATGCAGGTCACAATGGGATTTGTGACCTCACATATCTAATCAGATGATAATCTGATTCTGTCAGTATTCTTGGCACTCAGAACATACTCAGGATTTCTTTCAAAGGTGATGGTGGTGGTGATGTGTGTGTGTGCACATGTGCATGGCTGGGTGCATGTGTGTAAAGGCAGAGAGAGACTCGGATAGCAAAATTTGCTTCTAACTTTACCACCATGGCATATCCATTGTTTCCCTGTGGCAACAGTCATGTATTTTCCTCCCCTTTATGCGCTTCTTTGTTGCCCTGTCACGCTACCCACTTCCTTCACACCATCTGCTAGGTCCTGAGACAAGGACTGCCTGTTTTCTTAAACTTGCCCAGACCTGTCCAGATGTATCTATGATGGATTTTATTGTGGCAATTTCTGTTATAATTTTTTATATACCATTCCAATATAAACTACATAGTCGCTCTATTGTGGACATGTCATTTGTTCCTTGAATCATTCTGTTTCGTTCCTTCCTTTTACTGCTTTTCTTATAACTTGACTCAGCAGAGCACTATACTGACTGGCACTGGGGAAGGTAGCCACATTCCTTCCCTGCCCCTTGTTGATCCTTCTGCCATGCTTGATATCATTGTGCTCAAAGCTGAATTTGTTTAGCCCTTATATTCCTCTGGCACACATCCTGGCTTTTGAAAAACTGACTTCTGCTATCAGGATTGTATGATTTTAAAACAAAACAAGTATCAAAGCTCAACTTCCATTTTATATTTGTATATAACTTTAACAAATTCTGAAAGTAGAGGGTTTTTTATGTGCAAATTTCTGTGTACATGGGAAAGGAATTTATTTACGATTTCTTTTTTTTTTTTTTTTGAGACAGTCTCGCTCTGTCGCCCAAACTGGAGTGCAGTGGCCGGATCTCAGCTCACTGCAAGCTCCGCCTTTCGGGTTCACGCCATTCTCCTGCCTCAGCCTCCCGAGTAGCTGGGACTACAGGCGCCCGCCACCTCGCCCGGCTACTTTTTTGTATTTTTTAGTAGAGACGGGGTTTCACCGGGTTAGCCAGGATGGTCTGGATCTCCTGACATTGTGATTCGCCTGTCTCGGCCTCCCAAAGTGCTGGGATTACAGGCTTGAGCCACCGCGCCCGGCTATTTACGGTTTCTTAAGCTTCTTTTTTTTTTTTTTTTTTTTTTTTGAGATGGAGTCCTGCTCTGTCACCCAGGTTTAAGTGCAGTGGCATGATCTCACCTCATTGCAAACTCCACCTCCTGGGTTCAAGCAATTCTCCTGCCTCAGCCTCCCGAGTAGCTCGGACTACAGTCGCACACCACAGTGCCCAGCTTATTTTTGTATTTTTGGTAGAGACAGGGTTTCAACATGTTGGCCAGGCTGGTCTCGAAATCCCGACCTCATGATCTGCCCACCTTGTGAGAATTCTGGGAGCTATAATTCAAGTTGAGATTTAGGTGGGGACACAGCTAAACCGTATCACTTGGTGAGGAACAGCTATGAGTTTTACAAAAGTGTGAGAATGCATTTTCTTTTCTTTTCTTTTTTTTTTTTTTTTTTTTTTTTTGAGATGGAGTCTCCCTGCCACCCAAGCTGGAGTGCAGTGGTGCTGTTTCCACTCACTGCAACTTCCACTTCCTGGGTTGAAGCTATTCTCCTGCCTCAGCCTCCCAAGTAGCTGGGACTACAGGCACCTGCCACCATGCCCGGCTAATTTTTTGTATTTTTAGTAGAGACAGGGTTTCACCATGTTAGCCAGGATGGTCTCGATCTCCTGACCTCATGATCTGCCCGCCTCAGCCTCCCAAAGTGTTGGGATTACAGGCGTGAACCACTGTGACCAGCTGAGAATGCATTTTTAAGTTTTTCCAAAACTGAAGACATGCTTTTCCAAAAATATTCTTCTATACACGGGAATAAGTTAACAATGACATTGGATGCTTAGTATGTACTAAGAACTTATTTGAGTATTTCAAATACAGTATCCCATTTCTCTAAATTTTAAGCCCTGGGTTAGTATACAGAACCATGAAAAGTAGTGAATTTTAAATTCCACCAAGTATTTCAAATTATCTAGTGGGTCTAGCTGTCCCAAGGGGAGAGAATAACATCCAGAATCTGCTCCCTTCATACAGTCTTAAAAGGAAAGATTTAGAATGTAATATATGTGAAGCACTCTGCTAGTAAATTTATATGTATAATTTTATTTTATTTATTATATATTTATCATTATTATTATTATTATTATTATTATTATTATTATTGAGACTGAGTCTCTGTCGCCCAGACTTGAGTGCAATGGCATGATCTTGGCTCACTGCAGCTTCCACCTCCTGGGTTCAAGCAATTCTCCCACCTCAGCCTCCCAAGTTACTAGGACTATAGGCATGCACCACCACGCCTGGCTAATTTTCTGTATTTTTAGTAGAGACAGGGTTTCACCACATTGGCCAAGCTGGTCTCGAACTCCTGACCTCAAGTGATCGGCCCACCTCGGCTTCCCAAAGTGTTGGGATTACAGGTGTGAGTCACCACGCCTAGCCTTATTTATTATTTTTGAGACAGTCTGGCTCTGTAGCCCAGACCGGAGTGCAGTGTCACGATCTCGGCTCACTGCAACCTCTGCATCCCAGGCTCAAGCATTGCCATGCCTCAGGCTCCCGAGTAGTTGGGACTACAGGCATGTGCCACCACGCCCAGCTAATTTTTGTATTTTTAGTAGAAATGGGGTTTCTGCATGTTGACCAGACTGATCTCAAACTCCTGGCCTCAAGCAATCCACCTGCCTTGGCCTTCAAAAGTGCTGGGATTACAGGTGTGAGTCACTGCACCAGACCCTTACATATATAATTTTGTTATTATGTGTGCCCAAATAAGCTAGGATGGGGGTGGGAACACAGTGTCACTCCAGGCAAGAGCAAACAGCAAGTATGCAGACAAAGCATGAATGAGGCTGACTTTTTGATAAAGGTGTGTAATGTTTGTAGGGGTGATGGTGTGGTTGCTATTCTTCTTTCCTCACAATTGTCCTCTAAGTTCTTCATTACTTCTCAGTGGCACATAATATCCCACAGTCCTGTACTGCTTCCCTACCTTCTGGGGGCATTTATAGCAATGTAAAAGGCAAATGCCTATTTACCGTGATAAAAAATGCAGATGTTGGCCGGGCACAGTGGCTCATGCCTGTAATCACAGCAGTTTGGGTGGCTGAGGTGGTTCAGGAGATCAAGACCAACCTGGCCAAGATGGTGAAATCCCCCTCTACTAAAAATACAAAAAAATTAGCCCGGCATGGTGGCGGGCGCCTATAACCTCAGCTACTCGGGAGCCTGAGGCAGAGAGTTGCTTGAACCTGGGAGGCGGAGGTTGCAGTGAGACAAGGAGATCACACCACTGCACTCCAGCCTGGGTCACAAAGTGAGACTCCGTCTGAAAAAACAACAAACAAGCAAACAAAAATGCAAATGTCACTTTAAAGCAGTAATCTCTAATCCCACGACTACTCCCAGACCACACAGGAGCTTTCCTGATCACTGTAAGATCTTTTCCAAGTGGGTCCTGTCAGGCCTCTGAGCCCAAGTCAAGCCATCACATCCCCTGTGACTTGCAGTGTATACGTCCAGATGGCCTGAAGTAACTGAAGAATCACAGAAGAAGTGAAAATGCCCTGCCCCGCTTTGCCTTAACTGATGACGTTCCACCACAGAAGAAGTGAAAATGGCGGGTCCTTGCCTTAAATGATGACATTACCTTGTGAAAGTCCTTTTCCTGGCTCATCCTGACTCAAAAAGCTCCCCCACTGAGCACCTTGTGACCCCCCCCACTCCTGCCGGCCAGAGAACAACCCCCCTTTGACTGTAATTTTCCTTTACCTACAAATCCTATAAAATGGCCCCACCCTTATCCCCCTTTGCTGACTCTCTTTTCGGACTCTGCCTGCCTGCACCCAGGTGACTAAAAAGCTTTATTGCTCACACAAAGCCTGTCTGGTGGTCTCTTCACACAGACGTGCACGACAGGTCCCAAATCAGGCCTCTTTGTATTCTCTCAAAACTACTTTCTTCATGAAAAACAAAACAAAACAATACAAAACAAAACAAAACAAAACAAAACAAAACAAAAAAAGCAAAGCTTGTGTTTGTGGCTCCCTGGACCTAAAAATAAATATATAAACTTCCCATTGGAATGTAAGCTTGATGAGGGCAGATATTTAAATTGTTTTATTCATAGTGCCAGTTTTATACACACACGTAAACACCCATCTTCCTTTACTCTAGTGTAGTCTAGTTCCTTTACCTCCCTCCTATCCTGGAAACAACTCTATCTCCCTTATATAACCTTAACTACATGTGTTTCTCACTACTTTCCTCATAAGTTCCAAGGTAGTAAATGAAAGAGACACTGAAGTCAGTCTAGTAACTTTTGTATTGTATAAGCCTGCAAGGACACAGATTTTCATTCACAGCTCTTAGCTGATGTCTAATCACATCATTAGGACTGTCTTGTACATTGTATTATGTGACAGACAATTGCTAGTGTTTTAAAGATTTCTGGTTCTCTTCTACTTTCAAACACATTTCTTCTCAAATGTAAGTATACAGACGTGATTTGTTTTGGCCAATAAATTGTAATCGGAGGTGTCACTTTTGTTAAGCAGCATTTAAGAGCCTGTGTACAATTCTCCATGCTCTCTCTTCCCAGACCCCATATATAATGGGAACATGTGTTAATAAGGTGTCACAGGATTAAAGCAGTCAGGCGTACTGTGCCACTCTATACAGCACAGCTTCCCTAGGGACTCACCTGGACCTAAGGCACTTCCAATGAGTGAAGAATATCCTTTTGTTGTGTTAAACTGGTAACATTTTGATGATGTTACTTCAGCATAACCTACTTTATCCGACTGAAACAAGAATTAGATACATAGAAGTAGATGCTGCAAAATCATATTTCTAATTTATCTGGCATTGGCTTAATGATTGGGAGGGGTGAAACTAGCAAGCTGCTATCAGAGGCTGTAAAGATTGTGGTATAGTACACTGTTGATGAGAATGTAAATTAGCACAGCCATTATGGAAAAAAGTATGGAGGGTCCTTAAAAAATTAAAAATAGAACTAGCATATGACCCAGCAGTCCCACTACACAGTATGTATCCAAAGGAAATAAAGTATCTCCCTGAGACACCTGTGCTCCCATGTTCACTGCAGCACCACTATTCACAATAGCAAAGATATGGAATCAACCTAAGTGTCTGTCTGTCAGTGAATGAAAGGATAAAGAAAATGTGGTATATAGACACAATGAAATGGTATTCAGCCATAATAAAGAATGAAATCCTGTCATTTGTGGCAACATGGATGAAACTGGGGGCCGTTATGGAAAGTGAAATAAGGCAGACACAGAAAGACATATATCACGTGTTCTCACTTCTATGTGGGATCTGAAAAAGTTGTACTCATGGAAACAGAGAGTAGAATGATGGTTGCCAGGGGCTGTGTGTTATGTGTGTGGGGAGGATTGAGAAAATGTTGGTCAAAGGATACAAAATTTCTGTTTGACAGGAATAAGTTCAAGAGGTCTGTATATAATACATTGTTATTAACTGTAGTAACCAAGTATGTAGTAACCAAGTATACAACTTGGTTACTTGTAAGTATATAATACATTGTATACAACTGGGTTACTACAGTTAATAGCAATGTAGTATATACTTCAAAATTGCTCAGAGTACACTTTAAGTGTTTTCATCACAAAAAAATAGGTATATAATATAATATACTTATCGATTGCAATAAGTGTTGATTATCTTCATTTAGCATTCTACAATGGATTCATGTTTCCAAACATCAGATTGAACATTATAAATATATACAATTATTATTTGTCAATTTAAAATAATAATAATAATAATTGATTCATCCAGTTAAATAGAAACACAGAAGTCCCTCTTGTGACCTTCCTTTCCTTAACCTCCCATACACAATCCATAACTGAACCTCATCTGTTGTGTACTTCACAAATAATTCTCAAATCCAGACACTTCGCCCAACCACCAGGACCAACCCTAAATCGGGCAACAATTACCTCTTACCTAAAGGATTTCCATAGCCTCCTAACAATCTTATTCATGTCCATTTTTGTTCCCACTCTTCCACTGTCCTCACTAAATCCAGAGTAAACTTTCATAAGATAAATCTGATTTTATCACCTACTTTATTTAGTCAAAGACTATTCAGACTTCAGATTTCAGCTCAAACATCACTTTTTCAAAAAATGATTGTGGGGCTGGGTGTGGTGGCTCACGCCTGTAATCCTAACACTTTGGGGGAGCCGAGGCAGGCAGATCACTCGAGGCCAGGAATTCAAGACCAGCTTGGCCAACATGGCGAAACCCCATCTCTACTGAAAATACAAAAATTAGCCAGGCATGGTGGTGCACACTTGTAATCCCAGCTACTTGGGAGGCTGAGGCATGAGAATCACTTCAGCCTGAGAGGCAGAGGTTGCAGTGAGCTGAGATCATGTCACTGTACTTCAGCCTGGACCATGGAGCAAGACTCTGTCTCAAAAAAAAAAAAAAAAAAAAGAGAGAGTTAAGAAATTTCTATCTTTTTGGCAATTGAAAAATAAAAGACAGCTACTTCTCAGCTTTGAAAATGTAATATTAAGAAAGCCTTTGAAAAATAACAATTCAGTAGACACTCCCTCCCAGTTAAATTGCCTTAAGGTGGCTAGGTACAGTGGTTCAAGCCTGTAACCCCAACAATTTTAGAGGCTGAGCAGGGAGAATTTCTGGAGACAAGGAGCTTGAGATCTGAGACAAGTCTCAAACAAGTTAGAAAGTTTATTTTGTCAGGGTTAGGGACGTGCATGTGAAACAGTATCAGGAAATTCTGATGACATGAGCCCAAGGTGGTTGGGGTACAGCTTGCTTTTATACATTTTAGGGAGACATAACACTAAGGGAGGAGACCACCCCTCATATTGTCTTATGACCAATTTCTGCCTCCAAAGAAAAAAGAAGTAAAACCTAAAAGGTAGAAATGAAATCCACAGGCAGACAGCCCGGAGCCATGCCCTGGGCCTGGTAGTTAAAAATCAACCCCTGACTTAACTGCTTGTGTTATCTATAGATTCCAGACATTGTATGGAAAAGCATCGTGAAAATCCCTGATCTGTTCTGTTCCGTTCTGATTACCAGTGCATGCAGCCCCCAGTTACATATCCCCTGCTTGCTCAATAGATCACTACCCTCTCATACAGACCCCGTTAGAGTTGTAAGCACTTAAAAGGGACAGGAATTGCTTGATCGGGGAGCTCGGTTTTTTGAGACATAAGTCTGCCAACGCTCCTGGCCAAATAAAACCCTTTCCTTCCTCAACTCGGTGTCTGAGGGGTTTTGTCTGCAGCTTGTCCTGCTACAATACATCTATCCACACAGGTAAGATTTACATTAGTTTGATCTGGAAGGGCAAGACAATTCGAAGCAGGGTTGTGGGTGCTTCCAGGTCATAGGTAGATTTAAACATACCCTGGGCCTGGTGCAGTGGCTCACACCTATAATCCCAGTGATTTGGTAGTCTGAGGTGAGTGGATCAGCTGAGGTCAGGAGTTTGAGACCAGCCTGACCAACATGGTGAAACCCCATCTCTACTAAAAATATAAAATTAGCCAGACATGGTGGCACAGGCCTGTAATCCCAGCTATTTGAGAGGTTGAGGCAGGAGAATTGCTTGAACCCAGGAGGTAGAGGTTGCAGTGAGCCAAGCCTGCACTATTGCATTCTAGACTGTGCAAAAAGAGAAAACTCCATCTCAAAAAATACATAAATAAATAAATACTCTGATTGGCAATTTGTTGAAAGAGTTATTATCTACAGAAAGGAATGTCAGGGTTATGATAGGGGTTGTGGAGACCTAGGTTTTAGCATACAGATTAAGCCTCCAAGTAGCAGGCATTAGAGAGAATAGACTATAAATGTTTATTAACAGATTTAGGGTTTGTGTTGATGTTAATACTGGAGGGGTATAATGAGGCATGTCCAACCCCCACTTCCCATCACAGCCTCAACCAGTCTTTCAGGTTAAATTTTAGGGTGCCCTGGCCAAGGAGGGAGTCCATGCAGATGGGTTGCTGGGGGACTTTTAAATTTTATTTTTGGTTTACATTCTACCCTTTTTGGCCAAGATTTTTCAGAGGCAACATCAATGGCCACCAAATTGTACTTTTGTCAATGAAAAGAGTCAAACTCTGTAAAACATTTGAAGAGATTTTTTCTGAGCCAGATATGAGTGACCATGGCCCATGACACAGCCCTCAGGAGGTCCTGAGAACATAAGCCCAAAGTCTTCGGGGTGCAGATTGGTTTTAGCATGAGATATCAATCAAATACATTTAAGAAATACATTGGTTTGGTCCAAAAGGTGGGGCAACTTAAAGTGGGAGCTTCCAGGCTGTAGGTAAATTTAAACATTTTCTGGTTGACAACTGGGTGAGTTTGTCTAAAGACCTGGGATTGATAGAAACAAATGTACAGGTTAAGATAAAAGATTGTGGAGACCAGCTGGGTGCAGTGGCTCACACCTGTAATCCCAGCACTTTGGGAGGCCGAAATGGGTGGATCACCTGAGGTCAGGAGTTCAAGACCAGCTTGGACAACATGGAGAAACCCCATCTCTACTAAAAATACAAAAAATTAGCTGTGCATACTGGCAGACGCTTGTTATCCCAGCTACTGGGGAGGCTGAGGCAGGAGAATTGCTTGAACCCAGGAGGCAGAGGTTGCAGTGAGCCAAGATTGCACCACTGCACTCCAGGCTGGGTGACAGAGTGAGATACCATCTCAAAAAAAAAAAAAAAAAAAAAAAATTGTGGAGACCAGGGTTCTTTTGAAGTCTTATAGTGGCTTCCCTTAGAAACAATAGATGATATATGTTTTCTATTCAGATGTTTAAAAGGTGCTAGACTTTTAGTTAATTTTTTTTTTTTTTTTTTTTTTTTTTTTGATGGAGTCTCACACTTTCGCCCAGGCTGGAGTGCAGTGGCTCAATCTCGGCTCACTGCAAGCTCTGCCTCCTGGGTTCATGCCATTCTCCTGCCTCAGCCTCCCGAGTAGCTGGGACTATTGGTGCCTGCCACCATGCTGGCCTAGTTTTTTGTATTTTTAGTAGAGACGAGGTTTCACCATGTTGGCCAGGATGGTCTTGATCTCCTGACCTCGTGATCCGCCCGCCTCGGCCTCCCAAAGTGCTAGGATTACAGGCATGAGCCACCGTGCCCAGCTGTAGTTAATTTATTTAGGATTGGGAGGCCTGGAATAAAAAGATCTAGCTATGTTAATAGAGATTCTTTACAGATGCAAATTTCCCCCCCACACACACACACACAAAAAACAGCTTTACAGGGTCATTTCAAGATATGGCAAATAAATACGTTTTGGGGTAAAGTATTTTTATTTTCCTCTTTGTCTCATAATGTTATGCCAGAGTCAGGTTGGAAAGTAAGTCACAACATATAGGGTTAAATAAAATCCATCTGATGAGAATTTATAGTTTGTAAAGCATGACTCCCCAGACCCCTTAGATAGGAATTTGAACAAGATTAAAAAAAATCAGGGCTTAGTCCTCACTTTTGTCCCATAAGCATTGCCAGGATGGCATGGCTGCCTGCCTTGGGTCCATTCTGTCCCTCCCTTTGGCTAAGTGTCCGAGGACTTAGGGTCAACAAGACTTACAGCCAATTAATTGTTCTAGGCCAGACAGAAATGGACATGGACAAGCATTTATTACCCCTTAAAATTATTATTATTTTTTAAAGTAGAAAGCCAACAAACAGAAAGTCAAAGGAGAGGTTACGAAATTTACTTTTTTTTCTTTCTTTCTTTTTTTTGAGACAGAGTCTCACTGTGTTGTCCAGGCTGGAGTGCAGTGGTGCAATCTTGGCTCATTGCAACCTCTGCCTCCTGGGTTCCAGTGATTCTCCTGCCTCAGTCTCCCAGGTAGCACACTACAGGTGTGTACCACCACGTCTGGCTCATTTTTTGTATTTTCAGTAGAGATGGGGTTTCACCATGTTAGCCAGGATGGTCTCCATCTCCTGACCTCGTGACTACACACCTCAGCCTCCCAAAGTACTGGAATTACAGGCGTGAGTCACTGCACCTGGACTGGGAGAAGGAAATTCTTAATAGTTGGGGTGGATGCAAAGGTGCCCCATCATAGCTCAGGAAGCAAAGGCCCTTGTTTTACCACCTATTTAGGCATCTTTGTATCCATCCTTCATTTGGAGGTTGTGACCTTGACTTAATTATATCCCTCAAAACCAGACCTCACAATCTCATATACCCATTTCTTCTGCGATAGTTCCTGGGCCTACAGAGAGTGTGCTTGTATAGTCTTAGCAGCTGGGCATTTGCAGTGAATAACAGATCGGACCCAGTGGGATGCCAAATGAGGGAGATTATCATCTCTGGTCTTCAGAATACCATGATTTGGTTTCCTTGGAAATAAAACGAGAAATAAATAACATTAATATTTTGACGATCAAAGAGTACTTGTGTGTCAGAACAGAAAAATGAATCTATTCCATGAGGACACCAACTAAAACCATGAAGAAAAATTATAATCTGGCATGCTTTAGAGGATTATTGCAGCCAAGAAATAATTCATGGGTCACTCTGCACTGGAAAACAAAAATCAGAGCTAAAATCTAGTAACAAATGTTACACTTTTCTTTTGAAACAATTTCTCTCTCTCTCTAGCCCTCCTTTTCTATTAAAGATAAATTGTAATACTAGCAATTTGTGTGCAAAATAAGTTTTAGACTGATTATAGTTTGCCTTGTCAAAGCAAACTAAATATGGCCTGAGAAGGACTTCATACTTCTATATTTGAGTCCTTGTGAATGAACTGTAACCTAGCTGAATAGTCAAAGTTGAAAACCTAACTTAATAGTATATACCTGTAATAATAGCTGAGTGTTGGCCAATCCCAGTGGCCATACTTCAACCACTCATAGACTACTGAATGTTCAAACTGCATTCAAATAAGGCAAATGCTGAGCTGCAACCAATCTATTTCTGTACCTCACATCCTATACCTGTACATTACTTTACCTTTTTTGTCTATAAATTTGTTCCGACCACAAGGCACCCCTGGAGTTTCTGAGAATCTGCTGTGATTCTGGGGGCTGCCTGATTCACGAATTGTTCATTGCTCAATTAAACTCCTTTAAGTTTAATTTGGCTGAAGTTTTTCTTTTATCAGCCTGATTATTCACATAAAGTGCAGCAAGAATTGACTGATGATTATATTAAGGCTCCTTTTAAGTTGGCTTTGCTGAAGCTTTACCTACAAATATACTATGTTGGTCAAAGTCTTGGTAAAATGACCAGTGTCTCCAATTGTTCTGTTCTAAAAGACTCTTACTAAACTTATGCAAATAACAATGCAAATTTTGGGGACCTCAGAGAGAAAAGTAAATTTACTTACATAAACATACTTCACCCAAATGCTCTAAACTTCAAATAACTTTAAAAAATTATGTTGAGAAAAAAAAAAGATAAAATAAAATGATATCAAGAAAGAAAACTAAATTTTTTTTATCTTTCTTTAATCAGAGCAGCAGCCTTTCAAACAAGATGTTTGTTCACCTTGGAACTGCCATTCAGAAGCCAAACAGCTCATGAGGGCTGTCTCTGTCAGGCACTGTAGAATCTAGTAGCTCCTCATATAGTTAGAATCAGTCCTAGGGAAAAAAGAGGCTCCCTGCTCATGAGTATTTCCTCCTTGTATCCCAAGTGATATGGTTTGGCTGTGTGCCCACCCAAATCTCATCTTGAATTCGCACATGTTGCGGGAGGGAACTGATAGGAGGTAATTGAATTATGGGGGCCAGTCTTTCCTGTGATATTCTCCTGATAGTGAATAAGTCTCACAAGACCTAATGGTTTTAAAATTGGGAGTTTCCCTGCACAAGCCCTCTTCTTTGCTGCCATTTCGTTTGTTTGTTTGCTTTTATTTTGCCATGTGAGATGTGCCTTTCACCTTCCTCCATGATTCTGAGGCCTCCCTAGCCACGTGGAACTGTGAGAGCATTTAACTTCTTTCTTTTGTGAATTGCCCAGTCTTGGGCATGTCTTTATCAGCAGTGTAAAAATGGACTAATACACTCAGGTACCAAGATCCTATGTAAGCCATTTTTATTTTATCATGAAACTCTTTGTGCAGCATTACTTCCATTAGCATAGGAGTAGCTTCAGTTAACATTCCATAGCAAGGCAGTAAATGCCCCTCAAGTGGAAAGTCTCTAGTCCAGTAATTGTTATTGAGAAGTACTCAGTCTTTTGCCATAAGCCCCAATTAATGCTCCACAAAAGGCTATGAAGTGAAGGATTTGTCCTGACTAGCGCTCCAGCTTCTACCCTACAGTTTGTGGGCTCAGACAATCTTACTAGTTCCTATTTAGAATGTCCAATTAACATTTCTCAAAGAGCAGATTTAAATGCTTTCAATTTTATAGTACTAAATAGGGGAAACATCCCTCAGTTAGATACAATACCTATTTTCTTTTTTTTTTTTTTTTTTTTTTTTTTGAGACGGAGTCTGGCTCTGTCGCCCAGGCTGGAGTGCAGTGGCCGGATCTCAGCTCACTGCAAGCTCCGCCTTGCAGGTTCACGCCATTCTCCTGCCTCCGCCTCCCAAGTAGCTGGGACTACAGGCGCCCGCCTCGTTGCCCAGCTAGTTTTTTGTATTCTTTAGTAGAGACGGGGTTTCACCGTATTAGCCAGGATGGTCTCGATCTCCTGACCTTGTGATCCGCCCGTCTCGGCCTCCCAAAGTGCTGGGATTATAGGCTTGAGCCACCGCGCCCGGCCACAATACCTATTTTCATAAGACGTTTAGGTAGAGTCACAACTACCTTACATAAAGTCTGCATAAACATCTCAAATTTCATAATTCTATTAACTTGTACTGTTGTGCCCGAAGTCGCGAGACCCCAGTAAGTGACCACCAGAGTCCAGAGTCAAAGCCAAATAGCCGGGGTCGCTTTATTACGAGTTCGAACCCGGACCTCTCCGCTTTATACAATGGCAGGTAAAGAGAGAGGCCCCGGCTGCTGTTTTAGGGTTTCTTTTATAGCGAGGTACAAACAAGTCACAGAGAAACAGTAGTTACAAGCTTATTATTGGTTAACATTTAAAGTTGAACATTCGGCAGTTTCTGGTTGGTTCCCGCCTTTTTCGCAACCTCAAACGGCTGGGGGTTTTCCAGATAAGTTGTTTGTGTAAACCCGGGGGGTGGTCACATGCATGTATGTTGCAACCTCAAACGGCTAGGGGTTTTCTAGATAAGTTGTTTGTGTAAGCCCGGGGGGGTGGTCACATGCATGTATGTTTAGAATTTTTCCCTTAGGGGCTTTCTATCTCAGTACATTTTTTGTTTGTTTTTGTTTTGTTTTGTTTTGAGATGGTGTCTCACTCTGTTACCCAGGCTGGAGTTCAGTGGTATGATCTCAGCTCACTGTAACCTCTGCCTTCTGGGCTTAAGCAATTCTCCTGCCTCAGCCTCCTAAGTAGCTGGGATGACAGGAGCCCGCCAAAGCACCCGGCTAATTTTTGTATTTTTAGTAGAGATGGGGCTTCACAATGTTGGCCTGGCTGGTCTCAAACTCCTGAGGTGGGTGATACCCACTTCAGCCTCCCAAAGTGCTAGGATTATAGGCGTGAGCCACCGCGCCCGGCCAACTTGTATGTTTTTTATGTTCAGAACTTGAAAGGTCCCAGGAACTTTTCTTTTCTATCCCCAGACCACATTACCTCTTCTGGTGAAAAAGGGTTTCATTTCCCAACAAGGAGTTGAGCCAAGGTATTCAGGCTCTTTTGTCAATTTTTATCTTAACTCGCCTCAGCATTGCCCCAGGCAGTGTTAAATTTCTCTTGATAACCTTTTCCTTCTGATTTTTTTTTTCTTAGTTTTCCAATCTGGGGCAAATAGTGAATAACCATTCAAAAATTTCTATCACCCTTCTGGGGCAAGCATTTTGACTCCCTTTTTGTTTTCCCTTTTTTTTTTTTTTTTTTTTTTTTTGTTAATTACCCCCAATGTTTTATTAAGCATCTATAAGGCCCACAAGGGACGCAAATTTGATAAGGCTTCTAAAACAGTCATATGATTCTGTGAAAGAGGTGCCCATGTAAAAGGGACCCACTGAACCCCAAAATATAGCATGACCTGGGTTATAGGCATATTCATTGGGTGAATAATATCTGATGTAGGCAATACTTCAGAGATCGTAAGTGTATTAGTCTTCTCCAGAGGGGCAGAACCAATGGGATTTATGTATATATAAAAAGAGTTGATTAGGGAGAATTGGCTCAAAAGATTACAAGGTGAAGTCCCACAATAGGCCATCTGCAAGCTGGGGAAAGAGAGAAGCTGGTAGTGTGGCTCAGTCCAAGTCCAAAAGCCTCAAACCCAGTGAAGCCAATAGTGAAGCCCTCAGTCAGTCTGAAGGCCCAAGAGCCCCTGGGAGGCTGCTGGTGCAAGTCCCAGAGTCCAAAGGCACAAGAACCGGGAGTCTGATGTCCAAGGACCTGAGAGGAAGACACCATTCTGCATGGGGAGAGAGAGACCACAGAGAGTCAGCAAACTGCTTATTTTTTCTTCCCCCTGCTTTGTTCTAGCCATACTGGCAGCTAATTGGATGGTACCCACAGACATTGAGAGTAGGTCTTCTCTCAGTCCACTGACTCAAATGTCAGTCTCCTCTGGCAACGCCCTCAGAGGCATATCCAGAAACAACACTTTACCAGCCACCTAGACATCTTTCAATCTAGTCAAGTGGACACCTATTATTAACCATCATATTAGGCTTTATTTCCTGAAGGGACACACATTTTATGGTTTGTTTTTCCTCAAAGAAAGAGGGAGTATATTTGCATGCAAGAAGGATAATAAGCCAAATATTTTAAACTGGAAGGATGAACTGTGGTAGGCATTTATGCTGCTTGACAAATACGTCAATTCTTTTTTTTCTTTCAGGTGTATATCCACTTCAAATAAGATGTGGCCTTGCTCTGGATAATTCTGGCCTACCATGGCTAAAACATAGTTCCAGTGCATAGTACCGTGGCTGATGCACACACACACCCCTACACACACTCACACGTACTAAATAAATGTTTGTTGACTGAATGAGTAAAATAATGAATTCGAGAGTTGACCCTCTATAGTTGTGCCCGTTTAGAATGTTAGGGGGCGGCAAATCCTTACAGGTCTGCAGCAACCTCCGTTCTTACCTCCTCAGAAAAAGAATTCCACTGAGGGGCATAAGGCAGAAAAAGAGACCGAGGCAAGTTTGAGAGTAGGAGTGGAAGTTTACTAAAAAGCTTTAGAGCAGGAAAGAAAGGAAACTGCACTTGGAAGTGACCTAACCGGGCGAGTTGAAGGACAAGTGCCCCGTTTCACCTTGATCCTAAGTTGATCGTAAGACTTTATATGCTGGCCCACTTCTGGCATCTTGAGCCCCTTTCCCTTCATTCTTCTTTAAGGGTGAGCTACCCGCATGCACAGTGGCCGCCTTCCACTTGGGAGGTGAGCATGTGCAGTGTTCAGGAAGTTGTATGCATGCCCACCTGAGGCTTTCTTCCCTTTGCCAGTGGAATGTCTCTTTTTTTTTTTTTTTTTTTTTTTGAGACGGAGTCTCGCTCTGTCGCGGCCCAGGCTGGAGCGCAGTGGCCGGATCTCAGCTCATTGCAAGCTCCGCCTCCCGGGTTTATGCCATTCTCCTGCCTCAGCTGGGACTACAGGCGCCTGCTACCACGCCCGGCTAGTTTTTTTGTATTTTTTTTTAGTAGAGACGGGGTTTCACTGTGTTAGCCAGGATGGTCTCGATCTCTTGACCTCGTGATCCACCCGTCTCGGCCTCCCAAAGTGCTGGGATTACAGGCTTGAGCCACCGCGCCCGGCCTAGTGGAATGTCTCTTAATGCACATGCCCAGTTCCTCACTCACCCAATTCCTGAAATTTTATTGGAAGCTGGTTACACATTTCAAGTGTTTTTACCTTTTTGGGAAACTGCCTCTCCCTGGTGCCTGTGATCAATTATCACTTTAGTTTGACAAGTGTGGACCATCAGGAAATTACCTCTTCCTGGCACTAGTTGTCAATTATGATTTTTAGAGAGGCAGTATGATAACTGCCAAATCATAACCTGATGGTCACTTGACATTCCTGATGGGTAGGGTGGGGGAGCCTCATCCTGCCCCGCTCATGCCTGGCTGACCACCTACTGTAACAAGAACACAGAAGATAACATCCACTTTGTGACTCAAACTCATAACAGAATCAGGGTCCCTTCTAGTGCAATCTTTATCTTTATCTGTCTCAGTCCCTTCTAGTTTAACCTATATCTATGTCATGGTTTGATCCTTAGAAAGGCTCTAGTCAAATAATATTGGTTGCCAACTGCAATGTTTTTAAATGGTTGTAAACTTTTTTTCCTTTTTTTCATTAATTCCATTTGTGAATTAAAATTATTTGTGGGCCAAGCACTGTGGCTCATGCCTGTAATCACTTTGGGAGGGTGAGGCGGGCAGATCACTTGAGGCCAGGAGTCGAAGACCAGCCTGGCCAACACGGCAAAACTCCATCTCTACTAAAAACACAAAAATTAGCCAGGTATGGTGGTGCATGCCTGTAGTCCCAGCTACTCTGGAGGCCGAGGCACTAGGGTCACTTGAACCTGAGAAGCAGAGGTTGCAGTGAGCCGAGATCATGCCACTGCACTCCAGCCTGGCGACAGAGTGAGACTCTGTCTCAAAAAATAATAATAAAAATAAAAATAAATAAGTATTTGTGAAACCATCATGCATTCATTTCTTCAAAAAACATTTATTGGGAGCCTACTATATGCTAGGTAGGCATTGTTCAAAGAACTGGAGTATATAGCAATGGACAAGACAAAATCTTTGCTTTCGGTGAGTTTCTATTCTAGAGGTAGCAGAAAACAACAATAAAAAAGGAAAATATAGATGATTAAAAATTGTCTTATGAAGGCGAGGTACCTAGTGCAATGACAAAGAATAATAGAATGGACTTTTTTTTTCTGGCTAATGCAAAAGAGAATTTATTGTTCTTAGAACTGAAAAGCAAATCAACAGGTGGGTCTTATAAGATAAGCATGTTTTGACATAGGGCTTAAATGAGGACTAACACTTTTATGGTACATGCTAAATAGTGGGTGCTCTCTGCAGCATTTAACATGACTCACCTGATCCTCATTATCAACTCCATGAGTAGGTATTATGACAATTCCGACTTCACAGATGAGGAAACTGAGGCACAGAGACTAACGTCTAAAGTGACTACGTTAGTAAATAATAAAACAATTCAAATCCAAGCCAACTGGCAGAAAGGACCTAATTTAAATGGAATGTCAGCAGGGAGTATTAAGATAGGCCTTTTCGGAGAAATGACTCCTTGCTAAGAGCTGAAGGAAGACTAGAACTTAGCAAGACAAAGAATGTCAGGAAAAAATATTCCGGGCAGAAAAATCAGTAGATTTTTACTAGTGAAAAGGAAAGTACTAAAGATCTTTTTGTATTTATTTCCTTTCAATAAAAGGAAATTTACATTATTCCTATATTAACATTGATTTTCATTTTGATACACCTTCTTGAGCTAGAAAGAAATGGGTGAAATAATATTCATGGTGCCATAAAATATGCATAAATAATTCTGGGTATTCTGCAGACAGTGTGCTTTAAGCATAAATGTTATGGCTGAGAACCACTGATATAAAGAGACTGATTTTAGAGTTTTACAGTCTTTTCCATGTTTGTTTTGTTGCATTGTAGAGTTAAAATAATTTTTTTTTTTTTTTTTTTTTTTTTTTGAGACAGAGTCTCGCTCTGTCGCCCTGGCTGGAGTGCAGTGGCCGGATCTCAGCTCACTGCAAGCTCCGCCTCCCAGGTTCACGCCATTCTCCTGCCTCAGCCTCCTGAGTAGCTGGGACTACAGGCGCCCACCACCTCGCCCGGCTAGTTTTTTGTATTTTTTAGTAGAGACGGGGTTTCACCATGTTAGCCAGGATGGTCTCGATTTCCTGACCTCGTGATCTGCCCGTCTTGGCCTCCCAAAGTGCTGGGATTACAGGCTTGAGCCACCGCACCCGGCCTCGAGTTAAAATAATTTAAAAAAAAATATTTAGAGCATTCTTAGTATTGGGCTTCTAAACATTGCTGCCTTTTCTTAGTATTTTAGAATTTATTATTATTATTATTATTTTGAGACAGAGTCTTGCTCTGTTGCCCAGGAGTGCAGTGGTGGGATCTTTGCTCACTGCAACCTCTGCCTCCCAGGCTCAAGTGATCCTCCCACCTCAGCTTCCCAAGTAGCTGGGACAACAGATGGGCGCCACCACGCACAGGAAATATTTGTATTTTTTGTAGAGATACGGTTTTGCCATGTTGCCCCAGGCTGGTCTCCCACCCCTGGGCTCAAGCAATTAACCTGCCTCAGCCTCCCAAAGTGCCAGGATTATAGGCATGAGCCACTGTGCCCAGGCCCCCTCACTGTAAGGTCATCTGAGCAGGCTGCACCATGGTCAAGTCATCGTGACCCCTGTGTCCCACATGTACCCATCCAGAAGGTTTCCTGGAGCCAGAAAGTCTGGGACAACAGGAAAACTACAAAAGAAGAAAAACTGCTAGTTCCTGTCTTAGCCGATTAGCCAACCTTGGGACATTCTACCATTGTAACAGCTCTACCCTAACTGATTAATCAACCTTGTAACACTGTGCCCTGTGACCCCTCCCACCTTGTGATAATGTGCCTTGTGACATCTTTCCCCTGCCGGCAAAAAATGTGCCCCAACTCTAACTTTCCACTGTTTACCCCTAACCTATAAAACCAGCTCCAATCCCACCACCCTCCGCTGACTCCCTTTTCGGACTCAGCCCTCTCATCCCGTTTGCACCCGGGTGAATAAACAGCCTTGTTGCTCACACTTAGCCTGTTCAGGTTGTCTCTTCATGCATAACACTCAACTCTTTTTTTTTTTTTTTTTTTTTAGTAGATGGAGAGGTAGGCTTTTCAGCCTGAGGGTGGAGTCCTTGCCAGAGACCTGACCTCTTCTGCCCAGAATTTCCCTGCCTCCTGTCCCTATCATTATTATCATTATTATTATTACTGTTATTATTTTTGAGATGGAGTCTTCCTCTGTCACCCAGGCTGGAGTACAATGGCGCGATCTTGGCTCACTGCAACCTTTGCCTCCCGGGTTCAAGCAATTCTCCTGCCTCAGCCTCCCTAGTAGCTGGAATTACAGGCATGCACCAACCAACACGCCTGGCTAATTTTTGTATTTTTAGTAGAGACAGGGTTTCACCATGTTGGCCAGGCTGGTCTCGAACTCCTGATCTCAGATGATCCACCCACCTCAGTCTCCGAAAGTTCTGGGGTTACAGGTGTGAGCCACCGTGCCTGGCCTCATTATTATGAGACAGAGTCTCACTCTGTTGGCCCAGCTGGAGTTCAGTGGCATGATCTCGACTCACTGTAACCTCTGCCTCCCAGGCTCAAATGATCCTCCTACCTCAGCCTCCCAAATAGCTGGGTCTAGAGGTGGGTGTCACCACTCCCAGCTAATATAGTTTCTCAGGACTGCCCATTATATCACATGCTGATCACAAGCATAGGCCTCTAGTACTTCTGACTGACTGGCTATAAATTGCAGGTTCCCACTACCCCCTCCTCAGGTTCAATCATTTGCTAGTGCAGCTCACAAAACTCAGGAAAGTGCTTTACTTGCTATTACTCTTTTATTTTATTTTATTTATTTATTTTTGAGATGGAGTTTCACTCTTGTCATCCAAGCTGGAGTGCAATGGCACGATCTCAGCTCACTGCAACCTCTGTCTTCCGGGTTCAAGTGATTCTCCTGCCTCAGCCATCCAACTAGCTGGAATTACAGGTGCCCACCACCATGCCTGGCTAATTTTTGTATTTTTACTAGAGACAGGGTTTTGCCATGTTGGCCATTCTGGTCTCGAACTCCTGATCTCAGGTGATGCACCCGCCTCGGCCTCCCAAAGTGCTGGGATTACAGGCATGAGCCACCACGCTCAGCCTACTCATTTATTTTAAAAGAATACAACTTGGGCCAGGCGCGGTGGCTCATGCCTGTAATCCCAGCACTTTGGGAGGCCAAGGCGGGTGGATCACCTGAGGTCAGGAGTTCGAGACCAGCCTGGCCAACATGGTGAAACCCCGTCTCTACTAACAATACAAAAAATTAGCCTGGCATGGTGGTGCACACCTGTAATCCCAGCTACTCGGGAGGTGGAGACAGGAGAATCGCTTGAACCCGGGAGGCGGAGGTTAGAGTGAGCCGAGATTGCGCCATTGTACTCCAGCCTGTGGGACAGAGTGAGATTTTTGTTTAAGAAAAAAAAAAAAGAGAATACAACTCAAGAGTATTCAGACAAAAGAGATACACAGGGCAAGGTAAGGGGGAAGGGGCGTGGAGCTTCCATACCCTATTTAGGTGTACCACCTTCCTAGTACCTCCAATGTTCAGCAACTCAGAAGCTCTCCGAACCCTGTTATTTGGGATATTTTTAGTATGCTTCATTACATAGCCATGATTAATTAAATTACTGGCCATTTGTGATTAACTCAACCTTCAGATCTTCTTCCCTTTCTGGAGTTCGGGGAATGTGGCTGAAAGTTTCTGTCCTCTCATCACATGGTTGTTTCTCTGGCAAATAGCCTTCATCCTGAGGCTGCTCAAGGGGCCCCAGCCATCAGTCATCTTATTAGCATACAAAAAGGCACTTACCACTTCAGAGAATGCAAGGGCTTTCGGAGCTGTAATCCAGGAAATGGGCACAAAGACCAAATTTACATTTCTTATAATAAGTCACAATATCACAAGTATTTTAAAATTTCTTTGAGTTCTTTTAAGTTTTTAGTAGTTGCTATGCCCTAGGTCTTGGAATGTTTTCACGTTGATTTTATTGCACAAACTGATAGTCTTTCCTGATTAGATCTCTGATAATGCATTTTAAATCATTTAATAACATTTTACACTTTTAGACATTTTAAAATAAAGGGTTTAGACATTTTTAAACTGTTACCATTAACTCAGATTGATACAATTGAGAGTCAGAAGAAAGTCAGCCATGTATCAAGCAAAACAATAATTATCATTGAATCAAAAACAACCCGATTACAACAGGTGCATTAGCTCTACAATTGTTCTTGAAATAATAAATAATCTACTGCATTATTTTCAACTATATCTATGGCCTAAATGTGGAAAAATTTAATTCCCAGGAAACAAAAAGAAAAACAACTCAGGAAAGATCGCATTTTACCTACCAAGGCTTATCCACCATGCTTACCTGCTTATTTTGCATATTAATGAGACTTTCACTAAGCTTACTTGCTAAGTTCTCTAAACAAAATGAAATGCTAGATTGAATTAACAATAGATCATTTCTTCTCAATTAACAGTACAAATAGAGTATGTCTTCTTCTGACTAAAATTAATAAAGACAAGATGACTCATATTAAATAAAACAATGGTACTAAATATTAAACACTTATTTTATTTATCTCGACCTCCAATCACAAACCCCCAGTTAAATGCATTAAGGAATTTTAAAGGCATCAAACATTTCACCAGGGTAGATAAATAAGATATACTTATATTCTCAGGTATCAAAGACTACAGCCAAATATTTTTGTAATAATAAGCTCAGATAGACTAGGAAATTGAAGCGATAGTCTCGGGAAAAAAAAAAAAAATTATAAGGGCCAAGGAAAAGCTTCCCCTCTGCCTTTTGAAGGGTAGCTGAAAGTAAACTGAAAATAAACAGATGAATAGGAAAAAAAAAGTCATACTAAATTAACTTAACATGCATAGCATGAAGAAATTGGAAGTAATTTCCAATTTCCAGTAACCCAATGTGGTACAGTTGCTTGTATACCTTTTTTCATGGACGAGAGGGGAAATGGGGAATGTAGGCAAATCTTTTTTTTTTGTTTGTTTTTTGAGACGGAGTCTCGCTCTATTGCCGGGGCTGGAGTGCAGTGGCCGGATCTCAGCTTACTGCAAGCTCCGCCTCCCGGGTTTACGCCATTCTCCTGCCTCAGCCTCCCGAGTAGCTGGGACTACAGGCGCCCGCCACCTCGCCCGGCTGGTTTTTTGTATTTTTTAGTAGAGACGGGGTTTCACCGTGTTAGCCAGGATGGTCTCGATCTCCTGACCTCGTGATCCGCCCGTCTCGGCCTCCCAAAGTGCTGGGATTACAGGCGTGAAACATCACGTCCCCGGCGGAATGCAGGCAATTCTTTTGAGGAGTAGTAAATAAATAGTTATTAAGGAGAATGAATAGAGCCAGGATACAGAAATTTACTTGTAAATGGTTCTGCTTGGAATTTGAATGAGCCAGAGAGGCAGACATTATCTTGCAGAAAAAGTCAGTTCTTGTGTGGTTGCATTCCTCAGTCTTCCTTCCTAAGATAGATAATGAGATGTGAGCAAGAGGAAGGCAATTTTGTGTGTGTGTGTGTGTGTGTGTGTGTGTGTGTGTGTGTTTGTTTTTTTTTTTTTTTTGAAGGGTCCAATTTTAAGGCAGTTAAGGGAATATCAGAGTAAAGCTTCATTCTGTGCTTTGGGAGAGACAGAGGCTGAGAAACAGGAGGTTGGGGAGGGGGTGATCAGAGATACCTTAAGACTTCCTCCTTAGTTCAGCATATTTAGTGCCATATTTTAGGACATCATTTTCTGAGCCTCAGCACGGTTTAGAAATAATTGGAAACTTATAACACTCCTACCATTAAGATTCTGGGCCTAATTTCCCTTTCATTGACTGACATAACTAATAGAAACTGGCAGAAGTGAAATTCTGGGATTTTTCAGCTTTTATTTTTTAAGATGTGTTTTCTGGTCCCTTTTCTCTTTCTTTTCCTTCCACAACTCCTATGATGCAACAGATTGTTCTCTTGGTGGCATCCGGTTTAGGCTTTCTCCATAACTTTTTTAGTTCATTCATTTAATTTATTATCTCTAGGATTTTTGTCTGGTGGTTTTTTATTTCTACTTCTTTGTCAAATTTCATGTACTGTTTTCCAAATTTCAATAAAATTTTATCTGTATATTTTTGTAGTTCCCTGTACTTCTTTATGCATATTAATCTGATTTTTTTTTTTTTTTTTACCATTTTATAGATCTCCATTTTTTTGGAGTCCGTGATTAGAGATTTATTCATATTTTTTGGAGGTGTCATGATTCCTTGATTCTTCATAATCTCAGTGTCCGTGCATTGTTGTTTGTGTATTTGAGGAGTCAGCCCCCTCTTCTGGCCCTCATAGGTAGTCTTTGGCAGAGATAGGCCTTCACTGTTTAGTATAGCCTGTGAATCTGGAAGAACAAGCTGATTTTCTTCCATGCAGTTGGCTGGGCCAATGCCTTTATTCTGATATCAAATGGGGCTGCTGGATGGGCTCCACTGTCCGGTAGGACCACTGGCTGGGCTCTGTTATCAGGTGGAGCTACTAGCTGGGTACAGCAATGTCTTCTACTCAGGCTGGTCATAAGATGTATTTCCTGTCTGAGCAATTCCACTATTTGGGATCCACAGTTGGGCAGGACTGCAGGCTGGGCTCCAAGATTAAGTAGAGATGCTGTTTGAGATGTGTGAGACTAAGGGCTATGCCGCTTAGAACTACCGCATGATTGAGGATTGCCTCCCTGTCAGTGTGGAGTCATGGGGTAGGCTTTTGGCTGAGGTGAGTTGGCTGTTTGAACTCCCAAGTCAAGCTGGTCCAGCCCCTTTGCCTCTTCAGAACGCATGGAGGTGGATGTCTCCCTTCCTGGACAGGGTTGTTGAGTGAACATTTTGGCTACATGAATCTGCTGCTTGACTTCCCAGGTCAAGTTGATCTAACATTTTTCTTTCCCCAAAATGTGCAGAAGTAGGAGTCTTCCTTCCTAGGCAAGGTCATTGGTTGGGCTCATTGGCTGAGTGGAGCTGCTGCTTGACTTTGCGGGTCAAGCCAGCCTAGTCCTTTAAATTCTCCAAAATGAACAGAGGTGGGAGTCTCTTTGCCTGGGTGGGGTCATTAGGGTAGGCTCTGAGGCTAGGTGTGGAGACTAGTAATCTAGGAACTCAAACTAGGTTAAACTTCCCACTGTGCTTCTGAAGGCAACCAAACCGGCTCAGCTTTGCAGGTGAGCTATGAGGTTGGCTAGTGTCTCCGATCTGGTGCCACAGTTGGCAGGAACAGAAAGGTGCTACCAAGATTTGTGTGCTGGTCACGATCTCTGGCTCTTTTCTCTGTTTCTACCTGATCTTGGGTGTTTTAGGTGTGCTGTTTACCCTAGTGTTTTCAGTGAGGTGAGACAAGTCAGCTTCCTGGGAAGCATATCAAAGTGTTAGGGATGCCAGATGACTGCCTCCCATTCTGTTTTCCCCTGTATAAACTGTGGGCCCAGGGAAATCCACTCCGTCCAACACTGTACTGACTTGAGTTTGTGGAGGGGCGGGGCATCGAGGTCAGAGTAAGGTCATTCTTTCTATCTTTTGCATGTGGCTCTTATTTGGTTCTGTGGACCACATGGGTTTCTCAGGCTTGCTTTCCTGTATTGAGTTTTCAAAAGGATGCTCTAGTCTTTGGATAGTTGATAATTGAACTTTCTGTGAGGAGGAGTGGGTCTTGAGACTTCCTTTTCTGTCATCTTGCTGACTGACATCCTTAATCCAAGTATTTTTCTCCTTAATAAGAAGCTAGGAGCTGAGGATTTCCTCCCAACTGTATGGTCTCTGGTGCCAGGGGTGAGGATTATGGTGTGAGAATTTCTCCAGTTTTCCTACTGGTTTCGATGTGGGTGGTTTTGCACTCATTCACAGTGCAGGAGCCTCTCAACTAGCTTCTGCATTTCCCACAAAGAGAATTGATCTATGAATTACTGTTGAATCATTGTATCCTTGGGGCATGAAGAGTCTAGGGCGTTTTTTTTTTTTCATCATCTTGTCGAGGGCACTCCTAGGAACACCTACTGTTGAAGGCCTGCTTTTCTACTTACGTAAGAAATCTACTTATTTATGATTACACTGCTGTAAATATCATGTGGAGATACATTTGAACCACAGAAGAGAGATTCCTACCAGAGTGCAGTCTTCTAGATGTCACTGCCAAGGCATCAGGCGAGTGAACGAAGCTGTGTTGGATCCTCCAGACTTGCTCAGCCATCAGCTGAATGCCACTGAATGGCCCCAATTGACACCATGTGTAGGAGATAATTCACTCAGTTAAGCATTTCAGAATTCCTAACTTAAAAAAAAAAAAAAAAACCTTGGCTATAAGAAAGGGTTACTCTTTAGCCACCATGATGGTGGAATGGAGCTGCTGCTTTGACTTTGTTGTGTCAGCAACAGCAGACAGACACTACTTGTAAACTGACAGGATGAGAGAAGACCTGGGTCAGAGACAAAGGACTTTATTACTCACAGAAAAAGGAGTCCTCAGAGCTTTATATTGATTCATACAGGATCTCCATGCCACCCATGTCCCACTGCGGCAACTCAAAGGGCCCATGGTAGATGCCTATACATGCAGTGGATTTTTTTTTTTCCAAGGAGAGTAATACTGAGCTTTGAAATGTCAACACTTTTATAGAAAGCAGAAGCGAGCCTGCTCTTTGTTGGGAAGCAGATGATTCCTCATCCTTAGAGTTTCTTTGTGCAAATGCAGCTCCAAGAAATAGTCCAGGTAGAGAGTGATGAAAGCTTTGCAATTTTATATACCCAGTGAGAATGTGCATAGATGGACATGGTGGATTTTTTCCCCAACAGATTATTAAAACAGCATGCTTCACTTCCAGTTAAACATTTATCATTGTATAATAAGAGCATCTCCTGCTCCCTGGGTAATGAGAAGTAAATTAAGTACAGTTATTTGTGTGGAATCTCATAGGAAAAACAAATATTGCATGATAGAGATTTCTTATTTGTTTGCAAAATTTTTGGTCTCATGTTTAAATAAACCAAAACACCCTTCTCATTCATGGCGGGCTTCATTTTTGCTTCCCTTTTCCTCCTGTTAACATTTATACTAAACTAGTGCTCTTTAATATGCTCTTAGTTTCATGATGGGGTTAATGGAGTGTGTGAATGCCCTGAAATTGTGCATAAAATATTATGTATATCCATCTATACCTTTCTTTCCTGGGAGAAATGATACATAGTTCTTATCAGATTTTCAAAGAAATATTTGACCTAGGGCCGGGTGTGGTGGCTCAAGCTTGTAATCCCAGCGCTTTGGGAGGCCGAGACGGACGGATCACGAGGTCAGGAGATCGAGACCATCCTGGCTAACCCGGTGAAACCCCGTCTCTACTAAAAAATACAAAAAACTAGCCGGGCGAGGTGGCGGGCGCCTGTAGTCCCAACTTGGGAGGCTGAGTCAGGAGAATGGCGTAAACCCGGGAGGCAGAGCTTGCAGTGAGCTGAGTTCCGGCCACCGCACTCCAGCCTGGGTGACAGAGCGAGACTCCGTCTCAAAAAAAAAAAAAAAAAAAAAGAAAGAAAGAAATATTTGACCTAGCAAGGCTAAAAATAGTGAAGATATAGAAGAATTCACGATTTTGGGATTATCCAACCAAGAGATTTATCTTTAAAGCCATAAAAATGCCTCATTCACCATCTGTGATAAAAACAAACTGAATTTCAAATCTTGAACTTTGGTAAAAGTAGTAGTAGTATTTTTTAAGAGAATACAATCGATGTGTTTTCTCTAGGATATATTAGGTTGGTGCAAAAGTAATTGCGGTTTTTGCCATTGAAAGTAATGGCAAAACAATGCAATTACTTTTGCACCAACTTAGTAGCAAACCATTCCAAATTTGCTGGATATCATATTTTGTCTTTTCAAAATAATTCTTCATAGAATTAAAATATTTTCCTAATCTTATTCTGCTACTAACGTGTCATTTGGTTACCACTATTTTTCTGAAAATGAACAATTGCATAACTTTCACTTTATTAAATATTCAATGTGGTTCTATATATGCACCTTATATACTTATTTAGATATGAAAAATTTATTTAGCTAACTCAAATAATTACAGTGATTATTCCAGTAATTAAATGCTGCAAAAGTTAATCTACTTTATTGTCTCAGACTTTGAAAATTTCCTATTTGGCCGGGCGCGGTGGCTCAAGCCTGTAATCCCAGCACTTTGGGAGGCCGAGACGGGCGGATCACAAGGTCAGGAGATCGAGACCATCCTGGCTAATACGGTGAAACCCCGTCTCTACTAAAGAATACAAAAAACTAGCCGGGCGACGAGGCGGGCGCCTGTAGTCCCAGCTACTTGGGAGGCGGAGGCAGGAGAATGGCGTGAACCTGGGAGGCGGAGCTTGCAGTGAGCTGAGATCCGGCCACCGCACTCCAGCCTGGGCGACAGAGCCAGACTCCGTCTCAAAAAAAAAAAAAAAAAAAAAAAAAAGAAAATTTCCTATTTTAAAATGTCTATGGAAGGGCACTGCATGAAATTTAAAAGATGCTTTTCTTTTTTCCTACAATCAGAATGGAGATAATTTTAGGTATATAAGAAAGTTCCATGTCCATCAATTTCCTCAACTAAATCTGCTGCAATACCTTTTATATATTGCACATATATATATTATCTCCTATATTTTGATGAAAGAGACGTTTTCATGACTTATGGAAAGTAGCTTAAACTCTTGATGCCTCAGTTGTTCCATCTGTCAAATGGAGATAATAATATCAAACATATTGTGTCATTTTAAGACTTTAATGAGTTGTTGGTTAAGATTACTATCACTTCTTTTTTTTTTTTTTTTTTTGAGATGGAGTCTGGCTCTGTGGCCCAGGCTGGAGTACAGTGGCCGGATCTCTGCTCACTGCAAGCTCCGCCTCCCGGGTTCACGCCATTCTCCTGCCTCAGCCTCCCGAGTAGCTGGGACTACAGGTGCCCGCTACCACGCCCGGGTAATTTTTTGTATTTTTAGTAGAGGCGGGGTTTCACCGTGTTAGCCAGGATGGTCTCGATCTCCTGACCTCGTGATCCGCCCGCCTCGGCCTCCCAAAGTACTGGGATTACAGGCCATGAGCCACCACGCCTGGCCTAGATTACTATCACTTCTTAACTATTCACTATTATCCAAGTACATGTAAGAGCTGGAATTCAAGCAGAGCATAGTAGTCCAGCTGAACAAAAGGACAGAGATCCGAATTCAAAATAACTGAAGTCCCCAGAATCTGTGAAGTAGGTCATCAAAGAAAGTGCTGTGAAAAGCGGACTCTGAGTCTATGTGAACATCCCCTGTGCTTCCTTGAGTGAGAGGTAGGCTGAAAATACAAAGGATTAGACTACCTGAGGCTTATAGTGTGCCTGCAGTGGAACTGTGAACAAAACAGTGGTAGTAGAGGTCCTTTGGGGCTGGAGGACTTTGGAGTTCTGGCAGAGTCATAAAGGAAAGATCTGCTTAACACTATGCTGATACCCGTAATATCGAGCTGAGGCATCTAGAAAGGTTGTGCTTTAGGAAAGAGGACCATGCTCTTGAGTAGGGATTGGCAAAGTTCTTTAGTAAAGAGCCAGGTAATAAACACTTTAGGCTTTGTGAGCCACACATTTCTCTCACTTTTCTTTCTCATCCTTTCTTGTTCTCTTGCTCCTACTCCTCCTTCTTTTTAAGAACCATTCAAAAACATAAATTCATTCTTAGCTTAGTAGTATAGAATAACAGGCTCACGCAGTTTGCTGACCCCTTCTCTGGAGTAAGGTTTAACACAGAGACACGTTAAGTAAGCCTACAAACACGGCCTTAGAAAATCCTAGGTGAGAAGAGTTTGGAGGTTGAATTTTTTCATGTTTTGGGGGCTTTGAGAACACTTCGGATTTTTCACAAATCTGTCTTAACACAATGAAAAAACCAAGCCTATCCAAATTCCTGGTAATTAGACAGTAATTGAACGCTTACAGGATTAAAAAAAAAAAAAAGAATCAACACTCTTCAGAGGAAGATAGAAGAATCCAAAGTCATTACAACATGTGAGTCAAAAGGTCAATATGCTATTAAAAATAGTAGAAAATGGAACAGAAAAATGTGACCCATTGTGAAGCAAAAAGCAGTCAGTAATAAACAATTGTAAAGTGGTCCAGAAGTTGGATTAAGTAGAGAAAGATTTTAACCAGTCATTAAAAATATGTCCCAAGTATTAAAGAAAAGGTGATTCAAATAATTAAAAGACAAATTTGAAGGCTGGGTGTGGTGGCTCACACCTGTAATCCCAGCACTTTGGGAGGCCAAAGCGGGCAGATCACCTGAGGTCAGGAGTTTGAGACCAGCCTGACCAACATGGAGAAACCCCATCTGTACTAAAAATACAAAATTAGCTGGGCGTGGTGGCACATGCCTGTAATCCCAGCTACTCGGGAGGCTGAGGCAGGAGAATTACTTGAACCTGGGAGGCAGAGGTTGCAGTGAGTCGAGAACACACCATTGCACTCCAGCATAGGCAACAAGAGCCAAACTTTGTCTCAAAAAAAAAAAAAAAAAAAAAAGAAAAGAAAAATTATTATGAATGAGTGAAATAGATAAAAAAAGAAATTATTATTTTTATTGTTGCCACTGTAATGTGGGGGAAGTGGTACATATTTTGGTTTTGATTTGCATTTCCCTAAACACTAATAATGTTCATTATCTTATCATGTGCTTATTGGTCATTTATATATCTCCTTCGAAGAAATGGCTATTCAAGTTCTTTGCACATTTATTAATCAGGTTGTTTGCCTTTGGGGGGAGTTTATATGTTTATGTTTAGATCCAGGATTCCACCAAAACAAGATTTTTTTTTTTTCATGGAGAAAATAGTTTTGAGAGAAAACAAAGAGGTAGATTTGTGACCCATTTGGAAAAGATCTTGCTTATCAGTCATCAGGAAAGCACTTGTGTAGTCTGGGAGTGGTAGTGAGATTAGAAATGACTGTAATGTGAATTTCTATCATGGTAAAGAGGCATTTGCTTTATACATTGCTATAAACATACTCTGGAAGGTAGGGCAGCAGCACAAGACTGAGTGGTACTGCATGCTACTGAGCTTAGATGGAAAAGTGGGAAAAAAAGAAATTGCAACAGCACCATCAACCCCTCTCACAATTACTCACTTCTATCAAAAAGGTCAGTCTCATTCATGTCTTGTCTGTAAACTTGCTGCTTCTATGCCTGAAATTATACTCCTTTCCCACCCTGATCCTGGCTTATTTGGGCATACATACTAAGAAAAGCATACAGGTAAATTGACTAGCAGAGTGCTTAACATAATTAGGCCCTGATATGGTTTGGTTGTTTTGTCCCCTCCAAATCTCATGTTGAAATGTGACCTCCAATGTTAGAGGTGGACCTAGCGGGAAGTGTTTGGGTCATGGGGGCGAATCCCTCATGAATGGCTTGTTGCCGTCCTAATGGTATTGAGTGAGTTCTCACTCTATTAGTTCACACGAGATCTGGTTGTTTAAAAGAGCCTGGCACCTTCTCACTCTCTCTGTTCCTCTCTTTCTTGCCATGTGACATGCCTACTTCCCTTCTGCCTTCTGTCATGACTGGAAGCTTTCTGAGGCCCTTACCAGGAGCACAGACTAGCACCACACTTCCTCTACAGCCTGCAGAACCATGAGCAAAAGTAAACCTCTTTTCTTTATAAATTACCCACTCTCAGGTACTTCTTTATGGCAATGCAAGAACAGACTAACAGGCCCTCAATAAAGACAAATAGGAAATATCATAATGATAAATGGATAATTAATCAGGAAGAGGTACAATTCTAAATATGTACGAACCTGTATCACAGAACTTCAAAATTCATGAAATAAAAATCAACAGAAATAAAAGGAGAAATAGCAAAATATAAAAAATATACAGCTGGAGATTTGTACACAACTCTCTTTAACTGAAAGAACAAGTGGAAACAAATTTCACTAATGACATAAGATCTGTGCAATGCTATTAATCAACTTGATGTAATTGATATTCATGGGACAGTACAACCAAAACTCAGAATACACATTTTTATTTTCAAGTGCACATAGATTTTTCACCAAGACCAAATTCTGAGCCAAAAGACAACATATTTCATATACTGAATTTTTTCAATTTAAAATTATCTTTATCTCCCCACTTCTTTTCAACATAGTACTGGAAGTCCTAGCTAGAGCAATTAGACAAGAGAAAGAATTAAATGGCATGCTAACAGAAAAGGAAGAATTGAAATTGTTTATTTTTGCTGATGACGTGATGTCATCATCCATCCTGTATGGATACATTTTACAAACATTTGTATGTGCAGTATAATTCACAGTTAAAAAAAAATGTCTAGCCCAGTTTCAAACTTCCGTCTCATATCTAATTTCATAGAGCTCCAAGGCCTAGAGTGGAGACAGGGAATACTCTGCTAGTAGCTTATACCCTTTTTCTTCTCAGTTTTTGCTTCTTCTCTCCTATTGACTACAAGAAGGTTTTAGGGAGGGGGCACGAGAGGAGACTGTCTCTTTAATTAACTGACAGCATTTTGCAGACTTCTTGGTGTTGTCTTAGTTCATTTAGACTGCTATAACACCATACCACAGACCAGTTGAGATGAGGGTGCCAGCATGATCAGGTTCTGATGAGTGTCCTCTTTCAGGTTGCAGACTGTCTTCTTGTTGTGTCCTCACATGGGGGAAGGGGAAAAGGAATTCTCTGAAGTTTCTTTTTTTTTTTTTTTTTGAGATGGAGTCTCTCTCTCTGTCACCCAGGCTGCAGTGCAGTGGTGGGATCTTAGCTCAATGCAACCTCCGCCTCTCCCAAGTAGCTGGGATTACAGGTGCCCACCACCAGGCCTGGCTAATTTTTGTATCTTTCTTAGTAGAGACAGGGCTTCACCACATTGGCCAGGCTGGTCTTAAACTCCTGACCTCAAGTGATCCAACCACCTCAGCTTCCCAAAGTGTTGGTAGTACAGGCGTGAATCACTGCGCCCAGCCTGAGGTTTCTTTTAGAAGGGCACAAGGTTAAAATATCAACATATGAATTTTAGCAGTTGTTGCTGTTGTTGCTGATTTTCTGACTATCAAACACTGGCTCTCTATGCCCTCTGTGTAATAGACACCCAAATGCTGACTCTTTTATGGAGTGTACATATGAGTATTTTTGAGGACTCTTGGGACTTCTCCACTGCACAGTTCTCAACCATTTGTATCACCTATTAAAATCTTCACACAGTAGTTCACTGAAGAACTCATGCCAGCTTCTGTCCTTGATGACCACTTAAACTATACTCAGGTGTTATTCCTGTGTTGAGCTGTAGGAAGTACAGGCTGCTCCACTGCCATCTCTTCTTTAAGTTCTTCCTTCTTCCTTTAAGTCTCTCTTTATTTTCCTGATCAGATAGGTACAGGGTGGGAAACAAAGTTTATGGGAGGCCATTGTTTTGGACTAGCCTCCTGTACTAGGTCCCAGCCAGACCAGACCAAACCAGAATGGAGTCATCTGTGCTAAGTGCTAATCAAACTGAACTTTGAAATGGGCTAGTTTTTCTGAAAAATGAGATTCCAGTCAACCAGAGTCAACATAATAAGAAAGTCACCTCTGTTTTAACCTGTAAAGACAGTAACTTCAGAAGGACCAACTCACTTTTTGTTCTGTTTCTGCTTCTTCGGCCCTTTTCTGCCTATAAAGCCAACCTCCTCTGCTCAGCTCATTGGAACACTCATTCTACTTTATAGAGTGAGATGTTACCAGATTCTCAAATTGCAAGTAAAAGTCAATTTGATCTTTAAACTAAATTTGTCGTAGTTTTTTCTTTTGACAAGGGGCATAACAGCAAGCCTGTTGCCTAAGCAATTATCTAGCCAGGGAACAAAACATCTCTCTAGTCTTCTTACATGCACGCATCCTACATTTTATAAATATTTTCTCTTGGAACACCACATTATTTGGTTTCAAGAGGAAAAAAAAAAAAAACACCTCTTCCCTCCTATTACAAGGAGGCAGAGGAATCACTTTGATGAGCACTCCACCTTCCCTGGTGCTCTCCTTATATACTGGAGTGAAGTTGTAGGGCACTGGTTGATTATGGTGTAGGTGAGTTGGGACACCAATTAGAAAACCTTGCAGTGTGATACCTGGATGCAAGTCTGGGTAGCTTGTTGGTAGCTCATTTTTGAATAAGATATGTAGTGCCTTAGTATTTTTTAAGTCTTGTTTTAGCTGTGAGTTCTAGTGGACAATCCCAAGACAACAAGGGAAGTCCTTTTCAATGTCCTATTATGTTAGACTCCCATAATTATTAATTGTGTGTTCCCAAGCAAATGTCCTAAATTCTTCCAAAGAATAGTGTACCTGTCCTTTCACAGTTTTTTTTTTTTTTTTAAAGATTAAGTAAGTATGTATATAAAGGGTTTGTTCAGATTAAATGTTCAAGAAAATTTGAGAAAGTTCTTTTACATGTGTAGGGGAAATGCCTGATTTCAGTAGAAATTAGCCCAATACAATGAATGGTATGTTCTATAACTTTTGGGAACTAGATCTTGTAAGATTGTAAATTTTACCACATATTCTTAAATTATATAATAAGTAGGAATAATATATGAATCAATATGAATTAATGGATTGGTAATAGAACTATAATTATCCTTTGATGAAATACATTTCCTTAATTTTATCTTTGGTCTTAAATTTGATTATTCCATGCATTCGATTAAAGAAGATACTACTCTTTGGAATGTGCTTACTTTTTTAAGCCTAAGAACGTTCATTACTTTGCATTGTTTTCTTCCCCAAACAGCAGGATATTTATATTATACTGGATTACTCAATTGGGAAATAGGTACTGAGATGACTCATTATTGTATATATTGGTACAAAAGTAGGCCTTATAGGCTATTCAATGACAGTTTGTTTCATTTCATTTCAATAACTTTAAATTGAAAGTTAGCTTGAGAGTTGGGAAAATTAAAGGCGCTTATTCCTATAAAGTACTTAGCAAGGTGCCTGGCATATAGTAAAGACTCTATAAATGCTAGCTATTATTGTGATGATTATAAAGCTTTCTACACAAGTTTTTTACTATTATCATCATGCCAAATTAAATTATAATAATAAAGTGCTAATAGGAGAAAAGTGGAGTTGGACAACGATAATTGAAAACTATATTTATTCACATGACCTCTCCATTTCGAAAAGCACATATTTTATGTTATTAAAATAGTATTGAATGGGGGATATTGATAATACAATAGTTCTTCTCCAGAATTCTCTCTGGTAACAATAGCTTTATGGCTAATAACACATCAAAGGGCATTGATAAATCTTTCTTTTTTTCTCCTATGTCATGGTAGTAGTTTCTTGGTTTCTGTTTTTCTTTTAAGTAAGCAAAATTGAGGAAATATAAAAATGATGGACTGTGCTATAAATGTTTAAAATATGAAATATATATTTGGCTTTTTCTTAACATAGGGCTTTTCCTTTGAGCATATAAATCAATCATTTGAGTTTCACATTATTGTTCTTACATGAACTATTCAAAAAACATAATATATAAATCAAATAATTTATTTTTTACAATTTGAGTTTCTTTAAAGTGAATAGGGGACTTAAAGAAAAGTGGCAAGCAATCTGAGTTAAGACATTTTTTAAATATTAATAAATTTTCCTTATGTTTGCAATTCTCATCTACACCAAATTTTCAAAAGCGATGTTTACAGATGTACTTTTGATAATATTTTTCAAAGCATTCAGGTTAGTTTTTTTTTGTTTGTTTTTTTGAGACGGAGTCTCGCTCTGTCGCCCAGGCTGGAGTGCAGTGGCCGGATCTCAGCTCACTGCAAGCTCTGCCTCCCGGGTTCACGCCATTCTCCTGCCTCAGCCTCCCCAGTAGCTGGGACTACAGGCGCCCGCCACCTCTCCCGGCTAGTTTTTTGTATTTTTTAGTGGAGACGGGGTTTCACGGTGTTAGCCAGGATGGTCTCGATCTCCTGACCTCATGATCCACCCGCCTCGGCCTCCCAAAGTGCTGGGATTACAGGCTTGAGCCACCGCGCCCGGCCGCATTCAGCTTAGTTTTTATAGAAAGAACAACTCTTGATTTTGCATTCATATCTTATCACTTTACGCAATATTGCCTTAAATTACTTAACACATTAACATGTACAACTGGCATAAATAAGTTTTGGAATAAACTCAACAGACTCTTGGTAAGCATCAAAGTCGTATGGTGGAAGGAGAAGCATGTGAAGGTAATGAGTACAGCCAATTAGCAGTGAGTATTTAGCCTGCGCTGGGCATCAGTTAGAATGCTTTATAGAGGAAATAGAGAACACTTATTATTTTCCCAAGTCAGTTAATTGATAATCTGGTAAGGGAACTTTTTTGTATTGTATTCTAATAAGATGACATTTTAAACTGCTAAAGCGGAGATAATTGATCTCCTTGGTGACCATCTGGAGGTAGTGTAGATCTACATCAACGAGTTTAGAATTTTAAAATTTCTTTTATTTCTTCTTCTTTTTTTTTTTTCTGGAGAGGGAGTCTTGCTTTGTTGCCCAGGCTGGAATGCAGTGGCGCGATCTCATCTCACTGCAACCTCCGCCTCCCGGGTTCAAGAAATTCTCCTGCCTCAGCCTTCAGAGTAGCTTGGACTACAGGTATGCACCACCATGACCAGCTAATATTTGTATTATTATTATTTTTTAAGTAGAGGTGGAGTTTTGCCATGTTAGCCAGGCTGGTCTTAAACTCCTGGCCTCAAGTGATCCGCCCACCTCGGCCTCCCAAAGTGCTGAGATTACAGGCGTGCACCACAGTGCCTAGCCTATTTTCATTTTTATTGGAATGAAAAAAATGAACTAAATCCCTCAGAATTAGAAGTGAGCTCCGAAGCATCACTAATATATTATTTTCCTCAACGTTTTCTCAAAATGCACCCCCAAGGTAAGTAATTTAAAATGTACCTATAAGGTAATTTCAAAGTACGTATCCAAATAACAGGATAGTTTTCGTATAACAAAGAAGTATTAGTTTTGCCCTTGAGAATGTGATACGTATTTGGGAGAACTATGATCTGTGGGCTTCATCAGAGTTCCACGGTCATGAGGCTGTGTGCGGTCACTCATGTCTGTAATCCCAGCACTTTGGGAGGCCAAGGCAGGCAGATCACTTGAGGTCAGGAGTTCGAGACCAGCCTGGCAAAAATGGTGAAACCCTGTCTGTACCAAAAACACCCCAAAACTATCTGGGTGTAGCGGCCAGCTCCTGTAGTCCCAGCTACTCATGAGGGTGAGGCAGGAGAATCACTTGAACCTGGGAGGAGGAGGTTGCAGTGAGCCAATATCATGCCACTGCATACCAGCCTGGGCAACAGAGCGAAACTCCGTTTAAAAAAAAAAAGTTCCATGGTTATGTGCATCTGCTCTTGCTGTCTTCCTGTGCCACTGGTTATCCTTAAATGTATATGAAGCCCTTCTTTGTCAATTGTGATTTAGGATCCAGATGTTCATTGATTTCATCCAAAAAGAATTTGCTTTTTTTATTTCCTCATTCTCCTTTTATTTGTGGGTGATTTTCAGAAGGTTAAAATAAAAAATTCTATCTTTACATGACCATTTAAAAACCAGATTTCCCAGTCAAATCTTTGCAAGAACAGTTAAATTTAAAGAGATTTAAATAAGCATCTAAAATCAAAGTTACTCCTTTGCATACACAAAGCTTTTATAATGTCTTTTTTTTCCTTCCATTTTCTCTTCTCTTTTTATGGAACTCAAATTATGCGTGTATTGGCCGGGCGCGGTGGCTCAAGCCTGTAATCCTAGCACTTTGGGAGGCCGAGGTGGGCGGATCACGAGGTCAGGAGATTGAGACCATCCTGGCTAACCCGATGAAACCCCGTCTCTACTAAAAAATACAAAAAACTAGCCGGGCGAGGTGGCGGGCGCCTATAGTCCCAGGTACTGGGGAGGCTGAGGCAGGAGAATGGCGTGAACCCGGGAGGCGGAGCTTGCAGTGAGCTGAGATCCGGCCACTGCACTCCAGCTTGGGCGACAGAGCGAGACTCCGTCTCAAAAAAAAAAAAAATTATGCGTGTATTAAATCTCTGCTCATTTTTTTTTTCAATCATCTTTTTTCGCCTGTTTTTCAAGTAGGATAATTTCTTCTTTTTTCTTTTTTTTTTCTTTTTTGAGACGGACTCTCGCTCCGTCTCCCAGGCTGGAGTGCAGTGGCGCGATCTCGGCTCACTGCAAGCTCCGCCTCCCGGGTTCCCGCCATTTTCCGGCCTCAGCCTCCCGAGTAGCTGAGACTACAGGCGCCCGCCACGTCGCCCGGCTAGTTTTTTGTTTTTTTTAGTAGAGACGGGGTTTCACCGTGTTAGCCAGGATGGTCTCCATTTCCTGACCTCGTGATCCGCCCGTCTCGGCCTCCCAAAGTGCTGGGATTACAGGCTTGAGCCACCGCGCCCGGCCTTCAGGTAGGATAATTTCTATTTATCTTCAAATTCCTTGCCTTTTTTTCCGTTTAATGTTTCCATTTTGCTGTTAAGCTTATTAAACAATTTATTTTATTTAAGATACTTTTTAAAATAGAAGTTCCTCTTTGTTCATTTTATAGTTTCTATAAAAATTCTGCTAAGATTTCCTTTCATTCGTAACGAGAATATTTTCTTTATATCCCTGATCATAGTTATAAAAGCTGTGTTATAAAATCTTAGGGTTTTATAGTTATTACATAGTTACAAAATCTTGAGGTTGGTTTCCATTAATTTTCCTTTTTTTGAAATTGATAATCTTTTCTCTGATTCTTCATGTTCTGAATATTTTGAATTGTACCTTGAAGTTGTAAATCTTGTGAAAATTCTGGTTTTTATTTTTATGTTTTCCTAAAGAATGTTCGTTAAAAAAAACACTCTTTTAACTTCACTGAACTCGTAATGGGAACAATGTCTCTCCCGTGGTGGGCAGGCCGCTAAGACCTCAATTTAGTTCTTTTATTTTGGCTTAGCTCCTTGTAGTCTACCTCACCCTTGTATAGTTCAAGGGTCAGCCAGAGATTTAGGCAGAGACTATTCATAATATATGAGCATCTCCCTTCCTGACTTCCTTTTTCCTGTGAATTTTTTTCCCTCACTGTCAGTAGCTGTGATTGCCCAGAACTCCTTTCTCTCATTTTTCAAGCCAGTTAGACTACAGCATTTCTATCAGGGCATTTCCACAAGGCTGGCACAGATGGGGCCTGGTAAGGCTAAAAGCTATTAAAAGAAAAAGAAATCTCACCTCATACCTTAACTTCCTCACAACTGTCAAATCCACTCCGGCTCCTGCTTGCTTTTAATCATAATCCAATGCCTTAATTTAAAAAAAACTTATTCAGAATTGGTAGTATTATTTGTACAAGGATTGCTCTGAAAGGAGACACTTGGTCACTACAGGAAGCTGAACCTATTCTCCTTTATGTGTATTCATGTTTCACATGAGAAGACAAGTAATCCCATGAAAACCTAATAATACCAACTTCAGTTGCTCAGTGGGGTTGACCTCAGAAGAAAATGTAGGGTGTAGTTTTGCTTCTTCTGGTTATTAGCTATTTCTCTCCAAGTAGAAAATTATGGGAAGAGAGAGAATCCTATGATTTTTCTTCAAAATAAAGTGGAGAAAGTAAACTATATTTGTGGAATAAACGAGATGTGAAAATAGATACGGTAGTTTTCTAGAGTAGTAACAACATATTGCCAAATGTGTTTTGATACACACAGATAATTCCAAAGGCATTAATGTGGTGAACATTATATGTATATATATATTCCATATATATATGGAACTCAAATTATACGTGTATTAAATCTCTGCTCATTTTTTTCAGAGATATATATGCATATATCTCTATGCGCATGTGTATAAGTGTAGAAAGCCCCCCCCGCCAACACACACACAAAGAATGTTAAAGACATATTCTTCACATTCCTAGATGATTCCATTTAAAATGCATAGTAATCACTAGTTACCTGTTTCTTTGAGTATCCTACTATATCTTGGTTTAGAAAAATGTGTACTTCAACCTTTAAAAAGTTTTATTTTAATGAGGTTTACGTTACATGTATTACTAGGTGATTGAAAGACATAATTTTTTAATTAAAAATAATTGAAAGACATAATTGCTATCATTTGCTAAACAATAGTAATTATTTCTTAGTGTGTGATTATATTTAAGTGTATGTGCTATAACTGAAGAAACAAACATGAAGTAGAACAGGTTTTCTCCAAAATGCTAGTGATACTGACAATCATAAAACTAGAATTACATTCTACTTCCTCCTCAGATAATAAATTACTAACAGTTGCTGTAAAGGACTAGTTCCAGTTTTCTTCAATATTAAGGTGTTTTTTTCTTGCACATTGAGTCCCAAATGCTGGAAGTTATTTCACGTGTTAACTTGGGTAGAAGTACAAGAGACGGCTCTAATCACATTTCTTTGATTACTGGCAAATTTAGAAAAATTGCAGGAAGAAGGTAATAGCTTTTTTCTCCTACACTATTATATAGTCATTTATGAGTGTTGTCCCATCAAGCTAGGTAATGGTGTTCCATAATAATCAGCAAACCCATTTAGCCAGTTATCTGGGTTCAAAGTCTGAGTCATTTCTGACTCTTCCCTCATTCTCCCAATTAAAACAATTACGTCGTCTCATTTTTACTTACCTCATCATGTCCTCCATATCTGTTTTTCCCCTTTGATTATTTATTGAAGTTAACCTGGCTCTGATGCATAATGCTTCAAGTGTGTACCACTGCCATAGATTTATCATACTTTTCCTCATTATTGATGCCTTCACTTAGAGTCCATCCTGTACACGTCACGACTAATAGTCCTAAATATTACTAATAGACCTAAAATATTGCTTTTGCTTTTTATGTTAATTACCTGATCATTAATGCTTGATGGTTCACCAGTCTTTAAAGAGTTTAAACTTCTCGGCCTGGTAGAAAACATCCTTCCAGTTTTGACCATCTGTTTCACCAGTTTAGTCTACTCACTAATCCTCCCAAGCATGGCATGGGCTACATGTTGCCGTCAGGAAGGGACAGTGCAGTTTTCTTTTAAGTTTTAGTGGTTTAAGACTCTGTCTTGATGTTTTTTCATAATTCAGTGTAGGTAAGAATCACCTGGTTACATCCCTAAGCTCCATCCACAGAGGTTCCGATTTGGTAGGTCTATTGGTGGCACCTGAGAATCCACAACTTTAGCAGTGGATTCTGATGAAGATGATACATATAGCACAATGAGAAATATTGCTCTACTTATTAAAACCCTACTTATCCTCCAAAGATGTATGTTCTATTTTTTAATATGAAGTCTTTGGGATTATTCTAATCAAGAGAGATCACTGTTGTACTGTGAAGTCATACAGTATTTCTCTGTAACACTCATTCATTCAGCTTTCAAAGAGGACTACTAACCTTTTTGATATAGCTATTCCATCTCTTCTATCCCCTTAACCTACTTTATTTTCCTCCATAGCATTTATTCCTGCTTGATATTACAGTATATCTATTAAATTTGTAAACCAAAAAGGGTCTGAGACAGATCTCAATCAACTTGGTGGTTTATTTTGCCAACGTTCTGGACGTGTCTAAGTAAAATCTGTAGCCCAATGCTTTCTCCAAAGGGCGTTTAAGAACTTCATTATTGAAAGGGGAGAGGCCGGGCGCGGTGGCTCAAGCCTGTAATCCCAGCACTTTGGGAGGCCGAGACGGGCGGATCACGAGGTTAGGAGATCGAGACCATCCTGGCTAACGAGATGAAACCCCGTCTCTACTAAAAAAATACAAAAAACTAGCCGGGCGAGGTGGCGGGCGCCTGTAGTCCCAGCTACTCGGGAGACTGAGACAGGAGAATGGCGTAAACCCGGGAGGCGGAGCTTGCAGTGAGCGAGATCCGGCCACTGCACTCCAGCCTGGGCTGCAGAGGAGACTCCGTCTCAAAAAAAAAAAAAAAAAAAAAAAAAAGAAAGGGGAGAGTGGGCGGGAGGGAAAAGAGGAGTAGTCAATTATGCATTTATCTCACTCTTAGTAAATCTGCATTTTACATAAGATAAAGTAAACATAAGGAAGAGGAAGTCAAATGTGCATTTTTCTTAGGGTGCATGGAGGGATGATTGCCAGTCTTGTTTTTGTGTCACACCTGTGAAGACAAGTTGTTAATTTGTACTGTCAGGGTGATATTCAATATACCTCTGCTTTAGGGTAAAGATTTTGGGGCCCACGGGAATTTCCTTGTGAGCAATTTGTAAAGGAGGCCATCTGGGAGATAGATATGTGGCCTTCTATTGTTGCAGCTATCTGTTTAGGAACAAAAGAAAGGCAGTTTTTGCGTGAGTCATCTCCCAAGCTTAACTTTTCCCTTTGGCATAGTGAGTTTGGGGTCCCCAAATTTTCTTTTCTTTTCATAGTTTCTTTTCTTATTACCTCTTTTCCCTACATGAAAATAAACTTAATGAAGGTAGAGGCATTGTGTTGTTTTCTTTCATTGTATTATCAGAGCTTAGAAAAGCATAGTAGATGCTCAATAAATATTGTTTAACACATGAATTTGACACTCAGCACATAGGCCTTTATTGTTAATTGGCTTTTCATGAATGTTTCTGATGATGCAAAAATATAGAATGCTCTTTAGGGTAAGATCTCTCTTACACTTCTCTCTATTATACTTTGTAGCACCCAATCCATTGGTTTGCACGATAAGCACACAATGCAGATTTGTTGATATATGTTTTTCTATTGACATGAATCTGAAAATAACATGAATTGATAACTGATTTAAGTTTCATTTTTAAGTAAAAGCATGGAAAGCAGAATAATGGCCCCTGAAAGATGTATGTGTCCTACTCCTCCGAACCTGTTAATACATTACTTTGCATGGCAAAAGGGATTTTGCATCTGTGATTCAGGTTAAGAAGCTTGTAATGGGAAGAGTATTCTGGATTATCCAGGTAAATCCTATCTAATTTCATGAGTCTTTTAAAGCAGAGAACCTTTTCCAACTGCAGAGAACCAAAGATGGTAGTGTGAGAAGTAAGTTTGATGTTGCTGGCTTTGAAGGTGGAGGAGGAGGGCTATGAACCAAGGAATACAGATGGCTTCTAGAAGCCAGAGAAGGCAAGAAAATGGATTCTTCCCTATAGCCTTCAGAAAGGAATGCAGCCCTGATGGTGCCTTGATTTTAGCCCAATGAGTTGTGTTTATGACCTACAGAGATGTATAATACATTGTGCCATTTTAAGTCACTGGCTTTGTGATATGTTTTGGTAGCAATAGAAAACAGGTATAAACAATAACAACAGCAGAAAAAGTCTTTCAACCTTATTCTTCTGTCTATATGAGAAATGAAGCAGATTCCTGAAGGGCTGGGGCATTTTCTATATATATTCAATTATAAGATAATTTTGAATGTAAGAAATGTTTCTACTTTCTTAAGGAGAATGTTTTTCAAGAGTATATGGCTGACCTGAATATAGAAAATCGTGTAAACGGCAATTAAATAAGATGATGTCTCCCTATTTATTTTGCAAATATTGATTAAACTAATTACAAATATATATTTACAAAATTCATGAATGTTTCTGATGATCCAACAATACAGTATGCCCTTTGGGGTAAGTTGCCTTTCACACTTCTCTCTATTATCCTTTATAGCACCCAATTCATTGGTTTGCACAATAAACACACAATGCAGATTTAGGTATAATATAATGTTATATCTTTTGCATGTTTTATAAAACAATTTTATTCACATTTTACTTTGAATTTAACATCCATTGTTATCATCACTGAAGATTTGTTTCTGGAGAGATCTGACAGTTTTCTAGAACACAACATAATCACTTCTATCTAGGATATTTTAAAGAAAGCACTTTTTGAATCTGCATATGATGCTATCACTCAAAATTTTATCCCAAGTTACAAGTATATATCTGTTATTCATGATAAAATCCCAAATATCATATATTTGTTTCTAAAGTAGTCTTGAAAAGGCTTGTTTATACTTGGTATCCAAAATCCGTAATTTTGAGGTCATCTCCTCTCTTCACAGATGATAATTTAAAAATTAGTGTTGATTTTTTTGTCTTCCTTTTTTTCTTTTTTTGAGACGGAGTCTTGCTCTGTCACCCGGGCTGGAGTGCAGTGGCCGGATCTCAGCTCACTGCAAGCTCCGCCTCCCGGGTTTATGCCATTCTCCTGCCTCAGCCTCCCGAGTAGCTGGGACTACAGGCGCCCGCCACCTCGCCCGGCTAGTTTTTTTCTATTTTTTAGTAGAGACGGGGTTTCACCGTGTTAGCCAGGATGGTCTCGATCTTCTGACCTCGTGATCCGCCCGTCTCGGCCTCCCAAAGTGCTGGGATTACAGGCTTGAGCCACCGCGCCCGGCGTCTTCCTTTCTTTCTTATAAATGCTGGCTTATAATTTCTATGTATTTTTTTCAAGTAGTTGTTCAAAATAAAGTAATTAAAGAAAATGTGGCACATATACACCATGGAATACTATGCAGCCATAAAAAAGGATGAGTTCATGTCCTTGAACATGACATGGGTTGTTCAAGCAGGGACATGGATGAAGCTGGAAACCATGATTCTCAGCAAACTAACACAAGAACAAAAAACCAAACACTGCATGTTCTCACTCATGAGTGGGAGTTGAACAATGAGAACACATGGACACAGGGAGTGGAACATCACACACTGGGGCCTGTCAGGGGGTGGGGGGCGAGGGGAAAAATAGCATTAGGAGAAAAAACTAATGTAGATGATGGGTTGATGGGTACAGCAAACCACCATGGCACGTGTGTACCTATGTAACAAACCTGCACGTTCTGCACATGTACCCCAGAACTTAAAGTATAATAATAATAATAAGAAAGTAATTAGGAAAGGTTCTCTACTATGAGAAAAACTTTATGTTTCATTTTCTTTATGAGATAAAACATCGAGCTAAAATTTCAGCTTATATTCAGAAAGATGAACGCTTTTATTCCACTTACTTGGTTTCCTTTCTTTTTCATAGGCGTGAAAGTTCACAGGAGACATCCTATTTGTAATCCATTATTGCTCAATACTATCTTATGTATTCCTTTCAATGTACATGTATCCTGACAATATCATATTCAATGGTATATGTTTTTTTGCAGTCCCCTATTGATTAACCTTTAAATTGATTTCTAATTTTCAACAATGACACATGATGATGCAATAATCATTACTTTGCATAGATTTTTACATAGCTGTGTATTTTTAAAATTTATTTTATTTTAATTTATTAATTTATTTATATTTTTACTTATTTTATATTGTTAAAAATCAGATTTCCATGTTTCAGCAGCAAGTCATTAGTTGAATGAGAATCCATATAAGTCATCATGTATATATATGGTAGTATATTTCTGAAGGATAAATTCTTAGAGGTAGAACTGCCATGTGAAAGGAAATGACCATTCCAAATGTAAAAACTATTACTAAAATGACCTACAAATATAAATAAATATATGTTACCATTTGATATGGTTTGCCTGTGTCCCCACTCAAAATCTCATCTTCAGTTGTAATCCCCATAACCCACACATGTCAAGGGTTGGGGCAGGTGGAGGTAATGGGATCATAGGGGCTGTTTCCCATATGCTGTTCTCATGATAGTGAGAGAGTCTAATGAGATCTGTTGGTTTAATAAGCATATAGCATTTCCTCTGCTTGCACTCACTTCATCCTGCTGCCCTGTGAAGAAGGTGCCTGCTTCTCCTTTGCTTTCCACCATAATTGTAAGTTTAATTGTAAGTTTCCTGAGGCCTCCCCAGCAATGTGGAGCCTCTTTTCTTTATGAATTACCCAGTTTCGGATATTTTTTCATAGCAGTGTGAGAATGGACTAATATACCATGTATAGTGCCATGAAAATGTGCTTCTTATATCTCTGATGAAACAGAGCGTAACTGACCTGCAGCCCAATCGTAGCACTTAGAAATCCATCACTGCACTTGTGCTGTGCAGAGACCTCTCTTCCTAAGGGTTGCTTCTAGTCAGTAGACAATTGAGCACAGCAGAGATTTTAAGACAGGTCGGTCCATTCCTAAGACATGCAGGGCTGCTCTGATGGGGGATTTTGGCTCAAGGACTCTCCAACGACTTTTCAGAAGTCTCTTAAACCACAGTGCAGTCTAGAATGCTTTCTCTCCCAACCTTTATTTAATTCTTCCTTCTGTACCCTTCTCTTTCATCCAGAGCCAGTCCTGCATTGTGGTTTGGCAGTTCTCCCAGATTCCTTCAGCTCCTTCCCCATTTTCTATCACAGGTATTTCTCTCAATAAATTTCTTTTTTTTTTTTTTTTTTTTTTTTGAGACGGAGTCTTGCTCTGTCGCCCGGGCTGGAGTGCAGTGGCCAGATCTCAGCTCACTGCAAGCTCCGCCTCCCGGGTTCACGCCATTCTCCTGCCTCAGCCTCCCGAGTAGCTGGGACTACAGGCGCCCGCCAGGTCGCCCGGCTAGTTTTTTGTATTTTTAGTAGAGATGGGGTTTCACCGTGTTAGCCAGGATGGTCTTGATCTCCTGACCTCGTGATCCGCCCGTCTCGGCCTCCCAAAGTGCTGGGATTACAGGCTTGAGCCACCGCGCCCGGCAATAAATTTCTTATATGAATAATCGTATCTTGGTCTCTGATTCTTGGAGGACCTTGGCTAACAGTGTATAAAAATATCTATATAATTACATCATCAAATTTTAATATTTTTCAATTTGGTTGAAAATATTTCATTTAAATAATTGTGTATGGTTAATTACATAGTTTAGCATCTTTTGCATACTTATTAGCCATATGTGTTTTATTTTCTGAAGATTTTGTGTTCATGAAATTTACTGCTTTTTTTCTTTAAAACCTTCTTGTTGGTATTTTTGTCTTTTTTTTTTGAAGTACAGTCTTGGTCTGTTGCCCAGGATGGAGTGCAGTGACATGATCTTGGCTGACTGCAACCTCCACTTCCTGAGTTCAAGTGATTCTCTTGCCTTCACCTCCTGAGTAGCTGCGATTACAGACGCATGCCACCATGCCCGGCTAACTTTTGTGTTTTTAGTAGAAACGGGGTTTCAACCTTTTGGCCAGGCTGGTCTCCAACTCCTGACCTCAGGTGATCCGCCCACCCTGGCCTCCCAAAGTGCTGGGATTACAGGCGTGACCCACCCCGTCCCCCTACCCCGGCTCCCGACCCACCCCCTGACCTACCCCCGCCGCAGCCTGCTTGCTGTTTTTTTATTGATTTGCAGAATCATTTATCAACACTGAAAGTAATACTATAGCTAATATTAATTAAGGATTTACTATGGGCAAATCATTGTAACAAGTCTTTAATGTAAATTATGAACCTCCAAAAATCCTGTGAGGTAAATACTATTATTTTGCTAATTTTACAAATGTGGCGATAAGGAGAAAGAGGATGCATAACTGCACTAAGGTCATATATGGCTTATGTGGCAAAGTTAGGATACGTACCTATCTTTTTTTTTTTTTTTTTTTTTTTTTTTTTTGAGGCGGAGTCTCGCTCTGTCGCCCGGACTGGAGTGCAGTGGCCGGATCTCAGCTCACTGCAAGCTCCGCCTCCCGGGTTTACGCCATTCTCCTGCCTCAGCCTCCCGAGTAGCTGGGACTACAGGCTCCCGCCACCTCGCCCGGCTAGTTTTTTGTATTTTTTAGTAGAGACGGGGTTTCACCGTGTTAGCCAGGATGGTCTCGATCTCCTGACCTCGTGATCCGCCCGTCTCGGCCTCCCAAAGTGCTGGGATTACAGGCTTGAGCCACCGCGCCCGGCCTACGTACCTATCTTTTCTGACTTAATTCACGACCAATTTTCTACACTACAATTCCACTACACTATACCTCTCCTACTAGACCAAAATCGTTTGTGCTTTCTCTATATTGCAAAATATTTTCTTGCTTCTTATTTAGCTTTGTTTACAGTGTCTTTTACCAAATGTGAATTTTTATAAACTATGTAATCAAATCTGATATTAGTGTTTTCATAAAAATTCCTATGATTTGTTTCATGATTAACAAAGCCTTCATCACTAAATGGTGATCAAATATTGTTTCATGTTTTCATAGAATACTTTCAATGGCCGGGCGCGGTGGCTCAAGCCTGTAATCCCAGCACTTTGGGAGGCCGAGACGGGCGGATCACGAGGTCAGGAGATCGAGACCATCCTGGCTAACACGGTGAAACCCCGTCTCCACTAAAAAATACAAAAAAAAAAACTAGCCGGGCGAGGTGGCGGGCGCCTATAGTCCCAGCTACTCGGGAGGCTGAGGCAGGAGAATGGCGTAAACCCGGGAGGCGGAGCTTGCGGTGAGCTGAGATCCGGCCACTGCACTCCAGCCCACTGCACTCCAGCCCGGGTGACAGAGCAAGACTCCGTCTCAAAAAAAAAAAAAACACACAAAAAAAAACCAAAAAAAAAAAAAAAAAAAACCCCAGGACTTAAAAATAAAAGTAATTCACCCATGTTGTGGTGAGGATTACATGGCTCTAAGCATTTGTCAAAGTTTATAGAACTGCATACTAAAAAGAATGTCTTATTGTACATACATTTTAAAAAACAAATTTAAATAATATAAAAAGTAATTTGAGAATAACACAGTAAACATCATGTTAGCGAAAACTATGTTAGAAAGAATAGAGCAGTTAAATTAATTATAAAACCAATTAGCTAATTACAGTTAACACTTCACAAACTCTGGAGATGGGAATTGAAATTCTACCATTAATCCTTTCTTAGTAGAGTCACTAATCTTTTACTAAAGAGGGGAAGGCCATTGTTTCAGGGTGTTTCTTCTAAGGCTTGATCTCTCTCATTTGTTGATGAGAGCAACTAAGCTGACCATTTTTTTTCTGCATATCCCTTTCAATTGTGTTACAGAGATTTACCACTGTGTTGTATTAGCAGCCTCTATATCTACCTTTCATTATTACTACCAGTGCCGACTGCTGCTTCCGCAGTCTTTTATAATCTCCTTTTAATACTTAAGTATCTTTTCCTTCTACTCATGCTAATACTAATTCTTGCCCTATTGCTGATTCAAAACCCTTTTCTGCTTATTCGTTCAGACTGCCTTCTCTCAGTATTATATGCCCAGGCTGTTTTTATCTCCATTCCATTTATTCATAATTCTAAAATGTGGTGCAGCTAATCTTTGAAGCCAGATATACATTAAAATAGAAAAATCTGGAGTGTATCTGTCATATATCCGACTAGGATTGCAATGAAAGTAACATTGCAGTTACTATATTATTGCAGTAAATATACTCACAGCAACGTGGATGAATCTCAAGCATATTAATGTTGGGCAAAAGAAGCTAGACACAAGAATATGCCCTCTACTCTTTCCTTTACATGGTGTTCTAGAAGAAGCAACACTAACCAAGTAAGAAAATGTTCTGAGAAAAGACAGACGGCCGGGCGCGGTGGCTCAAGCCTGTAATCCCAGCACTTTGGGAGGCCGAGAGGGGCGCATCACGAGGTCAGGAAATCGAGACCATCCTGGCTAACACGGTGAAACCCCGTCTCTACTAAAAAATACAAAAAACCAGCCAGGCGAGGTGGCGGGCGTCTGTAGTCCCAGCTACTCGGGAGGCTGAGGCAGGAGAATGGCGTAAACCCGGGAGGCGGAGCTTGCAGTGAGCTGAGATCTGGCCACTGCACTCCAGCCTGGGCGACAGAGCGAGACTGCGTCTCAAAAAAAAAAAAAAAAAAAAAAAGAACAGACAGACATGTCTCACCACAATAGTAACATTAAGGTAATTCATGCCTTTCTTAGTCTGACATTCAAAGCATTCTGCAATTTTCTTGAGGGTACGGTTTATATTGCAGGAATCACTGGGTTCCAAGTTCTTGACACATAGTAAACATGCAGTAATTATTATTTTTATTAACAAATAATTAAGGCCTATTAGAATCTCACCCCTACCATTCTTCTAGCCTTATCTCTCACTATCCACAAGAAAAATAAAAATGACTTCCAGTTATATTGTTATGCTCAACCTCTCACAAATATCCTTTAAGTTTTTAAGTGTTTTCTTGCTCATAGCATTTCTTCTTCCAATGCTGTACATTCACCTATCCTTAATTTTGCTCATAGCAATCCTACTAACCCTTTAAAGCCCATCTCAGATAGCACCACATCCCAATGCAGAGTATCTTAATTATCTAAACAAAACCAGTATCTACCTCCCCCACAATCACCTAGCTACTCATTTTTATGTGTCTTATGGTATTGAGTACATGCTGTTTGAAATTCAATTACCTGTGAGCCACATTCTATATCATAAACATAGATGGCAGGACTTAGAGCTTATTTATTTCACAACTCTATCAGTATGCAAAGCCTTACACGATGTCTTGTCAGTTAAAGCTAGTAAATATTTGTTGATTTATTTCAAAATTTTGTTGATTATTAGTATGGGCCAGGTATCATGCAAGACACTGCAAATATATCATGGAATAGAACACGAAAATACCCCAGTTCTCTTAAACTTATAGTCTAGTGTGAGGAGACAGAAGATAAAACAAATATGTCAAAAACGTTATAATAAATAAATCAGATAGTATGTTAGAAAGCTATACATGTCAATTAATTAATTAATTAATTAATTAATTTTAGAGACAGAGTCTTGCTCTGTTTCCCAGGCTGGAATGCAGTGGTGCTATCATAGCTCACTGCAGCCTCAACCTCCTGGGCTTAAGCCATCCTCCTGCATCAGCCTCCCCAGTAGTGGGGACTACAGGTATGAGTCACCATGGCCTGCTAATTTTCTTATTTTTTGTGGAGATGGAGTCTTGCTATGTAGCCCAGGCTGAACTCAAGGTTCTGGCATCAAGTGACCTTCTCACCTCGGCCTCCCAAAGTGTTGGGATTACAGGTGTGAGCCACCACACCTGGCCTATGCATGTTATTTTTAAAAGTGTGAGTAGGATAATGATGATCAGAAATGCCAGGGACAGTGATTAATTACATTTTAAATCTGTAGTAGGTGTCAGTGAAAAATGATAACGTAAGAACCTTTGAAAATTCTTTTAGCTATGAAAGCAATGAAAATCTGTCAATAATGGTCAGAAAAAGCTTTTGGAACTCTGGAAATTGACCATATATTTGCAGCATATCTGAGAATTGTTTGTTCAAGAAATATAGATCAATCTTGCTAAGAACCGCAAGCTTTGTGGCCTTTAACTTGTACTAGTCCCATGTCCCCCAAGCTCCATGGTAGTCTTGAAAACCGACAACTCACAATCATGATGAAAAGCCTGGTTGGTACAGGAGGGACAAAATAGGGTTGGAGATCTTTTAAAATCCCACCCATTTCTGGAGAATTGTCATTACTTGAATGTATGAGTTTGCTATGGCTGCCATAACAAAATACTGTAGAACGGATAGATTAAACAACATAAATTTATTTTCTCACAGTTCTGGAGGCTAGAAATTCAAGAACAGGAATGTATACTTCTGAGGCCTCTCTTCTTTACTTGCAGATGACTTCCCTCTTGCTGCCTCTTCACATAATCTTTTCTCTGTGCACTCACATCCCTGCTGTCTCTTTGTGAATCCAAATTTACTCTTAATATAAAAAACACTACTCAGACTGTAGTAGAGCCTACCATAATGGCCTCATTGTAACTTAGTTGCCTCTTTAAAGGCTTATTTCCAAATACAGTCACATTCTAGGTATTGGGGGTTAAGGCTTTATTTGTGAGTTTTTTTGGGACACAATTCAGACCATAATATCCTGCCTGAAGGTGCCTAGGAAGACTTGCCAACAAGATTGTCTTTATTTGACCTGACTTGGAGCTTACCTAGTATGAACAGGCTTTTTCTTGGGAACATTTATTAAAATCAGTGAGAAGCAATTGTTGAAACGGGCTGCCTGAGATAGAAGGTAACAGCTGGGGCAAAGAATAAACTAATCAAAAATCACAAAACAAAATCAATTAATCTAATGCACCACAAAAAAAAGACAAAACCACATGATCATTTCAATTGAAACAGAAAAAGCATGTGATAAAATGCAACACTGTTTCATGATTTAAAAAAAAAAACCCTCATAAAATTAGAAACAAAGGGAGGAATCCTCACGCCTATAATCCCAGCACTTTGGGAAGCTGAGGCAGGTGGATCATGAGGTCAGGAGTTCGAGACCAGCTTGACCAACATGGTGAAACTCCATCTCTATTAAAATATAAAAACTAGCCAGGAGTGGTGGTGTGCACCTGTAGTCCCAGCTACTTGGAAGACTGAGGCAAAAGAATTGCTTGAATTCAGGAGGCAGAAGTTGCAGTGAGCCAAGAGTGAGATGCGGTCTCAAGAAAAAAAAAAAAAGGAAGAATCCTCAACATGATAAAGGGTATTTATGAACAATTTCACCTGACATCATACTCTATTGTGAAAGACTGAAAAATTTCCCATGAATATTAGAAATGGATGTCCAACCTCACCACTATTATTTAACGGGGTACTGGAGGATCTAGCACGGCAAACAGGCAATAAAAAAACTGCATCTATATTGGAAGGGAAGAAGTAAAACTATTAGACCTATTCAACTTAATAAGCAAGTTCAGCAAAGCTGTAGGATACAAATTTGTATTAAAAATAAATTGTATTTCTATACACTGAGATAAAATCTAAAGAGGAAATTAAGAAAATTTAACTTACAACAGCATCAAAAGGAATACAATATTTAGGAGTAAATTTTATAAATGAAGCACAAAACATATACACTCAAACCTACCAAATATTTTTCAGTAAAATCGAAGACTTAAATAAGTGGGAAGACATTTCATATTCATGTATCAGAAAACTTAGTTTATTTACATAGCAATACTCCCCAAAGTGATCTACAGGTCCAGTGTGATCCCTGCTAGAATCCTAGCAGCTCACTTTTTTATAGAAATTGACAAACTGATCCTAAAATTTATATGAGAACTTGAGGAACCTCAAATAACCAAAAACTCCTAAAAAAGAACCCAGTTGTCAGACTTACACTTCCCAATTTCAAGGTTTACTGCAAAGCAACTGTAGTCTGGACACTATGGTACTAGCATTAAGGATAGACATACAGATTAACTGAATTTAATTTAGAGTCCCTAGGTAAATGTGTGTCAACTGATTTTCTTTTTCTTTTTCTTTTCTTTTTTTTTTTTTTTTTTAAGACAGAGTCTGGCTCTGTGACCCAGGCTGGAGTGCAGTAGCACAGTCTTGGCTCGCTGCAACCTCCACCTCCTGGGTTTAAGCGATTCTCATGCCTCAGCCTCCAGAGTAGCTGGGACTACAGGCGCTCGCCACCATGCCTGGCTGATTTTTTTTTTTTTTTTGTATTTTTAGTAGAGATGGGGTTTCACCATGTTGGCCAGGCTGGTCTCGAACTCTTGACCTCAAATGATCTGCCTGCCTCTGCCTCCCAAAGTGCTAGGATTACAGGCATGAGCCACCACACCCGGCCTTCAACTGATTTTTTAGCAAGTTGCCAAGACCATTCAGTTGGGGGAATAGTCTCTTCAACAAATAGTGATAGAGCAACTAGATACACACATGCCAAAAGTACTTGGACACCTACCTCACACCATACACCAAATTTAACTCAAAATGAATCAAAGACCTAAATGAAAGAGCTAAATTGATAAAATTCTTAGAAGAAAACAGGCATAAACTACGTGAACTTAGGTTAGGTGGTTCCTTATTAGATATGACACCAAAAGCACAAGCAATCACAGAAATAAATTTAAATAAAAATTTAAAACTTTTATTTTTCAAAGAATCCGATCAAAAAAGTAAAAAGATAACTCACAGAAAAGGAGAAAACATTTGCAAATCATATACCCCTTAAAGGTGTAGTATACAGAATATATAAAGAACACCATAAACTCAACAAAAATAGACAAAAACCAATTTAAAGAGGAGCAAAATAATAATAATAATACGGATGAGCAAAAGGATGGGATAGACATTTATCTGAAGAATATATACACATGACCAGTAAACACGAAAATATGTTTAACATCATTAATCATTAGGGAAATGCTTATCAGAACTATGAAGAGACATTGCATCACACTCACTAGGACAGTTTTAATGAAAAAGACAATTACAAGTAGCTTAGAGAATGTAGTGCCATTGGGACCCTCATACACTTATGGTGGGGATGTAAAATAATGCAGCTGCTTTGGTAATGTGTCTGGCAATTCCTGAAACAAGTTTAAACACAGACTTAACTTATGACCCAATAATTCCCCTCCTATGCATACTTCCAAGAAAAATTAAACATATGTCCATGTAGAAACATGCATAGAGATGGGCACAGCAGCATTATTCATAATAATCAAAAGGTTGAAGGAACCAAATTGTCCATCAAGTGATGGATAATAAACAAAACGTGTTGTACCTTTTTAGTAGAATATTATTCAGTTATAAAAATAAATGCATTTCTGCTACATGCTGCAACATGAAAACATAGCCAGGCACAATAGTCTATGTATCATATGATTTCATATGAAGTGTCCAGAATAGGCAAATAATAGAGACAGAAAGTGGGTTAGTGACTTCTAGAAATGAGGAGAGGGAGGATTCTGGATTGACTCCTAATGGATATAGGGTTTCTTTTCAAGGTGATGAAAGTTTTCCTTAATTAGATAGTGGCTGTCTAACTTTGCAAATATGATAAAATCCACTTTATAGTATACCATAAAGGGGTACATTTTTTGTTATGTGACTTGTGCCTCATTAAAAAGTTAAATAGGATGGACAGAGTAACCCTCTTTGATAAAGTGGGATGTTAGCAAATATTGAAGTAAGGAGGGACCCATTTAGAGGGAGCGCTGATCAAAAGCCCTGAGTTGGGAGTATGCATAGAATATTCAAGAAATAGTTTGAAAGCCAGTGTGGATGGAGCAGAATTCATAAGAAGAGTAGAAAAAAAATATTAGAAAGGTTGGTGGGGTCAGGTTTTGGATATTCTTCTAGGCTTTGTATGAACTTTGTGTTTTATTTTGAATGAAACAGGGGACCCTTGAAGGTTACATAAAGAACAATAACGTATTAAGACTAATACTTAATTTGGTGAGTCTGTGAATGAAAATTTTTAGTATGAATTATTATTTACAGAGTAAATTTCCCAAATTGTAAGTGAATAGTTTGATGTGTTTTGACAAATGCAGACACCTCTATAACTCACACCTATCAAGACCAAGACCATTTCCAACACGCCAGTAAGTCCTCTCATTCCCCTTCCCAATCAATTCCTCCACATATTTAATGTTGCCTATTCTAGAACTTCATGGGAATGGAACATTATGGTATAAAATGTTTATGTGTGACTTCTTTTGTGCAATATAAAGTTTTTGAGATTTGTACATATTTTATGTATATTTTTAGATAATCCCTTTTTATTGTTCAGTAGTATTGCATTGCATGAATATGTCACAATTTGGTTATTTTCTTCAAATGGAAATTCAGGTTCTTTCTATTTTTTTGGCTATTGTAAATAAACTTACTATGAACATTCATGCACACTTCTTTGTGTGAACATGTGTTTTCATTTTTCTTGAGTAAAGACTTAGAAGTTGAATTGTTCTGATTCTGTAACCCCTGCCTATGGGCCCAAGGAGCTGCCTTCAGAGGCATTCTTTCTTCACTGTTCTGTCACCGTACCTTTCAGGCCAAGCTGTGTGTGTTGCTGCTGATTCTTAAAAACTTTGTGGGTGTTCCGTATATGTTACAGATATTCACACCATTAAACAAGAGAATCCCTCTTATACCTTTCCCAGATAATTTCATCCCTAGTCTGCTAGATTGTTGAGTAGATTCATGAGTCATAAGCTTCAGCTCTACAAAGAGCCCTCTATGTGAGAGAATACTTCAAACTTAAGATTTCTTCAAGGCATTAACCAGTGGTTATCTAGCCACATCCTTGGCTTTCTCTTCAGAGCATCCTTTATTAACTGTGAATCTTGTAATTTTAGCAAGTCTTGCAATCTGAATAGGCTAAGATTTTTCCAAATCAAGTTCTGGTTTTTGTTGCTATTGTTAACAGTTCTTCCCTCAATTTATCTATTTCCTCTCACTTTTTACTACAAGCAGCAAGAAAAATCCAGGATGTACCTTTAATATTTTGCTTGGAAATCTCCTCTAAACATCTAAGTTCATCACTTACAAGTTCTGCTTTGCACACAACTATAGGACACAATTCAGCTAAATTTTATGTCAGTATATAATGAAGGTCATCCTTCCTCTGGTTTCAATAATATAGTTCTCATTTCCTTCTGTGTCCTCACTGTAAGTGCCTTTAATGTTCATATTTCTACCAGCATTCTGTTTATGATGACACCCAGAATATGTATTCTCTAATATGATACAGATTTCCTCTACTATTTTTCTCACTTCCTCTTGAGTCCTCACTGGCAGCATCTTTAACATCCTCATTTCTATCAACAGTCTGCTCAAGGCATGTACATTGTTTCTATCATGTTATTAACAGTTTTCCAGCCTCTGCCCATTAGTCGATACCAGAGTCAATTCCACATTTTTAACATTTGCTACAGCAGCATCTCATTTCCTGGTATCAAAATCTCTTATTAATTTCCTATGGCATTTGTAACAGATTACCATAAAGTGGGTGGATGATGTGGTTTGGATTTGTGTCCTCACCCAAATCTTACGTGGAGTTGTAATTCTCAGTGTTGGAGGAGGGGTCTAGTGGGAGGTGATTGGATCATGGGGAGGACTTCCCCCTTGCTGTTCTCATGATAGTGACTGAGTTCTCACGAGATCTGGTTGTTTAAAACTGTGTGGCACTTCCCCCTTCGCTCTTTCTCTCTCCTCCTCCGCCAGGTGAAAATATGCCTACTTCCCCTTCACTTTCTGCCATGATTGGAAGTTCCCTGAGGCCTCCCCAGCCATGGTTCCTGTACAGTCTGCAGAACTGTGAGTCAATTAAACCCCTTCTCTTCATAAATTACCTAGTCTCACGTAGTGCCTTATAGCAATGCAAGAACGGACTAATACAGTGGATCATTTAAGAATAAACACAAATTTATCCTCTCACAGTTATGGAAGCCAGAAGTCCAAAATCCAAAATCAAGGTGTCAACAGAGCCATGCTCTCTCTGGAAAAAATCTATTCCTTGCCTCTTCCAGCTTCTGGTGGCTCACAGTATTCCTTTGCTTGTGGATATATTACTACAATCTCTGCCTCAATCTTTACATCGCCTTCTCTTTTACATGAACAGAGTCTTACTCTACATCTATCGTATAAGGACACTTGTATTGACATTCAGGTCCCACCTCAACAATCTAGGATAGTTGCCTCATCTCAAGATTCTTTTTTTTTTTTTTTTTTTTTTTGAGACGGAGTCTTGCTCTGTCGCCCGGGCTGGAGTGCAGTGGCCGGATCTCAGCTCACTGCAAGCTCCGCCTCCCGGGTTTACGCCATTCTCCTGCCTCAGCCTCCCGAGTAGCTGGGACTACAGGCGCCCGCCACCTCGCCCGGCTAGTTTTTTTGTATTTTTAGTAGAGACGGGGTTTCACCGTGTTAGCCAGGATGGTCTCGATCTCCTGACCTCGTGATCCGCCCGTCTCGGCCTCCCAAAGTGCTGGGATTACAGGCTTGAGCCACCGCGCCCGGCCGCATCTCAAGATTTTTAATCGTATCTACAAAGACCCATGCTTCAAATAAGATAACATTTACATGTTTCAGGAATTAGGAGCCTGATTTCTTGGAGACCACCATTTATCCCACTACACACTAAAAGAAACAGCTTTAATTAAAGAGAAATTATAAAGCAAACTCTTGGACCTGTAATCACACTGTCTATTTAGGTACTCTGTTGTAAATACCTTTCTCTACACTGATAAGCTGAAAGATACAAATTATTGATAACACAAGGATATACATTTAAAAATCACTTACTGACCACTGAAATTGAGAAAAAAATTAAAATAAAATTAAACACATCTTTTCTGTGTTCTTTATTTTATGTAACAAGTTTCTCTTGACTGCTTTAGCATTCACTGTAACTCTCTTGCTGTCAGGCTTGTTTTGCTACAGTTCTTGTCTATCTATACAAAATATAAATACCTACGTTTTCATGAAAATAAGACTAGTAAAAGAAGTTTTAGGTAATTTTGAAATGCTATAAAATAGAAGTAAAATAGTAGAAAATAGTAATAGTTTATAAATTGTGCCTATTGTTCATTATTTTACATATATAAATTCAGTCTGCTTCTTTTTCATTTCTTCTTTTCCAGTTTCAATTGATATTTTGTTGTTGCATCATATTCTAGAAAAGTTCAATGTAACTTATGATTTTTGAAGTAGTTGTTAAAATTGCTGTCTCTCCCTGCTATCTGTAGCTTTATCTGTTCATATAAAGCTTGAATTAAATAAAAAAGAGCTTATGACAGTTTCTAGACCTGAATTTAAAGAGGGGACTTTGTTAAATTTTGACACATACAAATTCAGAATTCAGGGATCTTGTGCTAGTGCCAGGATACTTACTAGCAGTGTCTCAGGTCATTGCCATCATCTTACTATTCTGAATAACAGACATTAGAGCTTTACTCAAGGTCTATTTGATAGAAAGGTATCATCAGTCAGGAACCAGGAGAGCTATAAAAATTGCAGAGCAGAGAAGGAAAGTGTTGTGCAGGGCAGGAAATGACTGTTCGGGGGAGGGTAGGGCACATTAGAAACTGTAGGGGTAGGTTCAAGCCCAACAGAGTAAGGAGGGTTTGAAAAAATCCAGAAGGGATTGAATAGTACCTTTTGTTAAAGGAGGATAAGGCAGGGCATGGGAGAGATACTCAGAGCAAGGAAGAGCTGAACAAAACAAGGTCGGGCAAAACAGGGCATGGTCTGACATGGTATGTCAGGGTGTGCTAGGACAAGGAAGCTGGGGCATGGTAGAGAACTGGTCATGAGAAAGTTGAAAAGTAAAATCTGTACAGTGTTGGAAGGGGTGGAGAAGAATGAATCCATTATAAATGTAAGTGTAAAGTGATTTAGAGCAGGGCACTCTTGTAGGGGCTATATACAACAGAAAAAGCTGAGTAAGTGATGGCTAGGGTAACACGAGGTGAGGCAGGAAAGGGCAATGAATACGTTGAGTCTGTAAGGCAACCTTGAATCTGTGATGATACTAAGAATGTTTCCATTAATTAATAAGAATTATATGGAATATAGTTGTAATTGACATGAGTTTTCAATATTGGTGGCATATAGTAAGCAGGTCTAAATACCCATCATCCCAAATTCTAAGGGCCCTACGTCAAAGTGCTCATCAATACCCATGTTACCAATCATAGAATTTTTTTTTTTTTTTTGAGACAGAGTCTCGCTCTGTTACCCAGGCTGGAGTGCAATGGCATGATCTCGGCTCATTGCAACCTCCGTCTCCTGGGATCAAGAGATTCGCCCTCCTCAGCCTCCCGAGTAGCTGGGATTATATGCACCCACCATCATGCCTGGCTAACTTTTGTATTTTTGCGGAGACAGAGTTTCATCATGTTGGTCAGGCTGGTCTTGAACTCCTGACCTCAGCTGATCCACCTGCTTCGGCTTCCCAAAGTGCTGGGATTGCAGGCTTGAGCCACCATGCCCGGCCCCAATCATAGAATTTTGTTCTGTTATTGATCCTTAAGTCTATAAAATGTGTTTTAAGAGTATACTGTAAATAAATGTCTATTATCACTACTAATTTTTGTATCTTGATAATTTAATAGTGTCTCTCATTCTGACTGTTCTTAAGAATCATCTGTAGAATTTGTGAAAATATATATTTTAAGGTTCCACCTGTAATACTGTATCTGCTGAGATTGTTGCTATATTATTCTCACCAGCTTTCTGCAGTTAGAAAAAATGAAAACCCATATTGTTGTACAATAGTTGATGAGGAGCCATTAATATCACATTTGTCATTAGCTATATCTGTTCCAAAGAGAAGAATGTTCAGAGTGTTCTGCCTTGGAATGGAGGGTAGAATGGGACTATATTTAGTAGGTGCCACTCCCTCCTTCCAGTTAGCATATATCTTTTCCCCTTTTGAATGTGCTGAGCAGTTGAGTGTAAAACTTAGTATAAACCATAAAAGTAGGCTACTACCTTAGTTAAAGACTTAGTCATCTCTTCCCTGGAACTATTGTAACAGCATCCTTTGTGGTATCTCAGCATCTTATACCCCTCCAATCTGTTCTTCAAAGCACTACTCTGTGTAAAACCTTTAAGTAACTCCCAGCACCTGTAGAACACTCAAAGCACCTTAGAGTGGAATGGAAAAGCACTCCATTCTGAGACCACTATTAATGCCACCAAAATGTATTTTACCTTTCTCACTTAAATGGCTACACACTTAGCTAAAATGTTCATTTCTTAGCCTCCTTTGCATATAGGTGTAACCAACCATATGACCAAATTTAGACCAATGGAACATGAGTGTAAGTAAGTGTGTAAGATCTGAGCCATTTCTACCAGAAAGACACATTGATTTCTCTGAATTTTGATGTTTACCCTTCCTGAAGGTTAATTTGAACCTTGTGGACAAAATTGGCACAGAAGAGAATGGAGAAATAAGATGAAAATAATTTTTTTAAAACTTTTATCTGTCTAACCCACTCTGGATTTGACAGAAAAATAAACGTATATCTCATATTGTAAATATTATTGTGATATCCACTGTAATTGTGGATGTCTGTTAGGGTAGTGTATCCCCTACAATAACTAATGAACTATCTTCTGCTCCTCTGCTTTATAAATCTGTATCTGGTTCATGATGTGTCTCTTGAATGAAGGAATGGTAATGCACTAATATCGACTCATCAGGTTGGAGAATTCATGTGTTACTGAATATATAAAACCACAGGTTGTCTGCTATGTCTTGTTACATTACTTGCTTATTTCTAGTTTAAAATCCAATTAATGTAGATATTTTTATAAGACTGTTATTTTTCACAAGATATTCATTAGGGATGCAGCCTTCCATAAAAATAGACTTGGTAGCTATGACCAATGGTGTCAATCTATCCTCCTTTTTTTGCTACAAGCTGCTTGATGGTACTATTAGAATTAAATCCTCTGCATCAGTTATAAGGTCTCTAGGAGGTCCTAATTAAGATGAAAGTTAACACATTAAGCCACACTCACTCATTTATACCCTGAAAAGGATTAGTCATTTTGTCACTTTCAAATATAACAGTTGGGGTTTGTAGGCCCCAGATAATAGGAAATACGGTAGGCAGATTTGATTAGCTAGAAAGTCAGAAAAAATAGTCCAGGTCATGGAGTCCTTCTGGAGAGCATAGATCTGGCCAGGTCCCAACTTAGCCATTGTCACCAAGTGCTAACTGTCTAAAACTTATACCTAATAAATATTCACTAATTCTTGTCACTTGTATGTTCAGATGTAATGTGATTTATTATGAAGTGGTTGAAATTTTTTCTTTAAGAATAATATTTAATTTGTGGTAACTAATTAAAACAACCATCTTCCTAAGGCTTTATCCATATAATAAGTTAGCCAAGAGAGAAATTTAAGTTGGAAAAATATGTATATATAACTTAAAATTTTAAAAATAAAAAAAAGAAAAGATGAACTGGAATAACTTACTACCAACAGGAGCATCACAAGCAATTTACAAGGTTTCTTTCAGAGAGTGAGAAAGACGAACACTTTTTTATAAAACAAATGTTTCTGATTTTCATTCTGAAATTAAGAATAAAATGGTCATATTTCACTGAGTAAAAATTGCTCCGACCTTGTCTATGAATCAGTGTATTATACAGTAAAAGACTTGATCTCAAGCCATTTCTTCCACTGGTAAGTTATTAAATAAAAATAAAATGATTGTCCATAATAAAATTGTTACTCTATTTAAAGGATCTTGACCCTTCCATACTAAAAAGGTTAACCTTGCTGTTGAATTTTTAAAATCTATTATTGGTTATTGATTTCATTAAAGTTAGCATTAAAAGCCGTATTATCAAGTAATAAATGATAGGCAGTTGGCAAGCTCGGTGATGGATAAATGTTACTGTCAACTTTAGGTGGAGTAACAAGCCACAAATATCTTCCTAGAGATGACAGGGCCTGTTGGCCATGAACTTGAGTATCCAAATCCAGTCTTCTCCTGTGGAGCTGCTCTTCACTGAAATCCCTCCTCTGAGCTCTATTTTCTGCCACGAGGGCAATTGAGTATTTGTACCAACTGTCTCTTGTGTAGATCTTACCCTGGAGATCTACTAAAGAAAATCAGTGAGTTAGATAAGAATCTCAAATGTAATTAGAATGAGGGAAGAAGATTTAGGTCCTCTTTCTTTTGTATCTTCAATTCCCCATAACTTTTCATTTAGAGACATACTATATCACATCAATAAAAGAAAGAGTGGCAACCAACTTTCTGCACTTCAAACCACTGCCTGGATAACATCATCTAAGTGTGAATTAGGCCTGGCCTAACTATCCAATAGCCTACCTCTCACTAAAAAGAATCTTCATGCTTAATTAGTGCAATCTATCCCCTTTATCACAAACATACCATCTTTATTATGCCATCTGTGACTTCATTTTTTTTTGCCAGGAATGCCATCCCTTATCTATTCTATTTAGTTGTCCTACATCAATTACTCATATTTTCTCCCTTTGAAATTCTGTAACCTTTAGAATCTTCACCACTAATGCATCATAGTTGCATACTTCTTTCATATTGATAACTATTTTCTATTCATTAATTCTGCTTTCCAACTACATTGTATTTGCGTACTTCCAAATTATCTACAGTGTCTAGTACAATGCTCAGCTAATTGGTACTCATACTCCATGACAGTCCTTTGTCACAGAATATCCAAAGTAATCTTCTAAAATTATAAATCAAATTTTTTCACTCTCTTGTTTTATATCTTCCAGTGAGTTCTCGTTCTAGGTAGAATAAAATGAAAGAATCAGCTTTCATTGGTTTTAATCCCATGGTTAGTACCCCTCTACGAACTTTCCTTCCAATCGTGACTTAAATGCACAGTGTGCCATTCAAATGGAGCCCAACACTCAGCTTGCTGCCGCATTAGGGAAGGTATGATCAACAAACACGTAAAATGCTATTTCACTAATTCCTTCATTCAAAATATTTTTTAGACACCACCTATATGTTAGGTTCTGTTCTAGATACTGGTGTCTAGTGATAAACAATAAATTGTCCCTTACTTCTTGGTTCATTTTAATTAGAGTGACCAACTGTCCTGGTTTAGATAGAACATAAGAGGTTTCTTGAAATGTGGGACTTTCAGTGCTAAAACCAAAAAATCTCAATGCTAACACCTGGGATGAGGTGATTACTATAATTCTTTTTTTTAAAATTATTATTATACTTTAAGTTCTAGGGTACATGTGCACAACGTGCATGTTTGTTACATATGTATACATGTGCCATGTTGGTGTGCTGCGCCCGTTAACTCGTCATTTACATTAGGTGTATCTCCTAATGCTATCCCTCCCCCTCCCCCCACCCCACGACAGGCCCCGGTGTGTGATGTTCCCCACCTTATGTCCAAGTGACCATGGTTCTAATAGAGGAAACAGGCAATAAATATGTACATGCAGAGAAGATATCTAATAAGTATCTGCGAATTGATCAAGCAATATTAATTGATTAAAGAGAAAAGAGCTTTTACATATTCATTAAAACCTCAATTAATGATCTTGAATCTTGCCTTGTATTTTTCATATGGAATCTGTCACATGTATTGCTGCATAAAAAATTATCCCCAAACTTAGCAGGTTGAAACAGCAAACACTTATTTGTCACAGTTTCTGAGCATCAGGAATCTAAGAGTGACTTAGCTGCATGGTTTTGGTACAGGGCATCTCATGATATTGCTGTCTTGGTAGTAGCTAGGGCTGCTGTCATCAGAAGTCGTGACTGGGTCCAAAGGGTCTTATACTCAGCTTACTTGCTCACTCATGTGCTTGTTGGTAGGTCTCAATTCTTCACAGGTTGTAGGCTGGAGGCCTGGGTTACCCAACGTGTGGGCCTCTCTATAGACTGCCATAGTGTTCTCAGCTGGCTTTTTTCAGAGCCAAGAAATCAGAGAGAATCTTCAAGATGGAAGCTTTAGTCTTTTTGTAACCTAATGTAAGAATGACATACCATGTTCATCACTTCTGCCATTTTTTTTTTTTTTTTTTTAAAGTGAGAGTCTCACTTTGTTGCTGGTGCTGGAGTGCAATGGCACAATGTTGGCTCACTGCAACCTCCGCCTCCTGGGTTCAAGCGATTCTCCTGTCTCAGCCTCCTGAGTAGCTGGGATTACAGTCATGAGCCACCACACCCACCTATTTTTTTTTTTGTATTTTTAGTAGAGACGGGGTTTCGCCCTGTTGGCCAGGTTGGTCTCAAACTCCTGACCTCAGGGGATACTCCCGCCTCAGCCTCTCAAAGTTCTAGGATTATAGGTGTGAGCCACTGTGCCCAGCCCAGTTCTGCCATATTTTACTGGTGACACAGATCAAACATGGTCAAACATGGAAGAGGGTTGTACAAAGATGTGTATACCAGGAAATGGAGCTTATCAGGGGTCAATTTGGAGGCTGGCTACCATACCACGTTTCTATCCCTATCTTCACATTCATTATGCTAAAGAATCCCTTTTCCAAAATACAGAGTGCCAGTGCCAATTTTCAGAAGTTTTGATATCAGGAGTGGAACATTTTCATGATGCATTCTAGTGAAGGAAATTAAAATATTTTACCCCAAAATATATTTCTTTGACATACTTTGAAATGGCCACCACTTGGCCAGCAAACAGAAGTGGTCTTGCAAAGCTGTCTTTTGTGGGGAAAAGTTTGTGTCTGTAGAGAATCTCCATTGATGCAACCATGGCCCCTTCCCTTTCTGTGCCTTTCCCTGGATCCAAGAGAAATTGAGAGTCTGACATCATTAAAAATCTGAAAGGAAAAATTTACCAGTTATTCTCTTTGAGGAAGGCTTCATCTACCTAACAAGGCCACCTTTGCTAGCCATGTGTCTTCCTTTCTCTCTCTCTTAACCTGTCTTGCCACCAATCCTGATTTACCAATAGTAGTTGTTTCTGGTCATGCTCTGACTCTACATATCTTACTGTGGCCTCAGGATGGCATATAAGTTTCTATAACTTATTGGGAAGTTGGGTCTTCGTTCTGAAGGACTACCATATATATACATTAAATAAATTTGTATGCCTTTTCTCTTATTCATCAATCTACCTCATGTTGGTGATCTTTAGTGAAACTTTAGAGGGTCAAGAGCTTTGTGGCCTCCTCACTAGATATTTCTAATGTAGGCTGTGTGAAGAACACATACAAACAATACTCTTAGCATGCCCCAGAAGAGTTTCATCTCATCCTATGGGATTAAACTACCCCTTATATGAAGATGATGATGGCTTCCAGATATCTATATCTGTATCTATCTATATCTGTATCTGTATCTATCTGTATTTGTGCCCGTATCTATATCTATGTTGAGCTTTAGCACAATCTCACAGAGATGTTTCACAAGTAGCTCAAACCATTTATTCTACTCCCAACTCACACCATGCTGTAGTTGCAAGTCTCCCTGAATTCCTGAACTTGATGAATAGAAATACCATTTTCTCTGTAGCTCAACTAAGAACTCCTTTGTTTTGCTAAAACTCCTCATATCAACAGATTTCAAAGTCTGCTGATTTATTTTCTTACTAGTTTTTGTATTGTCTTCTTTTCCCTTGTCAATGCCTTAATTCATGCACATATCATTTCCTCCTGGATTGTGACCAATAACCTCTTACCCAGAGTACCTGATGCTAATCCCACCCTTTTAAAATGGTATTCTCTATACCACTGCCAGTATTTTTCTTTTTCTAAAATGCTGATTGATCATTTTATTTCCCGCTCAAAATTCTGTATTTTTTTCTCCTTAGCTACTGGATAAAATACAAACTTTGTACTGTGATATCGAAGGCTCATTATTTCCAAGCCTCTATAAACATCTCCAGTTTCACCTGTTGACATTCTACCAATGTTCCATATGCCAGATTCAACCATAGGTCATTACAATATTTCAAGTCTTCCTGCTCTTGGAAATCTGTAAATTCCTATTCATCCTGAGATTTAGCTCAGGTGTCCCTCTTCCAGAAATCTCTTACTATGGTCTTCCACAAACAACAACACCTTCACTTACTCTTCTTACACTAAGTACCCCTCACTTACTTCTCTCAAAGTACTTGTCACTGTGTATTATAATAATCTTCTGAAATTATTTTCTCCCACTAAACCTTGAAATTAGTGACTGGTCTTTCATCTTTATATTTATAGTGCGTGATAAAGTAGCTAGCTCAAGGTAGATGTACAGTATTTGTTGAATGAGCAAATTATTATACTGTGAAATTTACCATTTCTGCTATGACTCTGGGCAAAATCGATGGTTAATTTTTTTAACCTATTAGCTTTACACAAGGAAGATATCAATTACTGGGGAGTCTGGCTATTTCAATTAGACCAAACCATCATGTCCATCGTCAAAGAATTCATTGATAACTATAATAGTGGGAGAAAATATTATTGTGGAAAACTTATATTTTATTGTGTGTGTTGGGCATTTAGAGGAAGGTATTTTGGTTAGCATTAACATTTACTGGTTGCCTAGTATATGCCAGGAGTCAATAACTAAATGTTATTCATTAATTAAAAAAATAAATCCTAGAGAATATGAACTAACAGTATTCACATCTTACAGATTAGCAAACCAAGACTCACAGGGATTAAATGGTCAAATGACTTGCTTCAGGCTATAGAAAGGTAGGATTTGAACCCAGGTTGATCTTACTCCAAAGTCCTTAATATTTCCAATTCTGCTAGGCAATTAATGACATTACTTTTTGATGGTCGTATAGGATTAAAAAATGTAATTATCCAAAAAGCATCAAATTGATAGCTTTCATAATAAAATGATAAAAGGAAATATCACTGTAAAATATACTTCTAAATAAATTATTTAATTTATGTTTTTCTTTTCTATTGTTTGTTGTACGTTGCTAAACTGAAGCACAAGGTTTGTGGAGAAATTTTATATGTTAAACCATTTACCAAATCACTTACCAAAAAGGTCATTTACAGAATATTTTCATTAAGATTTTCCATTTGATTTCAATTTTATTAAAAATGTTATTTACATCTCAAAAATATCTTTCTGTAATGCCATTTGTGTGCTACCTGTTTGAGACATTACCAGTAACCATAGCAAGTTCAGACAGAAGGATTCATTAAAGAAAAATTAAAAATTATAAATCTTCATTGGTGACAAAAGACCGCTGAGAGTTTATCATCCAATATATATCTGAGACATAAAAAACAAATCCCTTTCTTTGAATTTGTAGTTTCTTAGTTGAGTACCTGTTAATTGAATAGTAAATGCACCATAAAGGGGCAAGTGGTTCTACTCTTTTGAGGTTTTGATCAGTGCTCACCAAATCCATATTGTACATGTGAAACAAGGGGGTAGAGAAATAGTCAATTATGCATTTGTTTCATGTTCAGTGAATCTGCATTTATATGCATCTGTGTCAGGTGGAATGTGTGTCATGTGTCAGAGATGACTTCTGGTCCTGTTTTTGTCCTGTACCCGTGAAGATAAGCTGTTAATTACATTGTCAGGGTGAAATTCAACAAGACTGTTTTAGGGTAAAGATCTTGGGGCCTATAAGGAGTTTCCTTGTGAGCAAATTCCTCATGAGGGAGGGCTCCTCGGGAGTTGTGTGAATTTTTATCTTTGTAGGAACAAAAGTGGGAGGCAGTTTTGTGTGACTCAGTTCCCAAGCTTGACTTTTCCCTTTGGCTTAGTGAGTTTGGGGTCCCAAGATTTTATTTTCCTATCCCATTTCCCTCACCAAAAAAAAAAAAAAAAAAAATCTTTCACAGAAAACACTGGAAGAAAAGGAGTCTCTGGTCTCATATTTTGTCTGATCTCTCATCACTAGGATGATTTATTCCTAGACAAATAGGTCCCACAGTGTTAGGAAAGTAGGCTGTGAAGTCTTACATCTTGCGGAGAAAAACGGGGGGGAGGAAGAAAGAGAAAGAAAATGGAAAAGAACAAAAAGGAGGGAGGAAATGTCATAATAACAAATGGGAAAAGCAATCCTGGAAAACTGATTTAGGCAGGCCGTATAACTCTGATGTCTATACATCAGCAGGCAAGTACGAAATTTATTTATTTATTTATTTATTTATTTATTTATTTATTATTATTTTTTTTTTTGAGACGGAGTCTCGCTCTGTCGCCCAGGCTGGAGTGCAGTGGCCGGATCTCAGCTCACTGCAAGCTCCGCTTCCCGGGTTTACGCCATTCTCCTGCCTCAGCCTCCCAAGTAGCTGGGACTACAGGCGCCCGCCAACTCGCCCGGCTAGTTTTTTGTATTTTTTAGTAGAGACGGGGTTTCGCCGTGTTAGCTAGGTTGGTCTCGATCTCCTGACCTCGCGATCCACCCGTCTCGGCCTCCCAAAGTGCTGGGATTACAGGCTTGAGCCACCGCGCCCGGCCCGAAATTTATTTATAATTTCCTGTTATTTTCTCCCAAAGCTTAAGTTGTCTAACTTTAGTTTGCAAGGATTTAAGAAAACCACAGTTTTAATTTCTAGTGATTTCAAGTCAGAAAAATGGGAGAAAACAAAGGCAAATATTAGTTTGGAGACTTGTAACCACGAAAAATTTCAGAATTCGTACCAAATAGTAGAAAATAATAAAACCTGAAACACAATGGACAAGGCTACAATCTAATAACAGGTGTACTATAGCTTCTTTTGAAAAACAATTTTTCTCTTTCCAGCTCCCCAATTTAACTAAAGATGAAATCATAGTAGGATCAATTTATTTGCAAAAGAAGTTTTACTCTTATTATACTCGACTTGATTATTTGCATGAAGTGCAGCAAGAATAATTATTTGCCGTATGGCTCATTTTTTTTTTTTTTTTTTTTTTGAGACGGAGTCTCGCTCTGTCGCCCAGGCTGGAGTGCAGTGGCCGGATCTCAGCTCACTGCAAGCTCCGCCTCCCGGGTTCCCGCCATTCTCCTGCCTCAGCCTCCCGAGTAGCTGGGACTACAGGCGCCGCCACCTCGCCCGGCTAGTTTTTTTGTATTTTTTTTTTTAGTAGAGACGGGGTTTCGCCGTGTTCGCCAGGATGGTCTCGATCTCCTGACCTCGTGATCCACCCGTCTCGGCCTCCCAAAGTGCTGGGATTACAGGCTTGAGCCACCGCGCCCGGCCAGGCTCATTTTTAAATTGGCTTTGCTGGAGTATTTTTTTTCCATGAAGAATCTCAGATTAAACCTTCTAAATAAAAGCCTCAAGCCCCAGCCAAGGATTTAACTGTGCCTGCAGATACTTACATTAATTAGGTGGATTCCTCTCTTTTTAATGTCCCAAAATAATTTGGGGCCCCTGAGTCTGTCAGAAAGTGGCATTCTTTACCTACTGCAGATCAGGAACATACCTGCAAAGGAACTGCATAGATAAGGTGTGAAGCCCGTTTTTCCAAAGGGCTGTTATTGGCTCTATAAAGTCAATCTCAATTCTCAAAGCAGTCTTCTCATTTCTGAAAATATGCCATTCCAGTCAAAGCCTTGGTAAAATACCCAGTGCTTCTGCCTGATTACAATTAAATAGATTTGTTTATAAGATTTATTAAATTAGCTTTAGCATTAATAACATATGAATGCAAAAGTAAAATTTGGTTTTCTCTCTTGAGCAAGATTTCAGGTAGTTGCCTTTTTGAATAAATTACCAAAAAAAAAAAAAAAAAAACCGGGGGGTGGGGGGGAGAGAGACAGATTCAGCTGGCTTCATACTGTTCATATTAGGTTTTATTATTTGCAAAACTTAGCCTCCTTTTTATCAGACTAAAATTTTCTGCTTATTCTAAAAAACATGTTTGAGTTATCACTTGGGATAAATGAATGATTTATTTCAAAGTGAGCATATTAATCAGGGTTCTCTAGAGGGACAGAATAGTACATATATATATATAATTTTGGAAAACATATTAATAACACATTTATATAAATGTAACCCAAAGAAATCTAAATACTATTTTATGTTTGATAATGCTTCTTGTATAATTTTAACATGCCAAATAAGCCAAGTATGTCTCTCTTGGCCTTCTAAAAAGTTAGTTTTAGGCCAAGAGACTGAATTTAGAATTTGATTTTTAGAAAGTTTGTCAAATATCAAAGGTTCAAAACACTCGATATCACAAAATGGAATTACAGGTCACTCACTGAAGTGTCCGCTTGATTGGATTGAAGGATACAAAGTACTGATCCTGGGTGTGTCTGTGAGGGTGTGGCCAAAAGAGTTTAACATTTGAGTCAGCGGGTTGGGGAAGGCAGATCCACCCTCAATCTTGTGGGCACAATCTAATCTGCTGCCGGTGAATATGAAGCAGGCAGAAAAGAAAACGTGAAAAGCAGAGACTGGCCTAGCCTCCCAGCCTACATCTTTCTCCAGTGCTGGACGCTTCCTGCTCTCAAACATCGGACTCTAAGTTCTTTGGTTTGGGACGTGGACTGGCTCTCCTTGCTCCTCAGCTTGCAGACAGCCTACTGTGGGACCTTGTGATCATGTAAGTTAATACTTAATAAATTCCCCTTTATATGTATATATACATATTGAAGAACAAATCAACATTGCAAGAAAACTCTGTTATTTTGGCACTGAGGTCTAGATTCTGGCCCTGCATTAGTATGGATATTTATTTTAATGTTTAATTTATAGAAAAAAAATCCCCTTTAAAGTTGTAGCCAACTTGTTTATAAACAGAATTGTTTTTTTTTTTTTTTTTTTTTTTTTTTTTTTTTTTTTTGAGACGGAGTCTTGCTCTGTCGCCCGGGCTGGAGTGCAGTGGCCGGTTCTCAGCTCACTGCAAGCTCCGCCTCCTGGGTTTATGCCATTCTCCTGCCTCAGCCTCCGAGTAGCTGGGACTACAGGTGCCCGCCACCTCGCCCGGCTAGTTTTTTGTATTTTTTAGTAGAGACGGGGTTTCACCGTGTTAGCCAGGATGGTCTCGATCTACTGACCTCGTGATCCGCCCGCCTCGGCCTCCCAAAGTGCTGGGATTACAGGCTTGAGCCACCGCGCCCGGCCATAAACAGAATTGTTTATGCAAGATTGATTTTCCTCAAAATTTTTACCACTTGCTTAAACTTTCAGTTGTGTCCTTTCTTTTTGTTTAAGACAATCTTTAAAAATGTCTAAACGAGACAAATTTCCCTTTAATAAAAACCACATTGCCATATTTTAATAACCTTTTACCAAAAACACATCGTAGTTTTCTTATACACTTTGCATGTACCTAGTAGTTTTAATTACATTCATTAATTGTAATGTTAACTCTTAGTAACTCTAATTCTTAGTGAAAAACCTCAGAGGTAAACAATTTTAATATGTGCCAGGTATAGAGGAGCCAAGGGCAAAGGACAATGCCTGGAGCCAGGCTTTGTCAAATCCTAAAGGCTCAAATCAAAGGACATAAATTTTTAGACTTTATAGTTTTGATTTTAAAATTTTAACCATGAAACAGATAAACTCACTAGTTTAAAAGAGAGAGAGAGAGAAAATTTGGTGTGTTAGAGCAAGATTAAGAATAGATACAGGGCAACACAAAATCATAGAAATTTACCATAAGATTTTATAAGGTGACCAATTCATTTAGATAGGTTGTTTGTTTGTGTTTGTGTTTTTGCTTTTTTTTGGATGAAGTCTTGCTCTGTCGCCCAGGCTGGAGTGCAGTGGCATGATTTCCGCACACTGCGACTTCCACCTCCTGGGTTCAAGCGATTCTCCTGTCTCAGCCTCCCGAGTAGCTTGGATTAGAGGAGTGTACCACCACGCCTGGCTAATCTTTTGTATTTTTAGGAGAGATGGGCTTTCACCACGTTGGCTCCGCTGGTCTTGGACTCCTGACTTCAAGTGATCTACCTACCTTGGCCTCCCAAAGTGCTGGGATTACAGGCGTGAGCCACTGCGCCCGGCCTAGATAGGTAGTTTTAAATTTAGTCTCTATCTTTTAACTGGACCACTGAGCTCAGGGTGGAGCCTACACTGAATGCTGGGTACCCAAAAAGGGAGAAATAACATGGAACCAAGCTATGTAATGCTTTTATAGACATTTTTCTAAGAGTTTATACTGTATCCTTTCTTGTCTTAAACATGCAAAGAGTAGCTCCTGTAATAATGACTACTTCCTGTAAGCAACTCCCGTTAGCCGTCTCTGAAAGAGTATCTCTTACTTAGCTATTACACACACCAAAGTAAAAAAGTTTCTCATAATGCAAAATAATTTTTTTGGTACTCCTCCAAAAGCCAAAGTATCAGGTAATACAACACAAAAGAGAGTAGAATTTTTATACCTAAGTGGAATCTGTCTGCCTAAAACTTGTGGGGTTCCTTGAGGAAAGCAGATTCCTTTCAGAGGAGTTGTTAGTGTCCTTTGTTTTTCTCAGGGAATCCCAGGCTATCATAAATTCCTTATTTTTTTGTTAGGTCTCACATGTGGCATAGACAGTGGCAAGAGGGAGGAGGGACAGTCAGACATAAATGGAGAAACAGAAATCAGTTGACTGAGAAGAAAAAACTTTTTCTCAAAACAACCACCACCACCACAAAATGCCTGTCTAAAAATTTATGTCCTTTGACTTGAGCCTTTAGGATTTGACAAAGCCTGGCTCCAGGCATTGTCCTTTGCCCTTGGCTCTATACCTGGTACATATTAAAAGAAAAAGCATTCAGGTCTTTATACACACACACTCACACACAAAGGTCATTTTCTTATATATATGTATATGTATACACACACACATACACACATACACATATATAAACACACATACACACCACACACATATATAAACATATATACACCAATCCCTCCCCATACACACACACAGCTTGGAAATTGGCTTTTAATTAAGCTGACTTTTAACCACAGAGTTCTAAAAAAATTCTTTCCAATCTCTCACTACCATATTTTAGCTGGAACAGTTGATATTTCAAAAGTCACACAAATATCAAACTAGAAAGAATTCATTCTCTGAGCCAGGGATTGAACCCAGATTGCCACAGTGAAAGGGCAGAGTCTCAGCTACTAAAATGCAGTGTGGGGCAGTCACCATTGCTCTGCTAGAGCGGGCAGTTTTGAACTTATGTAGGCTTTGAACTGCTTGAGAGAATTTTAAAGGCTAGCCATGACACCATTGTGTATCTTTTTAAAAATTTAAACTTTTTTCCCAATTATTTAGAATAAGTCATCTCTAAAATATTTTTTGTTTTTCTATCTTTTGCCCATTGACGATTAGAATTCTCAATTGTAGGCTTTATTCCAATAGCAACTCAATCCAAAAGCCTCTTTAATGTAGAGGAGGCAGCTCCCTAATCCCCAAAAATTTACTCTCAGAAATAGACTTAACATACGCAAAAGACAACAAAAGCTTCATAGGGATAAGACTTTTTTTTAAGACAAAACTCCTCTAAGAGCTTGACACACTTGGTACAAAGAGTGTGTTGCTTAAAATATTATGTGTGTTGGACTCCCAGTCTTTCAGACAGGCCACTTGACATGACCCCAAAAATTCATGCCCTCTGCGTGGTAGAGACTATGAGAGAATATGCCATTTAGTCACAAAATCAAGCTCTCAAAGACATAAAACAAGACAAGAGGGAAACCTTACCCAGTTTTTCTTTCAGAGACCAACAGCAAAGTTTATCTTAACAGACATCCATCTAGCCAGAAGTGCAAGCTCACCAGTGTGCAGGACTGGCTCAAACTTCAGGCTTTACGGACACTAGGCCCATATTCTATCCTGAGAGGAAAAGTGGCCAAACAATATGAATATTCACCGGATTCGGTGGCTAACGCCTGTAATCCCAGCACTTTGGGACGCCGAGGTGGGCGGATCACCTGAGGTCAGGAGTTTGTGACCATCCTGGCCAACATGGTGAAACCTCGTCTCTACTAAAGATACAAAAATTCGCTGGGCATGGTGGCACGTACCTGTAATCCCAGCTACTCTGGAGGCTGAGGCAGGAGAATCGCTTGAACCCCAGGGAGTCGGAGGTTACAGTGAGCCGAGATCGTACCACTTTACTCCAGCCTGGTGACAGAAAGTCTGTCTCAAAAAAAAAAAAAATAAATAAATAAATAAAAAATAAATTCATACCACAAAGTACCAAAAATACACCAGAGTAGCTACAAAGCAAGACTAGTCAAACCCATTAATCAAAACCTTGCAGATGAGACAGTGATTTTTACCATCTTCTCCACTAGAACATACAGAAAGAAAGGCCAGAAGCCTGGCTGGCAAGAAATTCTTACCCCTTTGGTGGACGATTGGGTTCCTGGTTTCTCTTCACTGTAGTGTCCAAGACAGAAGAGCAGCTTTGGTCATCCTGCTTACACAGCACCATACTTTGAGGGCCATAGGCTCTTGGCCTTTTAAGGATTCCCTTAAAAATCACTGACATGAGGCAGATTGATTAATAGGAGAAAAAGTATACAGATTTCTTTAACATGCATACAGGGGAGCCTTCAGAATGAAGACCTAGTTTCCAAATTCATTCTGAAATTACAGACGGAATGCTGACTGAGGGTATGTCCAAAGTAAACACATACACAAACAAACAAACAAAAACCAGGTTTTCTTACCAAAACACCAGGGGTTCAGTGTAGGTCCTGCTGCTCATTGTACAGAAGGCCAATCACTGACACAATGCATATTGCCAAGGAAGAAGGCTTTAATCAGTTAGGGCATCTGAAGAGATGGGAGATCAGTCTCAAATCCATCTCTTCGACCAACTAAAACTAGTTGCGATACAAACCCCTAGCAGGAAAGAAATGTAACCATTTGTGGAAAAACAAGAACTAAGGAAGGTGATATGGTTTGGCTGTGTCCCCACCCAAATCTCAACTTGAATTGTACCTCCTAGAATTCCTACATGTTGTGGGAGGGACCCAGGGGGACATAATTGAATCACAGGGGCTGGTCTTTCCTGTGCTATTCTCGTGATAGTGAATAAGTCCCACGAGATCTGATGTGTTTATCAGGGGTTTCCACTTTTGCTTCCTCCTCATTTTTTTCTTGCCACCACCAGGTAAAAAGTGCCTTTTGCCACCTGCTATGATTCTGAGGCCTCCCCAGCCATGTGGAACTGTAAATCCAATTAAACATCTTTTTCTTCCCAGTTTCAGGTATATCTTTATCAGCAGCGTGAAAACTGACTAATACAGGGGGGTAAGGAAGAGGAGTTGGTCAATAAGAAGCATGTGGAAGTTAGGAAAACAGGAATTGGAGTGTGGGGGCCAAGGAAGCAATCATGACAAATGACGGGCTGGCATCTCATTGTCTGGATTGATAATCTGGTGAATTTCAGTTCTTTGATAGTTTTTGAGAGGCCTGAGGGTTATTTTTCTAAGGAAGGAACTCAAATAAAACAAATCTAAGTTTCAAGCTTTAAGACTAGAATAATCAATTTATGTGTTTATCCAGAAAACTGTCTTTGGGACTACTGTATCAGTTTCAGTCTCTCCTTTCCATTTATAAATTCTTCAATCATGGAGAATCTGATCATTGATCTTGCTGGCTGCTTTATGGTGAGGACGGGCATCATGGGATAATATGAGGACAACACAGATAACCCACATTTTAAAATGCCAAAGAATATGGAGTGGATCCCCTGCGGAATACGAGAGAATAATCCTGAAAACCACATGTTCCCTTTATGATTTCTTATCTAGGTCCTTTACCTGAGCTTTGAATATTAACTTAAGTTTCTCTGAGGGTTCACAAGACCATGACAGTTTCCCCTGGAGAGATCCCAGAGGGACTGGTTTTACTTGAGTATGGTGAATCCAAGGCTTGACATCTGCTAACTTGACAGATGAGTAGGGTGGTCAACAACATCTCAAAAGGGCAGACCCATTGTGCTTGCAGTTGGTTTTCAGCTTGATGGGATTTCTAGGTCTTCATCAGGACTTTTATCCTGGTTTCAGAGTGGAAATGCACATCTGTAGGGAATTGGAGCCTGCTGGAAGCAAACTCAGAGAGACTAGTGAACATATTTCCTAAATGTTTTATATATTATCTAGTTTATTTTTCAAAGGTGAAAAAATTCTCAAGTGTCAGGGAGCCTGGGGGTCAGAGAAATGGTCTCTCAAACATTTCAAAGGAGGTAGGAGGTAAGAACCAACCAACTTCTAGGGCTACCCATATCTTCAGCAGGGCAAGGGGCATGGCCTTTTCCCAGGTAAGACTGAACTCTTAACAAATTTTAGGAAGACACTTCTTTAATTTCCTATTAATTCTTTCAGTCTTTCCAGAAGATGGGGGTCTTTAAGATGAATGCAGAATCCAATCAGCACTTACTAAGCATTGATACTTCCTGGGTTACTTGGGCTATAAAGTGGCTCCATTGTCACTTTGGAGAGTTTATGGGAGTCCATATTGAGGAATTATTTTCTACATTAGAACCTTTACAATTTTCGTAGCTTCCTCAGTCCTAATGGAGTAAGCCTCAACCCAGCTTGTAAAAGTATCAACAAAAACCAACAAATATCAAAAATTTTCGGAGGCTTGAGTCATTATAGTGAAATTCAATTGCGAGTCTTGTCCAGGGAAAGTTCCTCTCCACAGAGTTCCTTGCTTAAAGGGGGCTTTTATGCCTTCTGGGGGCTTTGAATTATTTTTCAAGCAAGTAAGACAACTTTGGATTACAGTGTGTATTGTTCATTGCAAGTTAGGCCTAATAAGATAAGAGTGTATCCAGCATGGAGTAGTCTACCACCCATAATGAGTGCTTTGATGGATTTGCTCAGGGATTTGTCTAATAAAAGTTTCTGAAAGGGGAATTTTTCCTTCATTATTTTTAAGCCATTTATGGTCGGCATATTTAGAAAACCCCCATTCCTCAGCTCTTTTAAGATCAGCCTCTGAATATCTGTGGTGATAGGTCTCCAGACAGAGTAGGAATGAGAACCAGCTGGGTAGTGGGCCTCTGAGTGCCTTTTTCACCTTTTCACCTCTAGGTTAGGGTTAATATTTCCCTGTGCAACATTGGTGCCTGCCTTGTGGTATCCTTGGCAGTGAACAATTGCTATTTCTGTGGGCATTTTTATGGCTTCTAATAATTCAAGAATTGGAGGACCATACTTTCTTTCTTTGTTATTGGAAGTACAGAACCCCCTTTCTTTCCAAATTACCCCATAAGCATAAGCTATTAAGAAGCATATTTAGAGTCAGTGTAAACACTTACTCTCTTTCCCTTACCCAGATGTACAGCTCTAGTCAAAGCAATGAACTCAGCCTTTTGGGTGGATGTCCCTGGGGGTATGGCACATGCCTTGATTACCTGCTGGGTAGTAACTACAGCATATCTGACCTTTGTTCCATGAAACTGCTTCCATCACTGAAGAATTCTTTGTCACATTTCATCCGTGGCAAATATGTGAGGTCTGGTCCGCTGGAGTACACTTGATCTATTATTTGAATGAAGTCATGAACGGGAGGCTGGAGATTCCTTTGGAGCAGGATGGCAGGATTCAGATTAGAAACAGCCATAAGAGTTACATTTGGGTTATCTAGAAGCATGGCTTGGTACTTTCCCAGTTGGCCTGCAGTCAACCAATAGCCCACTTTCTTCTGGAGTACGGTAACACATAATGCATAGTATTAACTGTCATGGGATGCCCCAAGGTGAACATTTCAGCTTCCTGCAACATATCACAAGTGGCAGCCACCACACTGAGGGAAGTAGGCCAGCCCTTAGCTACCATGTCAAACTTTTTTGGAAAAAAGGTCACAGGATGCTTCAAGGTCCCAAGGTCTTGAGTTAATACTTCAAGTCTAATTCCCTGTCTTTCTTGAACAAAAAATAATCAAAAGGTTTGCATAGGTCAGGAAGACTAAGGGCACGGACTGTCGTCAATTTCTCTTTGATGGTTAAAAAGACTTTTTAACATTCCCCACTCCTAGAAAGGGGCTCCTTGGCCAGGCGTGGTGACTCATGCTTATAATCCCAGCACTTTGGGAGGCTGAGACGGGCGGATCACGAGGTCAAGAGATCGAGACCATCCTGGCTAACACGGTGAAACCCCGTCTCTACTACAAACACAAAAAATTAGCTGGGCGTGGTGGCAGGCACCTGTAGTCCCAGCTACTCGGGAGGTTGAGGCAGAGGAGAACGGGGTGAACCCAGGAGGCGGAGCTTGCAGTGAGCCGAGATTGCACCACTGCACTCCAGCCTGGGTGACAGACCAAGACTCCGTTTCCAAAAAAAAGACAAAAAAAAAAAAAAAAAAAAAAAAAAAAAGAGAAAAAGGGGCTCCTTATCTTCTTTTAAAGCCTCAAAGAGAGGTCTAGCTCTTAACTTGAATTTAGGGATTTAAATTTGACAAAATCCGGGAGCCACACAGTTGTTTGTGGGTAGTGGGAACTGCCACCCAATTTATCATCTCTCTAATCTGAGAAAAGATTGTGAGCCCCTTGGAATAGTTCGAATCCCAGGTACAGTGGGAAGAAATATATATGCTTTTTTCCTAGAAGCTTTGGGCGCATTATCTGCCAGGAAATGTAAAACTTTAAAGGCATGGAGAAGGATGTCACTCTCTGTTTCACTGGCTATAAAGATATCATCTACGTTTGCAAAATATGTCTGGGTGCATTGCGTCACACCTGTAATTCCAGCGCTCTGGGAGGCCAAGGCAGGAGAATTGCTGGAGCCAAGGAGTTTGAGACCAACTTGGGCAACATAGTGAGACCCTGTCTCAATAATAAAAATAAATAACAAATAATACATATGGCAAAATAGTTCCTTTATTGCAGGTTGTTTCCCTCGAGTCTTTGGCTAAGATTTCTCCAGAAATATTGGGGATTTTTTTTTTTTCACTTTTTTTTTTTTTTTATTATACTTTAAGTTCTAGGGTACATGTGCATAACGTGCAGGTTTGTTACATATGTATACTTATGCCATGTTGGTGTGCTGCACCCATCAACTCGTCAGCACCCATCAATTCATCATTTATATCATGTATAACTCCCCACTGCAATCCCTCCCTCCTCCCCTCTCCCCATGATAGGCCCCAGTGTGTGATGTTCTCCTTCCCGAGTCCAAGTGATCTCATTGTTCAGTTCTCACCTATGAGTGAGAACATGCGGTGTTTGGTTTTCTGTTCTTGTGATAGTTTGCTAAGAATGATGGTTTCCAGCTGCATCCATGTCCCTACAAAGGACACAAACTCATCCTTTTTTATGGCTGCATAGTATTCCATGGTGTATATGTGCCACATTTTCTTAATCCAGTCTGTCACAGATGGACATTTGGGTTGATTCCAAGTCTTTGCTATTGTGAATAGTGCCGCAATAAACATACGTGTGCATGTGTCTTTGTAGTAGAATAATTTATAATCCTTTGGGTATATACCCAGTAGTGGGATGGTTGGGTCATATGGTACATTTAGTTCTAGATCCTTGAGGAATTGCCATACTGTTTTCCATAATGGTTGAACTAGTTTACAATCCCACCAACAGTGTAAAAGTGTTCCTATTTCTCCACATCCTCTCCAACACCTGTTGTTTCCTGACTTCTTAATGATTGCCATTCTAACTGGTGTGAGATGGTATCTCATTGTGGTTTTGATTTGCATTTCTCTGATGGCGAGTGATGATGAGCATTTTTTCATGTGTCTGTTGGCTGTATGAATATCTTCTTTTGAGAAATGTCTGTTCATATCCTTTCCCCACTTTTTGATGGGGTTGTTTGTTTTTTTCTCGTATATTTGTTTGAGTTCTTTGTAGATTCTGGATATTAGCCCTTTGTCAGATGAGTAGGTTGCAAAAATTTTCTCCCCTTCTGTAGGTGGCCTGTTCACTCTGATGGTAGTTTCTTTTGCTGTGCAGAAGCTCTTTAGTTTAATTAGATCCCATTTGTCAATTTTGGCTTTTGCTGCTGTTGCTTTTGGTGTTTTAGACATGAAGTCCTTGCCCATGCCTATGTCCTGAATGGTACTACCTAGGTTTTCTTCTAGGGTTTTTATGGTATTAGGTCTAACATTTAAGTCTCTAATCCATCTTGAATTAATCTTCGTATAAGGGGTAAGGAAAGGATCCAGTTTCAGCTTTCTACTTATGGCTAGCCAATTTTCCCAGCACCATTTATTAAATAGGGAATCCTTTCCCCATTTCTTGTTTCTCTCAGGTTTGTCAAAGATCAGATGGCTGTAGATGTGTGGTATTATTTCTGAGGACTCTGTTCTGTTCCATTGGTCTATATCTCTGTTTTGGTACCAGTACCATGCTGTTTTGGTTACTGTAGCCTTGTAGTATAGTTTGAAGTCAGGTAGCGTGACGCCTCCAGCTTTGTCCTTTTGACTTAGGATTGTCTTGGCAATGCGGGCTCTTTTTTGGTTCCATGTGAACTTTAAAGCAGTTTTTTCCAATTCTGTGAAGAAACTCATTGGTAGCTTGATGGGGATGGCATTGAATCTATAAATAACCTTGGGCAGTATGGCCATTTTCATGATATTGATTCTTCCTATCCATGAGCGTGGTATGTTCTTCCATTTGTTTGTGTCCTCTTTGATTTCACTGAGTAGTGGTTTGTAGTTCTCCTTGAAGAGGTCCTGGACATCCCTTGTAAGTTGGATTCCTAGGTATTTTATTCTCTTTGAAGCAATTGTGAATGGAAGTTCATTCATGATTTGGCTCTCTGCTTGTCTGTTACTGGTGTATAAGAATGCTTGTGATTTTTGCACATTAATTTTGTATCCTGAGACTTTGCTGAAGTTGCTTATCAGCTTAAGGAGATTTTGGGCTGACACGATGGGATTTTCTAAATATACAGTCATGTCATCTGCAAACAGGGACAATTTGACTTCTTCTTTTCCTAACTGGATACCCTTGATTTCTTTCTCTTGCCTGATTGCCCTAGCCAGAACTTCCAACACTATGTTGAATAGGAGTGGTGAGAGAGGGCATCCCTGTCTTGTGCCAGTTTTCAAAGGGAATTTTTCCAGTTTTTGCCCATTCAGTATGATATTAGCTGTGGGTTTGTCATAAATAGCTCTTATTATTTTGAGGTACGTTCCATCAATACCGAATGTATTGAGCGTTTTTAGCATGAAGGGCTGTTGAATTTTGTCAAAAGCCTTTTCTGCATCTATTGAGATAATCATGTGGTTCTTGTCTTTGGTTCTGTTTATATGCTGGATTACGTTTATTGATTTGCGAATGTTGAACCAGCCTTGCATCCCAGGGATGAAGCCCACTTGATCATGGTGGATAAGCTTTTTGATGTGCTGCTGAATCCGGTTTGCCAGTATTTTATTGAGAATTTTTGCATCGATATTCCTCAGGGATATTGGTCTAAAATGGGGATTTTTTTTTAAATCCCTGGGGAAGCATAGTCCAACAATGCTGACACAGTTAGCTTGAGATTCCAAATCTTTCCACTCAAAAGCAAATAATTCCTGGGAGTCAGGGGCCAGGAGGATGCAAAAGAAAGCATCCTTCAAGTCTATTACTGAGAAGCAGGCAAAATTCCCAGAGAGGGTGATAAGAAAAGTGTAAGCATTGGTTACTATGGGATGACTATCTTCTACTATTTGATTTATCGCTCTTAGATCTTGGACAAAATGGTATTCTTGGACGCCAGGCTTCTAAACCATTGTAAGGGGAACAACAGGGTGAGAGAAGCCCACAATCTAAGAAAACTGTGACAAAGATTGGAGCCCCTTTCAAGCCTGGGGTTTGAGAGGATACTGTTTAATTGGGGTGGGGGTATGTAATTTCTGGTTTCAACTTAACATGGATTGGTGCCGTATGATCCTGTCCAGGACACACAGTGGCCTATACTTCATGGTTTACCTTCTTGAGGACTTCAGAGGGCAGAGCCTGAAGAACAGTCAAAGATGCAATTAAGGCCATTTGCAAAAAGCGTGCATGTTCTGGACTTGCTCATTCTGGAAAGTCATTCTGAAATGTCACCTGGGCCTGTAGCTTGGAAAGAAGATCACAACCTAGTAATGGGAGAGGATATTCTGGCATATAGAGAAAGCTGTGGGCCAAAGAAAGCTTTCCTATTATACATTCTAGAGGCTGAAGAAAATATTTTTGGGAGGGTTTTCCAGACACTCCAGTGACTATCATAGATTCCCTTCCAAGTTCAGTCAATTTAATATTTAAAACTGAGTAGGTTGCTCGAGTGTTGATCAGGAAAATCAACCAATGTATCACCTACTTTAGCAACTACCTTAGGTTCCTGGTGGGTGGTACTAATCACGGAAAGAGCCTTAAGGTCCTGTCACGCCAGGTCAGAGCCATTGAATCTAAGTATTTGCAAGGCTGGGTCTTTGCTCTCCATTCTATTCAGCTTGGGACAACATTTTTTCCATTGCCCCTCTTTTGTGTAGTATGCATGTATTAGTCCATTCTCACATTGCTATAAAGAACTACTTGAGACTGGGTAGTTTATGAAGAAAAGAGGTTTAATTAACTCCCAGTTCCACAGACTTCACAGGAGGCATTATGAGAGGCCTCAGGAAACTCACAATCATGGTGGTAAGTGGTGGGGAAGCAAGCATGTCTTACTCATGGTGAAGCAGGAGAGAGAGAAAATGTGAAGAGGTAAGTGCCACACACTTTTAAACCATCAGCTCTAGTGAGAACTCACTATCATTAGAACAGTAAGGGGGAGATCTACCACAATGATCCAGTCACCTCCCATCAGGCCCCTTCTCCAAGTCGACATGAGATTTGTGTGGGGACAAAAATCCAAACCATATCAATGCACATTGTTTTGTTTTGTTTTTTTCCTAAGGGAGAACTTTCTAAGGATTTTCTCTCTTGTGGCCTTTACCCTTTCTGAGGAGGACGTTTTGCACTCTTAGCTAAGGCTGCTGTTGGGAACTTAGCCTGGTATTTCATCTCCTGCAGTTTCATTTCTGCTTTTGTTGTTCCTTAGTCTGCTCTCAACTTAGAAAGACTTTGTATGCCACATCAATCAAATGAGATACTGGCAACATTAGATTGCCCTCTAACTTCAGAAATTCATATTGAATGTTGGGCATCCTCTGCCCTATAAAAGTCATATTAATTAACCTGGAATTCTCAGGACTGTCTGGATATACATCTGTATATTTCTGATAAGTCTCCAAAATCGTATCCAAAAATGCTAATGGGTTCTCATTCACTCCTTGTCCAATTTCCTGAATCTTGTTTAAGCTTTTGGTTTTATGGCCTCCCTTTCTGAGCCCCACCAGAATAATTCCCAAAATGTTGGATCTCACTTTCATTGCAATCATTTGGATTCCATCTGGGGTCATGGAGAGGCATTGCCATATTGGCATCAGTCCTCACTTGGTTATTAGGATCTTCTGCATGCAACAGGTCAGCCTCCTCCGAAGCCTTTTCTAGTACTCTATGATGTTCTTCAGATTTCAACAAGACTCTAAGGAGGCTCTGAGCATCAGCCCATGTGGGGTGATGAGTAGTGAAAATAGACTCAAAAAGGTAAGTTATACTTTTTGGGTCATCCCTATAAGCTGGGTTGTTCTGCTTCCAATTATGTTATGTAAGTCAGACATAGTGAATGGGCAACATACCCACATCATTCCAGCAGGCTGTTCTTCTTCAGTTAAACCCCAAATAGTGATCTGCCTTAGAAGAAATTTTCCTGCAAGAAGTAGTGGTGAACCTTGGCTAAACTGTGTTCCCTGACAGGTATGAGAGGGTGAGACCATTCCTCTGGAGTTCTCAGATATGTTCTGGACAAAATGAGAGAGCAAAAGATAAAGGGAGGGAGGATCCTGTGGAACTAGGGTAGGGGTCCCAGGTTCATGATGAGGAGCACTAGCAAAAGTCAGGAAAGGGTTTTTCAGAGGGTCAGAAGTCTCAGGGGTTGGAGCTGTTGGAGAGGTAGAAGCTGACTCCAAGGCAGCTGGCAGAGGTCGGAGATGGTGGAATTGGGGTTTCAGAAGTTATAGCAGCCCAGCTCTCTCTCATCTAAGAGAGAGCTCCCTTCTGCTGGTAAAGTGCAGACTCACCACCTTCTTTTTTTTTTTTTTTTTTAGACAGTCTCGCTCTGTCCTCCAGACTGGAGTGCAGTGGTGAGATCTCAGCTCACTGCAAGCTCCACCTCTTGAGTTCATGACATTCTCCTGCCTCAGCCTCCCGAGTAGCTGGGACTACAGGTGCCTGCCACCACGCCTGGCTAATTTTTTGTATTTTTAGTAGAGACGGGGTTTCACCATGTTAGCCAGGATGGTCTCCATCTCCTGACCTCGTGATCTGCCCGTCTTGGCCTCCCAAAGTGCTGGGATTACGGGCGTGAGCCACCACGCCTGGCCCACCACCTTTCTTAAAAGTCTCTGTCCATTGCATCAAAATTTTACATTTAACTTGATTAGGTTTGCTCTGATAAAGTAACATAAAAGCCTGGATACAAGGAATTTCATCCCTCTTCCCCATTCAATAGCAAAATTAATCTAGTTTTAAGATCGTATTAAAGTATAAAGACCCATTGAGGAGCCATACTTCTCCAGATTACAAAGAATATAGGGGCCAAACTGTACTACCAAAAATATTTTATTCTGTTCCATTGGATTATAACTATATTCAGACCAATTTTGAAGAATGCAACAGAGTGGGCTGCATTCTGGGATTGAATTTTAATTTCCCATGGCTATATCAATACACACACACAGAGAGAGAGAGAGAGAGAGACGCACACACTTATCAAAATACAATCTAGGTACTCAAATATAATCTAACTACTGCGGTAGCAACTAAGAAGCCCCAAGAGTGTTCAACCTGAAACAGTTGAGGTACTTTATCCTCTCTCAGTTGGTTGGGCTTTTTCAACCTGAAAATGGAAATTCCTTCAGAAGTCCTCAAATTGAGTGGAGCACATCCCATGTCTGGTAGGCACAAAAGACACTCAACCATTTAGACACAGATGTTGAATTTCAAAGGCTGTTTTTCCTACGCAATCAGGAAAATGGTTGGAGTTTGAAGTGGCAGGGCCAAAGAGAGAGAGACCAAACCTCACCTCTGGCCAAAAATGGGTAGGCAACTGCTTAGAAACTCTCTTGGCTTGGCCGGGCGCGGTAGCTCAAGCCTGTAATCCCAGCACTTTGGGAGGCCGAGACAGGCGGATCACGAGGTCAGGAGATGGAGACCATCCTGGCTAACATGGTGAAACCCCATCTCTACTAAAAAATACAAGAAACTAGCCGGGCGAGGTGGCGGGCGCCTGTAGTCCCAGCTACTCGGGAGGCTGAGGCAGGAGAATGGCGTAAACCCGGGAGGCGGAGCTTGCAGTGAGCTGAGATCCGGCCACTGCACTCCAGCCTGGGCGACAGAGCCAGACTCCGTCTCAAAAAAAAAAAAAAAAAAAAAAAAAAGAAACTCTCTTGGCCTCTGACAGCTGAGCCACGAGCAATGCGTTTTTGATCGGGGAACAAAAATCTGTTACGGAAACACCAGAGGTTCGGTCTAGATCCTGCTGCTTGCTGCACAGAAAGCCATTCACCAAGGCAATGAATATTTCCAAGGAAGAAGGCTTTAATCAGGTGCTGTAGCTGAGGAGATGAGAGATCAGTCTTAAGTCAATCTCCCTGACTAAAATTAAGGGTTTATATGGCAAGGAAGAAATGTAACTATATGTGTGAAAATAGGAATTAGGGAGGAGTAAAGTGAGAGGAGTTGGTCAACAAGAAGCAGGTCTTCTTGGTTAGGAAAACAGGAATTAATGAGGAGTAAGGAAGCAATCATGACAGATGAGAGGTCTGTCATCTCATTGTCTAGATGCGGTGATCTGGTGAAGTTTCAGTTCTTTGGCACTTTTTGAGAGGTCTGAGGGTCCTTTCCTGAGGAAGGAACTTAGATAAAACAAATGTAAGTTTCAAGCTTTAAGACCCGAGGGTTTGAGGGACAACCAATTCAAAGGCCTTGATCTCCTTAATTTTGAACTCTCTTTCAGATTTGACCAAGAAGTGTGTCTTGTGGACCTACATTTTCAGGGCCATTATTCCATGAGCCAGTTTGGTCCCACTGTATTATGGCCCCCTGACACAGCGCATCCAAGGTTCAAAGTGTGGAAGGGGTTGGTACCTTATATGTACCTGTCAGCTGAGATTAGACTATAAGTATGTTTTTCAGAGGGGTAACCTAGTCAGAGCTGCTGTGCATCACTGGGAGCATTCCTCCCAGACACCCGCATGTGATTCTTAGTAACCTGGGAATGCCCTGAAAGGCTAAGGGGAGCAAGGGCTTTTTCTCTTTGGAGTGGAAATTCCACACTCATACACTAGAGGAATTTAGAGTTGGTTAAATCCAATGGGAGAAGAGATCAAAACAGTAGGAAAAACAAACAAACAAAAAATCAAGTAAGCAACTGCAAGATTTATACAATGAATGAGCATTCTAATTGTAAGAAGTTAAGACCAGCTGGTTGTCAACCTTATATTTTAATCATTAAAGAGAATTTTTAAGATAAAATCCCAACTCACCTATTTACCTAGGAGTGGGGCCCAGGCTGCAGATTGCTCTCTACCATTTTAAAAGCAAGAAAAAAGCGCTTTCCTTGTTGGAAGTGAGCAGAACTCCAGGAAGTAGTTAACTGCTCCCCATCATCATGAAAGCAGGAAAAATTTGCCTTTCTAGTGGGAAGAAAGCAGAACTCCAGAAATGAGCTGTACAGCAAAATAAGCCTTAAATCTCACCTAAAATTTGTGAGATCAGGTGTTCTCCGGAGCTGGGGAAGCTTCCAGACCTCAGCAAATTGCCTTATTGGTTTGAGTGATAAAGATAGCCCAACCAGTACCAGGCACGGATAGGAGATTTGCCACATGTTAAGGGCCACCTCCATTCAGAATTCCTCTTGTAGTTGCCAATTTGTAAACCCAGAAGTATCTGAAACAGGTTTCAATCTATTTCTTTTTTTTTTTTTTTTTTTTTTTTTTTTTTCAATCTATTTCAAGGTTTATTTTGCCAAGGTTGAGGATGGGCTCAGGGAAAAGAAACAAAACACACAGGAACATCTGTGATTTGTGCTTTTTATTTCAAAGGGGGCTTGGGGACTCCAGTATTTCAAGGGGAAAGAGTGGGCAGTAGGAGAACCAAGAAAGAAACAAAATGTTGGGATAGGGTAGATAAAGAGGCAAGTGGTTCCATTCTTTTGAGGCTTTCATCAGTGTTCACTGAATCTACATTTTATATATAAAAGGAGGGGATAGAAGAACAGTCCATTATGCATTGGCTTGTGCTCAGTGAATCTGCATTAATACCCATTTGTCTTGGTTGGGTGGAGTATGACTTCTGGTCTTGTCTTTATTTCATTTATTTATTTTTATTTTATTATTTATTTATTTTGAGATGGAGTCTCGCTCTGTCACCGAGGTTGGAGTGCAGTGGCGCAATCTCAGCTCACTGCAACCTCCGCCTCCCAGGTTCAAGTAATTCTCCTGCCTCAGCCTCCTGAGTAGCTGAGATCACAGGGGCATACCACCAGGCCTGGCTAATTTTTGTATTTTCAGTAGAGACGGGGTTTCACCATGTTGGCCAGGCTGGTCTCAAATGGGAGCACATATACTAAAATCTGCTCTTGTCTTTATCCATGATGGTCTTGTCTTTGTCCTGTCCCTGTGAAGATAAACTGTTAATTACCTTGTCAGCGTGAAATTCAACAGAACCGTTTTAGGTTAAATATCTTGGGCCCTATGAGGAATTTCCTTGTGAGCAAATTGTCAGGGAGGCCTCCTGGGGAAGTATGTGGTCTTCAATTTTTGTAGGAATAAAAATGGAAGGCAATTTTCTATGACTCAGTTCCCAAGCTTGACTTTTCCCTTTGGCTCAGTGTGTTTGGGGTCCCAAGATTTTATTTTTCTTTCATAATCCCAAATTCATATATTGAACTCCTAACCCCTATATGGGGGAAGGAAAACATCCCCTTCACTCTCTGAAGGTTCACTGAAATATCAACTGACAAAAGGCAGATTAGCCAGGCACAGTGGGCATGCTTATAGTCCCAGCTACTCCAGAGACCAAGGCAGGAGAATCACTTGTGTCCAGTTACAGGCTGTAGTACACTGTGCTGATAGAGTGTCTGCACTAAGTTTGCCATCAATATCGTAATTGCCAGGGAGTAGGGAACCATCAGGTCACCTAGGGAGGGATGAACTGGCCCAGGTTGTAAGTGGAGCAGATTAAAACACCCTTACTAATCAGTGGTGGGATGGTAGCCATGAATAGTCACTGTAATAGTCTGGGGAACATAGTGAGACCCTGTCTTTATAAATAAAATTTTTAGAAAGGCATATTAATAGGAAGGAAGGCATACCAATTTATTAACATGTACATGGAAGAATCACAAAGTAATTACACCAAATCTGCAATGGGATACAGAAGCTTAAACACCATCTTGAGGTTAGAGAAAAAAAAATACGGGCTCAGAACAGTTATGCTGGTAAATCAGGTGATAGTGGCAAGACAGGTTATGGGAAGGGGAGAAGAAGAGGTCTGTCTGGCAAAGGTGGTCTTGTTATGTAATGTAGAAGAAACCTCACTGCTAGCAGCCCTCACGGAGAATACATTTTACATGTTTTTTTTCAGACATTTAAAACTGTCAGGATCTCAGTTAATCTTTCCTAGATCGAGACAAAGAAAGGTCTGCCTGCATCAATGCAGAAAAATGCAACTAGACTTAAATGCTAAATGGTCACACTTGTTCCATCTTAGACCTAATTCCTAACTTAATCATAGAGTCCTTTCCACAGGCAAGTAGTAAATTTATACAAAGGCCATCCATAGCTTTTAAGATGGAGCTACAAAGTAGATACCTACATGATACAATTGTTTTTTAAGAGTCTAATGTTGATTCAGCTCTGAAATCCTCATGTTTGTTCTTAAGCGTGAAGTGAGCCATAATGCAGCACATGTTGCAATGGATTTCATCTTGAGGAATGCAATTATGAAAAAGTGCATCATCATCATAGGATATTGCCTATTATGACTAGAGTGCAATTCCATTTCTCACTGTTTCTTAAAGAGAACCATATTAAAATTTTGAGTGTGACAAGTCTTTGTTACGTGGGACTTTTTGGTATCTCTGGCTAAGTCACTAGCTGCTAATATGGTATCCCAGTCATTGGACAATGAAAAATATCATCCAGATGTGCAGGATAATACTCTTCTTTGAAAATTACTATTGCATCAATAGCCAAGCGTAATGATATTTAAACGGCATTGTTTTCATGGGTAACTACTAAAAATCATAGAAAAATATACACAATTTCAAACAATGTACATTTAGTCTGTCAACCCCCCAGCCACATAGTAAAGCCCTTCGTAAGTAACCAAGAGCTTGAGATTTTTTTTATCATTGTACCTTTCATGCAGTTGAGAGAGGCATTATGGGTTTAAGTAACTCCCCAAAGATCCCAAGAAGTGTTTCTGTGACACTTGTGCTTTTTACATTTTACATTTGAATGTCCATTTTAGAGTAATTTAAATGTAATTTGAAGTACAACAATGGCTCTATTAAAGATAATTCTCAGGCCAACTTTCCTTGGATTAAGCAAGCTTTAATGAATGCTATTTTCTTGTACTCCATTTAACCAGTGGCAAACTTGGAACAGCTCAGTAAACTACCGAAAGGGCAAGAGATGCAGAACCTGAGCTGAAAAATCTGTTTGCTACAGGCAAGAGAGTGTTTCTTTCATGTTGCTCCAAATGCCAAGGTATTCAGACTCTGGAATAGACAGATTTTTAAAACCCTAATTTTTAAATCTACAGGCATCACTTGAAAATGTAATGACCATCCCCAGTGCTAATTATTTAGGAAATTAGTATTATAAAATGTGAGATTGGAACACCTCACTTGGAGACCAAACATGAGAGTTACTCTTGGGTTACTTTCAAAGATACTAAATTGAAATTTCCTTGGAAAAGACACAAACTGAAATAAATCTGAGAATGGTGATCTTTCTAACTTTCTGGGATCCTCCATGTCAGACCCATCTGGTCTGAAGAATGCTGAATGTGTAACAACTGTATTTGTAATATGTATCATTCAGACTTCAGTAGACTATGATAAACATTCTGTAACTGTCTATATCATTTGAAATAGAAGTACCTAATATGCCACAGGGCCTTGCAATAAAATTAGCCTTGTTGGCTAATATCCAGAAAGGAAGAATAAATGTGAGTGTGTACTGTGGGGAGGGAGTGAAATGAGAACTATCGCTACCAAAATTCTCATGGAATTGTATTTCCCAAAGACATGCTGTCTATGGAGGCAGCAAACCTTTTCTGAAAAATAAAAATTAAATGAGACTATACTTTTGATATAACAGGCAGTTTTGTTTATATCCCCAAATATTCAACTATTGAAATGTTCCCTTCACATTGTGTGAAGATGATTTATAAGAAGAATGTATTACTATGTTGTAGAAGACATAATGTTCTGCAGATATGAACAAAAAGTCAAAGCTGTCAAAGGCCCTAATAAAAGCAGCTTTACAAAAACCTCTCCTTCTGAAAAACAATTAGAACATTGGAAAAAATCATTAAAACAAACCTTTCTAAAACTCTGGAAATTAATCAAAGACTTCTAACATTCCAAGGAATATTTCTTCAAGAAAAACCGCTAAATTTCCCTAAGAACTGCAATCTCTGTGATGTGTTAGCTTGCTCTATTACTATTCTTCACTCGCCAGATTTGTGAGACTCTTGAAAGCAACTGCCTCACAACTGCAGTAGTCATGAAAACTTGCATTTTAGCAACCACTGGAGGAAGCAGAAACAGGCATCTTCTTCCACAAAACCCATTCCCTGAGAAACGTGACTATTTGTCATGTCTGGAAACTCCCCAAATAGCTCTATTCTCAGGGTTGTCTTCGATGGACCTGAATCAGAGTTCACTCTGTACAAATAAGCCTATACCTAAAAAATTTTCTCACAAAAAGTAGTAGTTGTTTAACACTGCAGCTACCTGAAGCAATTAACAAGAGGCCCACTAAAAACTTAAAAGGAGGCCGGGCGCGGTGGCTCACGCCTGTAATCCCAGCACTTTGGGAGGCCGAGGCGGGCGGATCACGAGGTCAGGAGATCAAGACCACCCTGGCTAACAGGGTGAAACCCCGTCTCTACTAAAAAAAAAAATACTAAAAATTAGCCGGGCCTGGTGGTGGGCACCTGTGGTCCCAGCTGCTCGGGAGGCTGAGGCAGGAGAATGGCGAGAACCTAGGAGGCAGAGCTTGCAGTGAGCCGAGATCGTGCCACTGCATTCCAGCCTGGGCTACATCTCAAAAAAAAAAAAAAATTAAAAGGAAAAACCGGTGACTGAGACATTCATAGCAATCTTTGAAAATGTCAACATATTTCTGAGAATCTAAAAGGCCACACAGGTGTGCAAGGCTGTAGGCTCAAGAAAGTCCTCAGAATGCCCTATTTGCTCAAGTCTGACTAATCTTTTTTTTTCTTTCTTTTCTTTTTTTTCTTTTTTTTCGTTTCTTTCCTTCTTTCTTTCTTTCTTTCTTTCTTTCTTTCTTTCTTTCTTTCTTTCTTTCTTTCTTTCTTTCTTTCTTTCTTTCTTTCCTTTCTTTTTCTTTCTTTCTTTCCTTTTCTTTTCTTTTCTTTTCTTTTCTTTTCTTTTCTTTTCTTTTCTTTTCTTTCTTTTCCTTTCCTTTCTTTTCTTCTTTCTTGACAGAGTCTTGCACTGTTGCCCAGGCTGGAATGCAGTGGCACAGTCGTGGCTCACTGCAACCTCAGCCTCCCGGGTTCAAGTAATTCTCCTGCCTTAGCCTCCCGAGTAGCTGGGATTACAGGTACCCACCACTGCACCCAACTAATTTAAGTCTGACTAATCTTAAGCCTCTGAATAAGTTGAAAGTAAGGATAACAGAGTTGTTAATTGCAGGAATATTTAATGCGTGTCTAAAAAAATATACCAAATCCTTGGCAATGGCTGGGAGAATTACTGGTTCATGGCATTTAAGGACACCTCTGTCTTGCTAATCACTAACCTAACCAAGGAGACACTTTAGTGGCTACATATGTCAAAGAAAACAGACTTTACAGTATCAGTCCAAGAAAGTCAGTAAACAAATGAATAACAATAACAATATAAACAACAGCAACAAAATAGCTAACAGCAAGACCAACAAACCCTGGGAGAAGAAGTTCTGATTTCAAGATTTACAATGTTATGTTAAAATGTCAAGTATTTTAAAGAAAAAGTAGACATACAAAGAAACAGGAATGAATGGCCCATACAAAGAAAAAAAAGGTCAATAGAAAATGTCATGCTGGAAGCCAAGATGTCAGATTTATTATATAAAGATTTTAAATAGGCAATTATAAATATGTTCAAAGAACTAAAAAACATCTTGTCTAAAAAAATAAAGGCATGTATGGCAATGATTTCTCACTAAAGAGAGTGTCAACAAAGAGATAGACATTATTTTTTAAAAGCACCAGATAGCAACTCAGTAGTTTAAAAATCACAGTAACTGAAATGAGAAATTCACTAGAGTTCTACAGCAGATTTCAACTGTCAAGGAAACAATAAGAAAATTTGAATATAGTTCATTGTGACTATAGTAAAGAACAGAAAGAAGAAATAATAAAGAAAATTAGTGTAGTCGCAAAGATACGTGAGACACTGAAGTTCCTGAGGGAGAAGGGAAAGGAAGAACAGAAAGAATATTTGAAGACATAATTTCTAAAGGCTAACACAATTTGATGAAAAAACATGAATTTGCACATTCAAATAGCAAAACAGTTTTCCAGTAGGATAATCTCAAAGTAATCTACACCCAGACACATCATAGATAAAGTACCAAAACACAACGAGAATCTTGAAAGCAGTAAAAGAAATGTAGCTCTACATACAAGGTATTTTTTAATAGCAATTACAGCTAACTTCTTGTCAGAAATGTGGAGGGCAGAAGGCAGTAGGATCATATATGTATCATGCTAAAGTGAAAAAAGCAAGCCATAAACCAAGAATTCTATCTCTAGCAAACTATGTTTCAAAAATGGAGATATTAAAACATGCCAAGATTTAAAAAATAACAAAACAAAACAAAATAACTGACATAATGAGTAGACCTTCCCTATAAGAAATACCAAAAGGACTCCTTCACTCTAAAAAAACTTTTCACTAGACAAAAACTGAAATCCACATGAAGAATTAACACTAATAAAGGTAACTGCATAGATGAATATAAAATATAGGATCAATATATTTCTATTTATAACTATTTTCTTCTATCTGACTTGAAAGACAACTACATAAAACAATAATTATAAAACTATTAGTAGGCTTCCAAGGTACAATATAGTTTTTATGTCAATAAATAATAATACAAAGAAGGGTGAAAAAAACAAAGTTGGATTAGAGCAACACTTTTGGATACTGATGAAAGTAAGTTGGTATTAATCTAAACAAGTTCTTTTTAAGGTATGTTATTAACTGTCATCACAAGGGGAACCATTAAGAAAATGACTAAAAGAATGGTAAAAGAAATAAAAAGGAAATTAAAATGGTACACTTGAAAATGTCTATTTTTACACAAAGCAAGGCTACTCCATAAACATAAATATATACAATTAATAAATTTTCAATTGATAATAAAATAAAAATTTAAAAAATGCCAAAAATCCTAAGGCAATAACACAGAAATAGAGGAAACAAAAAGAGGTAAGACATGTGGAAAACAAATAGCAGAATGGATACTTCAACGGTACAGATTAACAGAATACGTAAAATATAAATCAGGATCATACTGTAGGCTATCTACTAGAGACACGCTTTAGATTTAAAAACACATATGAATTTAAAGCAAAAATATGGAAAATATATATAATGCAACAGTAACCAAAACAGAGCTGGAGTAGCTATATTACTATTGAACTAAATAGACTGCAGCACAAAGAATATTTCTAGAGAAAAAGAAAGATATTCTATAGTGATAAAGAGATAAGTCCATTAGAAAACCATAACAATTACAAATATACATGCAGATAGCAACAAAGCCCAAAATACAGGAAGCAAAATCTGTCTGAATTGAAGGGAAACGTTGGCAATTGAACAATAATTATCGGAGACTTCAACAGCTGCTTTAAATAATGGAAAGGACAACTAGACCCAAGACTAACAAGAAAAAAATAAGATTTGAACAACACTATAAATAAACTAGACCAAACACATATATAGAATACTATACTCAAAACAGCAAAATACATATGATTCTTAAGCTCTTGTATAACTTCATCCTGAATAACACTTATGCTAGGCCATAAAACAAGTCTTAGCAAATTTAAAAGTATTGAAATAATGCAAAGTATGTTCTCCAGCCAAAATAGAATGAAATTGAGAAATCAATAACAGAAGGACATTTGGGAAATTCACAAGTATGTGAAAATTAAACAACACACTCCTAAGTAACCAACAGGAAAGCAAGAAATCACAGAGGAAATTAGGAAAAACTTTGAGTAGAAGGAAATGAAAACATAACATACTATGCACACAGCTAAAGCAGTGCTTAGAGTGAAATCTGTAGCTATTAAATGCCTATATTAAAAAAAGAAGAGAGCTCTCATATCAATTAACACTTAACCTTAAAAAATTAAGAAAAGAAGAACATGCTAAATACAAAACAAGCAAAAGGAAATAAATGAAAAGATTAGAACATAAATAAACAAAGTTGAGAGTACAGAAAAGAGAAATCAACGAAACTGAAAGTTGATTCTTTGAAAAGATAAAGGAAATTAAAAACTCGAGCAAATTGATCATGTAAAAGGCAACTCAAATTACTAAAATGAGGAATGTAAGGGAAGATGTCATTACCAACATGACAGAAAAAAATTGTAATAAAAGAATACTAGGAACAATTATACACCAAAAATTTAGATGCCCTGGATAAAATGGACACATTTTCAGAAAGATGCAAACTTCTGAAACTGATTCAGAAAGAAATAAAAGATATGAAAAGGCTTATAAGAAATAAAGAGATGGAATTAGTAACAAAACACTTCTCACGAAGAAAATCCAGGTCCAGCTGCTTTTACTGATGAATTCGAGCAAACATTAAAAAAAGAATGAACAGAAATCCTCACATATTTTTATAAGTAATAGAGGAAAAAGAACCCTTT